>NC_046167.1:21313981-21951481 GCF_011064425.1 Rattus rattus
TAATAGATTCTGGTATTGTGCTTTGGATAAAATTCCCACTACTTCCTCCCCAATTACCCAAATCTTATCCATCCCTTGAATCGCAGCCCCAGTCATTCTTAACTCTCCTCAGCTCCCTGGTGTCATCCTTTCATTTTCTTTGGTAAGGGATATGCGTAAGTAGAGCAGAGTTGGAAATGAAATCTGCAGAAAGCTTTGCCTTCATAAAAGCTCCTGCCTACATCCATTCCAGCAGTTACAGGTGATCATTCCCAACCCAGGAAATGTGTCATCGAACATTCCCTGAGCCACCAAACTAAGATCAAGGCTTATATAACCTGGGAACAAGGTGTGCACTCGAGACTATTATAGGATGCATTCCTAAAGGATAACATCCAGGCCTAGGTTTGCCAATGTCTCTCCATCTGAGTGCCTGAGTCTGGGAGCTCCATGGCTGGAGAGCAGTTCTTCAGAGGGACACTTGGTATGTGTTATGGATACTCATCGTGGGGTTTGGAAAAGAAGCAGTCCTGTAAACATCTGCTTAGGAATATTTCTTTGGAGCAAATCCAACGTGTTGTCAGGATCTCGGCAGTTCAGTTCACACAGATCAGCAGCAGCAGCTCGATCCACTCGCAAGCACCATTCACAGATCAGCAATGGCAGGTCTTATAAACACCATTTACAAATCAGCAGGAGCAGGGAGACCTAGAAGAAATCTCAGGGCTCTGCTGATTGGCCTAAATCCGCAGAAGAGCCAAGAAGCCACCAAAACACCACTAGAAGGTTTTTTGTGCATTTCTCTCTATGAAGTCATGACAAATGATCCTAACGAGGAATAGATAGGCATACCAACACCATCCAGCATCACCAGTGAGGACCATGTTATGTATTTCCTTGCATTCATATGCATATAAATATAGATATAAATTCATTTTTACTGCTGTTTCAAACAATAGACAAAGGGCAATGCATATAATTGAATATGCATATATTTTTCTACAGATGAGTGGCTAGAGATGGACAGTAGACAGATGAAGAGGAGAGAGAAAGCAGGGGAAGAGGTGCGAGAGGAGGGCAAAAGAGAAGGGAGAGATGGGACATAAATGGAAAGGGAGGACTAAGAGGCAGGGAGAGGAGAGGAGGGGAGGACGAAGAGGGGAAAGAATGGAAGAGGAGAGGAGAGGCAAGTGGCTTGGACACAGCTATTTTCTGCTCCAAGTAAGATACCTATTCAACTTCATGTGAGCAGAATCTCTGCTATGTGGATGTTGCTCTCTGCAGGTCAAAGGTCAGCGATAAAAGCTACAAACTCTTCAGAGCTTAGATTAGTAATTGCACAAAACTCCCAGTGGATTAGTCTCAAGGGCCCTGTATTGCAACTCAATCAATATATTCATCATGGCTACTTCAGTGAAGTTTTTGAAAACATTCCATTTGTTCTGAATTTCCATTCAATTAATTTCTCCTCCTTCCATCTGCTCTGGTAATTGGGCAGGGTGATAAGAAAGAAATAAATGGTCTGAATATTTAGTATGCATTACAAAATTCTCCAACCGCATTTCCCGCTTTTCTTTAATTTCTGAGTGGCTTCCCCCCTAATGTTCTCCAGTGTCAATGGAGCTAGAATAATCAGATCCGATTGCACAAAGCCAATGTCATTTCACTGCCCACTGGGCAAAAACTAACTGCAGTGGTGGTGGCATGCTATCCGGAGAGGGAGAACATTGGAAGTTGCTCTCTGAAGCAAGGAGGGAGGTGAGAGCACCTTTGACTGTGGCGGCAAATGCCACACCCATCCCTCTTCAGCAAACCTTGCTCACTTATATCACTTAATAGCAAAGAGCTGGGGTTCAAGATTGTTTTCTATCTTAAACCATATTTATACAAAGAGTAAGTGACATAAGTAAGCAACCATTCAGATGTGGCCTTCTCTAAGGAAATTATTCAAAGTATGCCAGATTTTAGAGGAAAGCTAGTATGGTCATTTCAATTAAAAAATATTCTCTTTCTCATGTGTGAGTGAGTGTGTGTACATGTGTGTTAGTGAGGTAGCTGTCTTGTGTGTGTGGAGGTCAGAAGACTGCTTTGGGTGGTGTTCCTCTTTCCATCTTGTTCTGTGATGGGATCTTTTGTTGGCTCCACATATCCCAGGGGAGCTGGCCGGTGAACTTCCGGAGTCTCCTGCTGCCATTCAGATGTTGCTTACAAGTTCCTTCAGAAGCACAGTGTTGTTCTATTGTATCAAGCTTGACCTGTGTTCTGGGGATCAGCTAACATTTACATAATGTAGTCAAAACAAGTGCATGAAGATGATATGGCTAATGTGGATGAATTGTATTGAAGAACCAACATCTTTTAAAACTACATTTAGAAAGACTAGCAAATGCTTGTATATGAGTTTTCATTATCACACAATCATCCAGAAAGGAGGTCATAATGAATTCTCTAGATTAGGTTGGAAGTGAGCATTTCTGTGAAGGACTTTATTCACTGTGTTAGCTAAGGTGGGAAAACTTTCTCTGAAGGCAGGTAGCACCATTTTATGGGCTGGGCTTTAGACTGAAGGAAAAGGAGAGAGGCAGCTTGGCTATCATGCATGCACGTGCATGTATCCATTGTTCTCTATTCTGATATGGGGAGATGCATTCAAATGCTACAAGCTTCTGCTGTGACTTTCCATCACCATGGACTATAACCTGGGACTCTGAACTGTCATATAGAACAAACCCTTTCTCCCTGAAGTTGCCTTTGTCAGGATATTTTACTATATAGCAACAGGAAATAAACTGACATTTCCTCCTACACAATAAAGAACTTCCTTGGGCCCCTATTTTTCAAAAAGAGAGGGGTTTTTGTTTGCTTGCTTTTTAAATTTCTATCATTTCAATTCTTAGAAAATAATTCATGGGGACACCAGTGTGACATTTTGAAGAAACCCTCCTTGAAGGAATGAAGCATAATATATTCTACTAAAGACTTTTTGATGCTACAATTTTATGTTGGCCAACGTGTTGCAAAAGTGACAATCTAAACCCTTAAATTAAAAAAACTACGAGTTTATACAGAGTGAGAACATTTCACAACATTGAACAATTTTATAAATTTACAATCATTAGAACATATCATTCTCCTCAAAATACTACACTTAAATTGCTTCCAAAACATATGTACAAATATTCAGAAGACTTTAAAGTATAGAAGATTTGAAATAGACATAAAAATTTAAACACGTTTTATGCTTGATTGTATATATATATATGTTTATATATGTTCTTATAATTGTATATATATGTATATATTTGTGTGTGTAGTTGTGTACATGCAAATGTTATGTAGTTTGTGTATATGTATATTTATGTGTTTGTAAGCAGGTGTAAATGTATGTTTGTATGTGCATATATGTGTTTACTTGTATATCCATGTGTATATTAATGTATGTGTGTGTATAGGTATGTGTCTATGGGTATGCTTATGCAGGGATGATATATTGTGTGCTTTGCAGCAGTTTTTGACTCTGTAGCATTTATGCAGCTTTCAAGCAGGTAAAAGTCATGGGATGATTCCTTTAATCTAAAACCTTTCAAATTAATTAGTAACCTGTGAAGTGTCATCAATAAGATAAACTAAGCATTGTGCATGTAATGAGTGTGAGAGTGGAGTGAACTGTACATCTATAAATCTCTAGAAATGATTTGTGGAAGATTGGACAGATTTAGGAAAATAACATGTTTTAATGAAAATGTAGCAGGAGACTGATTAAAACCATCGTTTCACTAAAGAAGAGAGTCTGTCTGTTTTAATTATGTTTACATGAGTGAAGATCTGTTGACTTACACTTGTTTATGAACTCCTCAAGAATCAAAATGAATGACCAACTGTAGACATTCTATCTCCAAAGGAAGTCTTAGTAAGCCCAAAGCACACAGACACAAAGCAAACAGATTGTGGCAGTTTGAATGAAAATTGCCCTCATTGACTTTATGTGAATGTTTGGTCCCCAATGCGTGGAACTATTTTGAAGGATTACAAGGATTAGAGCTGTGGCCTGGTTAGAACAGGGGTAGCCTTGTTGGAGGAACTATTTCATAAGCAGATGCTAGGCCTAGTCTTTTGGCCTGCAAGTCAGGATGTAGCTCTCAGCCATATCTCAAGCAAAAATGCCTTCCCACTGCCAGGGCTAAGTCTCTGAAACTACAAGCAACCCCCTAATTCAGTGTTTTCTTTTATACGAGTTGATGTGGTCATGGCATCTCTTCACAGCTATGGAATACTGACAAGGACATATACGAACTCTAGGAGTACGCAGAGATAAAAGACAAAATCAAAAACATTATATATCAAGGTAGATATTTAGAAGATGCCTTAAGCATTTGACTGTTGCTAATTGTCATCACATTGATGTATCTGGAGTATCTGTAGCTACTATTACCCAGTGCAAAAAGAAATTCAACTTTCATTGGCTCTGTCATCAGGAATAATCCATTAATTCAAACATGGTTATTTAGAAGGCAGTTTGATGGGCTCATCACCATTATTTAGCAAAACAATATCAGAAGCTTCCCTTAAGAGGATCTGTGATTTTCACTGGCAAAATTAACATTTTATAAGATATACTTCTTTTTATTTATGTGTATCAATGTTCTGCTTGCACATATGTCCACATACCTGTGTGACCATAATGAGTTAGTATACCAAGTAACAAGCCTAGTGGAGTGGACATCCATATTCCCTGACTCCACCAACTGTCTCTATCAGCAGGGAACACTCCAGAAGAAGAGTGGTGATTGTGGAGAAAGGAGCAGAGAGAATCTTAGAGTTGGAAGAAGGTGAGACATGATGGGGAACATGGACTGTTGAGAAATGACATCGTTTTGCACACTTTTTACTGGAAAACAAATTTATACAATATAATCTGATCACATTTTACTCTTCACACAAATCTTCCTAGATCCTCCCAATCTCTCCACCCACCCAACATGATACTTTTTCTCTTGCTCTGGGTAAAATTCAAAGCAGCAAACAAACCAAGCCAAATACAAACTATTTAAAACAAACCAAAACCCAAAAAACCAAACAGTAAACATAAAGCAAGAAACACAACACACACACACACACACACACACACGCACGCACAATTAATAGAAAACAACTTTTGAACTCAAGGCAACTAAGGGTACCTGTACAAGAGTGGCCTCACCAAGCCACAAGCAGCCTGTCATGGAGTAAGGAAGGTTCCTGAGCCCCCACCCCTTTTTAAGAACTTACAGGGACTTAATAGAAGCTAGAAGAAGGAGAGAACTTTTTTTCAGTCTGATGCAATGCTAAGGGGCCATTACTCCAGTTAACCTCTCACCTATGCCCCATAAGCAGCCCTAATGTAACTCATACTGTAAAAGAACTAGACATTAAAGCTCTGCGGGACTAGTTGGGAAAAAAACAGGGATCAATAGGAGTCAAAAGGAAATAAAACAAGGTAATTATGGGGGTGAGTAAGATCAAGTACATTATCTATATGAATGAAAATGTCACAATGAAGACCATCATTTCTAATTAATATGTAATAAAAGGTGATTTGAAATGAAAAGTTTACTTTCTAGGAGCACACTGAGAAACTGTATATATTTTTTTAAGATTTTGTAAAAATGATTTCATTACAAACATGGTAAAACTCTATCTTGTTATATTTAACAACTCAAAGAATATTTGGCGATTTAGCTATTAATCAGAATTTTTTTCAAGAATAATAAGGAAACTTAATGACCTAATTTTTAATTTTTAAATTTTAACAAGAGGCACATGCACATTTTAAATATGATATGATAAATATATAATATACGTACATAGTAATATCATAGGAATCTTTTGGTGACTAAAATTTTTTTATGTTTATTTTTTCTTTTTCTTGGATATTTTATGTATTTACATTTCAACTGTTATCCCCTTTTCCCCTTCTCCCCTTTTCCTATAACCCCTCCCAACTCCCCTTGCTTCTATAAAGGTGCTCACATTCCCCTCCCCCATCTCCCACCTCAACCCCCTGGCATTTCCCTACATTGGGGAAATGAGACTTCTGCCATTGGTGCCCACCAAGGCCATCCTCTGCTACACATGCAGCTGGAGCCATGGGTCTGTCCATGTGTACTCTTTGGATGGTGATTTAGTCCCTGGAATCTCAAGTCGGTTGATATTGTTGTTGTTATGAAGTTGCAAACCCCTTCAACTCATTCAATCCTTTCTCTAACTCCTCCCTTGGGTACCCCATTCTAAGTTCAAAGGTTTGCTGCTAGCATTCGCCTCTGTATTTGTCATGCTCTGGAGAAAAGGCTATCTTTTTTCCACTGGATTTTAGCTCCTTCGTCAAAAGATCAAGTGACCAGGGGAGGTTGGGTTCATTTCTGTATCTTCAATTATATTCCATTCATCTACTTGCCTGTCTCTGTACCAATATCATGCAGGGTGTTTTGTTTTGTTTTGTTTTTTTTAATCATGATTGCTCTATAATACAGCTTGAGGTCAGAGATGGTGATTTCCACAATTCTTTTTATTGTTGATAGTAGTTTTCGCTATCCTGGGTTTTTTGTTATTCTAAAAATAAATTGCAAATTGATGTTTGTAACTCTATGAAGAATTGGGTTGGAATTTTGGTGGGAATTATATTGAATCTGCAGATTACTTTCAGCACAATCGCCATTTTTACTATATTTTATACTATATATCCTGCCAATCCATGAGCATGGGAGATCTTTCCATTTTCTGAGATCGTCTTCAAGTTCTTTCTTCAGATATTTGAAGTTCTTGTCATATAGATCTTTCACTTGCTTGGTTAGAGTCACAATGAGGTATTTTATATTATTTGGGACTATTATTTCGGTAATTTCTTTCTCTGCCTATTTATCCTTTGAGTAGAGGAAAGCTACTTATTTGTTTGAGTTAACTTTACACCCAGCCACTTTGCTGAAGTTGTTTATCAGGCTTAGTAGTCTCTGGTGGAACTTTTGGGGTCACTTAAGTATACTATCATATCATCTGCAAATAGTGATATTTTGATTTCTTTACACTTCGTATCCCTTTGACCTCTTTTGTTGTCTAATTGCTCTGCCAGGACTTCAAGTACTATATTGAATTAATAGGGAGAGAATGAAAATGGGCAGCCTTGTCTAGTCCCTGATTTTAGTGGGATTGCTTCAAGCTTCTCTCCATTTAGTTTGATGTTGGCTACTGGTTTGCTATATATTGCTTTTACTATTTTTAGATATGGGCTTTGAATTCCTGATCTTTCCAAGACTTTTATCATGAAGGAGTGTTGAATTTTGTCAAATGCTTTCTCAGCATATAATGAGATGATTATGTGTTTTTTTTTCCTTGAGTTTGTTTATATAGTGGATGACATTGATAGATTTCCATGTATTGAACCATCCCTGCATCCCTGGGATGAAGCCTACTTGGTCATGGTGAATTATCTTTTTGCTGTGTTCTTAGATTTGGTTCACAAGAATTTTATAGAGTATTTTTCCATCCATATTCATGAGGGAAATTGATCCAAAGTTCTCTTTTTTTGTAGGGTCTTTGTGTAGTTTAGGTATAAGCATAATTGTGGCTTCAAGGAAGGAATTGAGTAGTGTTCCTTCTGTTTCTATTTTGTGTACTAGTTTGAAGAGTATTGGTATAAGGTCTTCTAGGAAGGTGTGATAGAAGTCTGCACCAAACACATCTGGTCCTGAGCTTTTTTTGGTTGGAAGAATTTAAATGACTGCTTCTATTTCTTTAAGATTTATGGGAGTGTTTAGATGGTTTATCTGATTCTGATTTAACTTGCTACATGGTATCTGTCTAGAAAATTGTCCATTTAATCCATATTTCCCAGTTTTGTTGAGTATATGCTTTTGTAGTAGGATCTGATAATTTTTTTTAATTTCTGCAGTTTCTGTTGTTATATCTTCTTTTTCCTTTCTGATTTGATTAATTTGGATACTGTCTCTCTGCCCTCTGGTTAGTCTGACTAATGGTTTATCAATCTGGTTGATTTTCTCAAAGAACTATGTCCTGGTTTTGTTTTTTTGTTTTTCTGTTTTGTTTTTGTTTGTTTTTTTTTATTTTTTGTATAGTTCTTTTGCTTCTACTTGGTTGGTTTAAGCCCTGAGCTTGATTATTTCCTGCCATCTACTCCTCTTGGGTGAAATTGCTTCTTTACGTTCTAGAGCTTTCAGGTGTGCTGTCAAACTGCTACTCTATGCCCTATCTCTCTCCAGTTTCTTTTTGGAGGCATTCAGAACTATGGATTTTCCGTTAAGCACTGCTTTCATTGTATCCCCTAAGTTTGGGTATGCTGTGCCTTCATTTTCATTAAATTATAGAAAGAATTTAATTTCTTTCTTTATTCATTCCTTGACCAGTTGTCACTGAGTAAAGCATTGTTCAGCTTCCATGAATTTTTAGGCTTTCTGCTGTTTCTTTTTATTGAAAACCAGTCTTAGTCCATGATGATCTGATAGATTCAGGGGATTGTAGTTATCTTCTTGTATCTGTTGAGGCATGTTTTGTGACCAAATATATGGCCAATTTTGGAGAAGGTAACATAAGGTGCTGAGAAGAAGATATATTCTTTTGTTTTAGGATGAAATATTCTATAGATATTTGTTAAATCCATTTGTTTCATAACTTCTGTTAGTTTCACTGTGTCTCTGTTTAGTTTCTGTTTCCATGATCTGCCCATTGATGAGAGTGGTGTATTGAAGTCTTCCACTATTATTCTGTGAGTTGCAATGTATGCTTTGAACTTTAGTGAAGTTTCTTTTATGAATGGAGATGTCCTTGCATTTGCAGCATAGATGTTCAAAATTGAGAGTTCATTATGGTAGATTTTTCCTTCAATGTGTATGAAGTTTCCTTCCTTACCTTTTTTGATAGCTTATGGTTGAAAGTCGATTTCATTCCATATTAGAAGACTACTCCAGCTTGTTTCTTGGGACCATTTGCTTGGAAAATTGTTTTCCATCATTTTACTCTGGGATAGTGTCTGTCTTTGTGTTTCCTGTATGAAGCAAAATGCTAGGTCTTCTTTATGTATCCAGTCTATGTCTTTTTATTGAGGAATTTAGTCTATTCATGATGAGCTATTAGGGGCCAATGATGTTTCCTATTGTTTTTGTTGTTACAGATGGAATTACGTTTGTGTGGCTATCTTCTTTTGGGTTTGGTGAAGGGAAGATTATTTTCTCACTTTTTTATGGTATAGATTCTCTTGTTGTGTTGGAGTTTTCCATCTATTATCGTCTTAGGACTGGATTTGTGGAAAGATATTGAGTAAATTATTTTTGTTATGGAATATCTTGGTTTTTCCATCTATGCTAATTGAGAGTTTTGCTGGATATAGTGGCCTGGGCTGGCATTTGTGTTCTCTTCAGGTCTGTATGACATCTTTCCAGGATCTTCTAGCTTTCATAGTCTCTGGTGAGTCGTCTGGTGTAATGCCTTTATATGTTACCTGACGTTTTCCCTTACTGCTTCTAATATTCTTTCTTTGTTTTGTGTATTTGGTGTTGTGACTATTATATGACAGGATGGATATCTTTTCTGGTCCAGTGTTTTTGGAGTTTTGTAGGCTTCTTGTAAGTGTTTACATTAGGGAAGTTTTCTTCTATATTTTTGTTGAAGATATTTATTAGCTATTTAAGTTGAGAATCTTTGTTCTGTTCTATACCTATTTACCTTCAGGTTTGGTCTTACATTGTGTCCTGGGTTTCCTGGATCTTTTGGGTTAGGATCTTTTTGCTTTTTCCATTTCCTTTGACTATTGTGGCAATGTTTTCTATGGTATTTTCTGCCTGTGAGACTTTCTCTTCAATCTCTTGTATTCTGATGGTGATGCTTGCATCAATGACTCCTGATCCCTTTCCTAGGTTTTGCATCTGTAGGGTTTTCTCCCTTTGTGTTTTCTTCATTGTTTCTTGTGGGATGATCATATAGGTGAGGCAGATACAGGATAGAATGAGGCCTGGTTTTGGACGAGAAGGAAGGATAGGCGGGAGAAAAGTTTAAAGGAAGGGGGGAGACGGGAAAAGAGGAGGAGAAGAGGGAGGGCGAGAAGCCATGGCAGAGAGAACATGGAAGCTAACATTAAGATTCTACTCTGTGTATTTACACAGGTTACAGGTTGTTATGAATGTTCTTAAAGGATGGATGTGTATAGGACTTTGTATGTTTAGGTGGGCAATTATATCTTATTAATTAGATCAAAGGTTATTATGTTGTGTGTTCTTTCATGTGGAGAATTGAATTTGGCAGAGAATTGAATTTGGAATGCCACGGAGTTGGGATGTGTGTTTCTGGCATGGAAACCCGCCTTGGGAACTAGATAGGTAGAGAGATTGCTGCCAGGCTCAGAGAGAAGCCTTTGGCAGTGTGATATGGGATGGAGCAGAACAGGTGAGATGCTTTGCTGACTGAGATTAAGATATCTATCAAATATCTTGAGGTACTGCTGTGCCTGACCTAGAGTGGGTAAAAAGACTGATTCATTTTATATATTTTTACAACAACAGTTTCTATTTCCATTTTTAGATCCTAGATGGTTTCATTCGATTCTTTTATCTGTGTGGTAGTGTTTTTCTTTAATTCTTTAAGTGATTTTTGTGGTTCTTCTTTAAGGGCTTCTACTTGTTTACCAGTGTTGTCCTATATTCCTTTAAGGGAGTTATTTATGTCCTTCTTAAAGTCCTCTATCATCATCATGAGATGTGATTTTAAATCTTAATCTTGCTTTTCTGGTATGTTGGGATATCCAGTATTTTCTGTGGTAGGAGAACTGGGTTCTGATGATGTCAAATAGTTTTGGTTTCTGTTGCTTAGGTTCTTGTGCTTGCCTCTGGCCATCTTGTTATATCTTGCTGTCTCTTACTGGAACTTGTGGTCCTGAGGTCCTGTGAGCTTGTGATCTTAAGTGTAAGAACACTCTGGGAGACCAGCTCTTTCTGGGCAGGTTTTGGGTCTGGAGGGCTCTGTAAGGAATACAGTCTTAGTTCTAGATGCAGATGGAGTCAAGAGGGGTCCTGATGCAGATTGCCCTGTGGCTCCCACATTCTTCGGTGAGTCTCTTTTTGGAGAGAAAGTTGGCTTCCACCTGTGGGCTGTGGACATAGGAGGGAGCATGCTCCTGGCAGTCCAGCTCTCTGTGGACAGGTTTTGGGTCTGAGGTCTGTGGGACTGCCCCAGCTCTAGGAGAAGAGGGAGACTGGAAGAATGCTGTCCCAGGCAGCTCTGAGGCTCCTGTACCCTTGGTGGGTTTCTCTTTGGATAGTCAGTAGAGAGAAAGTGGTGCCCTACCTTGGGCTTAGCAGGCAGAGTGCTCCTGACAGACCAGCTTTCTGCAGGCAGCTTTTGGGTCGAGAGCTGTGGGATGGCTTTAGCTCTGGGTACAGACGGAGACGGGAAGAGTCCGGTCTTAGGCTGCCCTGTGGCTCCTGTGCCCTGTGCACTCCCCTATATGAATCTTTGATCCCTTGTCTAGACATAAGTATATGATGCACATGGTTGAACTAATTAATAAATTAGTAATTAATAATAATAAATGATAAATTAATACATTCAGTAGTATTTTTGCTAGCCACTTGAAAGTGATTATTTTAGTGCTAACACACCTTTGTATATTTGCCCAAATATATGCACATATGTATATGTTTGTGCATTTGAGAGCATGTGTGCATCAGTGTTGAGAGTAAGTTCACATTTGTATGTTTTCAAGTCCATGTGTAAGCCTGCATATATGTGTGTGTGTGTGTGTTTGTGTGTGTGTGTTTGTGTGTGTACCTGTCTATGTTTGTGGTCATATGTGAGCAGGGATATTGTGTATGGATGTGTGTTTTTGGAAATGTATGTGTACCCTTTTTTTTCCCCCGTAGGTTAATGTAGATAGAAGCATAATTGCAATTTATGAGTTTCTAAAGCCTCAAATATTTTCTGTTTGAAATTCCTAAACCTGAGCATCTTGGATCTTATACTTGTACTCACATGAACATGAATCTGTTGATTGAGCATGAATATTTTATCCAATACTCACACATTTCCCTGAATAAATGTCAGTGTTTGTTTCTACGCCGTGTCTGCACCTTTTGAGGAATCAGGCCAAAAAAAAAATCAAGTGCTCAACACAGATTGTTAACATTTAATATTTGAAAAATTAGACTGTGTAATTATCCATGACTTTTAAGACAAGAATTCTTACATAGGTTTGAAGAATCTATTGGGATGTGGTGGTAGTGACTGGGGTGGTGATGGTGGTGATGGTGGTGATGGTGGTGCTGGTGGTGGTGGTGTGATTGGGGTTCATGGAGTTTATCTGTCCCTAACTATGGATGACATTAAGATGTGCCAGAGCCTATGCATCTGTGAATATGGATAGCCAAGTGGAGGACGAAGAAAGAATGCATGTGGATGAATAAAAAAGATTCGGACTGAGAGGAGGAATTGCAATCCATGCTGCTATAACCTGAACAGAAAAGAGCCTGAAAAGGCAGTGAAATAAAACAAGAAACAAGTGGGATATAACAAATGTAATAAGTGGACCTCAGAAGGAATAAGCAAACCAAATGCTGTGAGCTAGATATGATGCTACATAAATAATAAAATTTTCTATTTAACTCTCCTCCAATATGGAAAATTCTGTAGCATTAAATGCATGTTGCACACAAGAAAATTGAAAATTGCTATTTACTGAGCTACACAATATAAGAAGGCATAGTAGATTTAGCATTTAAATTTTCACCTGATTGACAAAGAATCACTTTCTCTTTTTATGATGTTGTCCTGACAAATACATAAATTACTTTAAAAGGGAACACAATTTTTGATCCAAAAGAAAGGATTCTGAGTTTGAGGAAAATAAAAGTAAGTATAATACAGTGAGAAAATAAAAGTTCCTCTTTAAATAGTACTGTTGTGATAACGTAGAATAATCTGAGAAATGATCCCCAAAATCTGAATCCAGAAAGGGTATATGAGAAAATCACACGTTTCAAAGGCACAACTAAACTTTGTTGTCATCTTTTTAAAACATGTTATTATTAAATACATTTGACTTCTTCTTTCCTTTTTTGTGAAACAGGGATGATATTGTGTTTTTCATAAGTTTTATTGTCTTAAGAATAGATGAAATGAGGTGGATAAAGTATATGGTGCAGCTCATAGAACATAGAAAAGATCTATGATCAGCTTTTTCTGTAACATTATAGAGACTATTACACAGAAAGGGATGAGAAAGGTGACTGAAAGGCAAGAGATTCAAAATTTGAAGTCAAGGCTTTCTCTTGGCTTCAAAACTAAAGCTGCCCATAGGAACTGAGATATGAAGTTCTGACCCTCTTATTTAAACGTTGACATAATAATGACCTTAGGGAATGATATCATGATGTAAGTACATTGAGAAGATGGCTAGATTATTGGAAACAACTGGCTGCAGAAAGGAGTCACAGTGAGCCTTGGGAAATGTCTTATAGATTAAAAGCACTTGCAACATAAATATAAGGACCTGAATTTGAATCCTCAGAAGAAAAATGCAGACTAGATATATAGCATAAATGTCTGTAATTCAAGTGCTTCTAGGAGAGAAATATTCAGTCACCTATTAAGAGAATTTACATTATTTCCAAAGGCATATGAACATTCTCCAGAGTGGCCAATATACAACCATATTCTAAGACACAGAACCAGCCACCACAATTCTAAGATGTATGAAATTATTATCTGTTTCTCCTTATAGTCACTAATAATTGTAATTACCACCCTTCATCAAAGAAGATTTTCTTTACAGCAAGTAGAGACCAGTGCAGAAAACTACAACCCGACACAATGCTGAGAACAAAAAAATCTTAAGGAGCTCAGACTCAAGGGATCCATTTACTTCACAGTCCCTGCATTTATAGCCCAGGGAACAAATCAGAAGAGGTAGAAGAAGAATTATAAGAGCCACGATACCAGGAAGTCTGCTGGGAAAGAGTCTCCCTGGTGGCTGTAAAAACAACAGAGCGATACCAATATCGACGGACATGTTAATCTAAAAGAGGGAAATTCTGCTAGGTCCTGCTCCTAGACAAAAACTATAGGCAGTGATTTAAGGCTAGAAAAGAAAAAGAGAAGAGGAGGAGGAGGAGGGGGGGAGGAGGAGGAGGAGGAGGAAGGATCGGAAGAGCCAGAAGAATCAAGGACACAAGAACATGGCCCACAGAATCAACTGAACGCAACTCAAGTGGGCTCACAGACATCAGTGGGCTTGCATAGGACTGACCTAGGCCCTCTGTATATGTTATCGTTATATAGTTCAGTGTTCTTGTGAGAATCCTAAAAACGGGAGCAGGACCTGTCTTTGACTCTTCTGCCTGCTTTTGGGACCCTTTTCCTCCTCTGGGTTGCCTCATCCAGTCTTGAACTGAGAACACATGCCTGGTTTTACTGTCCCTTGTTTGCCGTATTTGATTGATGTCTCTGGAAGGACTGCTCTTTTCTGCAGGGGGATGAGAGCAGGAATATTTCCAGGGAAAGTGCAGCGGGGGAGACGAGGGGAAGAGGAGAGAGGGGAAACTGCAGCCAGGATGTAATATATGAGAGAAGAATAAATAAAAAGGACAAAAAAATTTAGCCTTTTCTAGGGATACGTTTGTGTCTCTGTGTGTATGATTTTACATTATATTGTTTATATATGTATGTATATATTTATGTACATAGTGTTATATATATGCATATGTTTGCATGCATATATGTATATATGCACGCACGCACACACACACACACACACACACACACACACACACACACACACATCAACGTATGTATGTAACCAATGTAACCAAAGAAAAAGAGGCTATCCACCTGAGAGTGGGGGAAAATGGGAGAGATTCAGGAGAAGATGGCCAGGAGGAGCTAAGGGAGGAAAAAAGGGGGAAAGCGATGTAATTCTATTACAAATGAAAATACTCTTTAAAAGTAAATATTCTTAGTTTTAAAGTATTTTCATGACCCAACACGAAGTCTCACCCTATATCTGGGAGGTCTTCCCTAAGTTGGGCAAAGCTTGCTTTGATGAAGAAGCTTCATATTCTTTTCCTTAATGCACACGGGCCCCGTCCAGCATGGCAAACATCTCTTCATAGTCAAAGAGCCTAAGAAATTGCCACTCCGGAGACTTTCTTGGAAGTGCACACTGATTTTGGAGGATGCAAAAATGCCAACACCTCTGGGATACACACGAATATTTTGTATACATTTGTAATCTGTTTCACATCCTTTAGAATACAAGGATATAAGTTAGTGAAATAGTACCAGAATTTTGTCTCATAAAAAAGAAAAGAATAGAAGAGAGAAAATGTGATTGACTTACTTTTAAGACCCTGTGTTTAATTTAAATATTTCATGCAAGTAAATCTGTATCATTAGTACTCATTACCAAATATATAAAGTCTCAAAGTATTTCCTGACAACTTGTAATTATTGGGCTATTTGAATCGTTGTGGTCAACTGGATAATCGTCTGGGAAGGCACCTATGAGTCAACAACAACAAAACTAACCCAATAAAAATCACCAAATGTCCTGCCAATATTCACAACTGTAATATCAATATATTCCATGAAGTGTCTTAAAACTTTTCATGTGTAGAAGTACTCCATAAGCCACTGCTTTCTTATACTTTTTTGGTATTAAGTCATTCATTTTTGTGTTTGGATATAAAAAATTCAGCAAAGATATGAAAACATGATGAACCCAGTGGCAGTTCCTGTACTGTGAGGAGATTGTAATTCAGTAAAGAAAAAAAAAATGATGAGGACCAAGCCAGACTGGCAGATACTAATGGCGGGCTCTTGAGTAATCAGCCACTGTTGTGATAAACCAATGGAAGTCACCAGGCGTCCTTGAAATCATGGGAAAGACTGATGATGACACTCATATCTTAAAAGAAAAGGCAAGCTTTATCTTCATAATCATTAAGTAGTCAGCTTAGAGTTTCAGTAGCTGGAAAGGAATGGAGCAGACTGTCACGTAATCAATTTGCAATCACCTGAGAGAAGGCAAGACTCTGGTGTGCAGTCGGCTCCTTCCCTCAGCGAGGCACCCACTGAGCCAAGCCAGTTTAATTTCCTTCCCTAATGGAGTGACAGGGCACTTAGACAGGGAGAAACAACAGGTGCAATCCATCTGTCCTTGAGAAAGGTTGTTCACTCTGTGTCTCAGAAAACCCGTATCAAGGGGAACGAAGGTTATATCTGGTTGGAAGTGAGGGCCTTGTGAAGGGAATGGCAGAGAAGGCAAAGAACAAATGGCCTGGGAAGTGTGAAGAACATGTGAATTACTGCAGATGTCACTCACAGTTCGTGGACTACAGTCCTGACATGTCCTGCTACTGCAGTCTTTGAAGGGGTCTGATTTAAATTGAAGCTATGATGTAACAAGCCTGTCTGTTCTGTACAAGAGTGTTCTCCTATCTCTAAAGTCTAAACTTCAACTTCCGGGTCATTTTCCTAATTAACCAACAAACAGCCTTGCAACAGGACTCAAGAGGACATTAGAGTCATAGACGTAAACAGAAACTTTCGTAGTACTTAGATGATTATGGGAACAATAATGCCAACAAATTAATTAATTTCATGAAATAAAATTGTATCATGAGTTGGAAGAATGGTTATGTGTTAGTGTCATCAAAGAGCACAACTTGCAATGTGTGAAAACAGAATAATTTAATACATATGAATAAATAGAAAATAATAAATGTATATAATATGTATACATATTGAAGAAACTCCATAAAAACATTTGAACACTTTATTTCACTTGGTTCATGTATCTCAACAGATTTTAGATGAGAATTTCTAAATCTTTGTTGAATTTTTTGTTTTTAATTCCTGTGTGTGTGTGTGTGTGTGTGTGTGTGTGTGTGTGTGTGTGTGTGTGTGTGTGTGTGTGTGGTATCCCTTAGGATTGGAGTTACAGGTACTTTTAAGGTAGTTAACAGGGGTTGTGGAACCTGAACTTAGGTCCATGTCCTCTGAGAGAAGATTATGTACTCTTAACTGCTGAGCCATCCTATCAACCCTAGGAATATTTCTACAGAGCATTTCAGGGAGACCATTAAATACTTAGATGGGAGAATTTTCTTCAGAAAGTTTAAGCATACAATCAGAGGATTTTACATGTTTGAGAAATTTCTAAGCCAGTCATTTCAGCTCAATGAATTAGACTTTTATTTCATATCATTAGGCTTGTTTTTTTTCTTTGTTTTTGTTTGTTTGTTTTGCTCATTTGTCTGAATAGACTCTAAATTAGGATTTTAAATGCTTTGTTGATTTTTTTTAAAATTCATGTGGGTATTTGGGGTTAATCCCTAGAGTACCACGCTTGATTGTAATGCTGTAGACTTTAATGAATGATGGCTCAACAGGCATTGATTACTAAACCTGATGACATGAGTTTGATTCTGGAGCCCACATGTTTGAAAGAGAGAACCTAGATTCTCCTGCATGATGTCTGCCAACCTGTAAATGCATGGTATATCACACACACACACACACACACACACACACACACACACACACACACACACACAAAGTAAATACATTTAATTTTAAAAACTAAAAAGAATTTAATGGAAGCTATAGAAAATTTGCCAAAGATGAAACTAAAAACTAATTCATCAAAAGCAATTAAAGAAATGCAAATGAAATAAACCCATGGTAAATGTTTGTACTCACTGAATTAGTATTTTAAATTGTAACATACCAATATGACAAGGTTAAGAGATCTCTGAATTACTCATAAAGTTTGATTGCAATCTAATTTGGTACCATCATTTTATAAGGATATGTGATATGAGAACTATAGAGGCACAGTTTTCTGAATACATTAGTCTCTCCTTTGGGACATCCCTCCAAGCAAGGGCAGAAGTGTAGGTGTGCTCTTCAATTTCTTTGCAGACCACTAACACCAGGAAAAATCTAAAGCATGCCTCGGGAAGAAAGGAGCAGCCAATGTTACCAACTTAGTGAAATGTTGTACAGGTAAAAAACTGACCATTGTGAAGACTGAAATTGAAGAAGAATAAAAGTTCAGACATAGCTGTGTGTTGAAATAAACCTGAAAAGTAACACTACTTGAACACTAGTGACTGTATTCAATGTGTTGCACACAGACCTTTACTTAAAAAAAAAGTTTTATTTATTTATTTATTTATTTGTTTGTTTATTTATTTACTATATAAGTATACTGTAGCTGTCTTCAGACACACTGGAAGAGGGCATCAGAATTCATTAAAGATGATTGTGAGCCAACATGTGTTGCTTGGATTTGAACTCAGGACCTCTGGAAGAGCAGTCAGAGCTCTTAACCACTGAGCCATCTCTCCAGCCCAAGAGAGACTTTTTACTTTTTCCTTTTTTATTGGATTTTTATTTACGTTTCAAATGTACCCCCTTTTCCAGTTTTCCTTCTGGAAGCTCCCTATCTCATCCCCTACTCCCTGCCTCGATGAGAGTGCTCCCTTACCTACCCACCCACTCCCTCTTGCCTCCCTGCCCTAGCAATCCTCTACACTGCAGCATCGATCCTTCACAGGATCAAGGGCCTCTCCTCTCATTGATGCCCAACAAGGTCT
This sequence comes from Rattus rattus, assembly GCF_011064425.1. Classification (NCBI taxonomy): domain Eukaryota; kingdom Metazoa; phylum Chordata; class Mammalia; order Rodentia; family Muridae; genus Rattus; species Rattus rattus. The sequence continues at coordinate 21,332,593 of NC_046167.1, forward strand.
ATCCTCTACTACATATGCAGCTGGAGCCATGGGTTGCTCCATGTATATACTCTTTGTTTGGTGGTTTAGTCCTTGGAGTTCTGGAGGGTCTGTTTGGTTGATACTGTTGTTCTTAGTATGAGGTTGCAAACCTCCTCAGCTATCTCAGTCCTTTCTCTAACTCCTCCATTGGAGACTTTTTTCTTAAGGTTAAACTTGAGATAGGCTCCTTCAAGAACCTGTTAGTTAATCTCCATTATGAGCTTTACTGTATATGGAGTCATCTAGTAGACTGAAGTACATCTCTAGGGCTCATCTGTGAGGGCTTATCCAGAAGAGTAACTAAGACAGAAAGGTCCAAATTCAGTGAGAACTGCATCATCCAACCAGCTGCCAATGTAGCCGGACAGTGAGTTCACTACCTACCTCAATACTTCACGCTCCTGAATTTTGCAGAGAGAGAGAGAGAAAAGAGAGAGAGAGAGAGAGAGAGAGAGAGAGAGAGAGAGAGAGAGAGAGAGAGAGAGAGAGAATTTTATATTTGGACATGCCTTAAGCAGCTAGATAGCTGGGTCACCACATAACCTCCACACAGTTAATCCACCTCTAGCCTATAATCCTGAATTTCTTCTTACTAAGCTCTATATTCTATCTTGGCTGCTCTGGACCCATAGGGCTGCCCAACTGGGCCACGCTCGCTCTGCTCCTTCACGTGGTGACAATGCCTCACTGTCCTACACTCATCTCAGACATGGTGTCTCTCCTCTCCTCTTCATAGTCCCAGCATTGCAGATCTCCTCCTTCCTTATCCTCTCTCCTGGTCCCAAACCCAGGAAAATCCAAAAACCTGCCTCTGTCTGTCCTTCCCGGATATTAGCTGTTGGCATTTTTTAATTTACATTTAAAATGTCATGCTCTTTCCCAGTTTCCCTTCCAGAAATCTGCTATCTCTTCCTCCCTCTCCCTGCTTCTATGAGGGTGGCAGAACACCCACATACTCCCTCCCACCTCCCTGCTCTGACATTCCCCTACACTGAGCATCAATCCTTCACAGACCAAGAGCTTCTCCTACCATTGATGCTCAACAAGGCCATCCTCTGCTATATATGTGGCTAGAGCCATATGTACATCCCTGTGTATTCTTGGGATGGTGGTTTAGTCCCTGGGAGCTCGGGGGGAGGGGGTGTCTGGTTGTTTGATATTGTGATATTCTTATGGGTTTACAAACCCCTTTAGCTACTTTCTCTCACTCCTCCATAGGGAACCCTGTTTTCAGTTCAGTGGTTGGCTGCGAGCAACTGCCTCTGAATTTGTCAGGCTCTAGCAGAGGCTCTCAGGGGACAGCTATCTCAGTCTGAGCTGTTTTCAGCATGCACTTCTTGGCATCTACAATATTATCTGGGTTCGGTAAGGGATATATTCCCAGGTGGGGCAGTCTCTGCATGGCCTTTCAGTTTCTGCTCCATACTTTGTCTCAGTATTTCTTCCTGTGAGTATTTTTGTTCCCCTTCTAAAAAGGTCTGAAGCATCCACACTTTGGTCTTCATTCTTTTTGAGTTTCATGCAATTTGTGAATTGTTGGTGGTATTATAAGCTGGTACTCTGGAGGTTCCTCAGAAAATTGGACATAGTACGACCTGAGGACCCAGCTATACCACTCCTGGGCATATACCCAAATGATGCTACAACACATAACAAGGACACATGCTCCACTATATTCATACCAGCCTTATTTATAATAGCAAGAAGCTAGAAGGAGCCCAGATGTCTTTCAACAGAGAAATGGATAAAGAAAATGTGATTTATTTACACAATGGACTACTACTCAGCTATTAAAAACAATGACTTCATAAAATTCATAGGCAAATGGATGGAACTAGAAAATATCATCCTGAGTGAGGTAACCCAGTCACAAAAGCACAAATATGGTACGTGTTCACTGATAAGCAGCTATTAACCTAAAAGCTTGGAATACCCGAGATAAAATGCACAAACCACATGAGGCTATTGGCATTTTTATTTACTAATCAGAACCAACTTGTGGCAGGAGCCCAGATATAAGAGCAGACATGGTAAGCAGTTTGGGGGACCCAAATTAACACTATTATACTAGCAGCAATAGGCCAAACCCACTACAGAAAAAAAGGAAAATAGAAAGGGAGAGGGACACCATGATGCATGATCCTCTTCCATTCTTTTCAGGCCGTGATTGACTGGGTCCTCAGAAATCGAGACCAAGATCAATTCTTTTCTCTTGAGTTTTCTATGGAAGGAATTAGGTCCCAAAAATAAATCCGGTGTAAGTAAGTGAGAGGCATCCACCTTCATCTTTATCCTTAGCCTGTCCAGCCCATGAGTTCTGCTTAGATCCTTTGGGAAGAAAATTTATCTTTGATACCTTGTCAAGCTCTTCATTCTTCATCCTTCTTGTCTGGCTGTGATGATTGATTGAAGGGCAGGGTTGCTGAATAGACAAGAGCGTAGCAGAGTATTAGTGTGAATGGGTGCACAGGCGTGCGTGCATGCGTGCGTGCGTTCGTGCGTGTATGTGGGTGTGCGTATACAGTTTCAGAGAGCATTAAATGCAGGAGAAAATCCACCTGTGAATGTGAACTGTGTTGTCCAGGAGCACTGTCATTGTGCCTCTGCTTCCCCACCTTTGTCGCTTGTGATGTTTTGTCTTGTTTTGAACTCTAGCATATCACAGATTAAACTTTAGAAACCGTGATTCAAATAAATATTTGCCTTTTTGAGTTGGTTCTTGCATAGTTTGTTATAGAGACAGTAGATGTCAATATACCACCTTAACCCTTGGTCTGCCTTTAGGGCAGTTTGTCAGGACTCTTCATGCCTCAATGTCTCCTGTTACTAAGGTGTAGTCCACAGCCTACATTCTGCTCCTTTGTGCTAAATCTCCAGCTGGAACTATTGACTCTGGGTTTGAAGTCGGTTTCTATAGTGAACTCTCTTTCCCCTCTGCAGTAGTTCTAAATACACTCCATACTGTTGTGAACTTGTACCAGGCTCTCCCCCTCGCTATTGCCTTTAAGAGCCTCTTTAAATTTCTTGTAAAATGAGGTGGTTAAACATTTTTTGTTAGCCTCCACTCCAGACTTCTAAACTTTGAGCAACTTAATCATTGTTTGAAATGATTCGATGTTCAGACAGAACTCTAAGAGATGAAAGGCGGAGGAGGGTGGGCGGCTGAAGGGACCAGCACTGTGATTTTCATCCTGACAGCCTCGAGATCCAGAGTATAAAGATCACGGAAGCAATTTGTTAATTAAAGTGTGAAATGGAATAAAATCATCCTAGCCATGTGCTGTTTATGTACACACCGTTTGCCTGGCAAAACCTACGTATACTATCAAATCGTTTGATGTTTGCTTTAGAATTATGAATTCAGAAAACTTGATTTCAGAGCATATTATTATTTAATTTGAAGATTTAATTGCTAAAGTTTGCGAGTCTTTATTTGTTGTTTTGTTTGTTGGTTGGTTTATCTGTCTACACAAATCACACACACCCATGATATTTTCCAACATGGAATCCACATGAACTTGACTGCTTCTGCTAATGTGTATTGACACACACTCTTCTTCATGGGTTAGTCCTCTTAAGCAGACTGTGGTCGATAGAGTTTTGCTTGGGGCATATTTTATTCTTGAAGTGACTTTGCATGTCACTTCCAATCTGATTGAGAATGTGAAGTTTCCTAGCAGAAGAAAATGACTGTGAATAACACTCGTCTGGCCTGGAGTACTGCTTTGGCATGGTATTTAATGGGGGGCTACATATGGAAGTTGAAACGTGGGACTGCATCTCAGAGTTGTCACATGCTGAGTGCTGGCGGCTTGTCACCTCACTGGTTTGGTGAAGATCAAATAAGACAATATGTTTGAGAGAGATTTACAAAGAGTTAAGGAGTAAACTACGTGTGTTTTTAAAATCCCCTCATTTTGTGCTTATGCCTGCTGAAAACATAGGAAGCTGCAGTCCTCTAGGAAATAATCTTATTTCTTACATGTCATTGTACTGGGGGCGGGGGGGGGACAGCAGAGAAGTCTGACCCAAAGGTACTATAAATCCCAAGAAATTTAGGATCTGATGACTGGAATTTCCAAGGCCTAATTTGCCCTTGTGCACAGCAATAATGCTTGACCACATTATCAATTTTAAGCTGTTGTAAATTTTCTATTATTGTATATCATTTCCCTGACAGCAGAAGGTTGAAGAAAGTGCCTCCCTCTCCATGCAAGTTCACTGCCAAGAAAACATGTTTCACATCATCCCAAGAACTGTTCTCGTTCACAGATGATGGACGCCTGAAACATAAAGACACTTTGTTAGTGATTCTGAGGAAAGTTCTAGAAATGTGTTCTAATTTAAAAGTATATGCTACTGTTTTACACTTAATTACCAGTGGCACTCCTAGACTATAATATAATACTTCCAGACAACATATACTTAACATATTAAATGCTAGCCATACCTGTACCCATTCTTTGTGATATTGCTGCAGTTTTTCTACAGATGTAAAGAAAGGAACTTGAAGGCAGGTACTGGGCTGTCTGGGTGACAAAGGATGTTTGTGTAAGATACTACCATTGTGATGAGGTTAACACTGGAAAGCAAAATGGAATGTTGAGCAAAACCACAATGAGATCACAACTCAGAGAGAGGAAGGTAGTGGAAGAAAGCTAAAGGGTAGGGAATCCTATCAGTTTGGGGATATTTTATTAGGTAATAAAATCAGCTCATAAGAAGCAGGTGAGATGGATTTTAGCTCACTGTTTCAGAGGTGTGGGTGTAGTGTCATTTGGCCTTGCTGTAGCAAGGTAGACCTTCATGGTGGGCAGTACAAGGTGAGGAAACTGGTTATCCCATAACCAGGAAGAGAAGACACAATGAAGCAAGGCTACAGGAAGAGGAGGATGTGAGGGAGGAGGATCAATAATAGAAAAACATGTCAAGGTATTTGGTGCCTTCTGTTTTCCCAGGGGCTGGTGATGGCCAATTAACCAGCATCATGACCTTTCTCTTTTTCAGATTTTCTGGTGACTTTAAGGTGAATCATGGAAAAGTATTTCCATCTTTGTCCCTGCATTTCACAGACAAATATCTAATTTAAGGCAATGAAGCACATGTTTCCCTCTACCTTGTCTAAGATGCCATCTCACCAGCACAATTTCCTCTAGAGTTGATTCTGATTTCAAAGTTCAAATATCCAAGTCAGGCTTAGCCCACATAATAAAACAAGGAAGTCAATTCTGTAGATGAGAGACTGGTCACTTGCAAAGAAAGGAAGACCCCCTTGGTGGGGTTGAGGGAATGCTTAACCTACATCAAACATTGGGCCCAATCAATGGACATGAGATAACAATACACAATGATAAATAATTTCTGCTGAGAGAGCATGTCGGGTTTGAACACTCTGTAGATTGCACTCTTTCTTTCTTTCTTTCTTTCTTTCTTTCTTTCTTTCTTTCTTTCTTTCTTTCTGTTCAATATCTCATTCCTATTGTGAGAGGGGTTTCAAACAGATAATCAAAAATCGGCACTTGCATCTCAAACATCAAAATACTGAAATAACGTGGAACATTTCCAAGATGCTTTTAGATGCTAAAGCACTCACCTTTAACATTTAGTCTCTCTCCAGTGGGGAACATTTTGTTCTCAACAGCTTGAGGCACACTAGCACGGTGTTCCTTCTGGCTAATCAGCTTAACCAGAACACTTAATTCTCACAGAATAACTCACAGACATTTCTAATAGGATCAAACAAATCACTGTGGTGACCCATAGTTACCTTTTTTAGAAAATGTAATTTTGTGGGGGTCACTGTACATGCTGGTTTAATGAGGGTTCACATATTTAGGAAAATAAGTTTTTCAATACATTTGACAAAAAATCTTGAAGAGTTTCTCTCTTGAAGCTCTCAAAAAGTTCACCTTTTCTAGTCTAGAATGATATTTTGTTTATATCAGGAGTCTATTCTGTCAAAACACCATTGAAAGCCCTCTGTAAAACTTTCTTAATTAAACCAGGATTTACAAAAAGTCCAAAAGTGCAGTCAGTTTTTAAAATATGATAGTACATCTTGAAGAGTTATATCCAATATTACACACTTAATTTTTAGCCAATGAGCTAAGAATGAGTATGAATTTTACACAGTATAATTGTGCCAGGTTAGGTTAATGGCTCTGTTGAATATCTAGACTTCTTTACCCCCTTTTTTTGAAAATAGATTTCCTTCCCACATGCAAAAACCCAAGTATAGTTTCAATTCGCTCTACTCATTCTTATACATCCACTCCCATCTAGATCCACACCTGTTCTTTCTCTCATTAAAAAAAAATGCAACTAAGGGGTAATAATAAAACATAGTAAAATAAAATAAAAGCGAACACATGGAAATTGGACCAAACAAGCAGAAGGAAAAAAGTTCAAGAACAGGCACGAGAAACAGACTCACTCATCTGTGCTGTCAGAAATGCCACGAAATCACTAAACTAGAAGCTGTAATATATGAGAGGAGGATCTGGTGTAGCCCCATCCAGGCCCTGTGTATGCTGCCTCAGGCTCTATGAGTTCATATGTGTGTTGCTCAATTGATTTACAGGGTCTTGTTTGCTTGTGTCCTCCTCCACGTCTTCCATTTAGGGCTGAGTATTCAAAGTTTCCCACTTTCTGCATAACGTCTGGCACAGACCCCCTGTATTGGTTCTTCTCTGCTGCAGGAGGAAGCTTCTCAATGGCTGACTGAAAAAAGGCATTGGTCTATGAGAATAGCACATTGTGATTCGGCATCATTTTAATGCTACATTTTACTTTCTGACAGTGTTATTTAGTTTTGCCCTGGGTCCTAGGGTTATCTAGTCTCAGATTCTTGTTCACCCAAGGAATAACAAGTATGGGTTCCATCTCATGCAGTGGGTGCTAAGTCAAATCAGATATTGCTTGGCTACTTCCACAAGCATTGGGCCGCCATGGCCCTAGTATATCTTGCAAGAAGGACGCATTGCAGATCAACAGATCTGTGGGTGGGCTGATGTTTACATTTCTCTTTCGAAGTGACTAGACCTCTTTATCTCTTGTCTTTGCAATGGGTAAACTGTATTGATCTGGAAGAGTTACTTCATATATATGCCCCATACTGGTAAAATGTGATAATTATTTTTACTTTAAATTATGCTATAATGTGTTATTACTTATTAGTTGTAATCTCAAATGTATACATGTTTTAGAGTATAAATATGTCAAAATATTTATAAAAGTCAGAATATCTTGGTTTGGGTATCTATTTGAAAACAGAGAATTAACTACTTTGAGAAGGAAGGCCATAGTAGGATAGTAGATGAGTAAAAGGAAGAGGTATAAATGGAGCAACAGATGAGGAACTGAAGACCAGAAAGTGGGGCCAAACTTCAGGGGATTACAGGATAAATATAATTGTATATTGCAAGATGATGTATTTGCCTGTAGTATGGCATACATACTTTTATGTATGTTATGTGTAGTGTGTTTCTGGGATTCTGTGTGTGTGTGTGTGTGTGTGTGTGTGTGTGTGTGTGTGTGCTTGAAAATCTACCAACAAAATAAAAACATAAAAATAATTATTTTTAATGAGCATACAAGGTCATTCATTGTGGGTGGTCCTTAATACAAAGTTGGAAGCAAGATAATGCAAGATTTTTTTTCAAAATATACTAAAATGAAAATCTCTAAGAGAAGTTGTCTTTCTTAGGATACAAAGGAATAATACAGAACTTAGGATGTGAGGGAGATATAACAGAACTGTGTACATGGAATAACAATTAAAATCGATATTTGATGCAACGAAAGATCTATATTCATTCACCCTGCCTCGGAGTGAAGTGGCATGTTTGGTTGAAATCTTGTTGTTGATAAAAAGAGACCTATTTTGAAGTAAAGAGAAGCTGTATTAGGTCTGAGAATCCAACATTCTCTTTATAGCCCCCAAGGGAGAGCTTCCTGTGTTATTAGCCCACCAATCAGCACACAGATTGAAATTCTTAATATGAAAAATGGCCATTTACCAGACTAGCATGGAGTGAAATAAGATTGCAGGCAATAATGTCTTTTAAGCAAAAATGTCAGTGTAAGCCACAAAATTTGTGGCACTTCCAGTTATGAGGAGGGAATAAATCGTCAGCTTGTGCAAAGACCAGCAATTTGACAGAGGGCAACCATTTTTATGCTTTTAACTCACCTCATGTGATGATTCTGACTTCCTACTTACAGTGAGTGTAGACAACAAAGCTAATGATACTGAAAGGGACCTGTGAAGTGACAGACAATCACAGGTGGGATGCTTATCCTTAACACCAATTAAAGATGGTAAGAATTTATCCACACTGGACACAAGGAAGCCTTGGATATGAATGTCACGAAAGCTGACAAGCTCTTTCAAATTGAAACATCAAAGGAAAAGATTACATAGAAACCCGTCCTGGTGTGAGGACAACCACCCTAGTCATAAAACTGAATGGGAGACCATTTCTGTATCCAATATTTTATGAGAAATTAAATTTAAAAATTGAGAGGATATTCCAGTCAAAAGTAATACTTTATCAAGATAGATGAGAATGAAAGGAGACTCAACTAAGGATGCCAAAAAGTATATGAAAATGGACAAGAAGACAAAAATGATGTCACAAATAAGATTTTCCAGAACATCCTACCAATAACTAGCTTCTTGGAGTCAATGAATTTTCTTATCTGTCATAGTATATTATCATTTAAAATAAAAGCCAGTGTTTAAATAAAATATACTCTCAATTATCATAATATTTTACAAAGTTTAACATTATATGTTTTCAGAAAGTATTGTCTTGCTTGCTTTTTAAGACAGACTTTATGAAATATCTTCCAGCTCCTATGTGGCTAAAGACAAACTTGAAATTCTTATACCCTTGTCTCTGTATTTAGAGTACTAGAATTATAGGCATATACCACAATCTATCTATCTATCTATCTATCTATCTATCTATCTATCTATCTATCTATCTATCTACCTACCTACCTACCTATCTATCATCTATCTATTTATCTATTATATATTACCATCTATGTAGCTATCCATCTATCTCTAGATAGCTAGTTATCATTCATTTTTTATCTATCTCCTATTGATCATTTTTGTCTATCAATTCTCATCCTATAAGGCCTGCAATTACAATGTTTCTGAATGTTTCCTGTAGTTAGCTCAAAGATAAAGTAAATACTAAGTCTTCTTCCTCATAATTTAAGTGTGTTTTGTGTGTGTGTGTGTGTGTGTGTGTGTGTGTATCTGTAACTAATTATAGAAGACATCAAGAATTTAAAACAATATGGGGTCAGAAGACATGGGTGAAGTTGGAGGAAGGAGAAAGAAAGCTGTGGATCATGTAAATACAATAGTGTACTCATACTGAATTGCCTAAAAATAAAATTGTTTACTCAGAGCCATGCACTCAGCCTAAACCATGCCCTTGAAGATGGTAGTAGCTCTGAGAAACCCATGAAGTCTTGGAGAGAAGACTCCAAGAGCAATATAGAGAACCCACAGTACCCCTGGAACAATAACAACAAGAAAGACTGGACCTCTGAGAAGATGCTTATAAAAAGTGGACTCACAAAACTGGAACTCATGGTCTATGCTGTTGTCCCAGGATATGTTGAATCCCAAAGTTCATGTGATTGCCCATGGTCTGGGCCACTGCTGGTGACCATGTCAATATCTGAGGCCTGTGCTACCACCAGTGAACAATTTGATGCCCATAGTATATACAACCATGAAAACCATGTTAGCGGAACCGGTCTATTCTGCTTCCCAGGGACATGCTGGGGTCTATGTTCCTGCTGTAGGCCAAAATGATGGCCATGGCCCATAAACGAAGGTAAACAAAGGTCATGCAAATATTCATTGTCTTTGTTGCAGCCTGGGCCATGTTGCTGTGTGTGGCTTGTGCTGCCACCTGAGGTCATGTTGATGTCCATTGTGGTGCATGCTGCTTCTGAGGGCTATGAGTCAGTCTAAGGCCTTGACTGCACCAGGGACCATGTTAATGACCACGCTCTGTAGTGCCATGCTGAGATCTGAAGGTATGACAATGCCTTGTACCATGTGAATATCTGTGGTTCATTCTCTAGCCATGCTTCCATTGACTGTAAATATCAAGGAAGCTTCTTTTACAGTGATATCAATGACTACAGTTTCACCGTGGAGAACGAGAGACATGAAAGGCTTCTGTAATAATCTCTCCCTCCTCCTGTTCAATCCCTACCCCCTCAAAGGAAACAGCCTTGACAGGAAGCCATTAAAAAGAACTCTTAAAAACTTTGATAAAAAATATTGAAATATAGCTCTCCACAGTTGATGGCTTTTGGCAGTGTTTGGAGAGTATGACCAAGCTCCAGCGATTATATGGCCAACACAAGTTGGATTTTGTTTTCTTTTATTTGAGGTGGGGGGAATCAATGGAAGTGAGTGTGATTTGGGTGCATTATGTGAAATTCCCAAATAATCAATAAAAATATTATGTTAAAAAAGTTTTAATATACTAGGGAATGTTTCCCATTTTTCAGTTGTCCTCATTCTAAACTCAAGTCCTATTTTTTTCCTCACTACACTTCATCTTTATTCCTTATGAAAATCATCATAAATGTGAGCATTAAAGGTAACTTGGTCTTATGACTACACGGGAAAAAAAACATAACCAGTAGACATTAGTTACTTAAAATAATATTTTCACATTAAATGAGGTGATTTTTTGTTAACAAGTAAAAACATGGTACTTTTTAAGAGCCACCAATGAAAGAATTATATCATTGACTTTATAGCTACCGTAAAAAAGAAGTTTAAAATATATTACATTTATAATGCCTTCAATTTCTGGGATGAGATGAGGCCATTTTACCAGGTCAAGGAATTGATTTGGTCCTTCGCTTTTCCTTAGCCTCAATCATGAAAAATAGGAATTCTGATGTATTCAATTTTCATCCATATTAGCATTATTCTGCTTGACATAGGAGGAAAATATCTCATTCTTGCAGGATATTGTAGGTTTTGCCTCTGGGATCCAATAAGTCAGGACATTAAGAACAGTGGATAAGTAACACAAAGTGTTGCAATTGGATTTTACTCACTTTGCTAAAGTATGACCAAATGTGGATGTCCAGTGGATGTCATTATTATATAGCCGTCAACTCTGCCCATGAACAAGCAGAGGTAATTCATTTCTTAAGAAATTGTGTCGTATATTAATGTAATGTCCTAACAGAGGACTTAGCACATAGTTGTAAATCACACTGATTATAGATGAGTCAAAAATTGAAATTTAGATCTCACATAACATTAGGTACACTCTTCTGTGAGTTTGAACATAAATACGTGCTAATTTATATAGAAATTCCAAACTTTGGAATTAAATCATCTTTTTGAGACCTCTGCTAGAGTATGTTCACACATTCCATGTTTCTTTTCTGATTTTGTTTTTGTTGCCACAAAACATATTCGGTTTTATTTTTTTATGTTTCCAATAATATACTATAATAAGACAAAAACAATAATCAACACATTGGGATTGGACAAGAAAAACAAACAAAAGGAAAAGATGCTAAGTGAAGGCACAAGAAACAGAGATACACTTCTTCCACATTTCTTTTTTGAGAAAAACATTATTAATTTTTCAGAATTCCATACAACATATTATGATCATGTTTACCCTCAGCTTCTTCCATACCTTTCCCTCTTCTAAGGCACCCAACTTTGTGTCATTTTTTTCTCTACAAAGTCAAATATTTGTTGCCTGTATATTATTCAATGCATGGCTTCTACTGGATAATGATTGACTTAATACAGACCACACTATATAGATATATTAATCTTTTATCTATATATTACATATCACACTTATATGTAACATGCACACACACACACACACACACACACACACACACACACACACACAAAGCAAGCTTCACAACAATCTCAACCACAACCTATTGTTTTAAAGAAAATTGAATCTCTGGACAACAGCCTGGATGGTTTTGTAATTCCAATGGGACCCCATTGGACAGCAGCTCAATTGGATATAAGCCAACCCCAGTACTATAATCTTCATTTGGTAAGATATGGCTACTGAGCTGTTGCCAAGAATACATGTTGCTTTTTCATACATGGACAGTAAGGCACTATTGATGACGTCAACAGCCACATAGATCATTGAAATGGATAATTTAAGATGGTGCCTACACAGAGCCTTCACTCTTTCATGCTAGAGTCTTTGGTATAGGAAAGTGCTGTGTATGCAACCAAAAGAGAAATGTAAATGCTAACACATCCACAAATTCTTTTTTTTTTTTTTTTTTTTTTTTTTTTTTTGGAGCTGGGGACCAACAGGGCCTTGCGGTTGCTAGGCAAGCGCCACAAATTCTTTGATATACAATGCTGTCCTGCCTACACTACAGCAATGGTGGCATAACACTTGTTGGACTAACCAATGTCTGATTTGATTTAAGGCTCATTCCATGAGATGGAACCCCATACTTGTTCTTTCTTGGGTGATCAAGAGTCTAAGAGTAGATAGACCAAAGGATCTCGGATAAAACCGAATGAGACTGTTCTAAAAAAACAAACAAAGGTAACAATAAAATGACACCTAACAACACTCTACTATACTCTTAGATAAGTGCCTTACTTAGCCATCAATTGAGAAGCTTCCTCCTGCAGCAGAGGAGAACCAATACAGGGAGTCTGTGCCAGACTTTATGCAGAAAGTGGGAATCCTTGGAACACTCAGCCCTAAAGAAATGGAGGACACAAGCAAAGAAGACCCTGTAAATCAACTTGAGCAACACACATATGAACTCTTAAAGCCTGAGGCAGCATACACAGGGTCCTCCTCACATATGTTACAGCTTCTAGTTTAGTGATTTTGTGGGATTTCTGACAGCACAGATGAGTGAGTCTGTCTCTTGTGTCTATTCTTGAACTTTTTTCCTTCTGCTTGTTTGTTTTGTCCAATTCCAACGTGTTCGCTTTTTGTTTTATCATATCATGCTTTATTATTATCTTTAGAAATCCTGTTTGTTTTCTAATGAGAGACAGAGTGGGTGTGGATACAGATGGGAAGGAAAGAGAGTAGGAGCTGGGAGGAGCAGAGAAAGGGGAAACCATAATCATCATAATCAGGATATATTATGTGAGGGGAAATATATTTTCAATAAAAGGATAAAAGAGCTAAATGATAGCAAAAAAAGAAAAAGAACTCTAACTCTCTTGTCAGCTCTAAGTTGCTAATAGCTCCTTGGCCTGTGAGGGTCTTCCTGCTCATGACTCCTCTTGGTGATGGAATTTTGTCTGGCTTGGGCTTGTACAATTATTGCACATACTATCACAACTTCTCTGAGTGCATGTGTGCACCTACCCTCCGTTTGGGGAAATGACTGTCTCTTTGTAGTCATCAACCCCCTCTGGCTCTTTTGCTCTTCATGTCCACTCTTCTGTAAGTATGGCAGAGATTTGGGAGGAAGGGATCAAATATAGGTGAACCATTGAATGGTCTGCAATCCAGTCTCTTATTCTCTGCAAGATGGCCAGGTTTCTATTGTGTTCATTTATTTTCAAGAAAATCACAGTTTTAACCTTGAAGAATGTTGGGGAGACTCTCTTGGGATTGGTTGTACTTAAAAGGATTGGTGAAGAGAGAAAATTTTACTCACCTCTGATTTCTAGAGATGAATGTTATATCGTTCAAAATGCAATAACATATTTTACTCAGCCTTTCTTATTATCTTCAACAGGTGAGGTTTCCATAGAGGAACTACCTGTTATCAAATACAAAATGAACGTCTACCTTTCAAAGATGAAGACATTTAATCTTTGACATTTCCCTATTATCCTATTGAGATGAGTAAAGGACAAGTCTAAACAAGTGAGATACCTTGACAATGAAAACTGCCCATCTTAAGAATGTTTATCTAGTAACTATATATACATATACATATATATATAGAGAGAGAGAGAGAAAGAGAGAGAGAGTGAGATAAAGTTGTATGTGTATATATATATATATGTGTGTGTGTGTGTGTGTGTGTGTGTGTGTGTGTGTGTGTGTGCATTGATAGATTACAAAACAAAAGAAGAATTTCTCAGAACATACATTATGCTTTCAGTTACCTGTTATAGAAAACCCCAAGTATCAGGTATTTGCTTTCCTCAAATAAGAAGTTTAAAAGAGTTCTAGCTATGACTTTTACAACAGGTAAATGGTGTATCAAGGACACCTCCAGTGCACAGTTAAACTGCTCAGGCCATGAGGCTGAAGTCCTCAGACACCAGTATGCCTGATATCAACCCACCTGCCATATCTGTCTCATATCACATTCCCATGTAGGCCTCAGGATTTTAGAAAGGCAGAGACATGTGCTTCTGTTTTCCTCACTTGAGGAATAGTTTCTGAAGATACTGAAAAACATTTTCCCTTCTCTTTTGTTAGTCAATGTTTAATTGTTTAACTGCCACAGCTATCAGTACTAGAGTCTGAGGAAAGACCTTCTTTTACTCTGGTAAATCACAGTAGACAAGCTGGAGCTTGCAAATACAGTGTGAGGAATCAGACCAGGAAGACTGGTCAGCCATTTTCCCCAGGGAACACTGTAGATTCTATAGTGAAACAAGCTGGGGGCTATGAGTCACAGAGCTGTTACTGACTCTAATTTCATACTTCTCAATGTGGGGTGTGGTCAGTGTGAAGCATTAATAATAAAGTCCCAGCCATCAAAGATGTGCTGGTGTCCACATGAAGAAAGAAAGGAAAGAGCTGGTTCAGATTTCAATTCTCTATTTCACTTTTCCTGGGCCTTCCTTCCATCCTGTCTGTCTGTTGTATGAATACATGCCTGTCTTATGATCTGTGCCTGTGTCTGTTTCCCCCTGTATAAGTGTGTCCCTAACAAAGGGCTTTTTCTCTAAATTTTATTGACCAGAAGAGAAAGTATCACATGGAGGAATTTATAGAAATCTTAAACAGTGTTTTACGAGGGATTAAGTCACTTACTCTACCTGACCCCAACTGATCCAGAGAACAAACATTATTACAAATATCAACACTGTTTATCAAACAATATCTGAGTGCTGAGTACAAGATTCATGGTGGGCATTCATTTTATAAGACTGCTGCTTTCAGCATACTTGTTATTTCCCAAAAATGATTATCAGAACACATATGATTACTATGTGTCAGAGTAGATAATTTAAGATTACAGCTATGCTTTAGTTTAGATTCTAAGGGTTGATTAGGAGAGAAATACCTAGCCAAGTAAGGTTGATTGTTACATTATTCTCCTAAAGGCAGCTTTAAAGACTAAGTACCCAGTAGAATAGCAGTCTAAAGTCTGAAGTGACCTCAAGGTATGTATACTTTGGCTTTAAAGTCCAGGATAAGTTTCAGCCTCTTAGACTATAAGAGATATTCTTATCACAATGAATTGCCCAAGGTGGGAATGATTATGTTCATATAATTTTTATGGCAAGAGTGTTCCTGAAAGGATGCATGTATGTTATCTGCGAGTTCCAGTAAAAGCCTATCCAGGTGTGGAATATACCTGAGGATATGGTTTTAGCTATCTTAGGTTGCCAAATGCCAAAGCAAATGTATCCTTAAAGTATGAATAGAAAAAATGATCTGAAAATAAGCAAAAATTCAACTCAAGCTTGCATGCCAAATACAATTTTAAAAATGGAATGCAATGCCCTACTGATTTTCATTCTCACTAATAACTACGATAAATAAAACTCAGATCAATTTTACATTTCTTAAAACTCAGAGAAATTGAATTAGGGGAAATGGGTGGTTGTGTGTGCTTTGTAAACTATGTTGCCTATCAAGTGTAATATTGGGAAGATTTAATCCAAGTCGTTGTTTAGTTTTTTACTTATCCAATATCCCCAGCGTTATCTAGGCCATGGTAAGTCGTGAGGAAACAGGACTCTGAGGTCACTGCTCATTTCTAAATCACTTTTGTCTGAGTTTTATGGAAAAAAAAATCACAGAACAAGTCTGGTGCATCAGTGCTCCCTGGTTACAAAGAACGCTTTAGAAAAGCAAATCCCACTTGCTTCTTTCCCGGAACACCTATTGGAAATACAGGCTCTATAGTGTCGATTTCATTATCATGGTAGAAACACTTTTGCCTAAAGTGCTTCTCCAGGTCCTGATTCTTAATTGTTGTTATTTTGCAGTGTAAAATATTGATGACATTGGTCAAAAAGATTGGCAGATCCATGAATTGTTATTAACCAGACCGTTGGTTGTGCCTCACATTTCAATACTCGGTGAGGTGAAGCCCTGGCCCTCAGGGACTCTTCTTTTCATTCCCCTTTCCAAACAGGCAGATATTAACCCTAGCACGGCTTCCTTTGCAATTTTTCTTTTTCCTCCGAGCAATGAAAATGTCATTTATTGATTGCCTCTGTGGAAAGGACTAATCATTCATCAAGTTACAAATAAGAATTTATCCAGAGAGCTCGCAGTAACAAAGGATTTGGCAGTCTCACTATTAAAAAAAAAAAGAAAAGAAAAGAAAAAAAGCAAAGAGGAGGAGACTTAATACCACCTAGGGAACTCATTCAACCTTGATCCTTTAGGTCAATCTGGGAAAGGCAAAGAGCAGGGAGCAGAAAAGGACAAAGACTGAACGAAAGTGAAAGCCAGGCATACCCCAACAGGTACAGTCTCTCTCTCTCTCTCTCTCTCTCTCTCTCTCTCTCTCTCTCTCTCTCTCTCTCTCTCTCTCTCTCACTCTCTCTCTCTGTCTCTCCCTCATAATAAGAAAATTAATAATACTGTCAATGCCTTATGGGGAACAGTAATCAATTTGCTCCCTCATGTGATAGATGAGATTTCACCACTAAGGGTTTGTGTGAACGATCTTGTCGGCTATATCTAATAAAGAAGCTTATTAATATGGCCAAAATCCATATGGCTCACTTTCACATTTCTTTGAGAACTCTTTATCAGTGCCACTTACCATCAATACTATGAACTTAAAAGCTGAAGAGAGGGACCCCAGTGCCTGGAGTGAAAGTCAAATAATTAGAGGACCAAATGACGATTCCGTTTTCTCCTCAGAATCATCTTAGACCAAAGAAGAGATTGAAATCAACCTATTCTCTAAAATAATGATTTTGCAAAACAACTACCAGTCGATTTTTAGAAAGATTCATTTTTATTTTACACATAGAATTGTTTTGCCTACATGTAAGCACACTAAGTGCATGAGTAACCACAAAGATAAGAAACAAAGGATCCACTCCTTGTAACTAGAAATACAGACAGTTGTAAGCCATCATGTATGTAGATATTGAGAACCATGTCCTGATCCTATGTAAGAGCAGCAGGTACTCTTAACCATTGAGTGCTCTCTCCAGCTCCATGACGGTCTATTTGAAGTCTTGTGCTCTCGTTATTGGTCCTATATCCTGCTCCTTTTCTATTTTAGTTGTTTAGTTTTGAGAATGTAATTTAATTACATTGTTCCCTTCCCTTCCTCCCTCCAAACCTTCATACACCTGCTCTACTTCATATCCATTAGCCTCTTCCCTTACTGACTGTTCGAAAGCTTTAATCTAGCTGAACTAATGTGTAGGAGACACTGACCTTGTTGTCAAAATGAAATTGTGGAGGTGAGCAACCTCAACAGTGGTAGAAATTCAGATTCTAAAGCAGACTTTCACACATACAAGGAGGAATTGAAGAGAAGGGATCAGATAGACTTTCTCCTGCTCCTCCTCTCTTACTGTCTGTCTCCCTCTCTTGATTCTCTTTATTTGACCTAGACTTTGTGCTAATCCTCCTGCTTAGCTTTCCAAACCCTAGGATTACAAGCATTCACTTCTGTCCTGGCCTGTTTTGTATGTCAGCTTGACACAAGCTGGAGTTATCACAGAGAAAGGAGCCTCCCTTGAGGAAATGCCCCCATGACATCCAGCTTTAAGGCATTTTCTCAATTAGTGATCAAGGGAGGGAGGGTCCCATATGGGTGGTACCATCCCTGGGCTGATAGTCTTGGGTTCTATAAGAAAGCAAACTGAGCAGGCCAGGGGAAGCAAGCCAGTAAGCAACATCCCTCCATGGCCTCTGCATCAGCTCCTGCTTCCTGCCCTGTGTGAGTTCCAGTCCTGACTTCCTTTGGTGATGAACAGCAATGTGGAAGTGTAAGCTGAATAAACCCTTTCCTCCCCAACTTGCTTCTTGGTCATGATTGTTTTGGGCAGCAGTGGAAACCCTAACTAAGACAGATACCATACCTGGTTTAAGAGAAAAATCTATTAACTATTATTGAAAATGGGCAGGTGGAACACAAGGTGACAGTTTCTCTGAATCTTGGCCCCTTAACCTGTTATCTACTAAAAGCATGCTGTGCTCTCCTCTGCCTCAATCCTTGTACTCTTTAAACAGCTTTGACACAAAATATCAGATTAACCACAGAACAATAATGTCACATGCCAGCAGCTCCTTATGACCAAAGAAAGCTGAAATTAGTGAGATTTAAGATGGCCACAAAATTGACAGATACAGGAAGGAACTGTTACCAAAGGGCAGGCTAACTCATCCCTCAAATGGTGTTTACTCTTAATTATATTTAAAAATAATGCATTTTGAATGCCACACATTATTTCCAGCTCCACCCCCTGCTTTGGTAGTATCTCTGACATGCGCAATATGATCAAAGCTGCTGAAATTATTTCTTACATATTTGAAGGCTAGTTAATTTGTAGCAGTCACTAACTCTTTAGTCGTGATTTTTATAGTAAGACGTGTCCCTCAAATTGGCTGAAAAACTTAAAATTGTCTTCATGCCCTGTCTCCTGCACTGTTTCCACCTGGGAGCCAGTTCTGTGTCCAGACATGTCAGCCAATTAAGAGATGTTTTAGTGAAATAAGGGGTTAAATTGGCCATTGTCCACCAGCACCAGTTTCTTCTACCCAACCAGCATATTTATGCAAGATAATAGTGGCATCTGTAACTCAGCAGTCCCTGCATAGAGTCAAGGACCATTAGCCACCCCATAGAAAGTAAGACGTGCACAAAGGGAGGAAACAGCTTCTGAAACCTTCCCATGACTAATCGACAATTGCCAAACAATATCCCACCCCACTTCTTCACACCATAGTCAATAAACCCTGTTTCTTCCTTCAGCTGAGAAGCTGCAGCCTCACCTGCCTTGCAGTGTCTGCTGCCTCTCTGTGTTAGTTATGTTCTGACTGCTGACTCTACCCTGAAGACAGAAAGGAATTACTCTGGACCACAGTTTGGCGTTATTGTCCATCAAGGTGGAAACTCAGCAACAGGCAGCTCCTTTGCCATTGTTGTGACTCATTTCTACACATCTCTGTAGATCGGGGGTGGGGGGTTGGGGGGCGAGAGAGAGACAGACATAGAGACAGAGAGAGACAGAGACAGAGACAGAGAGAGACAGAGACAGACAGATAGGACAGAGAGAGAAAGAGACAGAGAGAGGCAAACTGGAGCAAACACACAGAGAGAGACAGAGACACAGAGAGAGACATGAAGACAGAGAGACAGACATGTAGAGAGACACACAGAAACAGAGACAGACATGGAGAAACATTAACACACACACAGAGAGAGAGAGAGAGAGAGAGAGAGAGAGAGAGAGAGAGAGAGAGAGAGATTGGCTGACTGAAAGAAGAGTCATGCTATAACACTACACCCCTAACTTGAACCCAACAACCCATTTTAGGAAGGAAAGTTACACCTTCCAAAGATTCAACACTCTATAAAAACCAGGAATGAAGAGTTGAATTGCAGTAGCTTCTGTTTGTGTATGAGGCATGCATTTCCCATTAAACTCTGATGTTGCTTCCTTCATCAGTAGCTGAACTGGACAATTTCGGACCTCAGTCCACCCAAGTAGGGAAGGCATTGCAGCAGAGGCAGACGACTCAGCTGTAAATCTTGAGGGCAAGCCCACAAAGACACACTTTCCCAGTAAGACTTTGCCTCTAAAAGGTTCCACAACTCTGTCACATAGAAGAATCATTCTGAGAAATTCAGGGACGAGGCTTAAGGAAGTGAGACACTGGGAGCTTGTGGACAACCTTCTCTTTGCCAAGGTCCCCTGAACCTGTGGTCTTTTGATTTAATTCATCCTGTTTCATAGTCAGCCCAAATCACCCTGATAGTTAATAGCAAAGGCTTCCAAACTATTATGCAGTTTAATACATAGACACCAGTTCAGGTCTCCACTTTTTGAGGTTTTCTTTAATCAGTAAATTAACCATTATTTTTCTATTTCAACAAATAATGAAGTATTTTCTAAAGACATGGTTAGTTGCAGTATTAGAGCATATTGTGCATGTCCTTTTCAGTGTGTGTTATATACCATATTCTCTTTATGTATACAAACATGGGGCGAATGTAAAGAATAGAATCTTGTGTCAGGAGGAGTTGCCTCGCTATTTATTTAAACGATGCACGCAGTTGTGCTTTCTCCTTTCTGTGTCTCTGGCAATTTAACCAACAGCATCTCACTTGTGGCATTTAATCAATACATGCAAATCACTTCAGGGACCTATTATATCCTGAATTCATTAATCTACTTGAAGAAGGGACTAGCCGGTACGGAGTCTTTCTTGTTTGAGGTCAAAAAGGTTGGATAGTATCCATTTCTACCGTCATAATTTCATTGGACCTTACAATATTCTGTGCAAATAATCCTTTACTTTCTTCCTTAATCTAAGGAGTCTTTAGTAAGCCATTTTATAGTAACTTGTGCATACATCGTACTTACTATTACGATTGCTATGCTACAGAATGGCTACCAAAAGAAAATGCAAAATATGCATATTTATCTCTGTCAAAGATTAAATCTCTTTCCACCATGGAATTCACAGAAGAAAGCAATGTACTAAGATGCTGCTGGCTTCCATAACTGATAGGAATTTGAGGTACGGTTGCACAGCAAGAAGCCAGTGGGATGAGTCGTTATAGTATTCTATAGAACAGAACACCATGTAGCCTGTGTGGGCTACTTAGAATGAACAAACCGGAAGTTTTAATAAATATAAATTAAGTTGAATAAGACGTGATAAGCTTGTGGCTACTGCCCTCCCGTGACCTGAGTTAAATGATGATAAGCCACTTGGCCTGCTCAGATCGAATCTTCTTTTAAGGAAATAATTGTATTTCAGCTCACAATGCATTCATGGGCTCTTTATTAGAGTGAAAAGAACAATCATTTCATGATTTTCCATTGCTTGTAACTCTTGCAAGTATGGTATCTCTGTCAGACTACCTTTGAATTGCGTAAAGCTTTTCACAGAAGAAGCTCCTCTAATGAAGTCTAAGATGTGAGTTTTCAAGTTGTCTAGATCTCTCTCTCTCTCTCTCTCTCTCTCTCTCTCTCTCTCTCTCTCTCTTACACACACACACACACACACACACACACACACACACCCCTTTCTTTATATTATATATCTAGGATTACCAACATGTCAATATCTCTAAGATCTGTTTTGAACTTTTTCTCTGCACGAGCTACTTCACCGTCACCATGCCTTTAATCAAATACTACTAACAACATGTATACAAATGAATATACTCTAACAGAATGGGCGACAGTGAGTGACTAGAGTGTGTTAACTGCATGGCTAAGTGATAAGCTAAAGGCTTCTATATGGCTGGGCTAATCAGGGTAGTTATGATGTATTACTACATAAAAACCCAGCATTTAAGTTAGAAAAGTAAACAGAACATCTGGTACACGCATACAATCCCAGTACTTTGGAGGCAGAAACGGGAGGATTACCTTTGAGTTTGAAAACAGCTTAAGATACAAAGCAAATTTCAGCCTCTTCAAAGCTACAGGGTAAGATTTTACATCACTAATTTAATTATTTACACCCCACCGAAGAAAAGAAGAGCCAATACAGGACAATGAAGATTGAATTCTTCCATTAAATACACTTGTAAATTGTGTATACAGAAGGTATAGTCCACAATAAATTGGTGTTTGTATTTCCTTTGCTTTCATAGATAAACCTGTGTGGAGAAATACTCAAGAAATTTAATATAATAAAACTAAAAAATAAATAGGGTGGAAATGGAAGGAAGAGTAATAAGACTTATGAGTTCATCTCCCTCGTGTCCCTTTGGTATTTAGACAACATAAGCAGGCACTATCTTTTAATAAATTACTTTTTCTGTTCTGCACAGCCATCATGACCTAGCCTGGCTGCCTTCAAGGTCAATAGTCCCAGTCTTTAGCTGCTGTGACTGTTGATTCCCAATTGCTCATAGTTTTTTTTTTCCTTTTTTTTTCTCAGAATGTTGCTTTTGCTCTAGATAAGACTTCATCCCTAATAATGTCTGAAAAGCCATTTGCATTTCTTAGGCTGTCTCTTAAACCATAACTAACCGAAATGCTAGTACAAACTCTTTTTCTTTTGTCTTAAAGGAAGACACATCCCACTATGTCGTGGCACCCTGGACTACCAGCCTAGGAAAGAAATGGAGGGTAGACTAAAATTTAAACTACTTGTCAAACATAGTTTTTCCCCTTTTCTTTATTGTTTCTCATATATTTTTTCTGAGAGCAATATGTCATTTATACAATAGTCTCTTTCTGCAAGTCTCTTTCTTATGATTTACAGTATAAAATGGGAAGGCCAAGTACAATAGAAATAGGGTAAAATCAAAGGACTTCAGAGGGTTAGACTGTCATCTACAACATTAAGTGGATAATTCAAAGTAAGGATTCTGACTATACAAATGAAATAGCCATAGGTCATTTTGGTAGCATTTAGAAGAATACAAGAGGAGCTGTTACTTAAGGATGTGTCAATGGAAAAAGAACAAGAAAAAAGAACATCATGCTGTCACAGCAGAAGCTTTATTTCAGAAAATGTGAAGCCTTACAAACTGTAATGTAGCCTGTCCTTTCCATGTTGGGCATGACTATCACTGTGTTTAAGCAGAGAAGCAGTGGGTGTGTTTGACATATGGGTATGCCTTTATGGAAGAAGTGGGGAAAGATGTAAGATTCATGATTTACTTTAAGCCCTTATCAGCCCTTCCAAAGAGCCCTACAAGTGGCCATACACATATACTCCTGGAAAACCTAATTGTCACTGTTATAAGGACCAAAAAAATTAATCCAGTCAGACTTAGTCAGATGGTTGCTGCTTGCAAAGTTTTACATAGTCTTTAAGTAATGGCCACAAACTAATAGGCTCACCAGAAAGGACTTTGTTGATAGCTATATACTTAGTCTTGGGAGAAGAGAAATCTCTTTACATTTCTGCTAAAAACTTCAGGCAAGAATGGCTAGTGGGAGAGATATGAAATTAAAAGGAAAGAAAGGCTCATCTTTGTGTGGGCTACTCAGTTGCAGAGTTAGCAAAGGACAGAGTAGAGCGATTCCTCCCAAGCAGGAACCTGAACTGTCTCCGCCATCTTGTTTATCCCTGCTGTGTCTCACTGACTGTGCTGGAGTTACCAGAAGAGCAACAGAGGCTTCTGACTCTTTTCTGCCTTTCAATTCTCATTCAAAACATGTCGCTGCCGGGCTGTGAGCATAGACTCAACTGGCTACAGGTTCAGAGAAAGTTATTCCCGTTTATCTACACTCAAAGCAGGGAAACGGCCTGTCTCAACATGCAGAAAGTATTCAGTAAATGAAAAAAAAACATATGTTTTCACCCTGAGAAGGACAATTGTTAAAAATATGAGGCAGACACTAGCGCACCCACTTGACATTGGAGAGACGAGAGTACAGGGCACAGCAGACTAGTTTCAAGTTCGGCACTTAGTCGATCTGTGTTCTGGAGTTTTGATTGGAATGCATGGAATTGCTTGCTCTTCTGCTGATGACACGAGATGCTTCTTTAGAAATGTACTTAACATTTCCCCTCTGCCTTGGAGAGCCTCGGCAATTTGAATTAAGCGCTGCACTGCCTGATCCCCATGTAAAATGCTTATTGATTTAATTTTTTTTTAGTTCAGATGGTTATACTCTGTTATTCTGAAGATGGCGTTTAACACACTGGATGCTCTCGGAGATGATCATCTGGGCACTTATTTTAGATGGGTGGACAGGGACTCACAATGTGATGTTTGGTTTCAGGACCCTTAGGAAAGACCTGTTTCTGAACATATCTCTGTAACAAGGGTGCAAGTGGCCGAAATTCCTTAAATCATGGCTATAGATGTTGCCCTATCTGTATCCTGGGAATAGTAAAGATGTAGTTTATTAAAGTAAAATGTCCGGTAATACAATACATACTCTTTCAAATGTCAAATTGGTAACACAAATAAAAGTGAATAATTCCTAAGATAAGAATCAGGTGATGAAAGATAGTAGAGATTATTTTTCATGTGACATATGAACAATAGGTAATGTAGCTTAATGGAAGACTTGCGTGCTTAGGTAGAAGTAGTCCTTTATTCAAAACCAGCACAAATGCCTATGTCCCCCAATGAGAAGTATACACAAGAATCAATGACAATGAAATACAGTAAATCCACTGCATGGGTTGTATCGTGTAAAATAACAATGTGTTGGGGCTGTAGATGGTACTGGAGAGCCTCTGTTGTAATTACCTTCTTCTCAAGTTTGTTGGGTTTTTGTGTTATTATATTACTTGACTACTGAAAAGAGTGACACTGTATCTGCTCCCATTTGGAAAGATCTATTTCTCCAGGACTTGCTGATTGTCCCAATTTAGACCTTAGATCCATGCTGGTGGTAAAGAAAATGTGTGGGTAATTGAGTTTGACAGAACCTTTCTCAGATCCTGGTAAGTTTAGCTCATGGGGCCCATAGTCTAAGAAAACCAACGGCCACCAATGCTGCCCTTAGACAGTGGCTTTGAGTTCTCGTTTCAAGAATACAAAGAATGAGATTATAAACCCACATAGAGTTGATTTTATAAAGAAAATTGTTATATATTCATAAATGGGATGGAGAGCAGTCAAAGGGAGGGAGGGAGAGAGGGAGAGAAAAATGAAGAAGTGAGGAAGGTAGGGAGGCAGAAGAGAGAGACTATCGCACTCAGTCATGGTACATTAAATGCCAGTCAGATACTTTTAAAGAGACTGATGTTAGAAACTAAGGTGAGGTAGGGGAGAAGAATGAGGTGGTCAGTCCAGTTGTCTTAACCATATGGTATCTAGGTACAACCTTCAGGTTTTAGTCATATCCTCATGGGAACTCTAGACAAGGGTATGCCCTAAGAAGAGCCAAGAACCGGACCTCTATCAAGGATGCTCTCTGAATTGCTGTCCCTATCCACTTCCAATTCTTGCTGCCATCACTAGGGAGCATGAAACATTACGACTTTTATTGCATGTTAATTGTTCTAAAATGTGTTTATCCCACAAGAACAAGATATTTCTCAGGAAAACTTACCTCCTTTTCATTTTATACATTATTTTTATAGCCACAGAAGCCAAGAAGGCACTGAAATAGCTGCAGCAGATTCAGCATCTAAGAGGCCAAGTTTCCATGAAAATCAAGGTATTTTATTATCATAATTTTGATTTGATCCATGGGAAAAAGAGCTCAGTTTCAAATGAGACACCATTTTCTGTATGATCATTGCTGAATTAATGTCTTCCCAGAGAGAATACATTTGAATAAAAAGCAGCATATGGGACAAATACAGGCTGCGATTAGAGTACAAATCTATACACTTTAAAACGATGTGTGAAAAGTTGAGTCCAGTTGTCTTATCAAGTAAAGATATATTCACGCTTTGACCCTTGGGCAGGCAGAACTACACATCAAATGTTGAAGCAAGTTAGTTCACTTTCAACAATGTCGTTACCTGAATTAGTAATACTAAGAGGTTCAGAGCTCAAGGTTCTGCATTTCCTAAGCAGGCCCAAAGTTTGACATCAATTATAATTCTGAATTTTGTTCAAATCGCCCCTAAGCTTAACAGTTTGTTAAGCAGACTGTCAGACTTCACTAGAAGCTTGTTATAATGGTTCCCAATTCATTAAACAGAAGAGATTTGAACTAGCCAAAAGAAAACTAAGATAGAGTAAATTCATGAGTGTTTTGAACACAAAGCAACCTTTGTCCTGAGAAGCTTCTATTGTCCTCAGAGTCCCTCAGGTTACTTCCCAGGCTTTGGTGCATGTGTCAAGATACAACGTGCTGCCATCCCATGATACTCACTGGAGCTATGGGGTGTTTTACTTCTGCTTTGCTTTGTACATTTGTTTCTTGATTATGAATTTATTCTGAAACTCAAATGATATGACATGACACAAAATCATACACTGAATCACAGGGTCAATAGTTCCTAAGCAGTCCCTAGCCTGAGATGTGACCTGGGTTTGACCACCAGGTGTAGTCTGTGCATCCTATTATAGGACATCTATAAGGCACAGTGCCTCCCAGGAGCCAGAGACAATGGCAGACTTAAGATCAAAATTTTTGTAACACTCTTAACATTTAAAAACATGAAAACAGAAAGTATGAAGGAAATCTAAAAAAATTAAATTAAGCTAAGCATTTTCATAATTGTTTTATTTTAGTTTTATCATTATTGTTTGTGCTAGTATGTGCATGAGAGTGTGAGTTCGGGTTGAAGCAAAGAGTTAGGGGATAACTTTCAGAAACTAGTTGTTTCCCCCACTCTAGGCTTGAGGAATCAAACTTGGGATATCAAATTTGTACAACAAGCATCTTTAACCACTAAGCCATCACGCCAGTTATGAATAATTCCCTTAAAAGATGTATAAGTCTATTGTAATATTTAATACAACTGGACTCAGTTAATCAGAAATTCCTGTAAATGATAGTTTGTATATCTTCCCACCAAGTTGTTCTGAATGTGAGCATGGCCACACCTACAACTGTGTGTAATAGAAGAAGGGCAGAGAGCATCCCTGTGAAGATGTTCAGGCAAACACAGGGCTCTTCTGTGTCAGATCAAGTGATTATGATAATGGATGAAATGTTAGCAATTCTCATGCATGAAGTATTCTAGGTAAACTTTAAGTCTCAAGGGGACTCGAAGAAAGAAGAAAACAGACAGAATGGATTTAAATGAGAGTGATCAGTGTTTTAAAAACTAAAAAAAACAATCCTCTATGTATCTATGTGTGAAATCAACTAGACTCGTTGCTTTGTGATTTGTTTACTGAATTTCCCAGAGCATTGTGATAGTCCCACCTCTATCCGCATTTCTGTTCAGGTTGCTGTGTACCACAGAGGGGGTACCATCCACCTTAGTCACGAAACGCCTTTGTTTTCATTCCCAAATATAATTTAAGTGTTAAGATTATTGTTCGTTTCATTTTAAGGTCAGTTCCGTGCATTCTAGTCAAGAATCAACTTTGAACTTCTGATATAGCCACCTTCGTCTCTTGAGTGCTGGGATTATAGGTGTACACCAAAAATGTACAGTTTATGCCGTACTGAGGAATGAACCTAGTACCTGCTAAATTAGAACTCTCCTCAGGTAACTCTCCAAATTCTGTAACCATAATAATTTTAAACCCCCACCTGCCTAGAATTTCTATTAGGAAATCTGTATTATAACTTTGATGTTTATATTTAGTGAATCAGTTTAAAAATATAGAAATTCAAATTTTCTCCAAATTATTTCCTATAGCTTTTATTATTTTCATGTAAAACAACTATTATATTTGTCATCATATTGTCTAATATTTTGATTTTCTTGAGAATGTCTGTTCTGTAAAACTGAATGACTTAATTGTGCCACAGTTATTCCATATTTTACCACAACTCATTTTATCAATCAATCTGCTGACAGAGAGTGTCAAATGCCTACATGATAATATTTTATTATGGATGCTGCAAAACAAAGGCTGTCCTGATTGAGTCTATTGGATGCTCTATAATTTATTATTAGTTTCATTTGAGATCAGAATCAATCGTTGACATATTTCATCAATATACCAATTCATATACCACATATAACCATAGCTGATCAATCGGCATGTTAGATTGGCTTCCCTAGAGATTTCTTACTATTGGAAAAGTTGTAAGTTGCTGATTTTTTTTTCTAGGAATTCTTTACTAAAACAATATGGAGTCGCATGTTTTCTTTTTATTTGTCTTTCCCAGCAACTGTTAAAGACTTGCCATAGTCCAAAGTTACATCTGTCTCTAAACAGCAAAGAGAAAATAAAACATATTGTGGGCTTTATATTTTTAGCAACAGGCTAAGTGTTTAGATAGGTGAGTGCTAGTAGGATTGTATCAATGACATAGATTGTTCTTGTTATTGAACTGGAACAATTTCAGTTGTCAACAATCACTCTTTACCATTTACATATAAAGGAAGAAGACAGAGAAATAAGGACAAGGTAATGTCTGTATCCAGACAGCAATGTCTCCAAAATAATTCTAGTAAAGTGTATTTCTTTTTGCATTCATCTATACTGTAAGGCATGGCAATGAGCAACTGAAATAATTTAAGAAATGCAACATTCTAACCTGCTGTCAGGTAATATTAAAACCCTGTAAATAACGAGAGGATGGTTATCTTTTAGTAAGATATTTTATTGTAAGAATTTTTTCTTACATTTATGAGTGACTTAAAGATCATATCCTCAAACTCAGCACAGAACCTTGTAAAGAAATCTGACATTTTATTGTGCTTTTGCTCTTTTTCACCAATCTTTGTTTAGTTCCTTTTCTTATCTTTGTCTTTAAGAAACTTTGCATTCACTGGAGGTGGATGGAGAGAGGGAACTAGGTAGAAGAGGGAGTGAGGAGGGGAACAAGGATGGGGATCAGACTTGGGTCGGGGGGGGCAGGAGAGGGCCAGGAGTGAGAATGGAAATTGGTGGGGGACATCTCTGGTACTAGGTGGAGACCTTGGACATGGGAGGTTTTGAGGAGTCTATGGAGGTGACCTTGGCTGATTTTTTACCACTGAGAGGATATGGGAAGTGGCCACCTCCTGTAACCAGGTAGAACTTCCAGTGGAGGGAGGGGACAACACCCACCCACAAAACCTTCAACCCAAAGTTTGTCCTGGCTACAAGATGTGCGGGGATAAAGATGAGCAGAAACTGAGAGAATAACCAACCAATGACTGTTCCAACTTGAGACACAACCCATGTAAGAGAACCAATCCATGATAGTATTATTGATATTCTGCTATGCTTGCAGACAGGAGCCTAGTATAACTGTCTCCTAAGAGGCTTTATCCAGCAGCTGATGGAAACCCACAGAGACCCACAGCCAAACATCAGGCAGAGCTCAGGGAATCTTGTGGACTGTGGACGAGTGGGGAATAGAATTGAGCAAGCTGGAGGGGTCAAGGACACCTTAAGAAAATCTATAGAATCAATTAACCTCGGGCCATGAGAGCTCACAAAGACTGAACCACCAACCAAAGAGCATGCAGGAGTGGACCTAGCCCACCTACACATTTGTAGCAGATGTGCACCTTGGTCTTCTTATGGATCCCCTAGCATTTGGAGATGTTCTGTCTCTGACTCTGTTGCCTGTTGTTGGATTCCCTTCCTTTAACTGGACTACCTGGTTGTGCCTCAGTGGGAGAAGATATGCTTAATCCTTCTGAAACTGAATGTCCCAGGATGGTGTGATATCCAGGTGAGGGGGTGGGGCTTCTCCTCCTCTGAGGGGAAGGGGTAGGGGTAAAGGGAGAGGGACTTTTAAGGATGGGACTGGGAGGAGAGAACAGAAAGGGGGTGTGAAGTGAATAAAGAAATAAATGAAACAAAACAAGCTATATGTTTTCTTTAAGAAAATCTATTTTTCATTCTTATATATGTGTCTGTTTCTGTGAGAGTGTATAGCACGTACATGAAGGCATCATGGAAGACAGAAGAGAGCATCTGATCCCCTGCAGTTTTTTGCTGGTTATAATCCTGAAGAGGATGCTGGAAAAGAAACATGACTCCTCTCGAAAAGCATGAATGGTCTTAATAGTGGAGCTATCTTTCCAGTCCCCAAACTATGCCTTTTCAAGGAAAAATTAATATACTGCTTCCTTCAACCCCAATTGATAAAACTAATTTCTTTTTTCTGCACCTGCAACAATTTCTATTAGGACAGTTACCTATTAGTTAAACTACTGAAGCTAGTCTTCCCAAAATAATGTTGCAGACATTGGGCAGTCAAAAGCAAAACAAAACAAAAACAAACAAACAAACAAACAAACAAACAAAAACCCAAATGTTTAAACAAACAAAATAAACTATCTAGTGTCTAGAAATTCACGAGTTCAGAATATGTGCACATAGCCTTCCCACTCCCCATTCCTCTAATGATGTCTATCTCTCTCTGTATGTGTAGTTTAGTTAGGACTGTCTGTGAAGGTCTGAACTTGGCATGATGGGATAACAGGTTTGTGTGCAATATGGTTAGGATAGACTTATGCTCTAATATTCAGGGACAGGGTGGGACATGCTACCTCATGACTTTTGCTGAAACAGTAGAGGCCTGTTGTCACTCTGAAAGAAGGAACTTGTGCTTCAGGAAGATAAGTTTTGCAGATACCGCTAAGAGGCAAGGTCCTCACTTATGGAGACTTACAAGTAACTGAAATAGACCCAGTGAAAAATTCCAAGGAAACAAACTATGATTGTGACAACTAAGAGAAAGGTAGGTGACCGTTGACTTCTGGCGGAGTTATGTCTCTTCATAAAGTGTCTTAGGCTGGAATGTATTCACTATACCCCAGCTCAGGATCCCAAGAGCAGCAGATGGGTTATTGCCATGGTATTTTATGGACAACCAGGACTCACAGCTCACTGCTGCTTCAGCGTATTATGAAATTATGTCCTAGCCCAAACCTACTAGACAAGAAAAAAAAAGCCAAATTCAAACATGCAAATTATGATTTTCATGAAGTACAGACCAGTTTTCTTTCCCTAGTAAGATCAATAAATCATAAACTGTGACATTTTAAGTTGAGAGAAATCTATATTCAATAAGTCAAATAATCATTTTGATTGCTTTCATCTTGACTGTAGACACATCCATCTTGTTCACTAGACTACCAGAGGTTCATGACAGAAAATAATGTATTAATTTATTTTTGACAGTATACCGCGCATGTAGGATATCGCTAGTGTTTGATTGACGTCTGAGTCCATTTTCATTCTTTTACTCTTTTTTTTTTCTTAAAAAAAATTGAATGGGCTCAAGGTCTCACTCTGCTGCCCAGGCTGGTTTTGAAATAACTGTGAAGCGCACGATAGTTCAGAGAGTTCAGTGCTGGGATTAGAGATGTGAGCCACCACCAAAATCTATCGATTTCTATTGAATGATATGAAAAGAATTGGGTCATAAATACAAAGAAACTTGTAGCTTCCTTAGTTATTCAGTTATACCACGCTGCGCAGTTTGAAGTTGGGGATGAGAATTAGTAGAAATCCACTTGCAATTCCCATCATATAAAACTTGACTAAATTAAATGTAGCAGCGGACCTGCCTGGCTTCCTTCCAGATATTTCTCCAGATGGTTTGTCCCTGAATGTGTAGAGATAGGAAAATGAAAAGTGATTATCATCTTACATGATGTCTCTCTACCAAATATGATTTTTAACAAAATTCATGCAGAATGACAAAAAAGAACAGCATTTAATGAAAGAGATTTTTTAAGTGTGCATATTGTGCATGAGACTTGCCTAGTGGTGATTGCTTAAAGGGCTCAGAGAGATGTCCATTGTCCTTTTGGATGTATCTTCTGTTCACAGGTTTTCACAAATTGTCAGTCAAGAAAACCCTAAGCAACAAGAATTGTCACTATAAAATGCTGTATATTTCCCGTAAATTATCATAGCTTCTGTTTAGTTAAAATTTCTGAACATTAAACTTGTAGCTACTGTTTAAAAAAAACTAGCTATTGGGATGGAAAAATGGCTCAGCTATTAGGAGCTAGTCTCATGCCCCAAATATAAAAACCAGGTATAAATAGGAAAAATATTTTTGTCATAGGCTAAGCATAAAAAATCATACTAACATTGTATATATTGTAGGGAAACATTTGGTTCTATACAACACCAATTCCAATTCAGGCTAGGAGGTTAATATGTTTGTTTCACAGTTTTTTCAGGCTCATTAGACAGTGGTTTGGTGTTATATATTAACATTATTAATCATATCCAAATGGAGTAAAGAACCATAATTTCCCCAGATAGCTCCAAATTAATATTCATCTTAGTCTCTATTAATGTTACAAGTGAACATACTAAGGAAGTACTATAAAAGATTACTATTATTTATAACTGAAATAGTTATTATTCATCTAGCTTAGCATCTCCATGGGTTTTTTAAAATAATACTTCCATATGACTTAGAAACAAAAGTGTACATGCTTATTTAAGTTCCAACCAGAAATTATAATGATTACGAAGTACAATGCAAGAATATTGATTTTTGTGATTTCTTGTGTCCTATGAGCTCATCATCATATCATAAAATTCAGTGAGAACTTATTTTTCCTGCTCGCATTTAAGATTCGCTAATATTTTTCATCTGCCTTCTTGTGCACTTGTGTTCCTGTCTATAGCAGAGTAATCTTCATTGGAATCTAGGCTTATAACTTTCCATTAGAAGTTTTCAGGGAATGGTTGGCTTTATCATCAAGCTCAAA
Organism: Rattus rattus; assembly: GCF_011064425.1. Classification (NCBI taxonomy): domain Eukaryota; kingdom Metazoa; phylum Chordata; class Mammalia; order Rodentia; family Muridae; genus Rattus; species Rattus rattus. The sequence goes on from NC_046167.1 coordinate 21,365,217, forward strand.
TATTAAATAATGTCTCTTTCGCGTTCAAAGCACGGGTTATTAACTTCTATGTTCCCTTTGTGGTTCTTCCAATGAGGCCTCATTGGTCTGATTTGTAATTATAGCATGAGGTTGTTAATGATTTTATTTGAGAACCACAATAAAATAAAACAGCCCAAGCTTCACATAATAAGTGTAAGGGAAAACGTCAGTGGGAAAGGAGATGCACTCTATCTGCTGGCTTTTAGCCTAAAACAAATCTGTAGAGTATTTGCATGTTTGAAACATACCGTTTTCATGAAAGGGAAAGAGGCCATCTTTTGTCTTCAGTAACATGTTTACTACCTCACTGTTTTATTTAAGAAGGTTCCTGGCTCCAAGTAACACATTCCTATTCTTTCCCATGGGAGGAATGGAGCGAGTTTCACATTTCAAAAAAGAGTTAAATGACCAAACATTGCACTGTGTGGAATGTGTAGAAGTTCCTCAATGATAACCATTTTCATATAAAACAACGAAGAGATGAATGATAATTATTTCATTATGTTAGTAACTACATAGATTTTTGTTTTGCTAACATGTTGGATGCAAAGAAATGGCCTTGTTAAACTTTTGATTCAGAAGAGAATTAAAATATTCATCATCATCCCACATGAAATGTACTCTTTACTCTAGGTCCTTTTCACTGCCATTTATTATGTACACTGTAATCACCGTCGATTAAAACAATATTTTAAACAGCCCATTTTTTAGCATGTGCATGTATGAGTCTACGTTAGTAAAGGGGTGCCAGGGACTGAATATAATTGTTTTTCCCTGAATAATTACTGGGTAGATAATGCCATATAGTATAATAACGTAAAACAAATACACCAAAGCAATAGAATTAATGTTATTGGGCCTCAAGCAATGAAGAGCAGGAGGCCCTGGCCAATGCAAATGATGAGGTTCGAGTGTTGGCTGTCTAAAGGGGATGCTTTGAGTTTCTCCAACCTAAGTAGGTGGAGGGGAGAGAAGACGTTACAAGATAGGGCATCAGGACAGAGTACCTGGAAAAAAGAATAGAGAAGAGAGAGCTAGTACACAGACATTTCTCTGGAGCTTTGAAAGCATTCAGCCTATAGGAGAAAGACAGAACTTTCTGGAACAACACAAAGAAGCAACAACCAGAGCTCACACCACACTTGGACTGGCTCTGACTTGTACCAAGGTGAATGCTAAGCTTTCTATTTCAGCGAGTACTGAGTATAGTACTCAGAAGGGTTTTGACTCAATAGAGAGGAAAATTAATCCTAGAATAAATACCATACAGGCCCCACATAGAAAAGCTTAAAAGCAAAGGTTGGTAGGGGCAAACAATTTCTAAATCATGTAACCACACAGCAGAAAAAAAAAGCTTCAATATTTGTCAAAAATCATCTAGCATCAACAGAGTAAATTGTGAAACAGCTGCCAGGTACATAAAAATCAAGAAAATTAAAGTCTGCATTATAAAGCAGCCATAGAAAACCAACTCAGAAAAAACACTGATGATAGAATATGTAAAAAAAAATACTAAAATACTTTAAAACTATTCTTATATATTTACTAACATGGGGAAAATATTACATATAGGATATATGAAAGATATAAAGTGACTCAAGTCAAATATCTACGGGTGAAAATAATGTTTCTGATATGGACATATATTACATATTAATGTATACTTATATAAGCATTCATATATTTAAATATGCAATTATATATACATACCTTCAAGTCCTTAGAACTTGTACACATATTCATGTGTACATATATACACTTATGGACACATATACACACATATGTATTCATATACATATATGCTAAGGACTTGAAGGTATAGGCTCCCTAGTCTGAATAGTTTGCTACAGGAACACATTGCTTGCAGCTTATCAAATATAAATTTATTTCTTCCATTTGTTTGGAAGCTTGGAAATTAACAGGTTCAGTGATTATGTGCTCTTGTTCATGAGTGGCTATGTTTTTGCTGTGTGATCACATGAGCTTATGTGTCTCATAATCCACCTGTGTGGATTAGCCCATGTGCATGTGAGCCAGAGATTTACATCAGAATAAGGGTGAGGATGTGTGCATGGGAAGCCAGAGGATCCATTAGGTATCTTCCTCAATTGTTCCACCTAATATTAGTCAGAGTCTTTTAATTAATCCAAAGTTCACTAGACTAGCTGGCCAATGAGCCCCAGATATTCTTCTCTTGTTGTCTGCTTCCTCAGAGCTAGGAGTACAAGTGTCCATGCTGACATAGCTGGCTTTTATGTGGGCACTTAAGGTAAAACTCAGGTCCTCACACTGGCCCAGCTACACTGTACCTCCTCAACCTCTCCCCAGTCCGCTGTCTACTTACTGTAGCAAACACAGTCTACTCTCATCAGATGTTATGAGTAGAGGGCTGTAAAAATATCAACATATGTGAATGTTGGCCTGGATTTACATTTTACAGCAAACTGAAAATGTTGGAAATTTGAGCATTTGTTTTAAAATACTTTGTCATTAAACAAGCTAAAGAACAAAACAAAGATTAAAATACTGTTTTTCCATCCTAGGAACTACGAGTATCAAAATACACATATTATGTTTTGATTCATGTAGAATATTTCTTCTATCTCATAATTCATACCATCTGCTAAGCTCATAAAGTGCTTATTTAGAAATGCAAACTAGATCTTACTACATCTAAACATTGTAATTGCCCCAAAGATCAGAAATATAGCACCTCTATGAATAACTTTATCTTAATTGGCTGATTAGCATTTATTTTGGCAGTTTATCTCACATGTGACATATAATAACTCAATCCACACAGAAGTGAAGCTAGTTGCCAGCATGCCACAATCGTGAAGTATTATAATTGGGAGCTGTGAGTTAATATTCTGAATCAGTCACTTACAATTCTGTTATACTTGGATAGATGTCTTAAAACCTTTGTATATTTTAGTTTCTTCTTCCATACATTGCAAATAGTAATATTTACAAGGATTGATTTCACATTTGCTTGAGGCAAAGTTGTGTTTGAATGTTCATGATAAAAAATATCTGTGCAAACGTGGCCCATACATAAACAGTCACCCAATTAGACAAGATGGATGAAGCAAAGAAGTGCAGTCCGACAGGAGCCGGATGTAGATCTCTCCTGAGAGACACAGCCAGAATACAGCAAATACAGAGGCGAATGCCAGCAGCAAACCACTGAACTGAGAACAGGACCCCCGTTGAACGAATCATAGAAAGAACTGGAAGAGCTTGAAGGGGCTCGAGACCCCATATGAACAACAATGCCAAGCAACCAGAACTTCCAGGGACTAAGCCACTACCTAAAGACTATACATGGACTGACCCTGGGCTCCAAACTCATAGGTAGCAATGAATATCCTAGTAAGATCACCAGTGAAAGGGGAAGCCCTTGGTCCTGCTAAGACTGAACCCCCCGTGAACGTGATTGTTGGGGGGAGGGCGGGAATGGGGGGAGGATGGGGAGGGGAACACCCATAAAGAAGGGGAGGGGGCGGGGTTAGGGGGATGTTGGCCCGGAAACCGGGAAAGGGAATAACACTTGAAATGTAAATAAGACATACTCAAGTTAATAAAAAATATTAAAAAAAATATCTGTGCAAAATCTGATCTTCTGGCTTTTTATATAGAACACTTTATATAGGTCACAATAGTAGCAAAAGTTGAGAATTCAAACAAAAAATGCTGCAACATTTATGTTCCAGGGAGCCCACTATGTGGAAAATAGCATGGCTATGAGATTCAGAAAGTGAATAAAAGATAAAGGGAGACAGAAATATTAAATGGGCATTATAGGGAGGGAAGAAGAAAAAATACTGGAAGTCTTTGGTAGGCATAAAAATAAGAAAAACAAGCCATAGAAATACCTCACCGATATTTGATCATTTCCATAAAGAAATACAGTTATAGCTATAGTCTTCAAGTAGCTATGTTGATCTTTTTTTTCTGTCCTTTTATTTTCTTTATATTCAGAAAAAGAGAAAAACAACTCAGTATTTGACACATTCCTGATTAAAGTCAACACAAGAGAAGTCTGAGGGAAGAGGCTTCCCATATTTTGATGTGCTGGGAGGGTTGCCTCTATGCAATGCTTACTTTTTCTGTTCTTGTGATTAAGCAGTGGACATGAAGCAACTTAAGGGAAGAAGGGTTTATCATAGCTCACAGTTTTAGGGCACATAGTTCATCAGGGCAAAAAGACACTGTGGCAGGAACAGCTAGTAAATTCTGTCCCGGTAGATGCTTGCTTATGCCTTGTGCACATTTGTCCAAATGGGGCAGACAAAAGGGCATTACTATGGAACAGCAACAAGACTGTTAACTTCGAACCCTGTCCCCTAGGCCCCCACTTTGTCTATACAGTCATTCCATCATAATGTTTCCTCAACCTTCCAAAAATATATCACCGGCTGGGTACCAAGTGGGTAACACATTTCCGACTCAAACTGAAAGAGTACCCACGTCTGATCTGTAGACTTTATCTACCATTTCTAGGTGGCTAGCCTCCTAAATAGAATGACAAGCAATGAATCCCTTGGCTGTCTGCCCGGTTGTGATGATGTCATGCTCTGTGCACATGGAGAGAGGTTCAATGAGTGCCTCATCGCATTTCCTGCAAGCATAGTGGAGTGGATGCAGGTTGACTAGATAGGTCCGATGACTGTGATGGGTCTGCTATTGCAAGAAAGAAGCATTTCACATCAAGGGTGAAGGCACTTATTCACTGCTCTGACACCCCAGCAAAGGAGAATCTCCTAATGGAGGGTTGGCCACCGCTGACTCTGCCAACAGTGATGGCGTGCCAAACAGGCACCAATTTGCTGGCTTCAATTTACACATTTCAAAAAGCATGTGGCTTACTTTGCTGATAATCATGATAGCTTAGGTTTGGGTGGACACTTTCCTAGTTGGAGGAATAAATCACAGAGTGCTTGTCTGTTGCAGTAAATATTTTAAAAATGGTAACCTTTTATCCCACCTAGCGCCGGTACTGTTGGGCCACGTGGAACTGCAGGGTGTCTTTATCTCGTTGGTGGCCAGTTCTAGTGCATCTCTGCTCCATGCTGGCCCAAATACTCTCTGACCTAGGCAGTCTGTGAGCCATTCCAGCATGGCACCGTGCTATGCTGCCCCCAGAATTAGTTTCAGCACTGGAGGACCATATGGAACCAACATAAAATCGGGGCTTTAGAAATCCAGCAGCGGCTGGCCCATTGCGGCTCCCTGCCATGGATTCTGCCCATACTCGCAGCAACTACCTCCTGGCAACTAAAGTATAAACTCCCAACTACCCGGTAAAATCAAGACTCAACAAATTACAAGCCAACAATCAGATTTATATGTTAAATTCTCAATCCAAGATACATCCACCCAATAAACTCACAACCAATAGATAAAGATATGAACTGCCCACCTAGAGAAGATAAACTGACCTATAGAAATCCTTCCCTTAAGAAATTTTCATACCAACCTATATCTAAGTGGAGATGCATGGCAATGCATCATTTGCCTCTGGCTCCATGTTGTCTCTCTCCTTTCTCCTCCTCCTCCTTCTCTAAAACGTTGTTCTTCCCTACCCTTCCTTCTCATCCAACGACAGGCCTCGTTTTCTCATGTGTCTTCCTTTACCAGCATAATGACATCAATCTACACTTATTTGTTAGTATCAACTGCCTGAACTCATCTGACATCAACTAAAGAAACATTAGCCCCAGAGTGACTGTGAGGGTTCTTGTATTCCTAATCACCATGAGAAAGCCTGAATAGTCATGACTCTCCAATAAACTCACATGATATGTCCCAGGTCCTTCAAGTTTGAAGATAGATCCTCGTTGTGTAGCCAATAAAGAGTTTGATCTTCTGACATTCCTGTGTTGACTACTGAAGGACTGAGGTTACAGGTATAAACCATCATGCCTGGTCTATGTGTTGCTATGCATGGAATCCAGGACGTGCTGGGCAATAACTATACCTACTGAGTTCTATCTCCAGCTTGCCTCTAGACCCTTATTACTGAACCTAAGTCCATGTGCAGGAAGGACCCAGTTAAAGAGCTATAAAGATTTTCTTTGTGGATCACGTGAACATAGCCACATTAATAGCTTGCTCTTTTCTCCTGACATTTGACTATACTGCTATGTGTGGTCCTATATACCTTATACTAGTCTATCATTACTGGAATTATAAGAACATTCCTGATTGCAATGTAAAAATATCCCAAATGTCTCCTTTATGTCTCACACAGACAGCTATGCTTTTCATATTACAAATAGTAAGTCAGTATTTTTTATTTATGAACTAATATAAAACGATTACAACCAAGAAAAGCTATCCTATATAGTTCTTGGGCAAATATTTCTCTGACACATCGGATATCAAAATAACACAAAATAGAAATGGTGTCTATCAAAATAACTGAGGGAATGAGGAAGAGGAATGGATTTGTCTCAGAGGACCTCCCTAAGTGACAGCTGAGCAAATAAGCATACGTCTTGCTTAACACCATCATTACAATGCACAGTTTCCCAGACAGTATATGAATTCACATAAGATAACTTTAGCATGATGTCTAAAGTTCACTCAATGCGACCAAATCAGCAAAACCAAAGAGCTTTCACATTTGCTCTGGTTTTTGACAGAAGACGACGCAGTCTCTAGTAGATGATTTGCTCTAGTGGGAAGGAAGAAAGCTGGCGGGTGCTCCAGGGTTCATCACTGTTGCAGCCGAGTTTGGAGTCTGGACTTGTGCTGGTGCTTGGCTCTTGGCTGTCAGTGCAGTTAAGATGCATTTTGATATGTGAAAGCTGTCATGGTTTTCATGCTGCACCAGAATGCTAGCCTGTACAGGTGGTGATCAGTTGGGTTCTGCAAAGAGTTTCTGCTTTAGGTTATTGTTTCAAGTGTGAAGTTAGAAAACTAGAAATACTCAAAGAAACATTAGAAATGATGGCCTTGGTTACTGGTGGGTGAAGAGGTTAAACTGAGACACTGGGAGAAATAGGTTCAAAACGAGTATCTTTCCAGTGATGGAAATGAACTGCAAATTGCTAATTTTTCACCAACTGTTTAGTTCCTAAACTTAGGTTTTCATAAGTGATCTTATTTTATTAATTACTCACATAAGTCAGCACAAGTGTTTGAAAGTGACTGAATACACATGAATCCAAGTAGAATAATGCCTGAGTACAGCTATCTACAATGCTGTGGAGTGAAGCTTAGGTAATGTTACCAGAATGCAGTTTAATGAATTTCCCAGCACTCTTGCTTATGAGGAACGTATTGAAACAATAACGGTACTTAAAAATGCTTGAAAATGACACTAATTCTCAATTTCCATGTTATACTTACATCCCAATTGATACCATAAATAAAATCCTCTTAGGAGAACTATTACCCTCTCAGATCCACTTTCTGATGTGGGAGATATGATTCTCAATTTAATGAGACCTCACATTTTTTACTGTCATTGTTAGTATTCTAGTTTGTTGAATATTTAACTCTAATGTCTAGGATTGGCCTCCAACGGGAGTGTATTTACTAGTTTTATAGCTTGCTAAAGTGCCAATAATTATAAAATATATGTCCATTCTGGAAAGGGTGATGCCTTCTTATAAACCAAACACTTGTGGGGTGGGGGTAGGGGATGGAATAGAACTGAAACAATCAGGAGTCTCAAGATATTTTGGCTAAATATTAAATGTAAGGCAAGCTTAGAATACATGAGATTTTGCCTCATAAAACCATTACTTAAGAGAGTACAATTAGAATAGTGATAGGAAGAGCATGCTACGAAAAATGGATGACAGAGTTAAATAAATCCATAATTGACTTTTGTTTTGGGTAGGGGAGGATGGATCAGATGCCACAATAACATATGAACAAATCAAACATAATTTAACTGCAGTGTATAAAGATGCCAAATCTTAGGGACTTTTAGTAATTTTCAAATTCCTTAGGTCATGACATAGTCATAAATTCTATTTTGTTGGCAATAACCAAAAACTCGATTATTTTATAAATGAATTTTAGTAAAATAGCCACACACACACACACACACACACACACACATACATATATATGGGAATTCAGAAAATGAATATATTTGCATATTATGTCAGTACCTAAATAGGTTAAATTCATAAAGAATAACATGTATAAGCACATATTGAATCTGTGAATTGTTAAAATATCAGAGACTCACAAATGCCTTTATTTTACCAAGGGATTTATCTTTAAATAAAAATAATTTTTTAAAAAAAATTGGGTATTTCTTATTTACATTTCAAATATTATTTGCTTTCCCCATTTCCTGTCCATCAGCCCCCTAAATCCTCCCCCTCCCCTTCTATATGGGTGTTCCCTTCCCCATCCACCCCTCTTATCGCCCCCATTCTGACAATCCCCTACACTGGGGGTCAAACGTTGGCAGGACCAAGGGCTTCCTCTTCCACTGGTGCCCCAACAAGGCTGTTCACTGCTACATGTGCAGTTGGAGCCCAGGGTCAAGTCATGTATAAATACAGTCTTTGGGTAGTGGTTTAGTCCCTAGAAGCTCTGGTTGGTTGGCATTGTCGTTCTTGTGGAGTTGCAAGGCCCTTCAGAACTTCCAGTCCTTTCTCTAATTCCTCCAACAGGGGTCCCGTTCTCAGTTCAGTGGTTTGCTGCCAGCATTCCCTTCTGTATTTGACACGTTCTAACTGTGTCTCTCAGGAGAAATCTATATCTGGTACCTGTCAGCATGCACTTCTTAGCTTCATCCATCTTATCTAGTTTTAGTAGCTGTATATATATGTATATATATGCCACATATGGGACAGGCTCTGAATGGCTGTTCCTTCAGTTTCTGCTCTAAACTTTGCCTCACTAACCCCTCCTATGGATATTTTTGTTCCCCTTTTTAAGAAGGAGTGAAGTATTCACATTTTGGTCATCCTTCTTGAGTTTCAAGTGGTCTGTGCACTGCATCTTGGGTAATTCAATCATTTGGGCTAATATTCACTTATCAGTGAGTGGATATCCTGTGTGTTTTTCTGTGATTGGATTACATCACTCAGGATGATATTTTCTAGTTCCAACCATTTGTCTATGAATTTCATGAAGTCATTCTTTTTGACAGTTGAGTAGTACTCCATTGTGTAGATGTACCACATTTTCTGTATCCATTCCCATGTTGAAGGGCATTTGGGTTCTTTCCAGCTTCTGGCTATTATAATTAAGGCTGCTATGAACATGGTGGAGCACATGTCTTTGTTGCATGTTGGAGCATCTTTTGGGTATATGCCCAGGAGAGGTACAGCTGGGTCCTCAGGTAGTGCAATGTCCATTTTCTGAGGAACCTCCAGACTAATTCCCAGAGTGGTTTTACCAGTTTGCAATCCCACCAATAATGGAGAAGTGCTCTTCTTTCTCCACATCCTCGCTAGCATCTGCTGTCACCTGTATTTTTGATTTTAGCCATTCTGACTAGTGGGAGGTGGACTCTCAGGTTGTTTTGATTTGCATTTCCCTGATGACTAAGGATGTTGAACATTTCTTTAGGTGCTTCTCAGCCATTCCATATTCCTCAGTTGTGAATATTTTATTTAGCTCTGTACACGATTTTTAATAGGGTTATTTGGCTCTCTGGAGTCTAACTTCTTAAGTTCTTTGTATATTTTGGATATTAGCCCTCTATTGAATGGTAAAGATCTTTTCCCAATCTGTTGGTTGCTGTTTTGTCCTAACCACAGTGTCCTTTACCTTACAGAAGTATTGCAGTTTTACGAGGTCCCATTTGTCCATTCTTGATCTTAGAGCATAAGCCATTGGTGTTCTGTTCAGGAAATTTTCCCCAGTGCCCATGTATTCGAGATTCTTCCCCACTTTTTCTTCTATTAGTTTGAGTGCATCTGGTTTGATATGGAGGTCCTTGATCCACTTGGACTTAAGCTTTGTACAGGGTGATAAGCATGGATCGATCTGCATTCTTCTACATGCTGACCTCCAGATGAACCAGCACCACTTGTTGAAAATGCTATCTTTTTTCGATTGGGTTGTTTTGGCTCCTTTATCAAAGATCAAGTGACCATAGGGTCTGGGTTCATTTCTGGGTCTTCAATTCTATTTCCCTGCTCTATCTGCCTGACTCTATACCAAGACCATACAGTTTTTCTCACTATTGCTCTGTAATACTGCTTGAGGTCAGGATGGTGATTTCCCCAGAAGTTCTTTTATTGTTAAGGATAATTTTCACTATCCTGGGATATGTGTTATTCCAATTGAACTTGCAAATTGTTCTTGCTAACTCTATGAAGAATTGAGTAGGAATTTTTATGGGGATTGCATTGAATCTGTAGATAGCTTTTTAAATGAGAGTTTTGCTGACTAGTAGACTGGGCTGGCATTTGTTCTCTTAAGGTCTGTATGACATCTGCCCAGGATCTTCTGGCTTTCATAGTCTCTGTTGAAACGTCTGGTGTAATTCTGGTAGGTCTGCTTTTATATGTTACTTGACCATTTTCCCTTACTGCTTTTAATATTCTTTCTTTGTTTTGTGTATTTGGTGCTTTGACTATTATGTGACAGGGGGATTTTCTTTTCTGGTCCAATCTATGTGGAGTTCCGTAGGCTTTTTGTATGTTTATGGGCATCTCTTTTTTTAAGTTAGGGAAGTTTTCTTCTATAATTTTGTTGAAGATATTTATTGGCCCTTTAAGTTGGGAATCTTCACTCTCTTCTATACATATTATTCTTAGGTTTGATCTTCTCATTGTGTCCTGGACTTCCTGTATGTTTTGGGCTAGGAGCCCATTTTCCATTATCTTTGACAGTTGTGTTGATGTTTTCTATGGCATCTTCTGTCCCTGAGATTCTCTCTTCTATCTCTTGTATTCTATTGGTGATGCTCACATCTATGACTCCTGATCGCTTCCCTAGGTTTTCTATCTCCAGGGTTATCTTCCTTTGTGCTTTCTTTATTGTTTCTATTTCCATTTTTTAACTCTTGAATAGTTTTGCTCATTTCCTTCCCCTGTTTTGTTGTGTTTTCCTGTAATTCTTTAAGGGATTTTTTTGTTTCTTCTTTTAGGGCTTCTACTTGTTTACTTGTGTTGTCCCATATTTCCTTAAGGGAGTTATTTATCACGTTCTTAAAGTCATCCATCATCATGATAAAATGTGATTTTAATCTACATCTTGCTTTTCCAGTGTATTTGGATATCCAGTGTTTGCCTTTGTGGGAGAACTGGGCTCTGATGATGCCAAGTAGTCTTGGTTTCTGTTGCCTGGGTTCCTGCGCTTGCCTCTTGCCATCAGGTTGTCTTTGGTGTTAGCTTATCTTGCTGTTTCTGACTGTGGCTTGATCCTCCCGTAGGCCTGTGTGTCAGCACTCCTGAAGACCTGTTTTCCTTTTTTCTTTCAGCCAGTTATGGGAACTGCTGGTTCTGCTCTCAGGCCTGTAGGTGCTCCTGGCAGCTGGCTTTCAGCTCTTGGCAAGGGCAGCAACTAGAAGGGTCCTGCTCCTGCTGCTCCTAGGTCCCTGTGGGCAGGGGACACAGATGGCACTAGGTGGTTTCCTCTTGAGTCAGGAATGTGGGCAGAGAGTTGTCTCCTCTGGTTTCTCAGGAATGTCACACTTCTGAGGGTCTAGCTCTCCTTCCCAAGGTATTTGGGTACAGGGAGCTGTTTGACCAGTTCAGTTCATTTCTGGGCACAGACCTGGACCACAGCTTTCTGCAGCTGACTGTTCCTATATTCCTGTATCCAGAGGCACTATGCAGTTTCCGCTTAGGCCAGGGATGTGGGCAAAGGTGGTCAGAAGTGGCAGTCTGTCCTGCAGTCTCAGGATTGCCTGCACTTCTGGGTGTTCAGCCCTTTCTCCCTCAGAATTTGGGAGCAGGGAGCTGTGGGATAGGATCAGAAAAATTCCAGTCCCAGCCAGAAACTAGAAGTGCCTGGTCCCAGAGGTCTTCTGCCTTTGTGTGTCCTGAGTCCATCAGGCAGGTCACTTAGAGCAAAAAAGTTGGTCTAACCTCTGCACTCATGCATGTAGGCACTCCTGGTGGCTGGCTTTCAGTTCTCCAAAATAATTTTTTAAAAAGTGTTTCTCTGTATAAACCTGGCAGTCCCGGAACTTGCTCTGTAGACCAGGCTAGCCTCAAACTTAGAGATCTGCCTGCCTCTGCCTCCCAAGAGCTTGGACTAAAAGTGTGTGAGCCACCATGTCCTGCCTAATCAGATCTTTTAATTAAAATTGAAATTTAAAAACATTTAGTTCCAGTTAATCATATAATCACTCCATCTCCTTGAAACATTTTACATGCTAAGTTAAACATGATTGTTTAATTTTTACTCATTTGTGCAGTCACTAATATTAATCTGAGGTCAATATCATTTTCTCACCTCACACAGAAGGAAAAGTTATATCACAGTGATTCTAAAAGATTGGGCGATACAACATATCCATCACTAAGGGTCAATGTCTGTGCTGGAACAGTTTGTGTTCCTTGATGATGATGATGATGATGATGATGATGACGACGACGACGACGATGATGATTGTTGTTATTGTTGTTATTATTATTATTATTATTATTATTTGCATTCACCCACCATATTGATTCTTTCTACATGCATCTTGCTTTTGAGCAAAGTCTGATCTTTTTGATAAGATCACTTCATGCAGTTCTATCAGTGTCAATCAGTTGCTCCAGGATTCAGAAAAAAAGTCCATCATACCTGGCATTTATTCCATATTCCAAGTTAAATATTTATGAGGAATCAAAGAATAGTCAAACGAAAGGGGGTGCTGAATTTTTATCTGGTGTTCTGGGTTTCCTCAAGCTCCTGTGTTCTCCCCCGCAGGAAGCCCAGGTAGATCCAATGGAAGATGAAATAAAACAGCAGGGGAAGATGCTCTCCCTATTTGATACATTTCTACTTTGTAAATATGATATAGTTATTGCCGGGGCTTTTACAAGTAGCATCATATTTCATGAAAACAAAAATCCTAACGGAACTTATATCTTCCTCTGCTTTTCAGATATTAGTTAATGATAACCACGCCCTCAATGGCAGAGAGTAGTCCCTGCAGCTGCTGCTGAAGAAACAGTAGTACCACAGGGCTCGCTCTCCAGACATATAAGGACAGTATTATTTGGGTAAAGAGGATGCTCTGTTGTGGGATTAAAGCAAAAGGAGAAAGAAGTATAAATTCAAAGTAAAAGGCTGGGAAGATAGCCCTTGAGGTGAAGTGCTTCTGCTCCAAGTATGAGGACCTGAGTTTGACTGATACCCAGAGACCCCGTAAAATAGCAGAAGACATAGTGCTTGCCTGTAATCTCAGTCCTAGATAGCAGAGACTATTCCCGGAGCTTGCTGGCAATCATTCTCGCTGAAATGATGAGCTTCAGGCCAAGGCTGTGTCTCAAAAGTGATTGTGGAAAGTATCTAATGCTGCTGCCTGGCCTTCAATACAAATACTCACATGTATGTCCACCCTCTATCACATATCACATTCAAGTATTCACCTGTGTGTGTCTGCCAGGTTTGGCATGCTCTTGGTAGGAACAGAATGACATTTCTACCTCTGGGACAGGACCAGCAGGCATGAGCCTGCAAAAGTGTCAACAGCTGGTGTGGGCATAATGCTTGTTCATATAACAGTGTACATGTTTTACATTCCTCCCTCAAGGAAGGTCCTCCCAGTTAACATTAATGACTGCATGATAAGCAGAGACAGCATGAGTCTGGGAGGCGAAGGTGTGGCAAATGTCTCAGCAAATGGTAAACTCCCGGTACCTTCAGGACAAGCCTTAAGGTTGTGGATAAGAACCCTAAAAACATGGGTTTAAAAATATATAATTTCTCAAAAAATGAGGAATCAAAATGGATTATATGAGGAGCTTCATGAGTCTAAAGGAACAAAATCAGCTGAGGAGTGAGTCAACCTGTCAGAAAGATGGAAAGGAGATAAAATGATTTAGGGAGTGGCGACCACAGATATTTTTGTTTATGTTTACAAGGGCAGATTTCTGAGTTCAAAGTTGGCCTTGGGTGGGTCCCATCCAGCTAGCTTATTGTCTGTGTTTAACAGAGGCAGGCAGATCTCCGAATTCTTTTGTAATGTTAAAAGAAAGTGTGTACTTGCTGTCTCCTAAGACTAAAGGGGCTAGAGTCACTGGGGATGCTGATTCATAGGACAATCAAAAGGGAACCTGGAGTTAATGCCTGGGGCATTATTACATAATATATAATTACATTAATATGTAAAATAAAAAACTGGGGCTTATGATCTGTAAGAGCTGAGTGAGCTATCCAGAGAAATTTTTAGAACAGCAAGAGAGAACTGCTTGGAGAACTGTCTCTAGCAGAAAATAGAGAAAGAGCTCTGTGGAGATCTGCAGAGAAAGCCAGAGACAGAGAGCAATATGGAAAGCTGTCTCCAGCAGATCATAGGCTGTTAGCATGGATCCATGATTTCACTTTGAGTCCTTTGTTTCCACTGCTCCCAGATGCCCCTTCTCTCCACCCCCTCTCCAGGCCAAGGCTGATCCTTGGTGTATATCCATCCTATACCATACATTACATGCAAGTACTTAGAATATGTATGTCCACCCTCTGTCACATATACAGAAATACAGGGCTGCGATTCACCACACTGTCAGAAAGTGCAAAGACAATAAAAAGGGAGCTGGAGAAATAGCTCAGTGGATAAGAACACTAGCTGCTCTTCCAGAGGTCCTGAGTTCAAATCACAGCCGCCACATGGTGGCTCACAACCATCTATAATGATATTCTGTGCCTTATTCTGGCTTGCAAATATACACATACACAGAATGCTGTACACATAATAAATAAATAAATCTTAAAAAGGGGGGGCAAGGTAAGAGTGTATACTTGTGATGTTACACAGAAGGCATCACAAAACTGGCAAGTGACTGTGGACCTGTTCCAGCCCTCTCGTGTTTCTTCCATATGTAAGATATGTAATAGAGGATAATAGAATTGGATCCAAGTAAAATAGTGAGGAGAACCAGGCTAAGTCAACAAGAACTGTTTATGAAGAAAATGAAAAACAAATCAGAAATGTAAGAGCAGAATTAACATTTGTATCCTAAGTAGTAACCATAATATCAACAGTGCCTAAAATCAATACAGTTTTGTACTATGCTAGGCAGATTTATATTAAATTTTATATTAAAAGTAAAAATTCGACAAATTTTTATTGCCTGGCCATCCCTGGGAGTGTGGAAGTTATTGAGAATTTAGCCACAGTAGAGATCTAAGAAATGAGATTAAAAAACACTGAAATACCATTTCTTATTAATTGGATTTGCAGAAAAGATATTTGACAGGGAGTTTAAAACATAAGCATGAGAAGAGGAATCACATTGGAATGGTACAAGGAATCCAACTGTAGGTTTCTAGAAAAGTCTAGGTATAAGGTAGTATCTCTGTCTGGACATAATAGAACTATGTCAAAATAGCCACTTGTTAAGTGTAATAAAAAATAAAGAGAAAAGTGAGAATATTAAATTTTTGCAGGAAAACAATAAAATTTACTATTTCTGCATCATTATAATTAACTAAAACTTCTAACTACATGCCAGGAGACAGTTTACAGATCAGTAATATTGAGACAAATAAAGGTTGTCAAAATGAAAGGGAGAAAACAAACATGTATAAAATCGGTCCTTGATTTACAATGTGGATTAGATCTCCAAACCCATCCTAAATTTAAAATATCATAAACTAAAATGCATTCCATGTACCAAACCCACCAAATGTAATCATATGGCCTCACCTCCCATAAGCAGGTGCAGAGTAACCTTATCTAACAGACAAGGAAAATCTTTAAATACAGACCCTATTTTATAATAGGGTTATGATTATGTTTTGTCATTTATATCAGTCCATGGACAATAACGGCAACAGAGAACCCTATTGAGTATTCGTCATTTACCATTTTCATTGTGTATCTAAATGGGCCTTTTGCTCAATACAGCTCAGCCTCTTAAATGAGTATTATCCTGCATACTGTTATCTGAGAAAAATGTTGAAATTCAAAAGTGGAAGCTCAGGATCTATGAGATACTTATCATCCTTTTAATGTAAGGTTAAACATCTTAAGACAAACAATAAGAAGTTATGATACACAGAAGTATCAGGTGGGGTCATGGAAACACAGTGATTATAAAATGTATTCAAGACAAGGTCTTAATTTCAGCATGTAAGAGAGACAGAGAAACTACCTGGAGAGGGCTTCTTCTTCGTTGTCATTGTTTTCTTCTTCGTCATTTTCTTCTTCTTCTTCTTCTTCTTCTTCTTCTTCTTCTTCTTCTTCTTCTTCTTCTTCTTCTTCTTCTTCTTCTTCTTCTTCTTCTTCTCCTTCTTTTCTTTTTCTCAAAGGTTTTACGTCCTTAAACTATAAGGAATTAGATTTTCTTCCCAAGCTTCAAAGTAAACAGACTGTCAAAGATGGCATTGGAGAGTCACTGAGTTGTCCCCCACAAGCCTGACCACGCTGGGAACAATGATCTGAGAGGAATATGGTGGAAGTTGTTGGAAGTTTGGCTGCCATTGCAAATCAAGGAAGTATAAAAAGAAAGTGAACGTGGGAGGCTATTATATTATCTTCCTTTTGCTCTTTCTTTCTCCCCTCTATAGCTCATTCTTCCCCTCTGCATAATTTTAACTAATATTTTTATTATTCTCTGAAACTTCCATGCTCTTACACATGTTTGGATTGTATCATCCCCTCGCTACCGTAATGATAGAAAATAATAGAAAATATATATGAAACAGCTTTCATCTGTCCACCGGTATAGTGGCTATTCCTGGTTGTCAACTTGACTACACCTGGAATGAACTACAACCCAGAACTGGAAGGCTCGCCTGTGATCCTGATCTTGAGGCATAATGGCTATGAATCCCAGAAGACTAAGGCAAGGAGATCTGAGTTCAAGATTATCTGGGACAGAGCAAGTCCCGGATCCAGGCATGGTGGTACACACCCTTAATGTGGGACACACCTTCTACTGGAGACCTACATAAGGACATTGTAAGAAGGAAGATTCTCTCTTCTTCACTTACCTGCCTTGTTGGACTGAGCCACTGCTAGATTCTTGGACTTCATTCACAGCTGCTGTTGACCATTGTTAGGGAGTTGGACTGTAAGTCATCAACAAATTCCCTTAATATATAGAGACTACCCATGAGTTCTGTGACTCTAGAGAACCCTAACTAATACAGGCAGTACTAGACCCCAGAGAAACATCTAATGAATGCCATAGCTCTAAGTATGCTTGAAGTATTAAAAGTGAAATGCAAATACACACGACTCAGTTAATTTTTCTTTAACATGCAAAGATTGTGGTTTAAAGCTGATATAAAACTCATGGAATAATAGAATTTTCTCCATCATATTAAAATAGCTCATTTGTCGCAGTAATTAAATATCACAAGTAGACTTGAATATGATGGTATGACAGGACAAGGCAAGGCAGAGGTCCCTCCATTTTGCATTCTTACTGAGGTCCTTTCCAGGTTTAACTAGTATCTGATCTCCTTGACGGAGAAACCTTCTGGAAATTACCCACCTGTATTCTATAGACCAAAGGTCAGAATGACCTAGCTAGCTTACGTTATCCTTTGTTAGAGCAGCTTGTTTGTGTGGAACCTCTTCCAGCTAATCGCTCCTCTTTGCTTCTGTTTCAACTGCTTACTTCAAACTTTTTCAAACATTTCAAGCTTCTTACTCTTTGAAGACACTCACCACTCATACTGTGGCTGGTATTCTGGTTAATTTTAATTATCAGTATTAAAGGCACCTAGGAGATTAGTAGTGCATTCTTCTGGTGTGTCTTTGAGATTATTTCCAGATGCTCTTGACATTGAGTCTAATTGCTTGAGAGAAGTTCACCCTAGTTTTGGGTAGTAACACCCCAAAGCCTGTCGCCCGGATGGAACAGAAATAGAAGGAGAAATATTCTTAGAGCAAGATGGTAATCTTGTGTTCTCTTGTTGCCCACTGCCTAGAGGTGAGAGGCTTTCTTCAGCTGTGTTCTTCCTTGGGTGTATTTTAACCTTGCTATAGATCTCGGAGCATATAGTGGCATACAGACAGATCCTCTGGAACTCTGACCCAAACAAATCTTTACTCCTTTGTGCCAATGCTACCTGTTCTGTCTGAGTTAAAAGATAACACACATGGTCTGTTCACTCAAGTAGAGCCATTCAAATGAGGTTTTAATAGCCTAAAATACATAACATGATAATTCAGATATTTATACTGAATTAAATATCAGGCCAAAAGGAAATTTCATTTCCCCAAATTTTTGGTGGTTGGAGGAAAGCAGCATTTCTCAGGAACTTGTAAAACCAGGTCTTTTCTACCAAAGGGAGCTATGTACACATCATTAGCAGAAAGCCAGCTAAGGAGGTTATTAGCATAATAAAGCACATGCTGACCTCCAGGCTTCCTCAGCATCACCAACCCATACCTGCTTTACACATTTCAAAGGCCATATAAACATCCTAACTCCTCTTCTTCTTTATGCTGAGCTTCTCTAGCTCCTGGGCTCCCTCTCCCAGCTACTCATTCTGCTAACAACCCTGCTATTTCTGCTATGTCAGCTATGTGCCCTCCTTTCTTCTTCCTTGGTCAGTCTTCCTCTTTCCTTCTCTTTCTATGTCTCCTCCAAATTTCTGCTCTCCAATGTTCCCCCTTTCTCTATGAATATTTCTCTCTCTCTCTCTCTCTCTCTCTCTCTCTCTCTCTCTCTCTCTCTCTCTCTCTCCCCTCTTCTCCTTCTTTCCTGGCCAACTCCAACTTCTTGGCCATATTTTGTCTACTATTTTCTCTCTCTGTTCTGGACTCTTCCAGATCCATCTAGCTGTTCTCTCCCTCACATCTACCACGAAAGCCTGAATCATACCACAGAATGGTATTGTTGTCAGTTTATACAGAGATTTTCTTTTTACGAAATGTATTTACATTTTGTTTATTGCTTTTACTTTGTGTGTGTGTGTGTGTGTGTGTGTGTGTGTGTGTGTGTGTGTGTGTCCCTGTAGAACTCAGAGGACAACTTTCTCAGGGATTTTCCCTCTTGTAGTTTCTAGGAATTGATGCCAGTAGGCCTTTGCCTACTGAACCAGCTCATCAGTCATACCATGATAAGTTTTTGATATCAATTCTCTCAATACTTCTATGAAAACCCAGGAACTTCTCCCAATGGATATTGCTCTGTGTCAGACTTCTATGGGGGTAGACACACACACACACACACACACACACACACATACATACACACACATACACACACACACACACACACACACACACACACACACACACACACACACACACACACACTCCTTCACATACAACCTAATGATTTTTCTCAAGGAGATACAAGGAAATACCAAGCCCTCTCAAAATCCCATGTGAGCTATACTTTTCTGACAGTAGCTGGTAGGGTTATCTGTGCCACACAGCTTCCATAACGAATAAGTAGAACCCTCCATAAACCTCCATATACACAAGCAGACTTTAAAAGTGATATCTCTACCCTTTCACAGCTTAAAGAGGAAGAAGAGGCAGGCTACCCCACCCTCTATGGATGAATCAGTGATGGCGCACTATGGAGAAGAGAGCTCCATTGTACAAAACCTGATTCATTCCTTACAGGTCTCTTCCTGAGCAGACTGGATGCTGGTCACCGATGCTGTTCCCAGAGGTTACTGTAATGAAGATCTATCATTCCTGGAAAGGAATCTAGACACTGCTTCCCACATCCTCTACAAGGCAAGGTACAGACCCCTAAGGGCTGCCTCTGCTCCCACAGGATCTTGGAGTTCCAACTTCCCTAATCCCTTCTTGTTACTAAATGATTCAAGAGTCTTTAATTGTTCTGTCTTCATTAGGGTCCTTAAATTCCTTGCTCAAAATGGCTTTGCAGATCTTCCTTTTATAGCTCGTGCACTTTTCACAGAGCCATTTCCCTTTTACCACTACATTTTTAGAGGCAGAACTCATCTTAAATACTACTAAGCAAACACAAGTGGCTTATAATTAAACATATGTTATTTTCTTAAGCAGACACCACTTAATATTTGCTTTGGAACTAAAACAGTCTGAATGGTGGCCTCACTATGTGCCTATTCACAATTAGGGAGGTATCTATGCAATGATGGAAACTTTTATATAACACCCTCAGCAAAACAGGAAGGCCAATTCAGATTAACACGGATACATATCTTGAAAAAAAATTAAATATTAAGTCTCATGATGAAAGGTCACAATGAAGTTGATGACATCTCATTTCCTTCCTTTTTCTTTTGTTCTAAAACACAAGATTGAAATGAACTTTGCTATTCGATGGCTTGGGAAGAAGTTTCTATTCACTGTGGGAGAGCTTTGTGCAAAACATTATTGCTCTGGATTTGTATTAAGGGGAATGGTTAATACTGTGAAGGCCTCTGGCTAAGCCGCGGCTCTCGGATCATAAAACCTCTTGATTTACGCAAATAAATTACATTATGTTACTTTCTCCTGTTTTATGGCCGAAGATACCAAGTGTTTTGGTAGACAAATGACAAGCTATCAACCTGTCCCTGTTTCAAGTTACAGACAGATGTTTGATAACTGCGGCCGTCGCAGATGGAAGGGGTTGTATCGAGATACCTTCTCCTGGGGGGCTATTAGTCTCCGATCTGAGATATGCCATAGGGGAAAGGCAGAGAAGAAAATAGTAAGCTCCGGCATTAAAGCCATTTATCACCCACCGCTGTGTGGAGAATAAAAGGATCCTCTAGCCGGATAGTCTATTATCAGCTGTTTGCTGGCCTCATGCTGTCATATGTTTTTTTCAGTAGTCAATAAATTGCTGAAGGCCACGTTTTGAGAGTAAGTATTGTTGTACATCTAACTTTATATATTGTTCTTTTATTTACAGTAACAGTTGCCCAGTTTTCGGTAGAAGCTGTTGTATGAGAGAAGGTGGTTTTATTATTTTTAACGGCTTACCAGGTCACTTCACCAGCAGTACTTTGTCAGTTTACTTTTATAGTATATTAAACCGGCAACATATAATTTTTGGGAGGTGATCCTTACTTGAAAATGCTTATACCAAATGAAGAACACACTTTCATTTCTCAAAGTATTACTTACTCCTTTCATTTAATCTCAGCTTTGCCTTAATCCCTACTCATTTGTATCCCATATGGAGTCTATAAAACATCATTAACGTTATAATTTTAACAATAATTCCTTTGTTTTACCACTAAAATCTAGATAACTGGGGATTATTTACTGGGTGGTATTTTAAAAACTCAAGGGGCAAAGCCTTGTTGAAAACCATTCAAGAGTATTTACAGGTAAGAAATTTTCGACAACCATTTTTTTTTTCCCTGCCCAGCCAGGCATTCACCCGCTAATTTATTAGGGACAAGATCGATATCCTGAACGAGATTGCTGTGCTTAACTTGAATCGAATTTATGCCATGTTTACAGCTGTTTTCTCTGATAGTCTCCTTGGAGGAGATGAGCTGTTAATCTATGTGGTCCTTACCGCCCTTTGCTGTGTGGAATGCTACCAGGCCTTCCTAAAGTTTCTCCAATTTAAGCCCAAACTTATAGGCATAAATTAGAGCCCCACTTGACTTCACTCCAAGAAGTACAGGAAACCTCTGAGAAAGAAAACAGTGCCACTTAATGCTCAGTCGGCATTAGCTTTGGCAGTGCCTGTCTAGGGTGGGGCAGGGAGGAGGTAGCAAACATTACTGGTCACTCTAGTCATGCTCAGGAGAGTGTATTAATATTTGTGTGCTGGAACGTATTAACCAAAAATAGAATGGCTTAGAGGAAACACATCTACTATCCCATTGCCTTTCTAATTAGAGGCCATGGCTTAGGTGTGTCTCAGCCAAGATTCACTGAACTTGTAAGGAATTGGCTTTCATAAAATGGCTCAAACAAGGGAGCCCTAGGTCCTCACCTGTGACACTGAGTTTGAGGCAGGGACTCTTCTTATGGTCCTGTGTCTTCCAGGCATTCCCCACAGCTTCTGATAAATTCTTGGGACTCTTCTTCCTATCTAACTACAACAATGCTGGGCTTAGAGATATACCATAGATAGGCTTTTGTTTCAGTAAAAAATAAAAAAGGTGCAACAGGTTCCTGTGCATACCCTTGCTGTCGGTCTTGCTCTTGCTGGTTCTGGCTCTAGTGGGCCATTGGAACGAGTGCTAATTTATCTCAGTGGCTCCACACTGCCCCCAAAATACTCTCTGACCCAGGTGGGTCGCTGTCAGGAGGCTATCTTACCATGGATTATGTTAGCATTTCCAGCATCCACCCCTTGGTCCTATCAGCAGCTACCTTCTCTGCCACTGCTCTGTTTACATTCCCAACATCCACCCCTTAATAGTTATGGTATAAGCAAGCTCGCAACAACTGGTTAAAACCAAGACCCAACAAACTATAAGAATTTAACAAACTGTTAAATTCTCAATCCACAATACACCCACACAATAAACTTGCAACCAACTAATAAGGATATAAACCTCCCACCTAGATAAGATAAATTTGCCTACAGAAATCCATCCCAGCCACCTTGGCAATTCTAGACCACCAGGATATGGGTCGTCCTTCTCCATCTCCATCTTGATTCCTCTTACTTCTCCTTCTCTCCCGCCTTGCAAAAACTTTGTCCCCACCTTATTTTTTATTTATTTTTTTTTTTACTGTCCAATCATGGCCTTGTCCTAATTTGTGCCAGCCAGCCTTCACCTACATATTGATATCAATGTACAGGCTTTTAAATGACTTCCAGGGGTCCATAGTCAAGTCACCATGTTTGTACTGCAAGTACTCTCTTATCAACTAAGGCAACCTTCCAGTCCTAAACTTACTCCAGTTTTTAATCCATTTCAGTAAATATTTCACTCAAGGAGTCATACTTAAAGTGCATTAGAAAAACCTAATTCTAAAAAAATGGAAAACATCTATTTTTAATTTATACTTTTATGATTTGCTTAAATTTATATATCACTCGCTCTGCCTATCTTCCCTTCAACTTCTCTCCTCATACTCCTTACTCCCTCCCAAATTTACAGCCTCTCTGTTTACTATTATTCTTACATAAACATGATCTGCCAAATCCCGGTTAGTTGTTTTGTGTGTGTATGATTTCAGAGATGAGCAATTCGTGTTGGATATTTAATAGGGCTCATCCCTAGGAAAGGTCTCCTTCCTAGTCCTTCCCCCATCTATGTTTAGTTGACTGAAAATCCCCTCCCCCACCCCTCTCCTGTTAGCATTTCTATTCAGTCGTCATGTTACAATGTCTATTCATTTAGTCATTGCCTAAGGCAACCATATTGTTGATTTATCCCAGTCATTTTAGAAGACATAATTTCACAGCAGACTTCCTGCTCCTTGGAAACACTTTTTTTTTCTCTTCCTCTTCCACAATGTTCCCTGAACCTTAGGTGTAGGACTTACGATGCAGATGTCTCCATTGGGGCAAAGATCTATACATTCCCTAGATCTCTGTACTATGACCTGCTCAAACTTTATTTGCATAAATCATTCTTAAATGGTCAAGAAAGAGGCATCTAAAAATGGAGATAACTATCTAAAGGATACTTTATTCTCTAGAACCAAGAGGGGTGGATTTGGGTTTCTGTTCTGTTTATACATAGGCTCTGCAACTGGAACATTGTTTTTCTTTCAGCAGTTTGATATCAGTCTGTTGTAACCACCTCCAAAGCCTTGTCATTTGACATAAATGAAGGTTTTGCAAAGTGTGAAGTTAATTCTAAAACTCCATATTTTACAGTTAGAGATGATGGACGGGCTTTCATCTATTTAGATCTGTTATTTGAACTAGGTGAGGCTCGGTTGAGAGGACTGAGCCAGATTGACTCCATGACAAGCTTCAAACTGTCAGGTCAGGACACTAGGCCTAAATTTCTGTTTCCCAGAATTGGAAAAGTCCTAGCAAGTCAGTTACTGGGAAACCCCCGGTCTACAGCAGCCAATCAGAAACTGCCCCACCATCAGAATCTGCCACACCACCTGGCCTGAGGCAAGGACAGAGTCAGCAACAGTTTCCCCCACCCCCACTCCCCCAAACAATGGTTCTGGTATTATCACTAGAGATAAAGCTAACCAGTTAAGATAAAGGTCACCTATCCTTTTGTGGAATTCCCATAATGTGCTCTAAATTGGGCCTGCAAGTTCACTGGGGGTGGGGGTGGGGGTGGTCTCCATCTTAGTAAATGGAAGACCCCAGCTTGCTGGACTTCTGCAGAATAAAACAATTTTTGCTTTTGCATACTGTTTGAGTCTGGGGTATCATTCTGTAAGAGTCAAATATAATGACTATGGCCACCTTACGGAAAACACCAGGTGGCTGGGACTTTCTGTTATCAGAACCAGAGATTTTTGAAAGAATTTAGAATAACACCCTGCTCCAGGAAATAAGCTAACCATGAAGAGGGCAGGGCCCTTTTTAGTCCCCCATCCAAATGCCAAAGATATCTCTCCATTGAGGAATGTAAGAGTCATCTCCATTGAGGAATGTAAGGGTCAATGTGCGTCATCAAGGACCAGCTCATGCTGTTTGCAAAGGCTGTCCTCCATAAGCGTATAAAAGTGTGTGTTTTTGCTATTCAGGGTCGCCTCTGTCCTGATTACAGGGCAACCCCAGCATGCTAGATCATTAAACCTCTTGCTTGATTGCATTGCTCTCTGTCTCCCTGTTTTCGTGAGTAGGATCTCCAGGACATAGGGCTCATCTCATTGAGTCCTACAATTCTTCAATGAATCATGGACCCTTTCATTTGTAATAGAGCCCATTAGGACTCTTTGCATTGTAATAAACAGGTAAAATCTCCTTGTGATTTTTCTACACTGAGTCATTTCTTTTAAGGTCTTCATTTAAGACTGTTCCCAAGCTTCCAGTTAGCTCCTTTTTCGGTTGGTTCATATTCAGTAAATTTTGGTTACTAATTTCAGTTTATAAAATACTTCCATTTACTTTTCTAAAATATAAAAACTTACCTTTCATACATTCAGATAGAGATTTAAAAGTTTCAGTGATGCATTCAAAATAAAACAAATAACTGGAAAAATTCAAATGATTATCTGCCAGATTCCTACATTTAGGCTAAATATTTAGCCTGGATTTGTTTCTAAGGTATATTTCTTTTACCGTGATGATCTCAATAAATTTAAACCTTAAATGCATGCTTACCATGGAAGATACAGATCTGCTGCCTGATAATCAGAACCTTCTAAATGACAGAGATAGACAAATATTACAGGGCATAGTGGTATTTGTGGGAATCAGCTTCATGCAGGTATAGTGCATAGCCTTTAAATAACAGGTACACATTTGAAGTTTCACTGCAGCACTAAAAAATTTGTGGTTTGCCAACATAGCAATGTTACCTGGAGGATGCATCTGCTCAACAAAGCAGTGGCTGTATTATTTTGAAATTAGCATAATACCCATATTGCCTTTCTAAAGACTTGTTTCCTTCCAGTGTGTACAGTAGCTGAGATCAGGAACACAGGGTGCCAGGTAATTTACAGAGTCAGCAAACCATGCATTTTCAGCTTGGATTACTTCATGCAGTTGGCTCTATCCTTACAAAGCTCAAAAACCATCTTACATAAACAAACATTTTTGGTCATTGACTGCAGTGGGGATTTTTTTTTTTTTTTTTTTTTGCAACTGGCCCAGAGAATCAGTTTCTTTTATGGGCTCATACAATCTTGGAGAATGTACAGTTTTAATTATGTGTTCTTACTGTCCTAGACAGATTAACTAAAGGAGGAAAAAACATGATACAATCTGTCCGACCGGGATTTAGAAATGTTTGAGTCAAATAAAGACGTGATCAAAGGTCTCAGGAAGCTGGAGGTCTGCCTACTCAGAGAGAGGAGAGAGAGAGAGAGAGAGAGAGAGAGAGAGAGAGAGAGAGAGAGAGAGAGAGAGAGAGAGAGAGAGAGAGAGAGAGAGAACTGAGACAAAGGGCTAATCGGGGTGCCTATTTAATATACCAAGCTAGCAGGGAGGTTCTCTCCGAGTTCAGAGTCCTGGCTCCTAAGCCCTTCCACCCTGACTCACCGCCCTAAACCTCTCCAGCCAAGTCTGTGTCTTTGCTTCACTTCCCCATTCTCTTTCCTATAACCTCAGTCATTTTGGCCAAGGAGTACTTCTAGTTCTCTTGGTTGTGCTCCTGCTCCTGTCTCTGCTTCTGACCTCTCTTCACCAGTTAACATCCTCTTCCATCTGTCTTCCCTTACTTTCTCCTTCTCCCCGCATCTCTTGTCTCATGGTCACCTTCAACCAAGCCTGCCTGGTTCAGTTTGGACACCTGAAGATGTCTCGGCTTTTCTCTCCTGTATATCTACAATAAAGTTCTTCTCAACCATACCTTGGGGCCATCGTGTCCTCATTTTTGTTTAAAGGGAAAGGATGCTACCATAGGTTGACTATCCTCCAAGCCAAACAAATGCCATATTTCGGCATTGAACTATGCAACAGATCACCCCGGTCAGGCTTGTTGACTGTCAGCTCTCCCGGTTGGAAGGGTGCAGGGCAGTGGTTCTCAATCTTCCAAACACAGTGACGAGACGCTTTAATACAAGTCCCTTAACCATAGAATTATTTTCGTGGCTATTTCATAAGTATAATTTTGTTGCTGATGTGACTTGTACTGTGTTTTCCATTGGTCTTAGGTGACCCCTCTGAACGGGTCCTTCAATCTGTGAAGGGGTTTCGACCCACAGGTTGAGAACCGAGGGGACAGAGGGTCAGAGAATCCTCCTCCTCTGAGCACGTGTTGTATGCAACTCTGCTTTGTTTGGGTGGACCTAAGGGAGGGGGTTAAGTATTTAGCTCTGGAAGACTAGAGGAAAGGGGCTCAATTGATGTAGCTACAAGAAAGCCCCCATTCATTCTGGGTAATGGCTTTTCAGGTATGCCCTTCTGGGAAAGGAATACTCAATGCCCCTGGGAGTAACTAACTCCTCATTTAACTCTGTAAGGAAGTCTAAGAAACTCATTAATACTCCAGAGTGAACTTTTGTATCTGTTCTTTGTCCAGGCCTTAGGAAAAGAGGTAGATGCTGCTTTCATCTATCAGGGGAAAGAAATTTTAGTAATAGAATCCACTGTGCTTGTGAAAAAAATGCGAAGAAGCCAAGAGCTTCTCTATCGGGACCAAGTTGCTTTAAAAATGAAACCATTGAAATGAATGATAATTTTATTAATTCAAAAAACAAAAACAAAACAAAACAAAACAAAACAAACAAACAAAAAACCAAAGAACCAGAGGTTTATTCGTTCAGACATTGTCCTGGCTCAAGTAAGTAGCTTCCTTCCCATGGCTCATGAAGGAAACTGAGATTAAACGTGATGGGGAGACACACACAGACACACAGACACACAGACACAGACACAGACACACACACACACACACACACACACACACACACACACCATGAAAGTAAGAGGGAATCTTGATTAAAAACATAGAATTTTATAGGAGGGGAATAAACAATCTGAGAGAGAACAATGAGGGATTTGGATCTCAGGGTCTAAACTCACACACTACATACTCTAACTGGCAATGTCTCATTTGAGCTGACTCGCTGCCGCCGCTATGCAAACCTTCATCGGATTGTGATTATCAATAGGAGAAAAGAATGCTCTGCATCTTAATATCTATACTGACATCTTGACAGTTGTTCTTTATGTATTGGACAAAATAACATCCATGATTAAAACAAAAGGAACTGAGGGATAACCATCAGGAAACATAACAGAAGCTCAGAGGATTTTACCTTTTGACACAAAAATGTCAATCAATGTAGACTGCTACTTATGAAATAAGTTTAATTTTATCAAAGTCCAAGATCATCTGTATACTTTTTGAAAAAAAAAAAAAGAGAATTCTGGTAGGAATGCCGGCGATCATTTGCTATTAGCAAGGGCTCTGACAGCTTTGGGGAGTTTCTTCCAGCCAATCAACGAGGGAGTACGAATGCACAACACAGCCTGGCTGCTTCTGTTCTGTGTGGCCTCTTGTAAAGCTCCTTCTCCCAAGTTGCAGGGTGTGATGACAAGTCCTCCTTCCTAGGCTGGACTCCCTCTTCTAATGACTGAACTTGTTTTGTTATCTCTACAGAGTGCTTGCTTATTAGTCGTTTCAATTATGAATTAGATTCCTTCTGTGTTAGCATTTTGTCTAGGCTCTGTCCCACAGTTACCTGGCAACAGCCAGGTGTGCATGACTCACTATAAGAGAGGCTGCTGGCCACCTCCTCCTCCCTCCTCCTCCTCCTCTCTCTTGCCTTCTTTCTCTAGCTCTGACCTCTCCATCTGTACCCCCTCTTTCCCCATTCCCCTTCCTCCCTCTCTCTCCACATACTAATGGCCGGCCTCTACTCCTCTACTCTCTCTGCCTTTCTCTGTCTCTACTTCCCTCTCCATGCTCCTAATAAACTTTCTCTTCTGTACTATATCATCATGTCCTATGGCTGGTCCCTCAGGAGGAAATGATGTCTCAGCATGGCTCCTCTTCCCCTCATACTACACATCTACCAAACGTATTCCTTCTATCTTTATCTTTATAAAACACAACATTCGGAACTTTAATTTATTTCTTTGGTTAAAAAAATGATAAATTCGGGGCTAAAGAGATGTCTCAGTGGTTAAGGGTACAGACTGCTCTTCTAGAGGTTCTGAGTTCAATTCCCAGCCACCACATGGTGGCTCACAAGCATCTGTAATGGGATCTGATGGGACAGTGTACTCACATACATAAAACAATCTTAAAAATGATAAATTAATTGGCCAGTTGATTCCCTAATACCTGTTAAGCTCAATGAATAAGGTGGCATTTATTCTTTTATTTTTGTGGTCTTGTCAGTGGGTCAGAGCAACGAGCTAGAAAATGGAAAAGCATAAACTGAAATGCTATAAAATCGTGTTGTCTGTGCTCGGCCTCCTATTACATGAAATAATTTTCTCTCTTAATATATCGTAAATGCTTGAATCAATTCATACTCATCTCCCTGCCTTCCAAAATGATTAAAGAAGTGTTGTGCGTGAAGTTATTTACTCCACTGAGAAAAGAAATAATTATCCTGAGTGAACAGTCAGACGGGACTGTGTTCAGCTACCTTACCCTATTGTCTCGTGTCTTTGACAGCAACACAAATCTCACTATGTCATCAGCCTGCTGTGTTGTCCTCATCATCTTCATCGTCACCCCGCCCCATTGACTCCCTATCATTTCATGATTTCGATATTTTTGCTGTTCTTGTTGTTGGGTCGTTTGCTTGATTTTTTTTTTAAAAGATGGGGTTTCTATGTGTAACAGCCCCACCTGTCCCAGAACTCTCTTGTAGACCAGGCTGGCCCCAAACTTTCAGAGATCTACCTGCCTCTGCCTCCAGGGCACTGAGATTAAAGGTGTGCCTCACCATTCCAGCTTATTTTCACTAATTTTATTGACAATAGAAATGTGAGAATTGCAACCATTGTTTTCTTAAAATACCAGACTTCGTGTATGAGATTTATCATCCTCCAAAAAAAAAAAAAAAAAAAAAACCAAACAGAAACCAAAAACCAAACCAAAACAAAACACAAAATACAAAACAACAACAAAAAACACAAAGAAACACAACACAACAAAACAAAAAACCTCAAAGTGAGGACAGATTGCTCACCATTTAAGAGCACTTTAAATGTACTGGTCGCTCATGCTAAGGACCAGAGTTTGATCTCTAGTACCCAAGTGGCAGCTTGCTACCTTCTGTAACTCCAGTTCTAGGGGATGGAACACAGTTTTCTGACCTCTTTGCATACGAAGCATGCAAGTGTACATAGATAATCAGGCAGGCAAGAACACCCATATTCATCTAAATTAAAATTACAAAATAAAAATGTAAAAAATATAAAA
Organism: Rattus rattus; assembly: GCF_011064425.1. Taxonomy (NCBI): domain Eukaryota; kingdom Metazoa; phylum Chordata; class Mammalia; order Rodentia; family Muridae; genus Rattus; species Rattus rattus. The sequence continues at coordinate 21,395,208 of NC_046167.1, forward strand.
TCCAGCTTGCCCTAGTGATCTTTCTTTCCTCAGTGTCCTCTGACATTGACACCTGTCACTAAAGTAATATATTGATTTAAGTTTCGTGTTTTCTAGAATGTTCCCATGCTATACGCAAGCATTTCACATCTACGAAATGCACTGAAAATTGAAAACTAAAAGCTCTTTTAGTGGCTTGTAGCTAATTTCTTTTCAATGCTAAACAATACTCCATTGTCAAACATTCCAAAAATTGATTTTTCATTCACTTTTCCAAGGACCTCTCTGTTGATTCAAGCGTTAGTTTATCATGAACAAAACTGCTATAACCAGTCCCTGCATGTTTTCATTAAAAGGTTCTTAGCATGTAGAGTACATGAGAATTACTATGGCTAGACTTCATTTTTCTGTATGAATAAACAGCAGAAGGCTTTCTGTGTAGTTTTCCTGTTTTTACCCTACCAACAGTGGTTGATGTCTTTTATTACCCACTAAGGGTTATCATTCAATGTTGGCACAACATTTGATGCTTTAAGTGTTTTGGCTTCTCTGTATTTGAACAGGTGATGGCCGTATCTCTCTTTACATTATAATTCTCAAATAATGTGTTCTGTTAAGTTTCTTCCATTCTCATATTCTTCTCTTTATGTTTTGTGGGGTTTTTTGTTTGTTTGTTTATTTATTTGGTTGGTTGGTCGAGTTTCTTTTCTGATTGTATTTTACTTATTTGCTTGTTTTAATTTATTTGTTTTCCTTTCATCAACTTGACACAGCCAAATTTCTCTGAGAACAGGGAACCACAATTGATTAAACACACACACACACACACACACACACACACACACACACACACACACACACAAAACCCAAACACAAAAAACAAATAAACAAAAAACTCCACAAGTGCACCATGTAGTCATGCTGTGAGATGCATAGCACCCCTGGGTAAGTGGTATTAGATTGTATGGGAAAGCAAATAGAGCAAGCCTCCAGGAGGAAGGCAGTGAATGTTATCTCTGTGTGGGGTCTACTTCAGTTCCTGCTTTCTGATTCCTGCCTTGAGTTACTATTGCCCTCACTGCATTCGATGGTGTACATGATATGTAACTGTACAATAAAATAAGTCCTTCCTTCTCCAAACTACTCTTGGTCATGGCTTTTTGTCACAGCAAAAGAAACCTTAACAAAGACAATTTCCATTTAATCATCTGGATACTTTAAATATACTTTTGTTTCAGAAGTTTATAATTTGTAAAATGTGTTTGATCAAATATAACTTTCATATCCTCTCCTCCCAATCCATTGTTATCCCCCATCACCTTTTACTCTCAAATGTATGTGTTCATTTTACAGATACACTGAGTTCATTGTATAGATCCACTGAGTCCATATGGTGTGAAAGGGGATTGGCAAATGCATAAAGAATTTGACCAACTTTTTCAAAATTTGTTTTAAGGTCATGTACTACAAGACAATTCAATACTGACTCACAACCAACCCTTGCAAAGTGTGTGTAAAAGAACTGAACACATCACACTGGTTCAAAATATTTATATTCCAGTAATCCCACATATTATATATTTTCATTAAAACTGTTTTCTAGTTCTAGTTTTTCATATCTTATATTTTCACAGACATATTTTCATTATATTGTTTTTTGTTCAGTGTTTTCTTTGTTGTAAAAAGTATAAAATGTCCAATTTAAAGAAATTACCTTCCTAGAAGAGAATGTTATTTGATTTATTAAGAATAAAGAATGAGTATTTAATATACATATTAAGTATATTATTTAGCATTTAATAAAATATATGATCATATATTATATAATATATGGTTTTATTTATATAACATCTATGTGACATATATGGTCTAATATGTTTAACACATATATGCTATACATATCTGTGTGTTACATATGTCACATATAATTATGTGTATGTGTTTTACATATTATGTGTGCGTACATGTGTGTGTGGCATTTATTCACTGATTTGACCATACACACACATGTGCGCACACTCGTTCATGCATACATACACACACATACACACACAGATATGCGCACACAGATAGATAGATAGATAGATAGGTAGATCATAGATCATAGATGTAGATAGTAAGATAGATAGATGATAGAGCCAAATCAGAGAATACCAATATACTTTCCAATATACTTATTAATTTGTGAGTTTATTATGTAAGAGAAATGCTTGGATTTGAAGACATTGGAGTTATCCATTTTCATTATCCTCATAGTTGAAATACTTCAGAAAGTTATCTGTCATAAATGAAAAAGGCTTTCTACCTAGAATCGGTTTGGATATTTGGATAAGTGACAGCTTATCACATATCACATGTAAAATACCCATCCTTCAAAGGTACCAAAACTGAAAATGTCTCCAGTGACAGTATCAGGATATTCTAGGATATCTCTGTTCCTTTTGAATCTTTGTATGCTGAGTAAGAATTTTTTATCTACCCACTATATAATGTCTCTTCCATTTAAGTTCATGTTTGTAAGCACGGTCACCATACACACATTTATTACAGTAGTGATGAGTGACTTCCTGCCCAATGTGCTGCTGTGGTTGTTAAGAATGCTCCCATGCATTCTTTACTATACTGTTGTTGCCTTTCGTTTCATCCCCATCGTCTCTACTGCTTATTTCCAAGTCAGAACACTGTACTTAGATAAAAATTTAAAACCTCGTTGGGGTGATTAAGTGATCTGTGAAGTCTGCATAGAAATAACATAGAAAAGGCATAGACGCGTGCACGTTAGAGAAACCACCGCCTTCCTCCACCTACATCTTGGGATTCCAGCAAATTACAGTTTGTAATGAACTGCGGGTTCTATCTGATGAGCACAGGGATGAGCGCTTGGCTGTTTATCATTTTTCCTCTACCAATGTGACATGTCAGCTGATTGCTTACATTATGGCTAATTTGCAACTTATAATCAGTCCTAGTTTCTTAATAAACGTCTCGTTAGGTGACAGGAGCTGCCATTTGCCTCCTTGTTCTGACTTCCCAGTGTAATCCGCTAACGTGTCGAATAGAAGTGGGGGAGGAGACTGCTGGATGTCACACATGTCGTTTGCAATCATGTCCTGGAGCTTCAAAGGGGCACACAGAGTCAATGCCCTTCACAATGCATTACTGCAAACGAGAAAAGCATGATGGGTTGCCTTCAAGGTTTTGTGTTCGCACGCCGGACTCTGAAGCCTGAATCTGGGCTACACTGGGAGAATTAAGACTGTGTTTGACTCATTCAAAGGTAAGGAATACAATTGTGACTCAGAGTGATGCAGCGACTCCTGCGGCCGCCGCTGATGATCAGGATGACCACGATGACGACAATGATGATAAATTTTACAATATTTTAACATACTACATTCTACATTATTAATTAAAGGATATGTGATCACAGGTGAGCGACAAAACTAAAAGAAAAAAATTTACTGGCTGAAGCACTTCAAAACACTTTGAGCATAATGAGTGTGATAGACTGGAGGGATACTGGGAGAAATATGATTGTTTAGAAGACACCCCCCTCATCATCAGTTCTCATATGAGATGATAAACTTGGATGGCATTTGTGAAATCACACGTGTTGACTGACACCTTCAAAACCACTTAGCAAAAGGGGTTATTTAATGGTAAGTGAAATGTGTAATAATATGTGATTTTAAAGTTGTGATGGCATCAGTAGTCTTTAGAAATTTTTAAAATAGACCTATTAGAGTGGAGTTACATGTCATCATCCAATACTGAGGTGGGCCCTGAAATCATAGTAGGTTCTGTAATATATATATATATATATATATATATATATATATATATGGACAAAGAAACGGTGCAGAAGCTATGGATTTGAAAGAGAACAAGACAGGGTTACACATGACAGGGTTTCGAGAAGAGAAGGAGAAAGGAGGGGCTGAACAATGATAAATAGTGAGTTCTTTCCTTAAAAATTTTCATCATTATTATCATTACCACCAACATCACCATAATCACTATCATAATAATGAAGATTAACTCTATATGTCCCAATAATAGTTAACCTTATCAAGCTTTTCTACATTCATTTTTAAAGTGGGTGTGCAGTAATACCTTTACCTTACAGTTTTTCTTTTCCTGATTATTGAGATTCTGAAATTATAATATTTTCAATATTTTAACTCTCTCTCTCTCTCTCTCTCTCTCTCTGTGTGTGTGTGTGTGTGTGTGTGTGTGTGTGTTTATGAATATGTTTTTGATTGTGTCCACGGATGCCAGAGCCTCTGAATCTGGAATTAGAGGTGGTTGTGAGCCATTTGCTGTGGTTGCTGGGACTGGAACCTGAGTCCCCTGGAAGAGAAGCATGAACTCTTATCTAAGAGTACATCATCTGAATTTATTGGAGGAAACACAACACTCTGTCTTTCTGTCCCAAATTAGAGTACATTAGTACCAAGATACTGAGTTACGGAGCACTAAAATGACACTTTCTCCTCCCTCCGTTTGACAATTGATTCTCCTAACATAGATGCTGGAGATCTAGCCTCATGTTCTAATGCTTGAGCAAGAAGCACATTTACTCACTAAGCCACCACAACTACTTTTGGTTTATAGAAAATAAGTATCAGCTGTTAAGGATGCAATTTTAATCTTGAAACATATGCAGAGAGTAATAAAGTCCTCTAATATGATTATCAATAGAGAAAAAATGTATAGAGAATATACTAATAAAAGACTCTCAGACACAAGAAAGAAAAAGATAATTAAGAATATGTCATGGATCAGAAAAGGACTGATAAGGAAAATCAATATAATTTAATATAAGCAAGGCAGACAGAATCTCTTGCTCTAAGGAAGTGTAGAAAAAACAAAGCTTAACTCAACCTAGAAATTTAAAATTTCCTGGAAGATGTAAGATCTGACATGGATTTTGAAGTATCTGCTAACAATTATGTAGAAAGTAAGTTGCAGTAAACACAAATAGCAAGAGGGTTGTTTAAAAAGAAAAGGTAAGATGTGTTTAATGAAATACATACCTTCAGCCATGTATCTTGAGGAATAAGATAGAAAGTAGAAGGTGTGCAGGGATTTGAAAATATGTTTCTTGGTATGCTCTATGATATATTACTGATATTAGCTCTTATTTTCATATGATGGTACATGCAATATCAAAGGTTCGTCAGGATGTCTAAGAATACACAATGCCATGGCATCTTAGAGGAAGGACATAAAGTTACAAGACTGGAAACACAAGACCTGAACATCAGAGAGATCTGAGTAAATAGCACGTAGGTTAAGACTTCATTACAGAGATGCCAAGGCAGAGAAGGTAGCTTGGGCATGGGTTGTGGATAACTAATGTACCTAAAGGCAACTGCAGAATTTGAGAGAAAATAATTTCAAATTGTGTTCATTAAAATAAAGTTTGATTAGAGGGTCTTCAAGAAAACTGCACCTCTGGTTGTAAAGGCTGCAGACAGTCCCAGGTGCCTGCAGGTCTGCACCATATTTACTATAGTGCCTTAGACTGTTATTATATAATAGGAAGAGGGTAGAGATAATCATCAGTTGTTTTTGACTCCCCATGGAAACAGTTCAAGTGTACGATTAGTAATATCCAATGACATGAAGATAAAACAGCTGTAACCATGAAAAGGCACAGAATGATCCACACTTGAGATGAAACTATAAATTTGTCTTAGGGAAGTGTTGACGTGCTGTGCAAGTCCCAAAATAGAAGCCACCTAGTGTGCCAACATGATTTTATTTCAAAATTTTCATGGCGAGACAATCTCTAATGTCATGTCATGTTATAATTTTCTATAAAACTTATTCCAGGTTTTCATAATATTTTACCTACTGATCAAAATTCATACCAGACTATTATTTATTTACATCTTTACTCATTCAACAAAAACAAATGCAGTATTTAGAATACAGTGAAAACATACAGGACACACATCTGTCTCATTGAACAACTTATACTTCAGACAGAGATTCCAAATGCAAGTTTAAATTTCAAATAATATTAGGTAGTTATTAAATTCTAAGTTATGTTGTTGAGAATGAGGCATCATACTGACATGAATTTATGTTGATTGTAACTGTCAAAACTGAATCTCCAGGTACAGCCACATTCTAAGGTATTGGCAGTCACTCCTTAGTTCTTCATAATAAAAATATGGAAAGGCCTTAGCCACAACATTATCTATGTGTTATTTTGTAGAACACCATCATGGGCTGGCAACTGAATAATTGTTTTACAGTCTTTAGAGAGGAGTCATGGGGTATCCTGCAGACACTGTGACACTCTGTCCTATTTAAAGTAATTACACATCTTGAAATCTTTCAAGCTTTTCTAGACTTTCAAGTTCTTGCATGGATAGACAACACAGTCAATGGAGTTTCTTTTGTCCGTCGAATGAGGGGATAGTTGGGGTTTCATTGCAGCAGAAATCAGCAATTCTACGGGGCCAAGTTTCTACTTTATGGGAAGTGGCATGATTTTAGGCAGCAGGTGCTGGAGAGGACATGGAGCTACATGAAATCACTGTGTGGCCTGTGAAAAGGAGGGGCAGAGTCACAAGGTAAACTTGGTATATAGAGATGAGAACTTAACAACTAAATTACATGTGATTTTTCTGCTTATTTAGCAGCTATATTTTACACAAATATAGCCTTTGTCTGTTTGATTAGGTCCTGAGATGTTTTCTATACAGAACACACTGTGATTACAGTTCTTTCTCATCTTACTTAGGAAAACTCAAACTATATATTGAACTCAAGCGTTTCATGGCCAAAACTGGAAAAACTATTGTGATGGGAGGAATTACACACATAATTGGAGGTCTAACCACCAGAACCTCACAATGTGACCTTTTAAAGAGAGAAGATCTGTAGAGTTAAAATGGGGTCATTGGAATGGATTTCAGAAAACAAAACTTGTATACAGATAGAGAGTAAATAAAGAGAAAATCTCATGTGACAATGAGTTTCTGATGTACTTTTTCTACTTATCAATTTAAGATTAGGCACAAACTGCCACAGGTATGAGAAGAACATGGGAAAGATTGTCTTGTCCAGCCTTCATAAGGAAGCGCGTCTACCAAAGCCTTTACCTCCAATACCAGGTCTTCGAAGTGATGAGACAATACATTTCCACATACCCAGAACTTGCTCAACAATGTACTTTAAGGTGGTCATAAGAAGTAATTACAGATTCAGTCCTGATGATTAACCAAACTACTAGATCCTCTAAAGCATTTATTTTTGTTTTGCATCTTGAAAGCACAGGATTCTTTCCAGCTGATGTAGATCCCATAATAATACCCACTGGAATCTTGCAATTTTGCTATGAGAAGGGAGGGCATGTCACCATGGCTCAAGGATTTCAGCTGACAAAAGAGAAAAGCTTGTCTGTACAAATATCAAATGGTGGATCTGTGGATCAAAGGCTCTGGTGTTTAGAAGTCTTCAACATCATGAACATGGAATGTTGTAGCCAGAAGGTGCTGTGATAGTTAAAAGATTATAGGCCTGAGATGGATAATAAAATAGCCATATCTTTGTATGTTTAGGAGGAAGCATCTGCTCATTTACCCATGCTGGACTGATGTCTGCAGTTGGCTTACTCCACCGGTCAGCAATTGTTATTTATTTCTAAGTATTGCTCTAGTATGGGCTGCCAATACTCCGGGGCTGCCTTTTAGAAACTAAGCCACTCTAGTCTACTGTCTACTTGACTTTCTTAAACTCTGACCCTGACATTTAGATTCTAGTGTGATGATTTCCTTGACATATTAAGAGGTTGTGAAACCAAATATGTATGAGGAGAGAAAAACAATAACAAAAATGAAGAAATGAAGACTTTGACCAGCAAGAAGTCTCTGCTGGTAAAAGTACATGCTGCCAAATTAGATGATGCAAGTTCAATTCTTGGGACAAGTAGGATAATTTTAATCTAGCACTACTGCTGCTCTGGCAAGGCATATCAGATCTGAAGACCTTCAAGGTCTGTGTGATCCAGATGGAATGACATACGTTTAAATCTTCTGGCTGATACACACACCCTTAGTATACACCTTTAATCGCAAACAATGTGGACAAAGTTAGTTTGTAGAAGGAAGCAGCCAAATTTGAATGTGTTGTCTAATCAAGGGGCAGGCAAAGAGACAAAGAAATCATGGGTAAAGAAATCAGAGAAAGATTTAACAGAAAGAGTTAGAGAGGATATGTCCAATTATTAAAAGAATAGATGGAGAGAAGTGATGGGGGGAGGGAGAGAGGGGGAGAGAGAGGGAAAGAGAGAGGAGACAGATTTATCAGAATAGTTTTTACAGAGGCAGATTACAGGTGAAGACAAGGAGCCAACAATTGAGAAGAACCAGAAGATTAGAACATATTGCTGAACTTATCAAGAGCCCAAGCAGAGCAATCCAGACAGAAACCTCAAAGAACCCAATAGAATCAGTCATCTTGGAGAAGAATTTGTAGCCAGAATAGCTGAGTTGAACCAGCCAGCTAGAATTCAGAAAGAATTAGAAATGGTGAGCTATCCAGTCATCTCAGAGAGTGAAAACTTCTAGGCCTACATTAGATTTTATGGAGTCTAGAATCTTCCAGATTAGGGATAGTGTCGACAGAGATAGAACTGCTCTGGTTTCAGCACAAGCCATGTGTTTGTAAAACTTGGGTATGGATCTCATTCCATCACTTCATCTGAAGAACTGAAAGCAACCTTTACAGAGACATACATGGTAGGAGAGATAAAAGTCCAGAAAGTTCCTCTGATTTTTATAGGTCTGTCATGTCTCATACAGCATGCATGTTCTCTCTTGCTTTCACATATGTAATATGAGACTTATGCAGTATGTAAGGAGCAAAATAAATGCAAAATGACTTTAAGTGAGTCCCTGAAAAGTGATATATTGTGACATAAAATTCACAGACAACTTGGAATCTTTGTTTGCCATAAAGGTGGAACCCAGGTCACTAACTATTACCCATGATTCTCAAAAATCACTGCTGAAATAAAACAGGAAGCTTCTGGGGACTTCTTGGGTGAATAGGGATGGATTTACTGACAGCTGACACTAAATTCGTCAGGACATTAGAAATCGTGGAACTGAAGTTGTTAAAAAACCACTTCAGTGGGCATAGCGAGGGTAGGGAGCTTTACATGACTGAACACTTTAAAGTTAACAAACCAGATAAATCTGCAGACATCCATGCGTGCATCTGGCTTTCTGACTCATAGGTATCTTCGACAGGGAACCCAAAATGATGTGAATTTAAAATAACTTCCTACATTCTTAAAGAAAATATGAGACAATGGGTTTTTATTTTAGCACAAATAAATGAATGAGATTTGATAATAACTATGAAAGAAATACATTAATCATTTTGAGGAGCCAATCAACTTATACAGAAGAAGAAGGGTAAATATCCTATTGTCTGGAAATGTTTTACAAGTATATTTTTATGGATTAATTTTTTTTATAGAGAGGATCATCAAGATTCTGTCACATTTCGGTGTTATTGATTTGAAACAGAAGTGGGTTTTGATATCATTTATTCCAGCCTACACACTGTGAAATTATTCAAATGCTTCATTTCCATTTGGGCTTTCCTATTTGTTTTAAATGTTATTACTCGCTCCGGTGCATTTTCATTTTAGTGAACACACTGATAAATATTTCTATCAATTGCAGATGTGATTTTTGCATAAGTAACTAACGCGCTGGTAGCATGGTTTTAATACAATATTAAACACCACAGGATCCCATATCAGCAATTAGAAAGTTTGTCTGCAGTTCGTGTAATCACGAAGGCCTTATGGAATGGTTTAAAGTGTGCTTATAATTAGTAATTTCAACACTTCATATCTTTCCAAAAAGCCTTGGCACAAAGGCAGCTCTGATCCTAATAGAATGCTGACTCAGACTAACCTTGTTCCTTATTGTTCTCATGCTCTGATCCCTGGTTTGCCAGCCCAATGGCTGTACTACAGATGCACGTCTTGGTCAGGGGGATCTCAGATCTAGCCGATATTGTAGATGCTTTTTATAACACTCTTGCTGCCTCTTTTAGTACCAGCGTACATTTTATTTTCTCTGTGTTTGTTGATATTTTCCTGATGGGTTTCCTTCTCTTATAGATTGGGGAAATTATCCTAAAAGGCTGGACAGCACACTCAACTCAAAGTAGCTTGAATGGTCTGCTCCAATAGCATCAGCATCACAGTTCCCAGGATCCAAAATGGCTGGTTACCTGCTCCATTACATCTTATAATTTCACTGCTAATGCAGTTAGCTCACTAACATAGTTGATTTTTCATTATATTTTCACTCGTGTGGGGAAAAGGCAGTGTCAGTTTCCATGTTAAAACTGATATTAATATAATGTTATTGGTGGCTATTTATTATAGAAAGCTATAGGTTTCATAACGAATGTCTCATTTAACTCCATCATGTACGTAATTGAATTCATTCCTCTCACTCTGCTCTTTCTCCATTCTGCAAGTCTTCTTACTCTTCTGTCAGTAGCCATTTCTCTTTCAGGCTAGAAATGGTTGCTGGAATCCAAACTTGGGTTCCCTAGGAGAGCATCAAGTGCTCTTAACCTCTCAGTCATGTCAGTAGCTCCACAGTAGGCAATCTTGCCTGCCACCATATGCCCATTTAATATTACCAGGCTTCCTTCATATGTTTCCACTGAGCAACAACCATCTACTCCAATGGTAGCCAACTAGAAGTAAGTCGGCACTGCTTGTTTCAAACTTCCTGTATGTGTAAGGAGTTTATAAACCAGACATTGAACATTAAAACATGCATATTTATTCAAATAAACTTTGGTACTGCTGCAAATAACAAAATAGCAAGCTGGCATCAATTATATTTTTATTTTTAAAGATATAATAATTAGCAAATTTGCATAATGACTGCTAGATAAACTCACTACAGTGAAAAGGTCATGAGAATATATCAAGACTAAAAATCTCATGAGAATGAAATACACCTAATTATTAAGTCTCAAAGTGAGATATATTCTGTCGTATTTCAGTAGTGACCAAGTGCCTGACTTTGTTCCTTATGACTCCCGCATCCGGCATGTATAACAAAAGTCGTGACCTAGAAATTATGATGTCCTTGGTTTTCCACTTTACAGATGAAGCAATGTACAGATGAAAGTAATCACAGTGCATGTAGAGTCAGGGTTTGACCACAGACACTGTCCAGAAATAACCACTGTTGATTGATGTCTCTCAATATCAGTGACTTCAGCTCCCCAATTAAAAGACTGTGGAAAACACAGTCTTAGAGATAGAAATGTTCAGTTTCCTATTCCCGAGGAAGTAAAAAATAATATATTTTCACTTTTTCTTAATAATAATAATAATACATTGTTGTTATTTGAATGATAAGTGTTTCCAAAGCTCTGGCCTTTGCACACTTGGTCCCCAGTTGGTTGTGCTGGAGAAATGACCACAATGACGGGTAAGCCTTGGAGAGTTTGTAAGTTTGACCAACTTCCAGTTTTCTCTACTTGCTTGTGCTTAAGAGTAAAGATAAAAAATTCTCTGCTCCACGTTCTCAGTGTCTGAAGCTGGGACACCCACACTTTTACAGACTCCACCTCTGAAACAATAAGTAAAAACTCTTTTTCTTCCATACGTTTTATTTGGCCATAGTGTTTCATTGCAGCAACAGAAAGTCACTAATGGTAGGCTTGTTACATTAATATAGAGAGGCGCATAAATAAAGATGCACAGCTAGACAGATGGCTGGGAAATTTAAACACTTAGCATTGTATACAATAAACACAATAGACTGTGTAGCACTTCTTTCCTAACTTTCTCCTCTAACTCACTGCACACTCTGTACTAAGCACCGATGGTGCCTAATCGCTGACACTAGGCGTTGCTTCCATGTTTTGTTTCCTTAGCGCAGTTTTAGGTGTACAGTATTTTCTTTCTCCCACCATCACACACAATATTGCTCTCCTCTCTCACAGTATTACATTCTCATCCTGCATGCGTCATAGAGGAAAAGAATGTCAGGACAGTGCCGCTGTGATCTTAGGTACATAAGTTTACATCAGTACGTCTGTAAAATAAACATTTCTATAGCCATGCACCTAGAAATCACATCAGAATGTGTAGGTCTCCCGGAGTCAATGCTAAGTGACTCGTCAAATTGATTTCCGCATTCATCACCACCAATACAGGTAGGTTTAAATTGCTTCTCTTGGTCAGTGACGCGTTCTCTCTCTCGTTCCTAGTCATTTTCTTTCCTTAGTTAAATACCTCCCATTTAGGAAATTGAATAAGTAAAGCCAAGTAAAGTAAATGTCAGCTAAAGACGTGTATCTTCACCTCTTCTCAAATAATCTTAAATCTGAAAGCATTTGTCTCCTCTTCCGCTTTCAAGTTTTACACAAATTTGAATTCCTACAAACCCAGCAAAATAATTCTATTCTTTTTATACTCTGTATACATGTAGATCTTCCTATTTGCTGTTTTTATTGATGGTTACTTGACTTCTATTGTGGGTCACTTCCTCCTGTCGCTGAGAATATCTGTGCCTCCTAATAGTTTCTCTTCAATTAAAGAAATCTTAAGTTCCATTTTCCCATTAGTGTTATATTGCTTTCCCCTTCCTCAGCACATCACTCTGGGTTGACAGACGTTCACCAGAACACTTGGAATCCTTGTATTTCTTTCTGTTTCCTGAAGCTGCACTTGGGGTGCTGTGGCAGCTGTTTTAATGACTTCTCTTGATGTTTGAGAGGTGTTCTCTGTATTTTACGAGCATAAGCTGACAGTGGCATTAGTGAGGAAAGCCTAAGTAGTTTAAGGGGGCTTTCAATCTGGTTATGAAATTGCTTAATCTGGGGCTAGAGAAATAGCTCAGTGGTTAAGAATTCAGATTGCTCTTCCACAGGACCTGGATTTGATTATTGGCACCCACATGCTGGCTTACAACTCTCTTGTCATTTTGATTACAGGTGTCCAGACACTCTTTTCTGGACTCCAAAGTAACAGTCATGCATCTGGTACACAGAAATAATTGCGGGCAAATATCCCTACACATATGATAAAATAATAACAATTATTAAAAAGCACTTAATCATCTTCACAATAAGTTTAGCCTGTGCACAGAAGCTGAAAATTATTTCCAGTCCAGCTTTGGAGTATTCCACATCCATCTCACTATGTGATCCAGGATTGAAATGCTTGTCATAACCCATAAGGTATCTTTAAAATGCAGATAAAATCCACTATCATTTTAATTCATGTTTTATTTTAAAGTTGTCTTTTTGTAAGTATGTATGTAGTATGTATGTATGTATGTATGTATATGTTATTCTTTTATGTCATGAAATTTTCACAGAAACAAGACTTGTTTTAATTAATAATTTCAGTTTAAAAATTTAATTATGACAATCTCTAAAACACAAGAGTGACTATCTCAATTATTTTATGATTATAATTCAGTGGCATCCAGCACATTCCCATGGTAGTTCGGTCAGTGCCAATGATAATTTCTGGAATGTTTTTATCTCTCTCAATGCTTAGAAGCAGGTGCCTAGTTTTACAGCCCACTCCCCACCAGACCGTGGATTTCTAGCTCATGCAGATGAATCCCAATGCTCTGAAGACCATACTCATGACATGGATCCTTCTCATCGGGCTCGTTTCATTTAGGGGAATGTCTTTAAGGTTATTTCTCACGGCAGCGAGGGTCAGAGTTTCCTGCATCATTAAGGATAAGCTATGTTCCACTGCAAATACTGATCACATTTTGTTTACCCTATGCCTATATTTTAGGACCCCACCTGTTATGACTAGTGCTGCAACGAACACTAACAGGCCAACATCTCTTCCTGACTGATTTTATTTTGGTGTGATACTGTTAGAATTAGAATTCTTACAAGTAGAATTGTTACAGAATATAGCAGTTATATTCGAATAACCATCATCCTATTTTGTACAGTTGCAGTAACAATTTTTCCCGTAAGTACAGCAGACTAATCATGCTTTCCAGCAATTGCTCCTTCCTTCCTCCCTCTCTGCTTTCTTGTTTTACTCTCATTCTTTCTTCTTAATTTTTTTTAATAATATCAATGTCCATTGATGTACAAAGGAGTTTTCTCATTGCGATTTTTCTATGAACACCCAGTGCACAGCATTGTTGGATACCATTTCATAGGCTGTTGACTATTTGCACATCGTCTTGGGAAACATGCCTATTCCAATCTTTGCACATTTTAATTCACTTTTAGTCTCTGTTGAATTTTAATTTCACTAGTCATCACCATTGCTTTACAGCCTGTCGACCTGTGATATTTTATGGATCTTATGCTGTTTATTATAGACCGAGTGTTGGTGTCCCCCTCAAAAATTAGGCTAAAACTCCAACACCTTCATTCTGACAAACTTTAGAGAGAAACTTTATAGACGTTATGAAGCGTCATTGGCATCCTAAGAGAGGGGTTCTGATCCAGTATCGGTGGCTCCCTTACAAGAACTACACAGATATATTTGATTTTCTTCCCCATCTTCTGCGAAGGTTTATGAAAGATGGTGGTCTCATGGCATACTCGAAGAAGGCCCTCAGTAGGAACAGATCAGCTGCAACTTTGAACTGGGACTTCTGGAATCTAGAGACACGAACAAACAATTTGACTTCCTTTAGAAGCCAACCGCTGTATGATATTACTTTAGGGCACCCAAACTTGGCCCGGAGTTGTTGTCAACATACTCTTCTTTGCAAGCCTGGTACACTGCACGATCACACACCAGATTTTCTGGCTGCATATGTGAGTTGTCATTTATTAATACAGGTGAAATTACTTTGAGATGGTGAATATGGTTATTTATTTTTCTTTCCCAAACACGATTATTTTCTGGATGCTAAATATCTTATGTGAGAATACTCCAAACACAAAGTCTGAAGCTGTTTCACCGATAGGTTTACCAATTTTTAAATTAAAAACGCATTTTTTCACTATATAATACATCCTGATAATGGATTCCCCTCCATCTAATCCTTTCAGTTCCTCTCCAGTGCCCCTCTCCATCCAGATCTCATTTGCACACCGAAGAATCCCATTAACAACCCTGCACTGGAAGCCATAACATATGAGCAGAAGACCAGTGCAGACCTGGGTAGGTCCTGGGCATGCTGCTTCAGTCTCTGCGAGCTCGTGTGAGCTTTCATCGTGATGATTTTCAGGGATTCCGTTCTTGAAGTCCTTCATTCCCTCTGCCTTCTCTGCATATGTTTTTCTGCCTCCTCTTCTGTGAGGTTCCCTGAGCCGGAGGGGAGGATTTGATGCAGACATCCTTACAGACATCACTCTCTGCGTAATGTCTGGCTCTGGGTCTCTGTATGCGTTCCCATCTGCCACAGGAGGAAACTTCTCTCATGATGACTGAGCAAGGTTCTGGTTTAAGAGTGCAGCAGAATATCATTAGGAATATCTACATAATGTTTATATAAGTATATTTAATGTTTATATAAATGTATAAATAAACTTTATATATTTATATCACATATACATATATATATATATACATATATACATTATATTTTATATATAAAATTTCTGGTTCTTGGTCAGCCAGGCAGCGCCAGGTATGGGGGCATTTCCATTAAATAGATTTGGCCTTAAGTCAAATCACTTACTGATTGGTTACTCCTACAAGCATTTTATCACTATTGTTCCAGTATATCTTGCAGACAAGACACCATTGTTGATCAAAGGGTTTATAGACGGTTTGGCATGGATCTAATACTTGGTCTCACATCTGAAAGCTGAGTTAAGCTGTCAACATGTCTAACTTTATTTTTGATATTTGATTGATGAAAGTTACTTGATCCATCCCTCTAATTCTCTTTCTGTCCTACAAAGCATCTGATCCAGCTACTAGGAAAGGTCAGGAGTCCCTCAAATGTGCTGGAAGTCATTCAAAACAAACAAGACCCAGCCTTTTAGCACAAGGTTCTCTGTCCTATCCTTAACTCCTAACCATATCATTATGCAAGTAGCCATCACTCAGAGTTGAGTTTCCAGCCATTTTCAGACCTAGGAGGCATCTCAGGAAGATACTATGTCATGTGTCTCACTCTTTCATGTTATCTGTGGGAAAGTAACACACAATGTTCAGTTCCTGTTTTTAAGATTTTATTTCCTCTATATTTTCTTATATTTGTATTCCTGTGGCAGTTTAGTTTAGTTTAGACTGGTGCCGGGGACTTGCAGCTTAACTCACATCGCATCACCCAGATATCAAATTCTTATCGTACCTGAAATCACAGAAGAAATTCTTGCTGTTTTCAGCTACTGTGGCAAGATTGGTGACCTGCCTACTTAATCTCTTGGATTATTACCTGGATAACTTTAGTCAATTCCAACAGAAAACTTTCTCCACCAATTCGGATTCTCGCTTTTATTCAGGGTGAACTGGAATTCCTCAGAGCATGCTTCATGAAGAACTTGATGCATGTATGTATGTATACATTATATATGTATGTATATGTATGAAATCATTTAAAATCATGTGTGCCTGAGAATTAATACAAATTAAAGTTTCTATATTATATATGCATGAGTGTACAATATAAGGTAAATGTGTTTTAACACACTAGCCCACCGCTAATAATTCATTCTTTAGGGCAAGGTAATGAAGAGTCTACAAAAAGAAATAATGGAATAGTCTATATAAATTAAATGAAGAATGAACAGAGAAATGGATCTTGTTACAGTGTGATGGCAGCAATATATGACCCAGGAGGAGGGTCTGTTAAACATGAATAAAGGTTTAGAAATCATAAAACTAGTTTGATTGTAAGTTGAAAACATTGGAGAAAAATGTATCCAAACTCAGGGGTGAAAGAAATTTTCTTTGTAGCTTGAAGGGTCTTGAGACCCCATATGAACAACAATGCCAACCAACTAGAGCTTCCAGGGACTAAACCACTACCCAAAAAGACTATACATGGACTGACCCTGGGCTCCAAACTGCATGGGGTAGCAATGAATAGCCTAGTAAGGGCACCAGTGGAAGGAAGCCCTTGGTCAGCCAAGACTGAACCCCAGTGAACGTGATTGTTGGGGGAGGAGGTAATGGGGGAGGATGGGAGGAACACCCATATGGAAGGGAGGGGGAGGGTTAGGAGATGTTGGCCCGGAAACCGGAAAGGAATAACGATCAAAATGTAAATAAGAAATACCCAAGTTAATAAAGATGGAGGGAAAAAAAAAGAAAGTTTCTTCTTAGTGCGTTTCAGTGCAAAGTAGGTGAAGCAGCGAAATAGACTTCTTATTTAGAGAACCACCTTGAAGAATGGAAACTTTATGAAAAACAAACAGCAAATTCTTACATCTCAGTGTAACTATTTCGGTAGTGTAGCACTAACTAGGGAGCGTATCACATGAGTAGCATTTATGAACTCAAATTAATGTGATAAACAGTAGAAGGGTGAACTTTCATTGCTCTATTTGAGGCATAAATATTATCTCAATAACCAGTATAAACTATTTTACATAGGTTTTTTTCAACTTAAATCATGGCATGCAACCCCCGCGCGCGCATGTGCGCATTCATACACACACACACACACACACACACACACACACACACACACACACACACACATGCACTGGTTCCCGTGGTCCATAGCCATGTATGGCCAGTGGATGCTGTATTTGTCCAAACAAATACAATGTGTGTCAAAAATGTAAATGGATGCTAAGTGACAAACAAGCTTGACGATTGTACATTCTATTGGGGTAGGGTGGGGGGAGCTTTATCAATTTTCTTATGAGCTAAGTGAGAGGATTAAACCAGAAAAATCTCTGGGGAATAAGTTGACTAGTTGACTGTTCAGATGTTAGATAATAGCTAATTGCCTGTCATGTTTCAGAAAAAAATAGAGATTGCAATTTATGACCCCAGGAAGATGGACACGTGAATTATTCAAGAAAAAGTAGTGTCAGGTGGCGTACATTGAGCTTCATTTCAAAATAGACTGAGAACAGTCATTTCTAAACACAGAAACTTTACATCAATCACCTGAACAACGTGTTCCCTACCTGGAAATGATTGTCACACGACTATTCTCCCATTAGGATAATCGACTTTATCTAACAAAAAGTACGGCGATGATATTGTAAAACTAGTTAATTAAAATATAGTTATTAGGCGAGAGAAATGATTCAGTCAGTAAAGTGCTTGGCTGGAGTTCAGTTCTCGAGAGCCTGTGTAAGCTGGGCTAGGTAACATGCGTCTGTATGCCTCCTACACCTATGGCAGGATGGGAGATGAAGACAGCGAATCCTCAGAAACTACTGGGCCAACAAACCTAGTAATCCCATGTGCTTCCCAGCTCCTGAGTAAATATCACAGGCTATATCAATTGGAATCTCTGTTCCACCTGTCCATGACGCCCAAAAGCACTGGCTTCTGTTTTAGAAACCTTACTCCAGGCCCGAAGCACACTGTTCATTTCCTAAGGTGCTGTGATCTGCATGGGTGACTAGGATGGTGGTGCTGCTCGTTGTGGGCTACAGGAAGTTACACAGGCTGGGAGAGATGGGAGGAAAGAGAACAATTAATGAGTGGAGGGGATGCAAATCTGTGTAGATCCTATGGAAACCAGCTAGAGGTTGCTCTAAAACAAAAGAAAACAGCAACACAAAAGGAGCTACCACATGACCAGCTAGACAACTCCTGAGCATACAGCCAACGGACTCCGAGTCATCAAACCACAGAGATACTTGTTTATGTTTATTACTCATAATGTCCAAGGTATGGAATCACTCCTGATAACCCTCAACAAAGGAATGAGGAAAATGCGGCATAAATACATACACTGGAAATACAAACTGAATCTTTGTTCTGCCTCACAGAACGAAATAATGTCACTTTCAAGGCAGCTTTAACCCGAGATCGTCATGTTCTATTAAAAAAAAGCCAGACTCATAAAGCCAAATTTGACATGTTTATTTCACACATGAAATCTGCATTTAAGTACACACAGAAGCACATACAGACAAAAGAAAGGAAAATAGAAGAGACCTAGTGATATGGAGGGAAATTAAGAGATGTAGGAAGAGGAACTAGAAAAGGTGATAGCAGAAATATAAAATACTATTATCTATTTTTCAGAATATGGTAAATCAGAAGGGGGATTGTTTGCCAGAAATAAGGGGCACCAAAATGGCTCAGGGAGGAGCAATGGGCAGGAGCATTGGACAGTGGGGAATAGCAATGCACACTGTGTATGAAAACTCTAATAAAGCGATTTAAACATTGTTACTTTTCTTGTTGCCTTAGTCTCCTTCTGAGTTAAAGTTTAAAGATTTAGAACCGCATGATGGGTTGTTTTATGTCAACTTGCTGAGTCATGTGGAAAGAGGGAACCTCAGTTGGGGAAAGCTCTCATCTAATTGGCTCATGGGCAAGCCTGAGGAGAGTTTTCTTCATTGATGATTAATACTGTAGGGTCTACCTGACTGTGGTCAGTTCTGTTTGTGGGCTGGTGGTCCTGGTTGCTATCAGATAGTGGGCTGAGTAAGCATTGAAGAGCTAGCCAGTAGGCAGCATTCTACCATGGCTTCTGCAACAATTCTTGATTCTAGACTCCTGCCCTGTCTTCCCCGACTTCCCTCAGTGGTAGAGTGTGACCTTTGAACTGTAAGATGAAATGATTCCATCCCTCCTCAAGCTGCTTTCACCATGGTGTTTTATCTCAGCCACAGAAACCCTAAGCCAAACTCTAATGCATCCTAACTTATTTTGGTTTTGATTTTAAAAACAAAGGATGTTTGTGTTTTGACTGCATATAGGTTCATTCCTAAAAGCTCCATAAGAGGTCATATGATCCCTAGAACTCAAGTTACAAACATTGGCAAGCTGCAAGCAGATGCCATGAATGGAACCTTGGTCTTCTGGAAGAGTAAGCAGCCAGTGCTCATAGCTGCTGAGTGGTCCCCAGCCCTGTACCCTTATTTCTTAACATGTTCTCTATCCCAATAGCCAGTTAATTTATATTTATCTAAAAGACCACTGCAATGTACCTTTAAAATAACACATAGGACATTTTCTTTTTTTAATTTTTTTATTTATTTATACACTTCAGATTTTATTCCCCTCCCGGCCCCCCTCTGACTGCTGCATATCTCATATCTCCTCCCTGCCCCCTCCCCATCTCTACTAGAATGTCCCTACCCCACCCACCCCATCAGACCTCTAAACTTCCTGGGGCCTCCAGTCTCTTGATCTAGGTGACAATGTACAGGCTTGTAGGAAGGAGTAGCAAGCATCTTAATATGGGAAACACACAGCTGCAGGAAAAAAAATCCGTGGGGAGCCTTCATGATCCTTACCACTCCTCTCAGAGAGGATGTGCTAAGCAGGAGGGAATCGAGTACCATTTTGCATGTTGTCTGATAATATTTCCTCATTTCCTTTACATATTTTAATGTAATCAGTACAGTTCACATCTGCATAGCAATCAAATCACCACATCAACATAATCCCAAGACATGCTGAAGAACCAAATAATCAAATTCAGGTTAATATTAATTGCTATAGCTTCTGCACCTGGATTCAGGAAACAGATAGAATGAAACATAGGAGGATGGCCAAGAACGAAGTATATATCCTTTTACTATGATCATCATTGGGAAGGAATTATCTCATAGATGACAAACCCATCAGGAGCTGTGGGCTTAGGAAGGAGAGAACTGAATACAGGAGGGGCAAGATGATCTTCAGGGAGGCAGAAGAGTCCACTGTAAGAGTGAGTCCACCGGAAATGATGTAAAATACTGTGCTTCTAGCAGACCATGTGATCTTTACTACATGAAGGAGAAAAACCTATTGTATACAAATAAAACAACAACAACAATAACAACACCACACACACACGCACACACGCACACGCGCACACACACACACACACACACACACACACACACACACACACCAGGGAATTAATTTCTTTCTTTCTTTCTTTCTTTCTTTCCCTCTTTCCCTCTTTCCCTCTTTCTCTCTTTCTCTCTTTCTCTCTTTCTCTCTTTCTCTCTTTCTTTCTTTCTTTCTTTCTTTCTTTCTTTCTTTCTTTCTTTCTTTCTTTCTTTCTTTCTTGACCACTCATAGATTTATTAACAAAAGGGACAACCACCCATCCACTCACAAGTGTGTTTAGGAACTTTAGCACTGACAATACCCACCCTTCCCAAGACCCCTCTTCTCTAGGACCCACCCCAAACTCTTGGGTGCTTTTTAGCATTTTTTTAAAATCTGGAAACCATAATGAATATACTGTCTGGGCTCTCTGACTTTTTCTGCCTTCATCCTCCTGTCCCTGTGGGCTGTAGATAAAAATCTCCAAGATGTTCAGTCATTTCAAAGTATGTGAGTGAATGTAACTGTCTTTCAAATGAATTAACCAGATGGAAACAGACATGTGAATGTGTAACAGGTCTAAATGACTTTGAAAATGAATGACAAACGAGAAAATTAGGAACAAATACTGTATTCTAGTTGTTAAAGTTGTTGCTCAGAAGGAAGTACCTCAAAAGCTACATTGCATGTAAGAAGGCAATACTTAAGGAAATAATTAGCCGACTGTAGGAATCCAGTTTTTTGTGTTGGAAGTAGGTGACCACAGGTAAAGTAGCTGATTAAGGCTAGAATGTTCCATATGAAAACAGTTCACAGACATAGGACTCATGCTTGACACACTATCAAATTGATAAATATATGGAGCCATATTTACACCTATTCCTATGTAAATATGTTAGCATAGACAGTTACATTCCCTGACTGTCAGTTGACACTCTTCAGCACAACACTTCTAATAATGCCATACAGTACCGAGTGGGTCTTGCTTTGTTTTGTTTGTTGATATGGGTTCAACCTAGATCTTCGTGCATGCTAGGAAAATTTCTCCACCACATCTCAGATCAGGATTACTAATAACATTTTAGTAGAGAAGTCAGTGAGTAAAATGTGACTCCGGGATTGGGCTGGAAAGAATCAAGAAGAGCTTGGAGCATCCTAAGACAGTGGGATGGTCTCAAACGATTGCAAAGTAGTGATGAGAAGATGTTGAATAAAATGAAAAGTCAACTAAAATAGTCATTAGGACCACAGTTGAAATATTTTGAGTACAAACACAGCTATGTTTAAGTATGCTAATGTGTCCCTAAAATAGATAAAATCATACAATAGATTTCCCAGTCATAAGGAGTACATACAGAAATACATAATTCTGTAAATAATTAAAATAGAACATACCCATATATGGGCTTCAAAGTAATTAAAAGTGATTTATGTTGACACATCATCCTTATGGTGGTGAAAAATAGCTCCCTATTATAGAAATACTGACTATGGGTATGAGTGTTCACTGAAGAAATAGCATGAAGAGTGGGATACCAATTTAACAATGGAGAAACTTGAAAATACATCAAGTGTGGCTTAATATTATTATTGTATATTAGTCACATGGTAGTCACAAGACTGGGTTAGTCATCATTGCCTCATATGAACAGGGATCTTGGTCCCTGCATTGTTAGCTTTCCAGAGAAGGTAATGCTCAAGTTAACCCCACATTGTACCATTCTAACTAAATCATCATGGTTAATTCTGGGATTCCTGCTGCATCAGACTGGCCTATCTGTGAGTCTGTGAACAGACTACTTTGGGCATCAAAATGCTATTGGTAGAGACTCAGGTCCCATCCATAGAATGGGTACATCCCAACTAACTCTGGCCTTTTTTCACACTGCCCCACATTCTCGAAGTGGAACATTCTTTACCTGGCATTCTCTACCCTTCATCTATAGAACCAGAAATCAGATACAGCCTGGCTACAGGCTCCTGCCCTGAAACCTTCCTCCCTTTGTCTGAGACCTTGAAGAGCAGAACACTCTGCCTCCAGGGTCTGAACTCTCATCAGAACCCCACTAGATTGTGTGCCTACCTAAGGCCATTGGGTCTGTCTCAGCCAGACCCTAGGCACTCTGTTGTTGGTCTCTGTGTTCTCAACATTATCCACCTCAGTGTCATTCCTTAACTGCAGACCTGTGACCTTTCAAGGAGGCAAATGATTGTGTATCCTTCAGATCACCTCATGTTACATTGGGTACCATAGCATATGCTTTTCCAGCATGGAGTTGCCCTCCCATATATAACAGAAGTGCACTTTTGGTCTTCATGTGGGTGCCCCAACAACTGGAGCAAGGGCTGTCCTTGACTCTGTTGACCTCCTGTGCACCTTCTTCCCCTGACTGGGCTGCCTGCTCTGACCCCAGAGAAAAAGGATGTGCCTAATTATGCATGTATTGATGTGCCAGGATGGGTTGATATCCATCCTTCTCAGAGGAGAAAGATAGGGGAGAATGGGGGAGGGGATATGTGAGAGGGTATGGGAGGGGGGCTTCGATCAGGATATAAGGTGAATATATAAATAAATAAATGAGGAAAAGTAACATGGTGAAAAGTAAGTTTGTATCTTATGCCCCTTAATCTTCCAAGAAGGGAAATACACTTATTAAGAAGGAAGAAAGTTGGAGCATAAAATATGTTCCATCTCTTTTAACAGACACCTCCTTCCATGGAACAGGCAAAAAGTAATACTCCTCTACATTGGTAAGGGAAGAACAATGTACAAGAAAACAAAAACAAGGTCAAAACCAGCCTGAAGAGAATCGTGAGAGTACCTTTTGACTTCTAACTCCCCTTGCAGGTTCACGTGTTACCACAGACACAGAAGAATGGGGTAGCTTCACAGTCTTGAACAAGATACCTTATAGCCAAGCCATCACAATTTTTCCTTGGACAATTTCATCAGTGATTTATGAAATATCCAACATTGTTCTAAATTTTGGCTTATTTCCCCTGTCATTTTATTATAGAGCCCAGATACCGCCTGAATGCTGTTTGGCATTGATTAATTTCATTTTAGAGAGCTGGCATAGTATAGCTATGTTGCATTGAGCTCAACTGGCATTTAGAGTAGTCCCTCCCAGTTTTATTATCATTGAGAATTCATGATTCAACAAGACAAAATGGGTGACAATGCTGTCACCTTCATCACATCTACATGTTGACTCCAAGATTTTGTTGTGCCCTTTCTCTTCTCTTTTCTTTCTCTCTTCCTTCTTCTGTTCATTTTGTTTGCCCCTTCCATGTGTCCACAAGGATGTGCCCTCAAGCTGCTCAGCTCTCAGGCCATCCACTGCATTCCTCCCCTCCACAGATGGCCCAGTGAGTCCTGTGGACATCTTCTTCTGGCTTTCTTCTCTCACAGAGACTCTTAATCAGTAATAAGACTAGCAATGTCTGAGGTCAACATTTCGCATGTCATAAAATTGACTTCTCACTTCCCATTCCCACATCTAAGCCATAATTAGCCTTGCTAGGAAAATGACACTGACTTGTCATTGGGTACTGACTTCTGGGTTCACTGGGACATTTATTACATGTTAGGAAATGTCTGTTCTGTCTTACACAACACTGTCCTTACTCAGAGAGGGGCAAAGTAATAAGTGGGCATACTCAGATTCTCCAAATGACTCTGATATCAAATTTAAAATATCTTATTTTTTAAAGAGAGATATGATTCTAAAATTTGTATCACTTTGAAAGTATGTTTCTGGAGAGCTGATTCAGTGGTTACGAGTACTTGCTGAGAACCCAGAACTGAGAACCCAGGTTCAATTTCTAGCATCTACATGGCAGTTCACAACTATCTGTAACTTTATTTCAGGGGCTCCAACACCCTCTTCTGGCCTCCAAGGTCATCAGGCATTCACGGGGTACACAACATACATTTGGGCAAACTTTCACAGGAAAGAAATATAAGTAAAAACACACGTATACCTGTATGAACTTAATGAACACGCATACATAGGGCACATCACTCATCAGTAACACTTATTGAAGGCTTCTAGGTTTGTTTGCTACTTCAACCGCAGCTACATTATTCCTCTCTCCCCTTTGTTCTTCACTCGTTTTCAGCATTTTCTTATTTTCCAGTGCCATTTAATACTAGGATATTTCACACAAATCTTTGATGACATTAAATTTATTAATATGTTATTAGGATTCTCAAAAACTATTTACAGAGAAATACACATACACATGTGCACACACACATGTGAATACATAGTCCCCAGGAATAAGCATACTAATACATACATGGTATATTTTACACACACACACACATACACACATTATATATACACATATATAATTTGTACTTGTATGATTATTATAACAATATCATTGTCACACTTCACACACTTTCTTAAAGTCTTTAAGTTTATTTAACAATCTTTCAATCTTTAAATTTTTAATTTACCTTTTTTGTTAATTTCTTCAAATTATGACTTTCTATGAATTAGGATTCCAGGTATTCAGAATAATAAGCTCTATTTTATTAGTCTATGCTCTAAAAATATATCAAATATATTTATTTTATACTTGTTGATGTGTAGTATTAAAATACAATGTATCAGAATAATTTTAGAAGTCACACTTGCCTTTTTCAAACACCCTCGCAATTAGCCAATCCCTCCTCTCCCTCTCACCCTTCCTTCCCTCCCAAACTTCTCATTTAACTCTCTACCCTAACAACTGACTTTTCGCCTTCATTGCCTACCTTTATAAAATCTACACACATACACCAGATGTGGAGAAATCAAGTTGGTAGGGACCAGGAATCTCCCTTCCTCCTCTGTAGCTTTCTTGATACCTGAAAATACTATACAAGCTCCTGGAGTAGAAAGTCATCGATACTTCATACCTGGCTCTGAACCTTCTGAGCTAGCACCATGTCCAGGGCAGCACTACATGTCTGTGGATTACATGTAGTGGCATTAATGTTCTGGGAAATATCAACTGCTTCATGATTAGATTTAAGGTTTACTCCACTGAAAAAAATCACAGCCATCACACTGTCATTCGGACAAAAGCCACTGCTTAGTGAGTTGACAAGTCCAAGGGAGTGAACCTGTTCCTGTTATTCTGCAAAAGGAACAGTCTATCCATACATTAGTACAGCCTACACACCACCTCATTCTTTGTTCAGTAAACAGCAGTTAAGGAAGAAAATCACAACTCAGAGAAGTATAGAGTGTGTCGGAAATGGCCAGCAATAGATATGAAACCTATAGATACCCGCAACATTCGCTCAAACCAAAGCTCAGGAACTATTTTTGAAGAGGGGCAGAAAATAAAAAATAAAAGGAAGAGTCAGGAGTCTTCAGAGGTGCAGAAATGGTGTAAGAGGTCATGGTGTGGGGCAGTGAACCAATGAATGCCTTCTAGGCATTCTAGAAAGCCACACCCAGGACTTTGAAGCAGCGCTAGGTGCCTGCAGCAGACCAAGTGAGATAACGTTCTCTGATTGGATATGAGGGGATGCGAGCCTACAGATGAGGAGTCATGGATAAATAATGGCTTCTAACTGAATGAGCATGGACCCTACTCCAGTGGATGGCCGAACATCATGCAAATTTGTGCAGCACAAGTTGGACTCCGTATGCTATTAAACAAAATAGAGGGGTGGAGTGTTGGTGGGTGAATCTGAGAGAAGCGGAGGGGAGAATATGACCCAAATTTATTGTATTAAATTTTCAAAGAATTAATAAAAATATTCCATTAAGTAAAGAAATTGCATTTGCCATTTTATGCTTTCAAGTTTTGGAAACAAGCTCGGTGAGTTACGAGACACTGCAGTTCATTATGAGGGTATCGTACATGTTTCATCTCAGATTTTATTTTTAATTTACTTTTTAATTACAGAAGAAATGGATACTGAATCCACTTAAGTTTAAGAGCCACTTTAGCAGTGACTCACAAAGAATGAAAATAGAAGAGCGGCAGTGGAAGTGTGAGAAATCAATCTACGTGTATTATTTCAATGTGTTTACTATTTCAGCATTTTCCATTTTTTGTAAGCTTTTAAAAATATAATTCATTTTTAATCTATAAGAAATAGGAAGAATGAGAAAGATTTTTTACTTTCTTGAACTAAACGCTTACTATGTTTTCACCACAAAATAAGACATGGGACAAAGAAGCACCTTTAGATCACGGGTCTGTCACTTGGAAAATGTTCCTTAGATTTTTGAAAACCCAGTGTGAGACAAAGGTAGGAAAGGTGCTGTTTTCATCACACCATGCTTGCTAACGCAAAGTGAGGTAACTTATGTAAACTGCTGCTCAGATGACAGAAAATGAACCAAACAGTGTGGCGGCATTTGCTGTTCTTTGCACAGCATCGAAGTCCATTTTTATAAAACAGAACGCAACCCATGAGTGCTATAAGGAAAGTACTAACAGGCTGAATGGTTATCTCCATCAGTGAAATGTGCTCAGTATACAAGTAAAAGTTCAGTATACAAGCGTGATGATGTGAGTTTAATGCACCAGACTCCACTTACAAAAGCTGGGCTTGGCATTACATACGTGCCTGTAGCCCCAGCAACAGGGGTGGGGATGGGGGGGAAACAGGAGGATTCCAGGGACTTTTTGCCCTCCAATCTAAATGAATTGTCAGATCAGTAAGTTCTGGCAAGTCCCAAAAATATGCTCAAGGGTGAGTGATGAATACATTATTCAGTATCTGGACCCTGTGAACATTCACATGCATGTGCAGCCGAAGCATGCATACATAAACACACACACACACACACACACACACACACACACACACACACACACACACACACACACACACACGGATTAATTTTAGTGATAGACTCAGGTCTTCAGAAACAGCACAGCAATTTTGAAGCTTCCCAGTCCCTGTTGGTTCATGGTAATTGGATCTCACATCTCTGTTTCTTCCAGGGTTAGCTGTCTTGGAGACAACTTTGACCTTCCGTGCTGTCCAAGATATGAGGTAGGGCTGCCTTCCGGAGTTGAAGTCCTCTCTGTCGGCACTCCAAGATGTCTGTTATCAGTTAGTGGTGATACCCACTTTCACCCCAGTAACCTTCTCCATTCAGTCTCCATCAGGGCAGAAATAAAAACAGGAAAGTAAGGTGTAAAGCTCTGCTATAGATTCTAGCAAAAGAGGATTCGTGCAAAGTAGGATGTCAAGAGGATTTCTGAGCAAAATTCTTCCAGCCTGTCCTGGGAAGATCTTAAAGTTCTCCTGTCTGTTCAGTAACATACTGGTGTCAAGAATAAGGAACCAGCATAAGGGCACCATTTGCAAGTCTGGACTTGGAGCTCTGGTTAGACTCTGATTCAGGATATGAAAACAATCATCAAATGTGATCATGCAGCATGGGCGGGACTTCCACAATTGATCAGTGGATCCGAATCTTAGACTTTTATTGTATAGGTAAATACAAACAAATGCTAAAGGTTCCATCGGGAGACATAGACTCAGGCTTCTAAAAGCAAAACAGAAGGCAAACAAGGCTCCAGTACTCAAGAGAAGCACAACTGATAGAAGAAATCCTGATGAGTTGCTTTTAATAAAATCAAAGATTTCTGCAGCGGGCATGATAAAATCATCAGGCCACAAAATGAACGCAATTTGGTACAAAAATGTAAAATTATGATAGAGAATATGTATCTAAAACATATTAAGAACACTTAAATCAACAGAATGAAAACAGCTCAATTATAAAACAAAAAGATTTAATACAGTCCACACTAAGTGATATACAAATGGCAAAAAAAAAACCCAAAAAAAAAACAAACAAACAAACAAACAAACAAACAAAACAGAAAACACATGTGGATAAAATTTCAACGTTGATTTTCCTAGAAATTTAAACAATGATATATTTGGGCACACACACACACACACATACACACTCACACACTCACACTCACTCACACACACACTCACACATGCACACACACACACACACACTCACACACACACACACGTGCACGCAGCAATATTAAATGCCAGAAAGAGTTGGAACAGCGGGAACATTCACTCATTGTGACAGTGTTAAAGCAGAGTTTTGGTGTAACCATTTTCTGCATAAACAAGGTATAAGCCCACCATCATCCCAAAACTTGTAGTCATTGTTATTTACTCAGTTTTTCTTAAAAGCTCAGATTCAAATAAAATGCCTAAAAATCATTATAAGGGCTTTGTTTATAGTCATTCCAAACTGGAAGCAACTAACCAATGCTTTAGTAAGTAAACTGATTCAAAACTAGGTTGCATCTACATAGTGACACAATAGAATATTACTTACTACTAAAACCAAATGAATAGTCCAACTATAGAAGGATGTGGGAGAAATTTAGACAGAAACGAGCTGGGAGGAATTAGCAAAGAAAAAAATTCAATCGGAGAAGATTGACCACTATGTGATTCTAACAAGCACCATAGTTTAGAAAATGTAGTAAGAATTGAGTTTTTCTGGGGATTCAGACCTCAGGTGTAGGAAAAAGGGTGGAACAGAAGAGGTATTTTATTAATTTATGTATTTTGTATGAATTTACTTAGTGTGTGTATATATGCACACGTGTGTGTGTATATGTATGTATATATTTCTGTAAAGTCTCTGAATTTCTGTATTGGTCACTGGATGATGCAGAGCAGTTGGCTGGCAAATGCCCAGGGAATTTTCTGTCTCTACCTCCCAACTTTCAGGAAGCATTGGTATTACAGATGTGTTCAACTGCACCCCGCTTTGTATGGAAGACTCGTCTTCATACTTGCACAAGCACTTACACTGCGACACAGTTGCAAATGTTTTGCTCAGTAAACCCAATAAGCATTTAAAATGCATTAAAAAAGAAAAATAAACAGCTAAAGGAACTTAATTTGACGATTGCAAAACAATAATTCAGCCCATGAAGGTTACCATATTTTATTGTCTTCGGGCTTGTGCTTATACAAATAATTTATCCATCTTGAAATTATTCAAAATGCAGATGCATATCTGAAAGCATGTTAGACTTAAAAATACATTTACCTGATAATATTTCACTCTAAACTATGATTTAGATTCATAAGAGTTCCTTTCATTTAAGTGAGATTGGATTCCACTGACTTTTGCAGATTCCTAACAGCTGTGCAATACTAAAAGGTTAGATTTCATTCAGCACATGTATCAGTAAATTCCTGAAACTTCTATCTGTCAGGGTAACTTAGCCCAGCTCTTTGCTCTACTAATCTTTGTGAAAAAACACGTTCAACTCAAGGAACCACTTTAAGGGCCTGGCATTGACGATTGGTGGATCCTGGATCAAACTGAAAGTCGTTTATCAGCTTTACCAATGGAAGCAGAGGCTGTGCCTCTAATCTAATACCTCCTCAATTCTTCATCACAGGCTGCTACCTTTTAATTAATTATTCATCATATTTTGATATTATAATGTAATTACATCATTTCCCTTCCTCCCTTCCTCCAACCCTTTCACATATTCCTAAATATATAAGCACAACCAACTCAGTCTGTATATTCATTCTCAAAGTTGACAATTTGATATTGGATAAGCAACTGGTTGATCCTCCTGGGAAAGACTATTTTTCCCCCTTCCAGTCACCCCTTAGTTGCCCGTAGCTCTTTGTATATGGTTGAGCCCTTGTGGTCTTTTCCCCTGTTAACTTTTGCATGCCTATTGTTGTCTTTTTCTAGTACATGATTAGAAAGTCACGCTGGTGTCGTTTCTGACGTAACTAGAGAACATAACCTAACACAAAGCATCCTGGTCGTCCAGCTCTCACAGCCTTTCTATCCCTTCTTCCACAGTGCTGGATGAGAATTAGTTTTGGGAGCTGGTTTGTAGACGTATCTGTGGTGACTGGGCTCTTCAAGAACTCTGCATTTTGTTGCACTGCAATGTTCTGTAATGATCTCTTCCGTCTGTGACAAAGAGAGGTTTCCTTGATAAAGGAAGAGAACTTCACTTGCCTGTCGTCTTAAAAGCAAATATTTAAAACGGAATTTAGGATTATGATTGTTTTGTAAGGTAGTGGTTATTGGTTTTCCTCTAAGATACATGCCTGTGTTGTTGTCTATGTTTCCAGGACCAGAAGTGATTTCTTTCTTGTTGAGTGGGCCTTCAGCCTAATTAGAGAGGTGTTGCTTATTGCCAATGTACACGTGCCACCACTGTAGCCTTAAAATTATTGCTCCATGCTGGTCATTGATGTGCTTCGTATGTGTTATTCCTTGTGAGGACTGCCGACTGCTTGCCTATTTTGGAAGCCTTCATGATGTTTTCTGGAACCTCTTGACTTCACATTGTATTCTCAGGGCGAGCATAATATGTTTGGATATGACTCAAAGAAGAGCAAGCTGCCATCCACACTATGTTTTTATTTGAAACTGATTAATTTCTACAATATAGGAACACTATAGTAAATAGAAGTGTCTGAATTTAATTACTCACTCAATAATATTGCATAATAATAACTTTAGTCATAATATTTATAGATTTAAAGTAAATCTTTCTCACATGGGTGGTAAAATTAAGTAGGATGAAACTTTTATCCTCTCAGAATTTGGCAACTGTTTAAGATCAGCTTCATTAAATTGCATAATATTTCAATAACATAAATATTCCTGAAGATTAGGTACCTGTGATCCCCAAAACATCACCACCTGGAATGACATAAGGGCATGGAACAATACGGCATATAATTCTTTAGTGTGTCCGATTTACATACTATATTACAAACAGGCAGACGTTCTGATATGATTCCAGAAAACATGTTCACACGCGAGCTTATTTATTTATAGATGCCATGGTTCTTGCCCACATTCCAACCCTACTTGCAATCATACATGATAGGCGGAGAACATGATTAAGTGACTTCGGGCCGGTGTTCTGAATGGTAAAATCTCTGACTTAAGTGCATCCTTTGCTGTCTGCCCTGGTACATTTTAATTTTCTGTGTGCTCTTTTAATTCCAGCTAATTAGTAGATTTCACTTCCTTTGATGATGGACTCTTAAGCTGAGCTTGTAATTACAATGAGGATGTCGTGTCCCATTAATTGCGGATTGCGGGTTAATTGGTAATTCCACACACAGCATTATTTTTTTTTCCTGAAGATGCTTTACAGTGCAGTTTTTAACCTCCTTCCCAGGACAACATCTTCAGCCATTTATCTAGGTGTTCCTCCCTCCCGATGAGAGATAAGGCATGCAGCAACACAGAGAGCTTGCTTTGTCTCAGCAAAAACACGACAGGGGAAGGGATCAGTTCTGTAAGAAATCAGTCCCCACATTCGCATCTCATCTCACAAATATTTTCATAGTGACTTCCAAACAACTGAATGATTTATTTACAATGGACCTTCCTGGCACCTTCACTATTTTACATAAGTCATCTTTCTCTCATATTTATGTCAGGGAGGATAGAGCAAGAGAATGAGAATGAGAGAAAGACAGAGCTACAGACAGTGGACAAGAGAGAGGGTGGTATTGGCTTGAGTACTTAAATTATCATCAATAAACTCTGGGCATTGATAAATGTTTTTTCCCTGAATACAAAAAAAATGAAAATGAAACACTCAATATCATGATCTAATCTTTCTACCTCCAAACCAGGAATTTCACTGTATTCTACACATTTCATTCTATTTCAAGGAATCAAGTTTAAGCTGCAGAGTTAAATTTGCTTTCATTTTTCTCCCATGCTCCCCAATAAAATCATGGTCATCTCTCTACCAACATTCTCCCCTACACACTTTCTTTCTGCCTCAACAGCCTTTATCATGAGGCATAACCTACTATGTCACATTTATATCATTTATCTACACTTTTAGCAGACATTGAACCAGTCTTTGCTCGTTGCTTTCCTTTATGTATCTGTACATTGAGTCCACATTCTAGACAAGAGCACCACTGAACTATTCTTCCCGTTCAAAACTAATCTATTACTGAAACAAAAATAATTCATAAACCTCACGAGTCTCCTCCTAAAGGACAAATTGCTGGTGCGATTTGTCATGCTTGACTAACAATTTTTGAAACTACGTTAAAAAAAAAGATTGTTAAAAAAATAGCCTTCTGTGTGAGCATCATGAAACTGATCTCATCTCACAATTTTTTCTAAACAATTATGCCTTAAACCACCAGAAAAAAAAACATATCAACGGAGGTTTTGTAAGAAGCAAAGTTACGTTCAAGTTGACTGTGATATCTTGGATCAAATTTATCTGCTGAAATTACCAAAATGTTACTTCTGTTATGCTTTAAAACCACTCACTTGGAGTGGCAAAACATGTTGAGGACAGAAACTTAGCTTTCTGATTAGTGAGGTGGTGTGTGTGTGTGTGTGTGTGTGTGTGTGTGTGTGTGTGTGCGCGCGCACACACGTAACTCAGAGGTCTATGTTGCCAATCAATTATCTTCTATCAATTTCCATTTTGTTTTGAGGTGGGTCTCTCACTGAGCCTGTGGCTTACCAACTCACTGACTCAGCTAAGCTGCCTGCTGATCCTCAGAGATCTTCCTGCCTCTTTTCCCATCTCCTCTAGAATCGGGAGTAAATATGTGCACTGCTTAGCTCAGTTTTTTAATGAGAAACCTGGAGATCCAAATTCATGCCTTTATGCTGGCCTAACAAGCTGTCACCTTAACTGCATCGGAGACTTTTCCTTTGAAAAACAAGCGAAGGAGTTTACATATATGTACCTCATTCAATTATCTAAGAGTCCAAGTTTACTTCCTCGACATAGTGCTTGACTCATGTGATCATATACAATAGAGAAAAACTGAAGGTTATAAAATGATAAACCATGCTACCACCGACAACTCAAGAAACAAAAACATAGTCTCTACCATCTCTTTTACCTGAATGTTTTGCAGAATTATTTTATATTAGTGGGATAAATTCTCAAAATTTTGTCCCATCTCACCTTACACCTAAAGAATGAGCTTCTCCTCCTTATTTCTAGCTCTCATGATGTTCTCTCTCCAATCCAAAGTCCTGCCTGTAGCATTCATGTCTCTCTTTGTTCAAGGTCCAGGCTTTCTGTCTCTCATGGAGATTTCCTAACAGAAAATTCCCCTTTACTGTGGAAAGACATAAACAACCTTAGCTATGCTATGTTATTAGAGGATTAACCCACCTTTAGCATGGACCTGTTAAGGCACTATTAAAATTGATCTTTATAGATGTGGGTATGCTATTCAGCAGAGAGCAGTACAAGTAATGCTAGACTTTGCCAAGCCTAAACTGGTGTTCCTGAGTGTAATGCCCTTGTGAGTGGTATTGGTTGTTCATGGTGCTTTAAGACTACTGTTTCCCTGTTTCGGTTTTTGCAGGAATCCCAATTCCTCACTTAGCACTGTGCCCTCCCTATTTTTAATATTTTGATTAATAGTTTTCATTCTTTGCCTATCATCAAATACGCCACTTTCTAGGGGAATTTCTTTTCTGACATTTTAACACACATTGAGCTACTTATTAAACACGCGGCTTCACTCTGTGACTTGAGATCATTACACTTAGGACAATTTGGAGATTTCTGCAATATTTCATCAAGTCCTACTTTCTGCACAGCATGGATCTCTACAAACAAGTCAGGCACTTTGCCGCACTTTTTGCTTACTATTGTATTCCTTGTGACTGTGGCAATGCCTAGATAGATGTGGAATGAATAACTGCTGAATGCATGGAAAAACGGGGACTCAGCTATAGAGATTTAATTACAGGGCGCAGAAGCATCAATTTTGGCCATGACTGCACACCCATTGATGAAGATGTTGAGATGGTGGAAGGTGCCAGAAGCTGCACTGAGATGCTGACACCGAGGATTAGAAGACAGAGAATATGATAGACGTGAAGATGATGCTGAAAGATTATCTTCGACAGTGATAGTCTTAGATGATTTCTATCTTATTATTTCCTAGGTTTATATAAGAACCACTTTAATTATGTGGTACTTTCACTTTGATTTTTATTGTTGTTTAAACAAATTCTCATATATTCCATGATAAACTTGAATGTATTATACAGCAGAGGGTGGCTTTGAACTTCTGATTCTCCTGCCTTTGCCTCCTAAGTTCCATGTTTGACCACATCCTGAATGAAGTTTGGAGATCAAGCATGGGGCTTTGTGCACACATGAGTCATATATTCATAACTTCAGTTCCTTAAACTGTTCCTGAGAGGAGGAAGGTAAACTGACAAAGAGCAAAAGACAAAAGGGTGCTGTTTGAGTCGATTAAGCCTTTGCTTGGGTTGAACATCAGTTGGAATATAGATGGCTGTGAGAATGGCCTCAGAGCAGGCTTCAGCGAAGAGCTTGAACACCATAGATGAGACTGCACTTGCAAAAGCATCATGCATCTGAAGATAAATATATTGAGGACCTATAGCAAGGAGCCTCAGAGAGTAGCCAGCTCTCCTCAATTGTCTTACTTTTTAGAAATAGGAAAGAAATCCACTGGATGAAAGTGAGAGAGATAAGACTGTTTTTCTTTTCCCCATAAAATAAAATGCATGGAAGGGTCCATTAGTAATTAAAAAGAGTTTTAATAAAATCATAAGACAAAAATAACCCTATCCTCTACTATTTACACCTAGCTTTGTAGCTCTTAAGAAGTGAATATTGACTGATTTTTGATAAGCATATTAAAAATTTGAAAAATATGTCATTTTGATTTGGAGTATTTCTAAGTTAACAGTGTCCCTAATTTTCTATTCCTATATTTTTTTTAATTACATTACATTTTACAAGTATCTGTGTGTACATGTGTGTGTGTGTGCGCGTGTGTACATACGTGTACGTGTGTGTACGTGTGTGTGTACGTGTACATGTGTGTGTACGTGTACATGTGTGTGTACGTGTACATGTGTGTGTACGTGTGTGTGTGTGTGTGTGTGTGTGTGTGTGTATGTGTGCTCCAGCACTTATGGGAAGGTCAGGGAATAACTTATAATAGCTGCCTCTCTTCTTCTACCTTGTGACTTGTAGAGAACAAACTTCGGACACCAGGCTTGGTGCAGTCCCTAAGCAATCTTGTCGGCCCCCATTCTTCATTAATCTAGCGAACAACTCAGTAGCCGAGTTCATAAGGAAAGTATCGGTTTCCATTATATTCTTTAGATATAATGAAATCCTATGGGTGAAACTGGATCATAACTTTACATCTGTGATACTCAGTGTGAAACCTGGGAGAGCAGCATCTTCTGAACTTTATAGAAAGGAGAAAAGACAAAGTGTCTGTGTTAATCCCTTGAGTCAGTTCTGCCAGTGACACGGTGTGTGCACACCAACTTCTGCACTCTAATCCGACACTGACTCAAGATCCCACAGATGGAAGGAGAAATCAGGAAGACACCATGCTCGCTCTCTTTCAGCTCACAATTCATTCACAAGTCATTAAGGCTGTTTGAGTGACTTGGTCACGGTGGATAATACTCTCAGTCCTGGCCTCTAAGTGTCATTCAGGGAATCTGCTCAGAAATCAAAATGAAGGATATTAAATTATGAGGACTTGTTCCATTCATTGCTTTTCTTCCAACTCCGAGAGCTTTATTTTTAGATGAATAATTGCATCCTTTGTACTGAGAACAAATTAATAACTACTTGCATTTAGCAATTCCAATTTTGCCATCGGAATGGCTCGGGTACACAGGCAGAATAGAATATTGAGGTGACAATTAGTTAAAATTTAGCTGGCCTTGTGATTAAAAAAAAAAATCCTTATTCCAAGGGCAGCTGTTGTTAAATGAGGACATTTGGGTTACTAGGCAAAGATTAAATTAGATGAGTTTGCAGAAGCCATAAACATGTTATTCCAGAGTCCTACAGGAAGATAATAGAAGTAATAACAAATAGGCTTTGAAATCACATTTTAATTAGACAAAATGTTTTACACAGAAACCCTGACACAGCACCAGCTATGGGGCCATGAAGCCGGTTAAACATATAGATACGAGCCTGTCTGTTTGGAAATAAAAAATGTACCACTTAATAAGCAGTTTTGCCCAAAATAACGACTTCTGTAAATCATTATAACTAGAATAATATTGAATATGCCCCGTTTGACTTTATTATTATTAAACATTATCTGCGGGTACTGAAACAAAATTCCATTTTATAGTTATAGTTTTTTTAATATTATGAAAGTGTGATAAATTGAAAACTCTCGTGATGAAATACATCCTTGATTCTCCATTTCAGAAACAATGGGATCAGGCTTGTGGTGCCTCACTGCAGTTAATACTACAACCGTCTCTGCTTAGTGTGTTTCTCACACTGACTGAAGCATATACTTATTTTTTACCCCAATAACCTTGTCATTCCCCCCTAAGCTTCTTCAGGCAAGACTGAGTCTCTTTACTTATGTAGAGTGAATTGTGACAGGCAGCTTTGACTGCCCAGTTGTTTAGGACTTCTCCCATCAACAATCAACATGGGATTTTTCTATATACCCAAGAGGACCTGAGAACAGTTAGGAGAAGCCATCCATGTTCGACGTCTCCTGAGAACTGGTGGTACTCATTCCTGCCTACACTCATCATTAATGTTAGAAGACCCTCATCTAATGACTAGCTTTCCTCTTGTACTGTCAAGAGTTCAAGTCAAGGACAGATGGGAAGCAAGGAGTACCTCCTGTTATTGAGCTAAAGTAGGAGGGAGATATAGAGGTATCTAACAAGGCTAAAGCTATGAGAATAAGAAAAAGATTTTTGCATAGCGTTGTGTGTCTAACCTACAGTCTATGGACAGCGTGGGACTCACAGGTATGAATACACATGTGACTCACACAAAACCTTTCATTTTTCTATAACGTCATGAGATACTGTTAATGGTTATTTCAGTAACTCATATACATAATTGTCACATATGAACTTTGAAGACGACAACATCCCACACCCCCCTACCGCTGGCAGCTGCATATTTCCATTCACTCTCCTGGCCCTCTGGATCTCTTCTGCCTCTCCTCATACCAGATGCTGTTTCTCTATTCCCCTCACCCTCCCCTCTCACACCTGGATCCCTCTCTGCCTTCTCCCTCCCATGATTAATTGCTTCCCTTCAAAGTGGAATTTAAGCATACTCACTTGGGCCTTCCTTCTTGTTTAACATCATAGGGTCTGTGGGGTGTATCATGGGTATTCTGTGCTAATTTTTGGCTAATATCCACTTATCAGTGAGTATATAACATCCCTGTCCTTTTGGGTCTGGATTACCTCACTCAGGATGATATTTTCTATTCTAACCATTTGCCTACACAATTTATGATGTCCTTGTGTTTAATAGCTGAATAATATTCCACTGTGTAAATGAACCACATTTCCATTTTGTATCCATTCTTTGGTTGAGGGATACCTGAGCTGCTTCCAGTTTCTGGCTATTACGAATAAGTTACTATGAACATAGTGGAGCATGTGTCCTTGTGGTATGGTAGACGGTACTTTGAGTACTTTGGGTATATGCACAGGAGTGGTATAGCTGGGTCTTCAGGTAGAACTACTTCCAGTTTTCTTTGGTTGTATCATACAATGTCTTTCTTCAGTTGAAGAATTTTTAACCAAAAATTTGATATTGGCAACATAAAAAGAAAGAGGTCATAGTTCAGCTAAAATAAGGAACTGTACTTAACACCTGTTTTAATTCTATAAAAATCAAATATAAGATGAAATTACTCTTTAGAGCTATGGTTCTCAACCTGTGGCTCATGACATATTTCAGATATGAGATAGCCTGCATATTAGAATATTTATATCTCGATTCATAACAGTAGCAAAGTTACAGTGATGGAGTGGCAGTGAAATAATT
Source organism: Rattus rattus (assembly GCF_011064425.1). Lineage (NCBI taxonomy): Eukaryota > Metazoa > Chordata > Mammalia > Rodentia > Muridae > Rattus > Rattus rattus. The sequence goes on from NC_046167.1 coordinate 21,433,942, forward strand.
TGACAGTTGGGGTCAGCACACAGTGCAGAAGTGTATTAAAGGATCACAGAATTAACAAGAAAAGCTGAAAATTCAAGAGTGACAATTAAATTGTAGGTTATTTCCAAAGGGGTAAACATTTTATTGTTTCAGGTAAGCAGTTCTTTGACTACCATGAATCTCCGTTTGTCTTAATCTGTGCTTCCGTCCTGTTATGGAGGAATGTTCCTCTCAGGTGCTCGGGATAAAGCTGGGTTGCACATTAGGGAGAACACATCCTGCAATCACTCTTGCACCCAGGGATTGAAGGGAATGGAATAAGTGATTCACTCTAAATCTTCCCATCTATGAATGATAGAAGAGGAGTAAGCCCCTCGCTCATTAGTCTTATTGAAATTGACTGGCCCGAGGAGGTTTATAAATCAATAATTATTAAATTATACATTACACTAACATCCACAGAAAAAGTAAATCTATGTCCTAAACTTATAGAGTTTTTGATATTCATGAAGCAGGAGCTTGTTAAATTCAGGAAATGCGAACAGATGACCCTCAAATAGTCAAATAGGCTTTAGTTTGTACCAATGTATCTCACTGCATACGCTTCTGTACTATGTGAAACGGCAGAATCGAGTTTCACTCAGTTAGTCTTATTATCAGTAGCAGTGAGTTTCTCTTACTATATTTTATGAAGATGATAAACTTGGTATGGTACACGAGAAATTATTCCTAAAATATTAACCCTGTGAAGCCTAGAATTCTGAGCTGGAGTTTAAGAAGTTATTCTGATAAGTATATTGGTTATTGCAACTATTAGAGGATATTAGTAAACTAAACCCTCAGTGGTCATGCTGCAGTTCATTTAAAATAGGATGAACCCATGGTGGAAGACAAAAAAGTTTAGAGGGGATATACAGTGACATTCCTTAGAATACATGAGAATATGATAAATATTCATCGAGACTCCTCCTTTTCACGGTAGCAATTCATAACAATTGTGAAGAATAAAATAAAGGAGTAATTAGAGATGATTAGAATGCTCAAAATCATGCACTCACGTAAAATGAAATATTTCTTCGGAAAACTTAAAATGGCAATTTTCTGAATTAATTTTAAGTTTGCATCACCTAGAATGATCTGCACCTATTCTACTGATTGCTCGTGCTGAGAGAAAATAATTATGATGATTCTGACATTGTTCAAAATAATTACTGCAGTTCAGCAAGTTCAGAATTAAGTTTCACTAATATGAGCATATTTGGAAATAATGTAAAGGTAATCATGGAGAAAACTCTAAAATATTCAAGTTGTAGTCCTGATAATTAATCTGAATATCTTAGTGCTTCTGTAAATAATTTGGTATTGTTAGTTTGCTTGCATAACTCATCATCTTTCTTTGAAATAGAAACCCATTTCATCTGTGATATTCATGAGTATGAAGCTCTATAAGCAAATTAGTATCATTACTCTCCAATGTAGATTGATAATTTTAACTATTAGAATGGATAGGCTAACCCTGTACAGGTTACAGGTCTATCTGACTTTAAAAGTAAAATTAAATACTTTAAGAAGACGCCAATTAGTAACTGCAATTAAAATGTATTCTACATGTCAGAGGCTAAGATGAAAATAAACATTACCAATACTTCCCTGTTAAACCAAGTTGAGGATGAGGATGGATGTGCTTTGAGAACAAATGAAATCTACCCCAGAACAAACAGCTTTGGAGTTGAATGTGTGAGCTAAAGTATGCAAGGCCAGGCAACTCTTCTCTGCCCCTCCTCAAATAAGACTCAGATCTCTCAGCTCATCAGGCTCATTTGTTGTTTCTAGGATACCAGGATATGTTTCATTGTAATGGGATCTCTCGCTGGTTGGGAAATCTCCAAGTAGGCTGAGGTGTCTGTCCAAGGAGACCCAAGGATCTGTGTCTACCTACCCAAATACACAGCACCATGCCTGAGTTTCGTCTTTATGGTTGAGGTTGTTTGTATTGCTGATGTTTGGAGAATACAGTCAAGGCACCTGGAGGAGTCCAGAGCAGAAGAGAAAGCACAATGAACGTGGATAGTCAACTGAACCAGGTCATGAAAGAAGATGGGGCTAGGAGTGAAAGAGGAAGAAAACAGGGGAGAGTGGGGGCCAAGAAAGAGAAAGAGAAGAGAGGTATGGGGAGAGGGAGGTGAGAGAGAGAGAGAGAGAGAGAGAGAGAGAGAGAGAGAGAGAGAGAGAATGAGAACCAAGGTCTCATGCTTGACTTTTTAAGAATAGGTAATTTTTGTTATTTTTGTCTATATGGCTTTAGGACTGACCGCTTTGCACTGAACTCAACAGATTTTATGCAAATTTTGGGCATATATATTTTATCTGTATAGAGAAACAACAATAATATTCAAAGAAGAACTATCAACTTAAGAGTCGGGGGCTTGGCCATATGCAGCCACCAAACCCAGACAATATTGCTGATTCCAAGAAGTGCCTGATACAGCTATCTCCTGAGAGGCTTTGCCGGAGCATGACAAATTAAGAGGCAGATGCTCACAGCCAACCATTGAACTGAGAGAATGTGGTCACCAATGGAGGAGTTAGAGAAAGGACTGAAGGAGATGAAGGGGCATGCAAATCCCACAAGAAAAACAATGCCAACCAACCAGAGCTCGCAGGGACTAAAACACTACCCAAAGAGTACACATGGACAGACCCATGGCTCTGGCTGCATATGCAGCAGAGTATGACCTTGTTGGGCACCAATGGGAGGAGAAGCCCTTGGTCCTGTGAACGCTTGATGCCCCAGTATACGAATGCCAGGGTGGGGAGGAGGGAGGGAGAAGGTAGGTAGGTGGGGGAACACTCTCATAGAAGCAGGGGGCAGGGGTATAGGATAGGGGATTTATGAATGGGAAACTGGGAAAGGGAGTAACATTTGAAATGCAAATAAAAAATATCCAATAAAAATATAAGCAGAAAATGTAATAAACAATGAAAGCACTAAAACAAACAGAAAAGAGTTGGGGGGCTTGGAAGGAGTGGAGAAAGGCAAAAAGGGATGGGAGAAAACTATAATACTATTTTAATTCGAAACATTTAAAAAATTTTGTTGTAGACTTATTAAAATGTAATGCTGTTATTTCATTATATGTCTTTAAATAAAATTGATAAGGATAGTAACATTTATTATTAAATTTATAAAAATACCATAATTCATTTATAAGTAATAATGGTATGGCTTAACGTTGGTCATATGTATGAATGAACGAATATGCCCATTAAATATTTCTGACAGTACTTGTATTAGAGTTGGATCTCTCTAAAAAGGGTATAAAAACATGGAACAGAGATACCTGCCAAAGAATATATCATGGCTTATTTAATGTAGTGAAGCTTTAAGATATATAAATCCAAGGGGCAGGCCTGAGAAAAATAGTAACAAAACTGTTATAGTGGCTGTGGTGATATAAATATTAATGGGGCCCATAGTCTCATAGACGTGAAGGCTTGCTCACCAGAGAGTAGCACTTTTAGGAGGTGTGGGTTTATTGGAATATGTGTGGCCTTGTTAAAGGAAGTGTCGCTGGGCGTGGGCTTTGAGATTTCACATGCTCAAGCCAGACCCTCTTTCTCTTCCTGCTGACTGTGGATCTGGATAAAGAACTCACAGTTATCTGTCTAGCATCATGCCACTGTGCTTTCTGCCATGAGAGTAAGGGCCTACATTCCTGACACCTTAAGCCCAATTAAAGGTTTTCCGTTATAAGAGTTACTGTGTTCATGGAGTCTCTTCATACTAGAACACTGGCAAAGTCAGGGGTGATGTAAAAATACAAACAGTTAAGTTCAAGAAAGTAACAGAAAATATCCATAAATCTTTCTCATGATTCACAATTATCTTTCAACTATAATATTTAAGAAGGTTCTGTTAAGTAATAATTGCTCCTTCAACCCAGAAATGCACGTCACAGACATTCAAAAGCTATCTGTACCCAAATTCAAGATTATGCACATCTGGGTGAATTGTCATGCCATTTGTGAAGAAAAGTGTAGAATGTTTTTCACCAAATCAAGTGACTTAATATTCTATTTTAAGTTCTTATGTCATAAGATGTAATAACAATTCTATTTATCTGTAGCAGATCTGTCTATCAGTTTTACTTAACAAACTTGAATTACTTAGGATTATTACTCTCTGATTTTAGTTATTTAAAAATCTTATTCTACTGCTGGTATAAGATCCAATGGCCTGAACACACTTTGCCGGTGTTCTAATCTGAAGAGACTCCATGAACACAGTAACTCTTATAACGGAAAACCTTTAATTGGGCTTAAGGTGTCAGGAATTTAGTCCCTTACTCTCATGGCAGAAAGCACAGTGGCATGATGCTAGACAGGTAACTATGAGTTCTTTATCCAGATCCACTGTCAGCAGGAAGAGAAAGAGGGTCTGTCTTGAGCATATCCTGAACATATTTTTATGGATATATTTTGAATGTATATTTCTCCCTGCCTCTAATTAAACAATATGTAAGTATCATAATATATAGTATATAAATTACAATTATATGTAAATAAATTATGTTTATGGAACGATACATTATCATGTTAATCTGTAAAGGAAGATTAAAAGGCAGATGCCAGTTCCTCATATATTATCTTTGAATCTTGATCCCCATTATTTGCCTGTGCATTCGGATGTTTCTCCTGCATAGCAGCAGATTAAGTCTCGGGAAGAAAATGGATCTTACAGAGTGCTACTATAGTCACAGGTAATATGCATGAAAAGGGTTTGATGTGGAGATAAACTAATTCTACTGAATAGGCCACCAATATTTAAGTTACGAGCTAATCTCATTGCTATGTAAGCGAGTCCCTAAAGTTTAAGTTAGCCTTGCTTGAAATGCATGTCTATTAAAAGACTTGTTTTCAGGTGACAATTTCGCGGGGAGAAAATGTCAATGCAGGTATTTTCTGTTGTTTTGTTAAATAGAAATTGCTTTTGTGGCACAGACTTGTTACCTTAAAAATCCCCCAACTCATTTCACAGTTCAGCTAAAGCTCCCTGCACGACTCTGGCGCCGTGAGACGAGCTTGCCTAGATAAGTACAGAAAATGATCTTGGAACCAAGTCAGCATTTTTTATAGAATATGGTTTTTAAATGCTAGTATTTTTCCTCCTCTAAATCCTAACATGTTATCATTTAATTTTTCCCTCTTAGCTCTCTTCAATAGATCCAGAAACACCTCATTTTAACAATATTTGAAAACACTCCCGCAAATAATATAAAGGCCTGAAATATATTTTCATAGTTGGGTTCTGATATGAAAACCACATTCAGTTTATGAGGTAAGTGAAAATTAGTCTTCTAGCTAAATTGCTAGCAGCTGGGAGGGAGCACGCATTTCTCTCCCATTTTCAGAGGAAGCTAGAGAGTTCAGTCAGTTCTCACAGGTGATGTAGCTGTGAGGCTTTTCCTTCACATCTGAAGCTTGGGTTCAGTTCCCACCACCATATAAAGTTAGGTGTGACGAAGCACACGTTAACCCCCGCACCTGGCAGGAGGAAACAGAAAGACTACAAGTTCAAGGAGGTATCCTGAACTACGTACAGAATTCTAAGCCATCCTGGGCTTGTCTCAAAACTGAAATGTATTTATACTTTGCTTATCTAAAGCATTTGTATTTGTTCCTCTATAACTAACCTGCCCTTATGATTATGTATATAAAATTTATTTGCAGTAGATCTTTCCCCTATTCCCAATTTGCAGAACAAATACAAGCCGTCATCTGCACCCTGCCCCACTCTGTCCTGTCATTGCCTCATAACTAAACCCATTTGTATTTGTATTTGTATTACTATAATCCTTCATCCAATACTTAACCGGAATAATCACTAGGGATGTAAATCCAGTCATGATTCTCTGTGTTAAATTTCTACCATTGTCTCACTGGTATCAATATGAAACATATCAAAACCTATTACTGTGGCCTCCAGAGTTTTTGGTAGCCATTGACATCTCAATGTTTTACCACTCACTCCTTCTTAACATCTTAACTGGCCACACCATCTACCTCTCCATATTTTTTTTTTTTTTGCTGATACTTGAGTATATGTTTTCTTCTAGCTTTTTTACTGTCTGGAACAGCATCTTTAGTCTCTATGTAAGTTAATCCTCTCTGTGTATAGCCAGTGTATTTTATGTCACCTCCTATCTTGTTTTATACACTTATTTTGCTTTTTAACTCACTGTACTTCCTCAGTGGCATATACCTCTTTGGGTGGGATTAAACTTTATAAATCATGGTTGATACTATATAGAAGTCTGGATTATCAGATGAAACACAAAGTCATTAGCAAGTATCTACTATATCAATAATGTCAAGTGTAGCAGCCATTAAAAGCAAGAGGTGAGTCCTGATTTGACAGTAGTCACTGGCTAATTTTTAGGACTCAATGATCAGTCTTAGGTGTCACCTTGCTTAAGCTTCAGTCTCTAGGTACTCAATGAAATGTTGTCTGGATTATGATTTGTGAATTAGACTAAGGTCTAATAATTATTAGTTGGCACAAATAAAAAAGTGATTAGAATTAACATGAGTGAAAAATCCCATCAGCAAGAGGCTCTATGAGAGCACCTTCAAGTGACTACAGGACCTAAGGGGACCAGGAGGCAAAAGCGTCTGTTAGTGTAGTTCCAGATTTTGGTATCAGCTCTTATCTGACCCTGGATTTGATGGCCTTCAGAGTCGTGAACACTTCTACTCTATCAACTCTGTTTATCTACTTCTAATCTCTGTATAGTCCCTTCTCACTGCTTTTCATTAGTCTGGTATATCTCTGTACTTCCTATGCATAACCCATAATTTTCATGTGAATTAGTTACTAATGATTCCCTCTTCACCAGTTTTTCCAAAGAGGCACCTGAAACATTTTCTTCTCTATGCTACTACTGTTCAGCTTGTAACCTACAGTCAGTGTACTTTATCTGAAGGGTCAGTGTGCTGCTGGCTAATTATTAGCTACTGTACTGCTGGATTGAAGGATTTCAACATTAAAGAGATAAAGAGGTAAATAGACAGACAGATGATTGATATGTAGACATATATGGAGAAAGAGAGAGAGAGAGAGAGAGAGAGAGAGAGAGAGAGAGAGAGAGAGATTGCCACAGAAGATGTAATTTGACCTTAACAACATTTCTCAAACTATGGTTCCTTAAAGTCTGATGCTAGTAAATCATTAAAGGAAAGTGTTTGCCAAAGAAATTCATCTTAGAAATCCATGTACATTATGATATAAATTCCCCCTCTCCGTTTTTAAGTAATAACAGTAAGCTTTGTATTTAAAGTAATCTGGAACATTTTTGTTTTCATTTACTTTTATTAAATAGGCAGGATATGAATGAAATTTCATTTGTTTGTTTGTTTGTTTGTTTTTTCTCAATACACTCCGACTGTTATCTCTGCCTCTACTTCTTAAAGCTTTGTTTGATTGAGACTTTTGAAGCCTGGAATATTTGTTTTAGTTTGTTTGGTTTTCTTTTTGATAGTTTTAAATTTTTTCCTTTTCTTAGAAATAGATTCTTTTCTTATACAGTGTATTTTGATTGTGGTTTTTCCTTCCTTTACTTCTGCCAGTTCTCTCCACCTCTCCTTCCCTCCAGATGCACTTCCTTTCTGTCTTTCATTACAAAAGAAAGGTCTTTCAAGAGACAACAACAAACATGACAAAATAAAACACTGTAAGATGAAGCAAAAACAATCATATTGAAGTTGGACATAGCAACCCAAGAAGAGGAAAAAAGTCCCAGGGGCAGGTACAAGCATCAGAGACCCACTCATTCTCACAGTCAGAATTCCCATAAAATAATAAGCTAATCTCTCTCTCTCTCTCTCTCTCTCTCTCTCTCTCTTTCTCGATACACACACACACACACACACACAGAGAGAGAGAGAGAGAGAGAGAGAGAGAGAGAGAGAGAGAGAGAGAGAGAGAGAGAGAGAGAGGATTGCAAACCTGTGTCAGCTCTGTGATTACCATTTCAGACTCTGATTTCATATGTGCCTTGCTTGGTTTATTCTGAGGGTCTTTGTTCTCCTTGTGTCCTCCATCCCCTCTCAGTCTTACACTCTTTTCAAGTTTTCTTCCTTTGATCTCTGACCTTTGAGAAAATGGATTTGATGAAGATCTCTCATTTAAGTTCTCTGTCTCTCTCTAGAATGCCTGGCTGTATGTCTCTGCATCTGCTGCTGTGAGGAAGCCTCTCTGATGATGACTGGGTTCTGCACTGGCCTCTGAGTATATCAGAATATCATAAGGAGTCATTTTATTGAGTTTTTTATTTGTATTTGGTTTTATCCTAGATTCCTGAGCTATCTAGCCTCAGGTTCATGGTTAGCCAAGCAGTGTCTGGTGTATGTACTTTCTTGTGTAATGAGCCTTATATCAAATCAGAAATTGTTTGCATCTCTCACAAGTTCTGAGTCACTATTGACTTTACATGTTTTGCAAAGCTTTGTGGCTGGGGTAGTTTCCGCATTTCTTCTTCGTTGGCCTGCAGAGTACCTTCCTGTACCATGGAGACTTGAACATAGAAACGAAGGCTCTATATAGGGACCAGCTCAATTTCTCCATGTTCAGTGAATTGTGTGGCTGTTGTACTCATCAAAGGAGTCCACTGTCAGTTTCAAAGAACAAATCCCTTTGTCTTAGCAACAGTCTTGGGCTGTTCAACAATTTCAACATGACATTCTTGGGCACCAACTCAATTGAGTGCATTCCAGTCCCACCACTGGAAGCATCTCGCAATGACAAGAGATGGTCAGTTGAGACTCCTTATCTCTCATTAATTATAAATCCTCTTTAGTATCACCTTCATAGATTCTCTGAAGTTTCCACTGCACTAGGTTTCCATAACACTTGCTACCCGCCCCCATTGCATACATAAAGTCTATTCTATTTTCCCCTTTTGGGGCACCCATGTTTTCTCAGTAGAGCCTTCCTCTTTAACTTTTCTCAGTCTACAGACTGTAACTTGGTTATTATTTATTTAATAGTTAATATCCACTTATAAGGGATAATACAGAATATTTGACTTTCTGGGTTTGGCTTACCTCACCCAAGATGGTTTTGTTTCTAGTTCCATTGCCTGCAAATTTCATGGTATCGATTTTTTTTTCTTTTCTTTTTTTCGGAGCTGGGGACTGAACCCAGTGCCTTGTGCTTGCTAGGCAAGCGCTCTACCACTGAGCTAAATCCCCAACCCCGGTATCGATTTTTAAAGAGCCGAGTAATACTCCATTGTGTAGATGTACCACATTTTCATTATCCATTCTTTGGTTAAGGAACATTTAGGTTCTTTGCAGTTTCTGCTGAACATGGTTGAACAGGTGCCCTTGTGGTAGAATGGTGCATCATTTGGCTATATGCCCAAGAATAATATAGCTAGTTAAGAGGGAGATCAATTCCCAACCTTTTTAGGAATCACCATATTGATTTCCACAGTGACTGTACAAGCTTGTGTTTCTACCAGCAAGAGGGTTTTCCTTGGTCCACATGCTCACCAGTTTGAGTTTCACTTATGTTATTGATCTTAGCCATCTTGACTGGTGTAAGACATACTATCATATCATCTGCAAATAACAATAGTGAGTTCTTCCTGTCCAATTTATATCTCCCTGATCTTCTTCACTTATATTATTGCTATGAAACACAACTTATAGCAAGCCTATAGATAACATCAAATTAAACAGAAAGAAAACTCAGAGCAATTCCACTAAAATCAGGAATAAGTTGTGTTTCTTATCTTTCTGTATGTCCTTTGTATTCCGTACTTCTCCAGGACTTTCATCATGAGAAGGGATTGGGTTTGGTCAAAGGACTTTTCTGCATTTAATTATATGATCCTGTGTTTTATTCTTTCATCTTTATTTATATGATGGATTGCGTTTACTAATTTTATATATTAAACCATTCCTGCATCACTAGAATGAAGCCTACTTGACCGTTATCTTTTTGATGTGTTTTTGTATTTGTTTTACAAGTATTTTATTGACTGTAATTGGATCTATGCTTATGAAGGAAATTGTTCTGTAATTCTCTTCCTTTCTCAAGTCTTTATGTACCTTGAATATCAGGGTAACTGTGTCCTCATAAAATGATTGGACAATGTCTCTTTTGTTTCTATTTTGTGGAATAATTAGAGGAGTAGTGGTGTTATCTCTTCTTTCAAAGCCTGGTCCCCTTCTGTCCTAAACTATTTGGACCTAGGATTTTTTTTTTGTTTGAGAGACTTTTTAATAACTGTTCCTGCATTCGTATGGTTATAAATGTATTTAAATTTTTATCTGATCTAGATAGAAAATTATTTATTTTATTTATATTTTCCAATTTGTTGGAGTGCAAGTTTCTAAAGTATGTCCTTATGATTCTCTGGATTTCCTTGGTGTTAACAAAATCAGAAAGGAAAGGAGGATATAAGAAGAGACACTGAGGAAATCCAGAGACTCACAATATGCAGGCTATCTAAACTAAATTGTCAAACAGTGGGGGAGATAGAGACCTTCCTGGATACCTCTGGTCAACAAATGAAGCTTCCAATAGAAGTTTGGGTTATATCTAATTGAGTTGTTAGCCAGAAGGGTGAATCAGAAATTCTCAAACATACCAGGATCTTGCCAAGAGTATAGTTTGCTCTCCACAAACGGATAGCAAGACTCCATTGCTGATGACATCACTTAGCCAACTTGAGTTCTTTATCTGCAATGATGCCCTGCCTATAAGATATGCTAGAGCTATGGTGATACAAAGCTTGTATAACTAACCAATAACTGATTTTATTTAATGCCCACCCTACAAGATGGAACCATACTCAACACTGATTTGATAGCTTAGAGAAAGAGCCCAAAACATGGCAGAGGCCAAGAACATGGCAGTAGATAGCCAAGAAGTCTAAGGTAAAAACCAAAAGTTCAGTAATAATACAAATCCAAATGCCATTCTGCTCTACTCCTAGGTCAATGCCTTTTCAGCCATCTTCAGAGAAGCTTCCTCCTGCAGCAGAAGGGAACACATACAGAGACCCAGACAGACTTTACACAGAAGATTGGAGACGTTGTAACACTGAGAACAGCATGCGATGTCTTTATAAAATCCCTCTCCTCAGGTCTGAACAAAACCGATGAGGAGGCAGAGCCAGAGTAGAGAGAAGATATCAAGGAAAGAAGACCCTCTAAATCCATATGAGCAAAGCTCCTAGGAACTCATAGAAACTAATGTAGCATGCACAGGTCTACACGTGCACTAGGCTGCATGGGTCTGCACCAGATTCTCAGATTATATTTTGGCTTCTAGTTCACTATTTTATAGGATTTTTGTGTGTGAGAAAAAGTGGGTTCTGATTTTTTTTACATTTGCTTTGGGCTCTTTCTCTTCTGTTAGTTTGTCTCGTCTGAATTTTATATAATAATTTTGCTTATCAAATTATATTTTATTTAAAATAATGATCAAATAAGTGAATTAGTGAATGAGTGAATGAGTGAATGAATGAATGAGTGAATGAATGAATGAAAATCTATTCACTAGATAAAGATGATCAACAGAATTGTCATTTATAACTGCTCGGAGAGGGACAATCAGTGTTCTTGAATGGAATGACACTGAGTATTTCAACTACTCCAGAATAGGTGTCACTTTCAGGAATAGTGGACCAACATCTAATAGACTTCGCAGTTTTGTTTTGTTTGTTGTTGTTATTGTTGTTTTGTTTGGTTTGTTTGTTGATTAGTCTTTTGATATACACTTTTATTTGTTTACAATTTGTTGGGGGAGTTATAGGAGATATTTTATTTTGTTTTCTTAGTTTTGGGAAGTTTTGTTATTTTTACTTTAGAAAGAACTAGAGATGGGTGAGTAGGGAAGATGTAGGGGGTATAAAAGGACTTGGGGAAAGGGAAGAATGTGAGCAAAATATATTAAAAATTGATTTTTTAAATAATAAAAATGTGGTAACATTTACAAAATAAAAATCAAATGTACTAGTCTCTATATGATTACTATATATATATGGATAATAATATAAAACCTATGAGAGTAGAGTTTTGACTGAACTGAAATAATTTATTAAAATCATTTTTCTTTGAAAATGTTAATGAATTAATTCTGTTCCTTATGAAATATAGAAGTGCATTGATAATAACAGATAGCATATGTTGCATTTCTTTATGGTATCAATATTTTAATATGGAGCCCATATTCAGTTTAATATACTTTAAATTGAAGTTAAAAAAAACTTTGTTTGATTCAGGATTTTGCAACCACTTTTAAGCCTGAACTCAGTTTTATAACCTTGCATCAAAATCTACTTTGGTGATTACTCACTTTCTAAGTCACGATATATTTCAGAATAATGTTGAATTCTCTTTCCAATCATCTGGGAGAATTGGATACAAATTGAGCATAGGACTGTATGTAAGTACACACATTTGATTTAAAGTAATTTAATATAAACAACTATTCTCAACTGTAATAAATAAATTCCTAAATTAAGACACACTTACTCTGAAAATAAAATTGGAAATACTAAAAAGCTTGAAGGTTTTCAAATGAAGGATCAGCACGAGAGCGCATATTTTATTGGAAATGTTGATTACTGTGCATGACACAGTGACTGTGGAGTTAAGCTTTATCTGGTAGAAAGTTTCAACACAGAGGAATTAGTTATCTGTCCCTGGTGCATATAGTCCCTGATAATAATTTAGCATAAGCCACCTGGAAGTGATACTGCCTTACATAAATCATCCACCACTGGGTATACAACTTACTAAGCAAATACCAACCAAAAGAAGAATTGTTTGTCGAATGGAGGTAAAATGTCAGATACAATGTAGGTTCAGTGAAACAATCACCACTGACCTACACAAAAGAAGTTTCTGAAACATAGCAGTCAAGGGGAACTGGTGTCTTTTTTTGTTCTGATCTTCCCAAGAGAAAGAAGTTCATCTTATAGATAGAAATGCAGGCGGTGTGTGTGTGTGTGTGTGTGTGTGTGTGTGTGTGTGTGTGTGTGTGTGTGTGTGTGTGTGTGTGGTGTTATGTTCTTGTTGGTTTATGTATAAATTATGGCTTAACGGACAAAGAGTGAAGAAAAGGTAATTCAAATGAGAAGACACAGGATGGAAGAAGGAATTGAGAAAAGAAAGGAAGCAAGCAGAAAGGAGGCTGTGGAGTATCCGGACTAATTAAAATGGCTTCAACAATAGGAGAGCATCATTATGCACTCACCCATGATAAGTTACTTCATTTTTCTTGTTACAGTCCCTGATGATGGGATCTTGCATACCATACAAATTGAACAACATATTATGGGAGGAGAGGAATGAGTAAGGAAAAGAGAAACATAAGTGTAAGAAAAATTAAAAGAAAAAATAAGTTAAACCAGACCTGGTGTCCCAAATACTTACTGTCAATAAAAGCAATCTGTACTAAGAAAATCTTTAGTTGAGTCTTTAATGTTATGATTTTCATAACTAATTACATGCTGGAATTTGTAGCAGTTTTATAACTTCCTGCCAGATATTCCCTTAATCCTTAATTTATTGATTTTTAACACCAACAGAAATTAAAACCAATGCTCTCTCTAAAAGTCATGTGTGTGTTCTGAGTGGTGTGTATTTGTAACAACACACCTATATTCAATCAATAAGAATTGGGAAATGTATTGGAATTGTGTTAGTAGTTTGACTTCTAGGTCCTGTAGTTTTTTGTTATTTACTTACCTTTTACATTTTTATTGATTTATTTTTTATTTATGTACATTGGTGGTCTGCCTGCATGCATGTCTGTTGTTAGTACTTGTGAGCTGCCCTGTGGGTACTGGCAATTGAACCAAGGTCTTTTGGAAAGCCATCCAGTTCTTTTAACTGCTGAACCATCTCCATCCCCTTATTTTCTCACTTTTATATGAAATTTGAGTTCTAGCAGGAAATATAAACTATGAATAATATGTGAATCTGAGCATAGCCAGCTCATAAATAGAGTGTTTTGATGTATTTTAACTGTTTATAAAGTGTATTGATAATATCTTATATTATGTCCTATATAGAAATAAAAATGACCAATTAGATGGCATCCAAAATTGCATGGTCTAATTCACTGAATGTAGAAATGTTAAACAACAAATATTTTTACTAAACATGCAGAATAGCTGCATACTAACTGGTAATGTAGAATGCATTGTCTCAGTCTGTAAGACAGAGCTCATGGGGCAGTGAATCGGTGGATTGTCTGAGGATTATGAATTTCCCAATATCTATCAAAATATGTTAAAATATGTTTGCAGTATATAAATAGATTTGATATGCCAAAATTTTTCATGGGTTCAGATGTAGTATATGGATGAATCTTAGAGGAAAACCTATAATGTTCACTTTACTAAATTAGAATTATCTCTAAGTACATTCCAAACGTGCACTTAAACACACAGGTAAGTCTAGTCCTCCACCCCTTATCAAGGAAATCTCTTTATAACAAACAAAAACAATTACAAAAAAACCCCAAGATCAATCAAAATACAGAGTTGTGATGCCCCTTCATAATAGATACGTTTTAGAGGCATCTATCAGGGAGTTTGCCCTGAGATTGTGTCTCCTAGTATTGTCTGATACCACACCCAGGAAGTCTCACCACCATGACTACCCAAACACAAGCTAGACAAGGACGACAACAAATACACATGCTAACATAGACAGAGGAAAGCTGTAGACCTCAAATCTATAAAAATATCACAGACAAATAAGGAAAACTGAGAGAAGTAGACCTTGGTTCTCTAATACTAAAAGGTCGGTCCTGAAAATATACATGGAAATAGCATCCTAGAGATTAAATAAGCTGTATCGAGTAACATGTTTTAACATATGTGTATTTAACAATAATAAATGAAAAAAGAAGGCATGAATCTAAATGAGGGCAAGAAAGGGTAGGTGGGACAGTTTGGAGGAAGAAAAAGGAATGGAAAAATAATGTGAATATATTCTATTATCAAAGCTAAATAATTTTAATTTATTCATAGGTTTTAATTTTGTAAAGTCACTGTATATTGGTAGGAGACACCATCCTTTAATTTTTAAAAAAAATGACTGAGGTTTGCATAATGAGATCTGACACCATATGTTAGCAATCACTGTGAGGAAAAGAGCTGGTTTCAGAGGGTAAGTTAAACTCACCTTTGAGGATGTTCGGAAGAACAAGGAACAACCACGCAAGTATGCAAAGGAGATATGTTCTATTCCAAGCGTGTCTGAGGAAGCAATGCATGGCTTACCCATGCTCTTCAAAAGCACACTAAAAAATTCTAGGAAACTAAAGTAAAATAAAATGTTGTAAATGAGAACCAGTCACAAATGAGCTATATAGTTTACTCTGTCATTACAACCTTAATAAATAAAAATGCTTTAAGCAACACTAAATATAATTTGGATTAATTCTTACTTAATGACCCTCTAAACCACATGGAGAGAAAGGAAAAATGAATAACCACAAAAGCTTCTCTTAATGTGTACCAAACACAAATTGAAGGTAGTAGAAATATTTATCACTATGTTTTAAGTTGCATGTATATACGTGTGTATAGGTATGTGCTCATGAGTAAAGGTATCCGTAGAGGCCACAGGAGGGGTCAGATCCTGGATCAGGCTATTGTGGGCTGCCCAACATGGATGCTGTGAACCACAGTTGGGTCCCTTGAAAGAATAGTATGTACTCTTAACTGACGAACAATAAACCAGTCTTTTATCTTCTTTTCTTATTGAAGTATTGTAAAATAGAGAGTATTCATGATTTAAAAAATCCACATTAGAAGGGACCATAAAACCTGAGACTTAACAGATTTGGGGTATCATATAATCCATACCTCTTATTTTCTATCATTTGGGCATTGATTTTGTAGGGATTTACTGAACTGCCTTGTGCATTTTTCTCTACAGAATTCTTGAACAGGGTCTAAAAACGCAACAATTCTAGGTGTGTCTTCCATGTTCCTTCTCCTGCTGGCAATACCTTTGTAATATATCATTGTTTAGGCTCAGAATCTCATCCTGCATTATGAGCACCAGAATAGAAAGCAGTTTACTTCAGTCTGGAATGAAACCCATATGTGATCACAACGAAGATTTATAAGCCTGTACTGGCTGGTTTTGTGTGTCAACGTGACACAAGCAGGGGTTATTGAAGAGAAAAGAGCCTCCCTCTAGGAAATGCCTCCATGAGATTCAACTGTAAGGCATTTTCTTAATTAGTGATCAAGGGTGGGAGGGCCCATTGTGGGTGGAGCCAACCCTGGGCTGGTAGTCCTGGGTTCTATAAGAAAGTAAGCTGAGGAAGGTAGGGGAAACAACTCACTAAGCAGCAGCCTCATGGCCTCTGCATCAGCTCCTGCCTCCAAGTTCCTGCCTTGTGTAAGTTTCTGACTTCCCTTGGTGATGAACAGCAATGTAAGTTGTATAAACCCTTTCCTCCCCAACTTGATTCTTGGTCATGATGTTAAGTGCAGGAATAGAAACCCTGACTAAGACAAACTGGAACTAAAAGTGGGATATTCCCGTGACACTCTAGCCATGTTTTTGGGAGGACTGTGGAAGGACTTTGGAATTTTGAGCTAGAAGAGCTCTGTGGGATGTTCTGTAGCAGCGTGGAAGATAATGTTGAGAATAGTGGAAAGGATGGAGGCCTGACTTGAAACATGAAGAGGTAGCAGCTGATACTTGGCACTGTGAGAGACCTGGAGAGGCCATTGGTGAAGGTGCAGCCTCAGTGGAGGCCCAAGACTGAAGGGGGCATGCAGAAAAGTTGAGGCTTAGCAACATGAAAAGAGCCAGTGAGATGCTATTTGTGAAAGTGCAGCCCAGTTGCAATAGAAGACAGCAGTGTTTTGGAGATGCCAGTACCATGTGATGACCACCAAGAACAGCTGCCCTAGTGGAAAACAGGCAGTTGAGGCCTAGAAGACAAGATGTGTGCCACAAAGGGCAGAGCTGGAGAAGTGACTCAAGCCCTTGGAGGAGCCTGGAAGATCATTACTGGATCCCAGACATCGGACAGTTAGAGTTTGACTTTGCTTTTGATTATGATCTGCCCTGATATTTTTCCTCTTGAAGTAAGAAAATATTTTAGTGGAGTCTATGGTTAAGAGATTTTGAATCGAAAAAAAAAAAACCACTTTGAATTTCAAAAGAGGTTGGATATTTTAAGGGAATAAAAATTTTAATATGTAATAATTTGTAAAGACTGGGCCTTTTGATATTATTTAGATCTAGGGGTTGAATAAGAATGTAAGGGTAGAGGCTTAATACTGATGTGTTTGTTTGTCAAGTGGACAAGGGGTCAGTTGTACTGGCAGGTTTTGAGTGTCAACTTGACACAAGCTGGAGTTATCCCAGAGAAAGAAGCCTCCCTTGAGGAAATGTCTCCATGAAATACAGCTGTAAGGCATTTTCTTAATTTGTGCTCAAGGGAGGGAGAGCCCATTGTGGGTGGCGCCATCCCTGGCTGGTGGTCTTGGGTTCTATAAGAAAGCAAGCTGAGCAAGCCAGGAGAAGCAAGCCAGTAAGCAGTACCCCTCCATGGCCTCTGCATCAGCTCCTGCTTCCTGACTTGCTTGAATTTCAGTCCTGACTTCCTTTGGTGATGAACAGCAATATGGAAATGTAAGCTGTATAAACCTTTTCCTCCCCAACTTGCTTCTTGGTCCTGATATTTTGTGCAGGAATACAAATCCTGACTAAGACAAGGACAAAACAGAGAACTGACATTTAAATAGTGAGTTTCATGGCATGTGAAACAATGTTTTACTTTGCATTATGAGGTAGGGAAAACTCTATACAACGAATAGGTATTTTCATTGAATTTTCCCCAAAACAATGTATTCCCTATCATGATATTACTGCTAGTATGAATTAATTAACTTACAAAGAAGCAGATGGGCATAGTCTGAACAGCATAAAAGTAATATTAATTACCAGTCACTGATATTTTGTCATAAGTTACATTTTCTATGAATTTATTATACTAGCTTTGAGTGGGTTTGTATATAAACAAACACTAAGGATATTTAAATATTAGATATCTACATCATAAGGGTTCTTGTCTGCATGGAATGATGTATGAAATATAATCATGTAATAAATTGGCATATAAGGTTTATTCCTAATCTCAGCTGATGTGAATTATTAATTGAAAAAATATCATCACTTCACTAATGAATAGAAGAAATTTCTGTGTTTCTGCAGTGGTCAGACTAAAGGATAGTACTCTAAAGGACATTTATTAGATATCCTTCTAATTTGTCAGATTATTTCCCAATGTGTACAGACCAGACTTCCTAGCTTACATTGTAGGGAGCTATACCTCTGCCTATCTGATTTCCAGCTTCATGAATTAATTTAATTTGTAGATTGGTGGCCTAATTAGAAAATAAAACATGTTTCTTTTTCTGCTAAAAGTAACTATCTTTTCGGAATCATTGGGCATTTCCTAGTATTCTCTGAAAGCAGGGTTGATTCACTCAACTCTAACTATACTAATAGGTTCAGAGGATTTTGAGAAGGGAGCAAGATTATGGAAAAGAGGAAAATCATGATTGCCCATTCCTCAAATGCATTTATTTCTTGTTAGTGATATGTGAAGACCCTAATACTTTAGGACAATGACTAAAAAGGTTTAACTACATTTTTTAAGGCACCCGTTTTATTTTACTTTATTGCAGTTAAATATGGATATATAGAATGTAATGTTTTAAGTTTTTTTCCCAATTAGGTATCTAGAATATGTTGGTGAGTGTAAAGAGGTTGGATCCGATCAAAACACAATGTGTCCATATGTATGCCTGCATGAAGTTAACAAATACGAGATACAATTAAAATTTACTTTTTCTTGCTCTGATTTTTAAAAAAAATGGTTAATAGTAAAAATGTGTTTTCTTACAGTATATACTAAGTATAGATATTTCTGTATTAGATGCTTAAAATACATGTATATTTGATGGGCTTGATACATTACATATTTCATTAAAATACATTTTAATTAACTTATTTACTTTGCATACAAATGTAGCTTCCCTCCATCTTCTCCTAGTCCCTTCTTTACACCTCCCCTCCCACCATCTTCCAGTCCTTGTTCTCAGAAAAGGGGAGGCCTCACATAGATATCAAGCTGCAGTAGGACTAGGCACATCTTCTTCTATTATGGCTAGACAAGGCAGCCCAGTTAGGAGAACAAGATCAAAAGGTGGGAAACAGAGTCAGAGACAGCCCCTGCTCTGGCGTTAGGAGTCCCCCATGAAGACTGAGATGCACAACTATTACATAGATAGCCTAGGTCTGTCCTACGCATGTTCTCTGTTGGGTAGTTCAGTCTCTGTGAGCCGATAGTGTCCTTACCGTCTCTGTCTGCTTTAATCTTTCTTCTTTCCCACAGGATTCCCCAAACTCTGCCTAACGTTGTCTTTGGTCTCCATATCTGTTTCCATCAGTTGCTAGGTGAAGCCTCTCACATGAGAATTAAACTAGGCACCTGTCTGCAAGTATAGCAGAATATCAGTAATAGTGTCAGGCGTGGGCTCTCATTCATGGCATGGGTCTCAAGCTGGGCCAGCCATTGGTTCTCAATTTCTCAATTTCTGCTCTACCTTAAACCCTGCAGCTCTTATAGGCAAGGCAAATTGTGTGTTGGTTTTGTGGGTTGGTTGGTGTGCCGATCCTTCCATTGGAAGAGTTTCCTGGTTACCAAAAATGGCCAATTCAGTTTCCATATGCCCCATTTCTAGGAGTCTTAGCTAGGTCACCCTCATAGATTCCTGGGAATTTCCAATGACCTATATTTCTAGCTCATCCCAGAGATGCCTCCCCACCCCCATTCTAGTTCTCTCTCATAGTACTCTCAATTCCCCTCCTCTCCTGACTAGATTCCTCCTGGTCCCCTCCCTCTTCACCACTCTTTTAAAATACAGTTTTGTGTGTCTTCAGCAAGGCACTGTGGACAGGGGTCTATGAATCTATTTAAGGAAAATATGTACACATTGCCGACATTCAGCAATCCAAGAATCTAATTCTAGAATCAATCCAAACATGTGTATGAGAAATCCCTTTGAGGATGCCATACTTTGACTTTGCTAACTACTGAGTTCCTTGTTCTAAAGAAGAAGTCGACAATACATTTCTAATCACAATGATGTCAGGCCAACAAGTGCCAGTTCACGAAGATTGGGAAGAACCTCCGTGACAATTTCAGATCTTACTTAAAATTACTATTTGTTAATTTGTACGTGAGGTGTATAGGTAGGTGGGGGGGGTATACAAATGCCATGGCGAGTTTGTAGGAATCAGAGATCAACTTTGAGGAATGGCTTCTCTTCCTCAGCTACTTGGATTCTGGTACTTGGACTCGGGTCGCCAGGCTTGGCAGCAAGCATTGGTACCTGCTGAGCCCTCTGATTAGTCCTCAGACGACGCTTGTTAATGCTGTTACAACCCTACTTAAAAACACCTGCTTGCAATACTTAATGAGCTCTTTAAGTGCTGGTTTGATATATTTATTAAGCTCAGTCATACACCCCTTTGGTATACGATGAAAGAAGTTATCCTACAGGAAGATAGATGTACAATTCTGAAACTATTTATAAACAAGAAAATGTCAGAGTTTCTATATGATATGACAGATGAAAGACCCCGAACCATAATTGTTGTGAACAATGTGGCTGTTGACTTCATGATTTAGCTTGTATGATTTTTGGCTTATTCATTTGCAAAAGGGTGTAACGATGGGACCCTGTTTCTCCAGTCATTCACCCATCACCTGTCTCAGAGAGATTTAATAATTGTCAATAACACTGTTGGGGACTTTGTTTTCAAAACAGCACTCTTTGTCTTATATCATACCACTCACTTAGACACATAAGGTTATTTCGTTTAAAATGCCACTCTGCTAACCCGGTGATACCAGAACAGTTACAAAATGTTATATTAATTTCAAATATTACTTTAAAGATCTAAAAGCATAGGAATTTGCATAAGACAAAAAGGCATTGGGCTGGAGAGATGGTTCAGCGGTTAAGAGCACTGACTGCTCTTCCAGAGGTCCTGAGTTCAAATCCCAGCAACCACATGGTGGATCACAACCATCTGTAATGAGATCCAATGCCCTCTTCTGGTGTGTCTGAAGACAGTGACAGTGTACTTGTCATATATAAAATGAATAAATAAAATCTTTTTTTAAAAAAGGCATTAACTATACATTAAGCTGAACTTCAAAGAACATGTAGCGTTTGGCAAAGCAGAGGAGAACCTCTCTAGATGGCAGGGAAGGCTAAGCAAAATGGGTACAAGGGTTTTACCATTCCATATGCTGCTCCACATGTATTAATGTGTATAGCAGGGACTGGGAGCCTCTGGTTAATATCCATCAATCAGAGATCTCTTTTGGTCCCAAAGTTATTTTACTCATAAAAATTCCTGAAGGAATATTGCAAAGGAATAAAGATACCCTCAGTTCTCAATATTTCTTAAGGCTTAGGAAAATGAAACCTGAGCACAGAGTGTTCAACATTAAAATTTTTTAATCTTATACACTTTAATTAAAAGTGTGCTCATAGACAATTTAGCATGGATTATCACTACTATTCCATTATGAGTGTGAAACAGTCTTACGATTTACACGTATAATTGTCTTTCCGTATATTAGTCACCTGTATACACACACTTAATAGGCATATATATATATATAATTTTTCAATTATTTTATTTTGGTTCTAATATTAAGTTTTAATTGTATGACAGTTGAACCTAAATGTGACAAAATTTTAAAATAAACGTAAGAGATATGCACACTTGTTACTTTAATAATGCCATTTTTAAAAGAAAATAGATTTTTAGAGTATCTCTCAGGCATTGGGATTTAAAATAAAACTTAAAAAAGAAAGATGAAATTTCATTAATAAATCAGTGGTAGATGATCAGAGTGAACCACACAATAGCTATTTTTTCCTCAATATTACAGCTCAAGTCCATGATTTCAATTCTCAGAATGATTCCAAGAGTAAATTTTGAATGGGATCATTGTGTGATACCATAAAATTGACAACATCATTTCCTTTAATATACACAGAAGCAGTTAAGGCAAAGAATTGATAATCATAAGGGTCAGCAAGAAAGGCACTACATAAATTCAGTTACTTAGGAAAATGTTAATATTTTCTAAATTAGCTATACTGACTTATTTTACATAATTCTCTTTACATAATGTCTTCAATATACCAGACTAGCCTCAAATTTCTATGTGGCTGAAAATAGCATTAAACTCCTGGTCTGTCTACCTTTTCCTTCCAAGTACTGAGATTATAGGTGTGCCCAGGAGTTGCTGCTTGAACGGCTAATGCATGGCCAGCTGTCAGAGCCCTAACTTCAAATTCCAGATTTACGTACAGTGGCAGGTAGCAATGATTTAATCAGGTTTTGTTGTTGTTGCATATAATTCCTGACTATCCAGCTTAGAAATCATATCCCTCCTTTCCAGGGAGTGTCCCAGTCCTCATTATGTGCATCAACATACCTGGTGAGAGCAAACAGAAGGTCTTTTTTCTAGAAACCCTATCAAGATTTCCCTTGCTCACTTCACCCTTCAGCTGACAGGTATTTGTAAATGCCTCCCAGCTCTATGACTCCAGAACCATTGTGGAGTCAAAGGCAACAACAATCTGTAGGATCAGATTTCCAAGTTCGCTGGTTTTATTAATGAAGCGTTCATTAATGCCAGTGTGTTTGACTAGATACTCAAAATGCTTCAAGCGTGAGGGAGGATGCTATACTTCACCCTTGCTAGGTGACAAAGGGTAAAGAGAGAAGGATTTCATTCCCATAACTAAAAAGATTACATCCAAGTGAGGACAAGATAAACATTTTTAAATGTCACATATAATGCAGCATATAATAGATTTTGAAGGGCATACTCCATGTGAATGATGAATTGGACACTGTTAAGAAAAAATGAATGTAAAAAATACCCAATATCAGAACTTGGATTGGGTCTACACTCTCAAGACAAACACGGCAAACATTTTATGAGCACTGACATGCCTGACAAGAAAAAGAGTAAAACGTTCTGGAAAAACAAGAAAAATGATGTATGTCAGAAGTCAATCTGAAAGCAAAAATAAGGTTAAGTCAATGAATGTACATTAAACTCTTTCCTGTTTCTTACTCTGGAGTCATCAAACAGACAACATCTTTGGATATGCCTAATTTTATTGGGCAAATAACTCCAATCGTCCTTGATTTAGCACTAATGCACCATATTCTAAAATATGAAAAGATTTACTTTCAACGAATCACTTAACAAAACAGTTTGGTTATGTCAGTGTGTTTTGGGCATCTCCGTTTTCACTTTGTGACATCATGTACCCTTGAACTTCTATGTGTTGCATGAATTTTAACACTGTACGTAAGCTCTGACATTGACATATATAATGGATGCTCATGGTGGTCAGGCTGAGTTTACCTCTCTTAGGTAACAAAGATTGCAGCCATAGCATTGTTACTTTGTCAATTAACACTTTATTCTACTGAATATTGGAACCTTCAAAGGCTCAAGGAATGTGAGGCCCTATTATCAGTGGTAGTGTTAATAGGGGAAATGAGAGTAACTCGATGTAAACACAAGAAGTATTTTACTTGAAGCTATCTTGAGATAAGGAAGGGTAGAAAGTATTTTTTAGAATATATATGGATATAGATAATAGATACAAATATAGACTATAGATAAAAATTTATGCATATACATATACCTTTATCTAGTATATGAATCTTAGTTTGGGTACGAGGTGTACTGTCATACATTGTCCTAGGAATTAAAGGTTACTTAAATGAGACGGGTCTTGAAAAGTCAACAATTGTCCTATAGTAAAAAGGAGCACTGAGCATTGGAGTAACAACCAGATGGGGCATCATAAGATCCCAGGCTCAGACTGAAGAAGTCACGTGAAGTAAGGCAGATAAGCAGTGGAAATAAGTCATGCACAATATTACCATTATTATCATTTTTAAATTCTGTGTTGGTGAGATGTGTTGCTTTCAGGAGGAGGGCCCTGGAAACCAGCGATTAGTGAGGTAAGGCAGAAGTAAACAGAGGTAAGAGGTGTACAGACAGACAGAAAACAGGTTATTTAATAGTGTGCAACTAGAGATGTTCTGTTTTGTAGCTTTCATTTCCTCCTTTCAAACAAAGAATCATTCTAACAGTGGGTAACAGCCTATGTTAACATTGAGCAGTATATTCCTAGCTTTTATGAAATCTATATCCCTAAGGAGGGAATGACTCAAATATATGGTCACCAACTCTTTCTCAATGATGGGCAACAATAATTCATTTCATTTCTCCAATAGAGGTTACTGGTTCTATGTGGTTTTCCTTCTTTAGGCTCTAGAGGGGGCATGTAGTCATGTGTTTTTAAATTTACTTTTTGTTTGTTTCTATATTGGGCTTACTGTCACTGCTGTATACATTTTAATCATTTTTGTTCCTCTTGAAACAATTCTCTCTAGGGGGCATCGACATGCTCATCTCACTTGGAGCAATTCTTTCCAAGCTTTGCCTCTCTTCTCTCTTACTTAATGCAGTGTTTCAAATTCACAGTTATTTCTGTAACATTTCAAATATCACATCTTTCTTTTTAGCCATTTTCTCTTTTAGTTTGGGAGATGAAGTCAAGTTTGATGTCTTACAGGAGAGAAGTGTGTAAGTTCAGACGCTGAACTCTTACATATCTGAGTAAAGCCACGTCTTTTAAGTTTGATTTATAGATTAACTTGATAAAGCTGCCAGGAGGAAAAAAAATATCTTCTGCATCGTTGAAGGTCAAACTCTCTGTAGTCTATAGTTCATTCTTACTTATGAGAAACATTATTCCTTTTCACTTAGAAAGGTACTTTAAAAATATTTCTTTATTTCTGCAAGACTACATCAAGCCACTTTCAGTCAGGGATTCCTTAAAATTGTGTTTGAGTTTAGACATATATTGTTTTCTTTATGGAGGACAGACCGAGAGCAAGTAAATGCCTTAACTTAATATTGACCAATGTATACCTGATTTGTGACATCTTAATTGCAAGTTGCTAACAATAAATATTAATCTTTATGTGTACTTGTGTGAATTTTGAATGAATATCATGAACATCAGAACTTTGACCCATAATTTGTATTGTTCAGACTTGGTATTTTAAAGGAATTTCCTTGCAAATAAATGTTGTATTTAGCAGTTTTTAGAGAATAAATAAAGGTATTTATTAACCTTGAGAGAATTTTAAAACCTAAGTATTGTATGGTGTCTCGGAATTTTCCACTATACATAAAAATGACAATAGTGACTACTATTTTCTCATACAATTAATGAATCTCTCAAAAATAGTCTTTAGTAATTTTTAAGTACCTAAAAAAAAACTTGCTGGCTTCTTTTAAAAGTTGAGATTATTAAGAGACAGTGACAAAAACCATAGTTTAATAAAATCTTCTAATTTACTGTGTGGCCAGTCTATTTTGCTTTCTTATTTTTCCCTAGTAAATGAGCAGGTTAATTAACTTTGTGATCAACAAACTGTACGTGCCAAGTAAGGTCTTTAGAAAAACAATTATATGTATTATTGTGAATTGGGTAGTCAGGTTTATCCCTATCACTTTATTTTATAATTGTACCATTATTCATAATTATAATTATATATTCTTAATAGGTCAGTATCTATTTCAAGTTCAGCATGGTATTAAAAAGCCCTCTATATGAGAATAAGTATCCATATCTTAACAATGCAGCCACAAAGAAATCTCTTCAAGAATATAGAAAAATTAGAATTTGAGAGTTATTTGTGATTGTTTCTCCTTGTTCACAATTGTTTAAATAAAACATGAAAGAGTAAATTTATGTGCAAAATAAATATAGCTTATTTGTAAATTGTGAATTGGCTTCTATTAAAAACTTGGACAAATGATCAGCCCCAAAAATATACCTATAAGTAACATTGTGTAGACTTAGCATGTTATATTTGTGTGTGTGTGTGTGTGTGTGTGTGTGTGTGTGTGTATAAATACACTTATGATGTAACAAGTGATAAGAAAAGAATGAGAGTAGGGAGGGGATATCTGGGAGGGTTTGAAGGAGGATATGGAAGGAGAAACATGCAGACAGGAATATCTGTTTCCCTGCAATCTTATCCTGTACAACGGAAAGAAATGTTGTAGGTGAGCTGAGGGTTAGATACAAGTGTTTTTCCTGTGCACTCACTCATAGTTTTCTCATTAATAAACAGGGGTCTGTTAAAAGATGTCCAAATAAATATAAGGAAAGTCATGGGCCAATATCAGGGAGAAATTCACAGGCAGTGTGAGTGTTGATTTCTATGGCTGACCACAGTGTGGGATGCTTATGTGTGTTGCCAAAAGTTCAGATTAAAACCAGCCAGAGAGAAGTCTACAGAAGTGAAATATGCATTTATTTTACACTTAAATGAGGACCAGGTAACAGATCCCTTTTAGATGTGAGGAATCTGCCTTCTTTATTGTATACATAGTACCTAAATCTAATAGCAATCCTCCTCTTGTTTACTGGGCTTTCCTACTTTCTCCTGCAGGAATCTCTTCTTGGAGTCCACTGTCTCAACAGTCTATCCAAAGTGAGGGCACAATGGTGTCTCTTTAAGACACTGAATACTAACCAAGTTTAACTTTCCATCTCATGACAGGCAGTGCTTGTCTACCATATTGACACAAGGTGTGCTCACTCACATCAAAGTTCTATGGTGTTTCTACTGTTTTGGTTTTTTTGCTTCCTTTTTTTTTTTAATTAAAATATAATTACATAATTTACTCATCCCGTATCACCAAACCTTCCCCAGTATCTCCTCTCTGCTCTCTCTCAAATTCATGGTCTTTATTTAATTATTGCTATTTCTTTTATCCTCTTCCAAATGGCCCTTGAGATACAAGTTATTGGCTGACCATCCAACAAGAAGAGTCCTGGCTCACCAGCCTGTTAGGAATGTTTGTGGAAGCTGAAGTGGCGACCTCTGAGCATGGTTTAACTTCTCTAAAGGAGCAAAGAGCTCCCTTGCACATCCAGAGCCATGAATCATACTGGACCACGTAATGCCTCATTCCAATGTACACGCATTGAATAAAACTCCCATTTGTGCTTTTCAAACAAACAAAAGAACAAACATTTTAATAGTGGCAACAGAAGGTAACATCTCCTTGGTGTCCTTCTATATATAGATGCTATGAGGGCCATTATGTAGAAACCAACTCTACCATCTTGCTAATATCCAGAGATGCAGAGTTAAAAACCCTGCTAAGTTCATAGTCTTTCTGTTTGCTTATTTTGCACAAATATAGCAAATCTTACAAGCATAAATTTCTCAGGTATTACTTTTAAATAAATAGTATTTTAAAGCAAAAACAAAATAAAATATTTGTATTTATAAAATTAATCTGAATATCTTAAAATTGGTAATAATCACAATGCATTCAGTACAAGGCATGATGGACTGGCAGATACAGTTTTGAAAGACACTGACACATGTTTACCATGTTTTAGAAAAATCATCTGATTTTCCATTGGAAAATTTCTTCTTCTACAGTCCGTTCACTTTAAGCTCGACTTGTGATATTTCCTTTCCAAATATTTCACTAACATATTTCACTTAACACCTGTAAATTACAAATAATAGTTTCAATTCAACAGCACTAGAAGCTGGATAATAACATTACCAGATTTTGATAAACAATTTACTTTAGTCTCAAAAATCATTTCTTGCCATCTATTGTATTTGCAAATATACACTTTTTCATAGATGCTAATTGGAAGTGTCAGGATTTTTCAATCTCATTAGTATAATTGCTTAGATAAGGAGAGCAGAGTGTTTTTCAAACTATAAATCTACTTCTATGATTGCCAAAAAAGCTATTGTTGATACTGTTTCCTAGGCTACTGAGTTTAATAGTCATCAAATGTTTGAATCCCTTGACACAGAAAATAGTATGTTAAAAATATAAAAGAAAGAAAACTGAGAAAAATGCTAAGCTCTTGTAAGAAATCATAGTCACTGTTTGGGAACCAGAAATGCTGGGGGCTAGCCAGGCTTCCAGTTCCCCATGAAGGGAGTGAAAAGGGTTATGAATTTGGCAATTGAGGGGCCAAAACTGCTCACTTTTGGCAATTTCACTTTTTCTTTAACTACTTGCTATTCTGAGACCAAAATCCACTGGCTTCTGGCAATTTAAGTCCTTCTGATAGATAGCAATAGAGGATTAGAGTTAGGGGAAGGACTGAAAGAGCTGAAGGGGTTTACAACCCCATAGGAAAAACAACAATATCAACCACCCAGAGCTTCCAGGGACTAAAGCACCAATCAAAGAGTACATATGGACAGACCCATGGCTCCAGCTGCATATACAGAAGAGGATTGCCTTATATGGCATTAATGGAAGTGGAACACCTTAGTCCTATGGAAACTCAATGACCCAGTATAGGGGAAAGCTAGGCAGGATTTGGTGGGCGTTTTGGGGAATGCCCTCATAGAAGCAGAGGAGGCAGAGGGCATGAAGGGTTTGCAGAGGGGAAACAGGGAAGGGGGATAACATTTGAAATGTAAATAAATAAAATTACCAATAAAATAAATGAATTACTTTTAAAAATAGAAAACCCCTAGTTACCTGGGCTTGTTACCAGGCTCAAGGGCCCCTCACTGGCCTGGTGAGAGGGAAAAAGAAAAGGAAAAAAGGACGAAAGTAAATCAAATGCACACACACACTGCACACACTGTCTGGGTCTGACCACCTGTCCCATCAATTTCACAACTGTACATGTGTATTTCTTTAATACACATATACCTACATACATATGTATATACATACAGATAGATAAACATATATATACATTTGGTTGATGAGGCAGAGCCCCAAGAGCTGAACTTTTTTTCTCAGCCGTTTTATACCTTCTTAGACAAAAGTTCTTTAGAAAAATTACCTCACAGATAAAATGTCACACACAAGAGTAGTGACAGAAGGGTGTTGATAGTAAGTTCCAATCAGAGTTACATTCTATAAGCTCATAAGTGCACAGCCACAGTTTCACATGGCCTTGCTTTATTATAGTACACACCTGTGGCTTCTTCATCCTCGGAGCTGACCTAGAATGAATGTTTTTCCTTAATTATAAATTTATCCCAAGAAGATTTCTCTTATTGCAATTCATGAAAGCTCATTTTATCCCTTAGTATGCAGCATCTATTAACTATTCTGTTAAGAGGGAGCACATTCTATTCTTGATTCTAATTTTATTACATCTTTCTGGCAAAACAGCTAAATCCATATCCTTAAACTTTCTTCTTAAAGATATGAGCATACAACTTGGAGTACCAGCAGAAATCATGGAAGTAAAATAGAACATTATGGGAGGTGGGGGAGAGAGGAACAACAAAAGAAGAGATGGTAGTATAGGAGAAACGTTAAGGGGAAAAATAAAAAAAAAACACAAGGGAGTAGGGTTCACTAGGAAGAGAGAAGGGAGATTAAATAGAGAAGGAAGAAGGGGAGTAAAATAATAGAAAATATTTTAGAAGTCACAAGAAATACCTATCTAATTACCTATAGTACATGTATATGCATAGTATATGTATATGTATAGTTTAGTGTATGCATATATACATATAGTTTAAAGGAAGTATCTCATGTGGGTTTGGAATTCATCTGGAAAAATTCCTGTTGGGGTTGGGGATTTAGCTCAGTGGTAGAGCGCTTGCCTAGTCCCCAGCTCCGGAAAAAAAAAAAAAGTCCCTATGCTGTCAAGAAAAAAAATGTCAAAAGTCTCACAGCAGGCATGGGAAACCTTCTTTTGAATTTTTGTTAAGAACTGCCCAAGAGACTCCTAAAGACCATAGGCTATTGCTACTGCTTTGGGTTGTCTTCCAGAACAGGGAGGTAAATATGCATTGCTAAAAGTATCACACACTTTGCACACAGGACCCAAAGGACCATAACTGCATCTGACTTGAAAGATTGCTACCAGTGCAGTAGCTTTCATGGTCCCCCTAAACCTCATGTTAGTTTCCAAAGGTAGGAAGCAAGCAGCTCTACCTAGATATGACCCTATGAGCCACCATCGTGGTGCAATAACCATAAGGCTACAGTAGTGACACACAGATTTTGGCAGTCAACAGCAGCTCTCAAATTGGACTTAATGGCATGTTAAACAAGAGAGATACCATGACGGATACTGGAAACCTAGCCATTTACCTGGGTTTAATGGACTCATGGATCTCAGAGGAGAACCTATAACCACCACTTTAATAAACCAGGATAATAATTAAATATGACCTTAATGTCTGTCCTTATATCCCCAGATAAGTATAGTTCTCTCGCCTCATCAAGAAAGCTGTTCTTTACAATAGCCAGAGACCAGTAGGGGAAAAAAAAGTACAACCCATCAGAACACAGTTGTGGGGCTGAGTCCCAACTGATACATCTACAACACAAGTCTCACCCTTAGGCTCAGGGATATTTGAAGAGAAAAGGACAGAAAGATTCTAAAAGGCATAGGAACAGGAATTTTGTTTTACAATTCCATTTTCTAGGAATGTGAGAGAAGCTATACTTGCGAAGTGTCACTAGCATGGCTGCCTGAACAGGATCTGAACTAGGAGGACAACAAGAGACTTGCTGACTTGGAAGGAGGAAAGCTCAAGAGGCCTCAACCATACAGAAAGAAATGCAGATGACTAGGGGGGGGAGAGAGAGAGAGAGAGAGAGAGAGAGAGAGAGAGAGAGAGAGAGAGAGAGAGAGAGAGACAGAGAGAGAGAGAGAGAGAGAGAGAGAGAGAGAGAGAGAGAGAGAGAGACAGAGAGAGAGAGAGAGAGAGAGAGAGAGAGAGAGAGAGAGAGAGAGAGAGAGAGAGAGAGAGAGAGAGAGAGAGAGAGAGAGAGAGACAGAGAGAGAGAGAGAGAGAGAGAGAGAGGTTGAAATACCAGTAGTATTATACAAGGTATGCAGGTTTTCCTTATATATTACAACACACACATAAGCAAGTGTGCAAGAATGTGTGTGTGTGTGTGTGTGTGTGTGTGTGTGTGTGTGCCTGCCTGTGTCTGTTTAAAACAACAGAGTCGATTTTAGAAGCAGGGAGGGATATATAGGAGGGATTGGAGGGAGGAAACAGAAAATCCTGCAACTCTATTATAATCTCAAAATACTGTGATTAAAAAAGAAATTGGGATTTATTTTTTACTAAAGAACTAAGTAAGTTTTCACAGAATTGAGAAGAATGCTTGTGACAATGGATATTCTCCCTCTCGTATAATAGATATTTTTCTAATTTTCAAATCATGCAAATGAATTTTTTTAAGATGCCCACATCAGTGACTGTTTTGCACTGATTGCATTTTCATTGAAAATATCATCACCTTTAAAAACAAGGAAACATGGCATCCTGGAAACAATGTGTTGTTCAGCAGTGTTCTGGGCAGAAGCTTTGGCACATCTGCGCCTGAGAATCCAATCTGTCTTCCTTGCAGGTCTGTGAAGCAAGATGGCCTCTGACAGTGTTAAAAGACCATTGCTGGAGAGCGCTCCTCCACCTGCCTCTGAAAAGAGAGTTTGGCAGGTTTGAGTTTCTGGCTGAGTGGTTCTGCTATTACTGCCCCCATTCAGTATTTGTTATCGAGTTCGGCTGTCTCACTCATCAGAACCAGGATATTTTATGAGACTTGTGTTTGTCACTTTACGTTTTAGAAGTTCAGGAAGAGGAACAGCTGAATACATCTTTTCTAATAGGAGAGGAATTGTCCACATTTTATCTGACTTGCCTGTTGATAAGAGAAACTATGTCTAGGCTTACGAAGTAAGCAAGAAATTGAAAATAAATTTCTCATGCCTCTACCTGAGTTGTCATAGAGGGCTATATGAAAACATAAGATCATATAAATACAGTGTGTGTGTGTGTGTGTGTGTGTGTGTTATGTGACTATGTATATATGTGTGTGTGAGTGTGTGTGTGTGTGGGTGTTGTGTGAGTATGTGGGGTGTGTGTGTGTGAGTGTGTGAGTGTGTGTGTATGTGTGGTATGTGTGAGAGTGTGTGTGTGTTATGTGAGTATGTATATATGTGTGTGTGAGTGTGTGAGTGTGTGTGTGTGTGTGGTATGTGTGAGAGAGTGTGTGTGTTATGTGAGTATGTATATATGTGTGTGTGAGTGTGTGTGTGTGTGTGTGTGTGTGTGTTTAGTGTGGGGAAACGAGGGATGTGAAGGGTCTACTTTGAATTTCCTTTATATTTCTAGCCTTGTTGCGTACATAGCTTTGAACACAGTTCTTTATGTCAGTGAATAAGTGCTCAGTCACTGCCTTCCCTAGCAGCTTGCATTGCTGGGAAATATAATTTCCTTCCACGTTTACAACATCCATCATTCCATCAAGTGAGGCAAATACCATGGCCTTTGTAACAACTAAAGGCTCAGACATTTACAAGAGCAGGGTCACTTGACATTCCTATACCCTCTGATCAGCCACCTACCTGCCTTCAGGGGTTGGGCTGTTCTGGGTACCCACTCTTGCAGTTGGCACCAAAGCAATGGAAAAGACAGCCTGCAGGATTTTTGCACTCTCAATCAGATGAAAAGGAAAAAAACAGAACAAGAAAGAGTCAAGTTTATATTGGGTGGAAAAAAAGGATGTTTCAGGGCTTTTAAATCCATATCTCAGAATTTCATTACTGTTAAAATGCAATAAACATTAGAGGCTTAGTAAAACACCACAGTAATCAAGACAGTATAGTATTGGATAAAGAATGAAATGAAAATGTAATAGTTTATAACACAGAACACAGAAGGGGACCTGTAGAAACTGTCAGCTGATCTTCAACAAAAGGAATGAAATAGAGAAAGATGTTTTTTTTACTACATGGTCCTTTACTAACCCACACAGAAACAGCTGAACACACACTGGGGAAGGTGCACATCCATGCAAATATCCTGAGACAGTCACAAAAGTTAGTCTCAAATGAAGTAAATTACATTCATGTAAAACGTAAAAATATAAAAGCGCTAGAATATATTAAAACTCTAGGCGGTTTTGTGTATGTAGATGGCTTTTAAATTATGATAACAAAGGATTGTCTGGCCCACAAAGGGAATCATTGCTAAATTGGACCATTATCCAGCATATATACAAAAATACTTAAAATTCAACAATTTAAAGACAAATGGATCAAAGACATGAACAGATGCCCCAACTTGAAAACTACAAAGATGTAAAATACACACAAGAGAAAATAGCGTCAGGTATTGTTAGGGAAAGGCAAATTAAAATAAGATAACTTTATGTACCTAATTGGAAAGCCACATTCAAAACACTGGCGACTATAATTACTGGTGTGCATATGGAATGACAGAGTCTTCATTGGTTCTATTAGTATGAATGGAGAACACCATAGACATATGTAAGATCATCTAGCAGATTCTTATATTAATTCTACCATTAAAATTAGTTTAATAAATGAAGCATCTTGGTCCTCAGAAATGTGTTGGAATTCTAGCCAATTAAGATGTCTTTCAACAGGTGAGAGGGTAACCTAGGGAATGGAATATTATTCAGTACCAAAGATGAGTGATTAAGATAGGAAAAGGCAAAGGAGAAACTTTGATGTATATTTTTATGCAAAATGAAATAATCTCAAAACGCTGGTATTCTATATAATTCAATTTTCTGCCAGTCTTAGAAACACAACCTAGGTCTTCCAATCTGAACCAGTGCCCCGAACAGATCTTGGGTGCTGGCTCCACACCCAATCCCACAACACCTAGAGGAAGCTTGACTCCCAGGTGCTCTGAAATGCCCAGGATCACAGGAGAGGGCACAGCATTTACCCCAACACCTGGAGTAACTGGATATCCTAGGATTCAGGGACACTGGGGGCACGGTTTCTTTCTGTCAGGACCAGTGCCCTAAGCAGACCTTGGGCACTGGCTCCTCATCCAGTCCTACAACACCCAGAAGTAGCCCGACTCCTAGGGCTCTAACACACCCAGGATCAAAGGTGCTCTGAAAAGCAATTTGCAATTTCATTTGGAATAACCAAAAATTCAAGAGAGTGAAAACTATTCTCAACAATAGAAGAACTTCTGAGTGAATCACCATCCCTTACTTCAAGCTGTATTACAGAACAATCATGATCAAAACTGCATGGTATTGGAACAGTGACAGGCAGGAATAGAATTGAAGACCCAGAAATGAACTCATATACCTATGGTCACTTGATCTTTGACAAAGGAGCTAAAACCATCCAGTGGAAAAAAAGACAGCCTTTTCAACAAATGGTGCTGGTTCAACTGGAGGTCAGCATGTAGAAGAGTGCAAAGTGATCCATTCTTATCACTTTGTACAAAGCTCAAGTGCAAGTGGATCAAGGACCTCCACACAAAACCAAATACACTGAAACTAATAGAAGAGAAAGTGGAGAAGAGCCTCAAACACATGGGCACATAGGAAATTTTTCTGAATAGAATATTAATGGCTTATGCTCTAAGATTAACAACAATCAACAAATGGGATGTAATAAAATTGCAAAGCTTCTGTAAGGCAAAGATACTATCAATAGGACAAAACAGCAACCAACAGATTGGGAAAAGATCTTTACATCCAGTTTCTACATCCAGTTGAGGGCTAATATACAATATACAAAGACCTGAAGAAGTTAGGCTTCACAGAACCAAATAACCCTATTTAAAAATGGGGTACTAAGCTAAACAAATAATTCTCAACTGAGAAATATCGATGTGTTGAATGATCTATAGTACCTCACACCATTCAGAATGGCTAAGATCAAATAGTCACATGACAAAAGATGTTGGCAAGATTGTGGAGAAAAAGGAACACTCCTCTATTGTTGGTGGGATTGCAGACTGGTACAACCATTCTGGAAATCAGTCTGGAGGTTCCTCAGAAAATTGGACATTGAACTACCTAAGGACCCAGCTATCCCTCTCTTGGGCATATACCCAAAGATGCTCCAACATATAACAAAGGCACATGCTCCACTATGTTCATAGCAGCCTTATTTATAATAGCCAGAAGCTGGAAAGAACCCACATGTCCTTCAACAGAGGAATAGATACAAAAAATGTGGTACATTTACACAATGGAGTACTATTCCACTACTAAAAACAATGATTTCATGAAATTCTTAGGCAAATGAATGGAACTAGAAAATATCATGCTGAGTGAGGTAACCCAATCACAAAAGTACACACATGGTATATACTCACTGGTAAGTGGATATTAGCCCAAAAGCTTGGAATACCCAAGATACAATCTAGAGATGACATGAAACTCAAGAAGAAAGACAAAATGTGGATGCTTCAGTCATTCTTGGAAGGGTGAACAAATTATTTACAGGAGGAATTATGGAGACAAAATATTGAGCAGAGACTGAAGAAAAGGCCATCCAGAGACTGACACACCTGGGGATTCATCCCACATTCAGTCACCAAACTCAGACACTATTGTGGATGCCAAGGAGTGCATGTTGACAGGAGCTTGATATAGCTATCTCCTGAGAGGCTCTACCAGAGCCTGACAAATACAGAGGCAGATGCTAGCATCTGGACTAAGACTGGCATCCCCAATGGAGGGTTTAGAGAAAGGACTGAAGTAGCTGAGAGGGGTTGCAACTCCATAGGAAGAACAACAATATCAACCAACCAGACCCCACCCCAGGGGTCTAAACTTCCAGGGACTAAATCACCACCTAAAGAGTACATATGGAGCGACCCATGGCTCTGGCTGCATATGTAGCAGTGGATGACCTTGTTGGGCATCAATGGGAGGAAAGGCCCTTGGCCCTGTGAAGACTTGATGTCCATGTGTAGGGGAATGCCAGGGAGAAAAGGCCTGAAGGAGTGGGTGGTTGGGTGGGAGAGGGAGCACCCTCATACCAGGGGAGGGTGATGGGATTGGGGGTTTCCTGAGGGGAAACAGGCAAAGGAGATAACATTTGAAATATAAATAAAGTAAATATCCATTTAAAAAAGAAAGAAAGAACGCACAAGCTATAGCATAAGTGAAAAGGGGTAGATGTTTTCAGAGATTATGGCAGAGGAGGGGGGAAACAGAAGAAAAGGAATTGTATAAAGAAGTGAAATTCCCTTGGCTTGATTTGACCCTGATAAACTGAGAGAATAGCTTGCTCTAAACCCAGAGAGTGTTCAACATCAAGCAGTAAACCTGCACAAACTGTGAGCTCTGTGTGATAATGACAAGTCTGATATGTCTGAGGAATAATTATCCTTTGAAGGAAATGCGCCTCTGAATGAGGTTGAAGATAGAGAAGGCTACAGACAGATTTTCAAAAACTATTCTCTCAATTTTGCTAAAAATTGCTAATAGTCTAAAACAAAATAAAATTTAAAAGAACATATCAAATATTATTTTCTAGGTGCTCATTTTTTCATTCTGACTATCTGGTGTACTGGTCAATGTACATAGCAGCAGCTCCATTACAGAGTTGCTCTTGGGGGCTGAAGAAATGGCTCAATGTTAAAAGCACTGACAGTTCTTCCAGAAGATCAGGGTTCAACACTGAGCACAAACACAGAAGCTCCTACCTATCTGTAAGTCCACTTTCAGAGCTTTTGACATTCATATGCAGATAAAAAACACGAATCAAATATATATATACACATAAACTAGGAGATCAAGCCTATGTGGTCTTTCCTGGTTAGTTCACTGGCACATCACTGGGTTTTAGAATTGAATTGTGTTCAGTTTACAGTAGTCATGACTTTCAGAATCCCAAGCACCTTTTGGACAACATAGGCTTATGATATTAAAAACCTACAGAGAGCCTTCACTTTCCCCAGTTTCTCATTTTGGTCTATGAATGAAACCCATGAATACCATGCTCTATAGTGAATCCCAAATTGCCCCCAGCAGTTTCCCATGCACAAGAGCACAGATGAGCACATAGGTGTGTACAGGAAAGAGCACAAAACATTCCAGGTAAAGCTAAATACCAGCCCAGACACAACTGGGTCAGTGTGTAAGCAGTAGCTTGCATCCTATCTGTGCAGAACAAAACCTGCTGGAACAGCACTGGAGGTAAAGCTGCACCTGAGTATTCAAATATATTTTAAAATATTTATTACATTTTAATATGTGTATGTATGTGCCTGTGCATGATTCTGTGTGTTTGTGCCTGTACTTGCCTCTGTATTTGTATGTCAGAATACCTGTGAGAGGTGTTTGTGTGTGTGTGTGTGTGTGTGTGTGTGTGTGTGTGTGTGTGTGTGTGCGTGTGTGTGTGTTTTATACTGCTTATGTGGAAGTCAGAAGACAGCTTGTGGGAGTTAGTTCTTTGCAACATTTGTTTCCTTGGGTTCAAACTCAGTCACAGGGCTTTGTGGCAGGGGCTTTTCCACCATGTGCCATCTCTCTGGTCCTCATACACTATTACTGGAAAGCTCCTCTTTAAGTTGCCCCAAAACAATTCTTTAGTCAATCTAAGGTTTTCATTTAAAAGAAATGTGGCAAGTAATACACAGTTAGGAAATTTGTGTGTGTACATTTTGTTAGTGTAAACAGATTCAATGATTTCATTCCATGAGACATGAGTGGTCTCACGCCCGTATTAGAGCTAATTAAAATTAAATAGGACCAGCATGCTGCTGCTGGTGGTTCATGTCTTTAATCTTAGCACTCTAGAGGCAGAGGTAGGTAGATCTCTGAGTGAAAGGCCAACCTGGTCTACAGAGTGAGTTCCAGGGCTACCCAGAGAAACTTTGTCTTGAAAAACCCAAAAGCAAATGAATAAACAAACAACAAATAACTAAGACTAGTAATTGGCTATGGAGAAAGACTTCAGTGAGCAAGATGTTCAGATCTGGTTCGTGTGCTCAGTGAGAATGCTGGCAGACATGAAACAGGACAGTGGTTCCAACAGGGACAGCAAACGTCTTCATCTCTGATTAAGGATTAACTTTCTAGTATTTTTAAGTGTAATTGTACATTTTAAGAGGTTTATTTACATTTATTTTCTTTTCATGGTTTTTTTGCCAACACGCATGTATTCCCTACATATATAGTGCAGATATATGAATGTTAAAGGTACAAAGGCAATAATAATATAAAATAAGAGATTGTCTTTGAAAGTCAAATTAAAATAATGATGCACACACCCCCTGTGTCACTCACTTTTCTTGTTGGCACTCACTATTTTGTCAATAATTTTTAGCAACAATGATTTCGTCAAGCACTAACTGTCCAGATATAATCATACTGCAGGAGTTATTTAAGCAACATACTATACAAGACGAATCATGGGGTAGATATGGTTAATGTAAAGGCTGGGTTCTGGAAATAAGAGCAAGTTATAAGTCTGTCAATCATAATCATGATGGGTTCTTGTCCTTGTGCTAAGGATAGCCAGCAAGACAAACTTTAAGTTTCTTTCTTGTGGCTGAAACATAATCTATGGCTTCTTAACAATCATCTTTTCAAATATTAGCCAAGTCTCTGGGAAAAGTACTTGCCACATCCTGAGCTCATGTAACAGCTGGTTGCCCAGGATATGGGGTGTGGATATATAGAATCTCTGTTTCTCATAGAGCCCAGGATCTTCCATGAAAGTGAAGCCATCTGACCCTGAGGATGATTCTCCAGCATGCTTTACTAGATTTCCCATTCCGAGTGCCAAATGAATCACATGCTTGTTACTTATTCAGGTGAGTCAGAAGAGGACAGAAAAAAAACCTCTGAACATGTGTGGCTGGTTTGCAAGTGGGTAACCAGACATCAGTAACAGTAACTTTTTTAGACACAAACTATTCTGGGTTATGATGGAGACACAGGAGAAAGGCACTGCAATGTAGTCTCCACACAATTCCTGAACACATACAATATTCTCTTACATTCTTCATGTCAAAATACTTTTGGTAACAGATTATTAACACAATTATTAATATTCATTTCTCTCTGAGTATACTTACTTTTTTTCCTTTTCTTTTTCTATCTAATATATTGTAGGATTATTTCCTTCAAATTAAAACATTCTCTTCTGGCAAGATAAGGGAGGCTCATAAGACTGGAGAAGGTAGAAGAATATTAGAAGCACAAGAAGTTGATGAAGACTATAAGATTAAAAATGATTGGGTAATTACAAGTTTCTCAAGGCTCTTCCCCAAGTTTAGGCCAGCAGCTAGCATCTGTTGGAAAGAGGGACATTTACCATGAATCTGATTGTTCTTTCTGTAGGCAACTAGGGAGGCAGATTTTGAGTCATCATACATATGTGGTGGACTTTTTGATGATGCAGTCACCATCATTTTACCCACCTCCTGTCAGTAATCTCAAAAAACTGAATACATCAAGACAGACTCGTGAGAATCAATTCTTTATTATTATTATTTTTTAATTTTTTATTATGCATTTCTTTACTTACATTTCAAAGGTTATTTCCCTTCCCGCTTTCCTGTCCATAAGTCCCCATTCCCTCCCCTCCCCCTCCTCCACACGGGTATTGAAAGAGTTGAATACACCTATTCATCACCCTTAATGCCCTCCCCCATATTCTCCTGTACTGGGGGTCCAACCCTTGCAAGACCAAGGGCTTTCCCTTCTACTGGTGCCCCAACAAGAGTATTCTCTGCTACGTATGCTGTTGGAGCCCTGGGTCAGTCCATGTAGAGTCTTTCAGTAGTGGTTTAGTCCCTGGAAGCTCTGGTTGGTTGGCATTGTTGTTTTTTATGGGGTTGCAAGCTCCTTCACCTCTTTCAATACTTCCTCTAATTCCCCCAAGGGGGTCCTGTTCTCAGTTTGGTCGTTTGATGCTAACATTGACCTCTGTATTGGACATGCTCTGGATGTGTCTCTCAGGAGAGATCTATATCCAGTCCCTTTCTGCATTCATTTTCTAGCTTCATCAATCTTATCTAGTTTTGGTAACTGTATACATAGATGGGCCACATGTGTGTCAGGCTCTGAATGGCCATTCCTTGAGTCGCTGCTCTAAAATTTGCTTCCACATCCCCTCCTATAAATTTTTTCTCCCTTTTAAGAAGGAGTGGGAGCATCTGCATTTTGGTCATCCTTCTTCTTGAGCTTCCTGTGATCTGTAGCTTGTATCTTGTGTAATTTGAGCTTTTTGGCTAATATCCATTTATCAACGAATGCATACCAAGTGTGTTTTTCTGTGTTTGAGTAATCTCACTCAGGATATTTTCTAGTTTATTCCATTTTTTTTATGAATTTCATGAAGTCATTGTTTTTGATAGCTGAGTAGTATTCCATTGTGTAGATGTACCACATTTTTTGAATCCCTCTCTTGAAGGGCATCTGGGTTCTTTCCAGCTTCTGGCTATTATAAATAAGGCTGCTATGAACATAGTGGAGCATGTGTCTTTGTTGTATGTTGGAGCATCTTTGGGGTATATGACCGAGAGAGGTATAGCTGGATCCTCAGGTAGTGTAATATCCAATTTTCTGAGGAACCTCCAGACTGATTTCCGGAGTGGTTGTACCAGTTTTCAATCCCACCAACAGTGGAGGAGTGTTCCTCTTTCTCCACATCTGCTGTCACCTGAGTTTTTTAATCTTAGTCATTCTGACTGGTGTGAGGTGGAATCTCAGGGTTGTTTGATTTGCACTTCCCTGATGACTAAGGATGTTGAACATTTCTTTAGGTTCTTTTTGGCCATTCAATAATCCTCAGCTGAGAATGTTTTGTTTAGCTCTGTACCCCATTTTTTAATAGGGTGATTTGGCTCTCTGGAGTCTAACTTCTTGTGTTCTTTGTATATTTTTGATATAAATCCTCTATCAGATGTAGGATTGGTAAAGATCTTTTCCCAATCTGTTGGTTGCCATTTTGTCCTAATGACAGTGTCTTTTGCTTTACAAAAGCTTTGCTGTTTTATGAGGTCCCATTTGTCGTTTCTTGATCTTAGAGCATAAGCCATTGGTGTTTTCTTCAGGAAATTTTCCCCAGTGCCCATGTGTTTGAGACTCTTCCTTACATTTTCTTCTGTTAGTTTGAGTGTGTCTGGTTTGATGTGGAGGTTTGGTTGGTCATCTGTGCTCTATCTGTATTTAACAGGCATTAGTTCATGTCTTCCTAGGAAATGCCACAGAAAGCCATCTCCATAGATGGAAGTAGCCTCCAATCAGTTGTACAGACTAGACATGCTTGAGAATTATGGTCATGTTTTGTTTGTTTCTTTTTTGTTTGTTTTTTCTTTTCCTGGATATTTTCTTTATTTACATTTCAAATGTTATCCCCTTTCCCAATTTCCCCTCTGGAATACTCCATTCCATTCCCCCTCCCTCTGTGTCTATGAGTGTGCTCCCCCGACCCACTCACTCCCACCCACCTCCCTGCCCTGGCATTCTCCTACACTGGGGTATCAGGCCGTTACAGGATCAAGGGCCTCTCCGCCCATTGATGCACAACAAGGCCCACCCATCCTCTGCTACATATGTTGCTGGAGTCACGGGTTGGTACATGTGTACTCTTTGATTGGTGGTTTAGTCCCTGGGAGCTCTGGGGTAGGGGTCTGGTTGGTTGGTATTGTTGTTTTTCCTAAATGGTTGCAAACCCTTCAGCTACTTCAGTTCTTTCTCTAACTCCTCCTTTGGGACCCGGTTCTCAGTCCAATGGTATAAGCCGTACCTATCTGTGAATGTACAAATATCTATTTTAAAATAAACATTCCCACCAATAACACCTTATACCAGTCACAAGTTTGCTCTTAAGCATGGTATCCTAATTTTGGCCAGCTACAACATGTCCTTTGTAGCACAACCTGC
Organism: Rattus rattus; assembly: GCF_011064425.1. NCBI lineage: Eukaryota > Metazoa > Chordata > Mammalia > Rodentia > Muridae > Rattus > Rattus rattus. The sequence goes on from NC_046167.1 coordinate 21,475,784, forward strand.
CTCTTAATATTTCCTACTGTTTCTTCCTTATACATTAAGATGAAATCCATGCTAGACTTGCATCTTTACCTTGATTAGTCTGACTCAAAGCCAACTGTTTTGCTTTTTCTACTAATTTTTGCATGTGTGTGTTATGCATATGTAAATGTGTATGTGTTCTTGCATTTCTGTGGTACAAGCATCTATTTGAAATATAAAAGTGTATACACATACATCTGCATGTGATTGAGGTAGATAACCGATGTCCTGAATCTCTTCATACCTTATTTATTAATATATAAATAGTAGCTTTAACTGAGCTCATAGATTCAACTATGAGCTAGCTGGCTGGCCCCAAGATATTCTGTGTCTGCTTCCTGAGTGCTGGGGGTACAGATGAGTTACCATGACCAACCAGATTTCATTTGAGTGGCTGGATTTTCAAACTTCAATCCTCATACCTATGAAGCAAGTACGCTGTCTAGTGGACCATCTCCCAGCCCCTTTGCATACCCATATTAATGCTTATATTTCAGGTATTCAGTCTTTTCTCCACTCGTTTTTCAGAGATGTATTAATTGCTATGTAAACAAGATGACAAGAGAGCCATACTCACTTGCCAGTATGGTCTGGGCTGAGTTTTAGTTTTCTCAGTGCCATAATGGTTGATCAAATGTAGATTTTGCAGTATGCAACTTATACGTTTATTTTTTTATCTTTATTAACTTGAGTTTTTCTTATTTACATTTCGATTGTTATTCCCCTTCCCAGTTTCCGAGCCAACGTCTGCCTAACCCCTCCATCTCCCCTTCTATATGGGCCTCCCCACCCCATCCTCCCCCCATTACCACCCTTCCCCCAACAATCCCGTTCACTGGGGGTTCAGTCTTGGCAGAACCAAGGGCTTCCCCTTCCACTGGTGCCCTTACTAGGCTATTCATTGCTACCTATGAGGTTGGAGCCCAGGGTCAGTCCATGTATAGTCCTTGGGTAGTGGCTTAGTCCCTGGAAGCTCTGGTTGGTTGGCATTGTTGTTCATATGGGGTCTCGAGCCCCTTCAAGCTCTTCCAGTCCTTTCTCTGATTCCTAGGATACAATTCTATGAAAATAGATCATTCTTTCCACTTTTTCCCACTTTTAACTACTGTGTGTCATATTTTGCAAGGGATATTAATAAAGCAGTTACTAAAGAGTTCTGAAGAATCAAAATTGTTAAAACATCTAGAGACTTGATTTGACAATGAATGTGCTTAAGTAAATACATTTAACTGGCCAACAAAATGACAGATGACCTTTTCAAACTATGATAACAGCATAAAATTTGTATTATGTTTGTTAAGAGTATCTAGGCTTCAAGAAGTCTAAGAGGCAGAAACCTGCTTTCATCACTCAGTAACTCAAATGAGATAACTGACACCAGTTTTGCTTACTTGCAATCAGATGATATGTTACTTTTTCATGCCCTAACTAAAGTCCCACTTTCTCTTGGGTATATGTGCATGGCAGGATAAAGATGTGTTAACAAGGAGATGCTCTGGGCCTTATTAGAGAGGGATGAACAAAATGACTAATTCAATATTTAAAAGGTTTACAACAGCCAATTCTTTCATTTGTATCAGAAAACAAAAAAAAATATTAATGGGCATTTTTTTTCTGATTTGGAGAGAATACTATAAATAAGTAAGGTAAGAAATGCAGCCAAGAGCAATAAGGTCCTTTGTTCTTTATTCAGAGCTAAGAAATGTATGATATGATAACACTGTTTTTAAAGGTTGTATTTAAAATTATAACTTTGTATGCATATATGTCTGTGAGGGATATATGCACATGAGTGAATGTGCACGTAGAGGCAGGAGAAAGTCATCAAATTCCTTGGAACTGAAGTTACAGGAAGTTGTGAGGAGACCAACATTGGTGTTGGGAAGCAAAGTCAAGTTCTCTGAAAGAGCATTTTTTTATTAACGTCTAAGCCATCTTTTCATCCCCACCCTTGAGCCATTAAAGGTATCAACTTCTTGAGTATAATTGTGAGGTGTCTTCATTTGATTGTCTCTGAGGAACTGAAGCATGGGCACATGAATATACCTCGCAAGTGGAGTGCCTGGCTTAAGATGTTACCCTAGTCAATTCATGCTGCTATAACAAAATTTCATAGAGCGTGCAACTTAAAAACATGTTCCCCTTCCTCCTCCACAATTCTAAAGGCTGCAGTCAGAGACAGATGTCTGCTTAGATTCAGTTTCTGGTGAGGTTTCTTCCTGGTTTGCCACCTCTCTGTGTCTGATCGTCTTTCCATGGTGTGCACATGAGGTCAGAGATAATTCTGTTCATTCCTTTTTCTTATTGCTATCCAAGCAACATGCCACCCTGTGAGAGCTATGGTTAATAAAAGACTGTCCTCAGTGGCCACATAGGAAGGATGTGACTTCAACAAATTAATGTGGTGAGCACAGTAAATGAATAATACACAGGTTGCCTCACCAAAATAAAAATATTCTCTAAGAAGAAAAATTAAAATAATCTTGTCAGAAACTATATGACATACAGCTATTGATCATCAGCTTATAGTTTGTTCTTTCAATCCCAATAACATTAATACCCCCAAGAACATGCAGTTTGGCCATCAATAGAAGGCAGCTTATTTTCTATCCTGACACTAGAAATAAACCAGGTAGATTTGTTTCTTCTTCTCACCACTCAGGCTTCTATTTTGCTCCTTTAAGATTTATTTTTTCCTGCTGCCCTTTTATGTTCAATACGAGTGTGTTTCCCTTTATTCTTCTTAAGACTATTTCTTTCCTCATACATACTCCATGACACAAACCTCTCTCCACCTTTATCTCCTGGCCTGAAACCTTGAAGCAATCTGTGGAAATACGAAATAAATGATTCATGGATTTGTTTTTGTGGCTGTTAAATGTGAAGTCTGGTTCTCCCTTTACCACTATCTCTAGAATAGTGAAACATGAATTCCATGGACATCAGTTAGAAGAAGTGAGATGTTGTTGGCTATCCATGAAATTAAAAAAAACAAAAAACAAAAAACAAGAGCAGCAGACACATTGCAATTGCTAAGTTTATCTGCAATTTGTTTTCTATTAATGTTTGTGATAAACATCAATAGAATTCAAATAGTCCCCAAATCTCTCAGAACAGTTTAATTTCACAAGGTCCTATAAGGCACATCTTTTTGCATCATCATAAAGATATCATTACGGTATCTTCTGATAAGATGACAAATAGGGTCCCTTTCTTTTTTTTAAGTTTGTGGAAAATGGTTTATTTCTTTTAAAAAGTAAGTATAAAGTTTATTACAAGTAAAGAAAAATGATAGCATAATGTTATTTTTTCTACGTACATTACTTCTTTTTTTAATTGGATTTTTTAAAGTTACATTTCAAATGTTATCCCTTTCCCAGTTTCCCATCCATAAGCCCCCTATCCCATCCCTCTCCTTCTATGAGGGTGTTTCCCCTCCCCACCCATTCCCCTTTGCTGTCTCCCTTCCTTGACATTCCCCTACACTGGGGGTTCCAGCCTTGGCAGAACCAAGGGCTTCTCCTCCCATAGGCGCCCAACAAGGCCATCCTCTGCTACATATGCAGCTGGGGCCATGGATCTGTCCATGTCTATCCTTTTGGTAGTGGTTTAGTCCCTAGGAGCCATGGTTGGTTGGTATTGTTGGTAGAGTCACTTTCTAATATCCCAAACACCACTCCTGAGATGCTACCCCTCATAGTCCCTATCTAAATGCTCCATTCAGTTTTTAATTCTGTTACTTTGGACTCAGAATATTAATACACAAATCAGGGATGGCAACAATGTTCTTAAAGCAATGTCAAAATCAGCCCTTTATGTTTTTCTGGCTTCTCTAAGAGGGTACGGGCATTAAATGAAAGAGTTAAGTCACTTTTAATTTGGAGACTCTCTGTACTATTAAATGTAGGCTAATAATGTATCTCCCTTTTCACTCTACTCTGACATTTTCTATGAAATGCCAGAAGTATCTCCAAGATGTCTGGTTAATTAAATGATGTCAACAGAGGATAGAAAAAATTATTAAGTAAAAATAGACAGATAGGAAAGACATCACCAAGTTAATTGTACTGTGTTTTGTTGAATCTGCTTTATATTTTTAGATTTCTTTTAGTTATACATGCACAAATACACACACAGAACACACACTCAGATGAAAAGCTATGTGTTTCTCTATTGATGTTCTGTTTTCTGGGTGGTGTTTCCTGCTGTAGCTTGATATAGATTCCTCTTGCTGTCTTTCCTCTCAGAATGACAGATGCATGAGTGAAAAGATACTGGCTATACCTAAAACATGAATATAAATATTCAAACATGTATCTTCATCCAAATATGCTCAGTTAATTCTGCATGTGTACTTAGTGGGCATAGATAAGAATTAGTTTATCCTATTTACTAATATTCATAGTTTTGAGCAGTGGCAGCTTATAATACAAGAGTTGTTTAAGTTGTAATGTGAAAATGTTTTTCTTTTCTTTTTAGTGACTACAAATACTTAGAAGGTAAACACCCATTTAATCTATCCAGTAGAGGTTTATCAGACCAATTGTTGGAATAAGTAACTTCCTCAAACTAGATTAGGTTCTATATCTTTTTTGAATTGCTAGAGTTTGAACCAATGACCATGCATACACTGAGAGAATTGCTATACCACTGAGCTGTAGTCTCAGTTCTTTATAGACCTGATTTCTGAACTTGGGTTAAATACAAGGAGCCTGTCAATTTATATGTATTACTATTACTGAATGCTACTACCACCAAAAGCTGACCCAGATGAATTAGGAAGAAGTTAATTTTGACTCAGAGTTTGAAAGATACAGTCTCACATGAAGGGCTAAGCTGGAGAAGGGCTATAATGACTTGGGTTATAATACTCAGAGAAAGTTTGTAGCTTTTTTGTATTATGGCCAGTCATAATAAATAGAGAGAAAGATAGGGACAGATAGAAAGATGGATAGATGATAGAGAGATAAATAGAGACATAGATGATTGATTGATAGACATAGATAGATAGATAGATAGATAGATAGATAGATAGATAGATAGATAGATAGATAGATAGATATGGTTGGAAGAGAGGGCAAGACATAATGTAATGTAAGATCACTGTACTAAACCCAACACTTCCACTAATATCTCCCACATCAAAGGTTCCACAACATATCACAACACAGTCACCACCTGGAGCTCAAACTTTATTGATATTATCATGCTTGGTGAGGTAACCTAGATCCAGAAAGACACATATGGTACTCACTTATAAATGGACATTAACCATAACATACAGGACAACTATGCTACCATTCACAGACCCAAAGAAACTGAGTAGTAAGAAAGGGGGTGAAGAGGAGAACTGGGATAGTGATTAGGTGTGAGGAGGAGGGGTACAGAAGTAGACTGGGAATAAAAATGGAGATTGGCAAGTGCATCTTTGGTGACTAGTTGACTAGTTTGGTGACTAGGTCTGGGACTGGAAAGAATACAAGGTATCTATAGGGGTGACTCTAGCTGAGATTCCTACTGAAGGGGGATATAGAAATGGAAGTGACTACCTCCTATAGCTAGGCTGAACTTCCAGAAGAGGGAAACCATTCGATCAAAATTTTGTCTTGCTTATAAGATGTGTGTATAAGATGGAGCAGAGTTTGAGGGAAGAGCCAATCAATGTCTGCCCCAACTTGAGACCCATTGCATATGAGAGAGCCAATCCCTGACACTATTCTTGATACTTGGCTATGCTTGCAGACAGGAAGCTAGCATAATATTCTTCCGAGAGGCTCCATCCAGCAGCTGGAGCTTGGGGAGTCTTATGGAAGAATAGAGGATAGAAGTGAGCAAGGTGAAGGGGTCAAGGACACCAAAGAAGACCCACAGTCAACTAGCCTGGAACCATGGGGCCTCACAGGACCTGGGACACTAACTAGGGAGCATGCAGGAACTAGGCCTAGATCCCCTACACATTTGTAGCAAATATGCAGATTGTTCTTCATGCGGGTCCCTTAATAAGTGAAGCAGGGGCTGTCTCAGTCTCTGTTTCCTGTCATCAATTCATCATCGCACTACCTAGACTGTCAGGTTGGGCCTTAGTAGAAGAGGATGTCCCTATAGCTGGTGGGGATGGATGTCCCAGAGTGGGGTGGTACCCAAGGGAATCTCTCCTTCTTTAAGGAGAAGGGGAAGGGCACTAAAGGGAGGAATTTGTAAGAGGAGGACTGGGAAGAGAGGTGGGAGGGAGTTGTAATTGAAATGTAAAGTGAAAAAAATTAAATTATTAGAAAAACACATTATAACGTATAAGTCTGTAGGAGACATCAGTCTGCCATATTCTGCTCCCGACCTTCATAATCATAATCTGACTTCGCAACTCCCCATAGACTTAAAAATCTAAAAAGCATTTATTCAGAAGTCCAAAGCGTTTTTTGAACCTTAAAACAATTTATTAAATGTGAGACCCTGTTTAAGAAAACATAAACTATTTGTTCCTATGTGCTGTTGTTCAGAGTATACATTCCCATTTGAAGTGGGAAGAATGAGGACATAATAAGAAAAAAAAAAGACCCCCACCAAAGTAAAGCCTTGGGAAACAGCCAACTCATTATCTTCATTCCAGAATTTAGGGCCCGTGATACTACTACCTGTCCTCCAGCAGGCCTGATTGTAGAGCCCCTAAAACACTATTCAGTAACAAGCATAGCCTGCCACTTAGGCAAATTACATTTGCTACCTGGTACACATTTCCTGTTGCAGATCCTCTCTGCCTGATTCTCTAACACCTAGATTTCTCCTGCATCACAATAGTAGCCCCATCTCTGTTGGGTATATACTCCACCCAGGAGCTCCTAGGGGGAAATCCAACCTAATAAGCATTGAATTGTCTTTGCAGCCTTTATCTGGAGCCCTGATTCAGACTTGGGCTTTCACAAAATGAACATCATGTAGAAAATATCACACTTTTTCCCCAGCTCAACATGGAACCTGGTACTCGGAGCATGGCTACAGTGAACAATCCACAGAGATGTCAACATGAATATATTTGACAAAGTAATGTTGGTCTCCACACAGTTTTTCTTATGCCTGAATATTGAACTTTTGAAAATGGTTGAAGTACATGGATCTGTTCCCTAAAATAGCCCTTCTAACACTCTGTAATGGTCCTTTCTAATTTCCATCAAATATTTCCATGTTCCTTCTGTCCTTTCATTCTCCTATGACCCAACTGTATTACATCACTTTAAAATCCATAGCAATTGTTCCTCTTTATGATTCCATATTCATACAACACAGAGATTGAAATGTAGGTGGAATTGACCAGGATGTAATCAAATTAGTGTTAGATTGTTAATGATTTCACAACTCAATTGCAGAACTTACAAACAAGGACACTGAAAAGTAATGCTGCCTTTAAGGTTTCTCTTGTCATGCATTTTATATTTTATTAGTAATTCAGTTAATTCTTTGACAATTTCATGTATGCGATTAATACATTCTGGTTATTCTATCCCTTACCCTCTCTTTTTTTTTCCACTTTTTTTTCTGTTCCATTCTTTTCTTCCCAACTTTATTAAATTGGGTATTTCTTATTTACATTTCAAATGTTATTCCCTTTCCCAGTTTCCAGGCCAACATCTCCCTAGCCCTTCCCCCTCACCTTCTATATATGTGTTCCCCTCCCCATCCTCCCCCCATTACTGCCCTCCCTGGAAGAATCCCATTCACTGGGGGTCCAGCCTTGGCAGAACCAAGGGCTTCCCCTTCCACTGGTGCCCTTACTAGGCTATTCATTGCTACCTATGAGGTCAGAGTCCAGGGTCAGTCCATGTATAGTCTTTAGGTAGTGGCTTAGTCCCTGGAAGCTCTGGTTGGTTGGCATTGTTGTTCATATGTGCTCTCGAGCCCCTTCAGCTCTTTCAGTCCTTTCTCTGATTCCTCCACTGGGGGTCCCGTTCTCAGTTCAGTGGTTTGCTGCTGGCATTCACCTATGTATTTGCCATATTCTGGCTGTGTCTCTCAGGAGAGATCTACATCTGGTTCCTGTTGGCCTGCACTTCTTTGTTTCATCCATCTTATCTAGTTTTGGTGGCAGTATATGTATGGGCCAAATGTGGGGCAGGCTCTGAATGGCCATTCCTTCAGTCTCTGTTCTAAACTTTATGTCCCTATCCCCTCCCAAGGGTATTCTTGTTCCCCTTTTAAAGAAGGAGTGAAGCATTCACATTTTGGTCATCCTTCTTGAGTTTCGTGTGTTCTGTGCATCTAGGGTAATTCGAGCATTTGGGCTAATAGCCACTTATCAATGAGTGCATACCATGTGTGTTTTCTGTGATTGGGCTACCTCACTCAGGAGGATATTTTCCAGTTCCATCCATTTGCCTATGAATTTCATAAAGTCATCATTTTTGATAGCTGAGTAGTATTCCATTGTGTAGATACATTTACTGTATCCATTCCTCTGTTGAAGGGCATCTGGGTTCTTTCCAGCTTCTAGCTATTATAAACAATGCTGATATGAACATAATGGAGCACATGTTAATCTCTTGTGCACCAACTCTCACCCCTTCACCTCTACTTTGTTACCTGTTCCATATTCATCTAGTTTGGACTTGTTCTGCCTATCTAGTTTAATCAGGGCATATGTGTAACAATTGGATTAGAGTTATCCATTGGCATTTGATTTAGTCACCAGTGGGGGTAAAATTGAAGGATATGACTCTGTCTTTCCCTGAATCTATCTGTAGGAAATAGTTCAACATGGAGCAGTAGGGCTCACTGAGATCTTCCTCCATACATGTCTATTGATGGATTTGTGGTTTCTCCTCCTCTTCCTCATCTTATTTCTCCTCTTTCTCCTCTCCCTTCTCTTTTAATTCAAAAATTACTTTTTTCTCATACAATATATCTTGATAAGTTTTTCCCTCCCCCTGTGCCTCCCAATTCCTCCCCATCTGTCCTCCCCTCTGGATCAACTTTGTCTCTGTCTCTCATTAGACCACAAAAGTGAGTACAACAAACCATGACAAAATATGACTAAAGGTAGCAAAAATTTTCATATTAAAAGGCAACCCAATAGGAAGAATAGAATCCCAAGAGCAGGCACTCTTAGACAGACCATCTGACTCACGAAAAATTGCATCAAGGATCCACATGCATTTTTCTCTATCTAAACTAGACCATAGCATACATATATACATATATATATATATATGTTTTAAAATCTTGTTACTTTTGGATATAACATAAATTATGAACTAATTAATACTGAGGCATGGGTGCCATGTCCTTTTTAACAATGTCTTCTCACAAGCACTTGGTGTCAGAGAGAACATGGGGATAGATAAATCTTGATCCTTTTCCAAAAAAAATGCTCTAAATAATTCATTCTGTATCATCATCTTAATGATCACCAATTTTCATATCTAGCTATATATTCAGATATCCTTTTCTGAATTCCATTACCATAGTTAAATTGTGGCATATTTTGTTCAATGTTTACCATTTCTCTTTTCCTTTAAGCATTAAAATACCCTTAATTTTTATAGTGAAACTCGGATCTCAAATTATGTAATCTGAATTGAGAATCCATATTTTTTCCCAACACTTTCCTATCCCTCTGCTCCTTCTCAAGTGCATCTATGCATCATAGGAGGGGAAACACACGCTCTCTAAAACTATTCATGGGACATCTACCTACCTATGATTAATAGCTGTATACATCTGTAGAATGTATGGAAACTTATACCAGGAAATTCCTGAAGAATGTGTTTAAAAACATATTTTATGAGTAAATAATTGTAGAAGGAAAGAAGACAGTAAGATTGTATCAAATCAGTTACAGAGATGGGGGTCTCAGGACATTCTGGGGTAAATCTGATAGGACAAATGGCTTATAGTGTGTTTATTTTGACTTGGTTAGTGTAGTAGAGTCTGTGTCCAGTATATCCTAAGTGAAACTAATCTTGGTGTTAGAAATTACTTGCTAGAAGTACAGAAAGTATTCCAAAGTATTCGATGGGGATACTTCATCATAGTGACATGTCTGGATTGGCTTTCTTTCATGCAGACCTTCCTAAGTATATATTTGCACAGGGCTTTCCGCTAACTAAAATGCTTTCATTGCATTTTAATGTAAGTAGAGATCATAGGGAAGAAATACTCTAGTTAAGCTGGATTTTCTGGTGTAAATGTGGAAACCAGGGCTTCGGGGTAACAAGTCTTGTGAAAAATGTTTACAGTCAACGGACAGTGGGTATCTGACAGAATGATACACCAGCACAGATGAGAACTAGATTAAGTATTGAACTGATTTTTAAACTACAACATATCAGTCTGAGGGAGGCCCAGCTTAAAGTATTGATAGAGAAATTGTCACTCATAGTCCCCAGTCTTACACAGAGAGGGCTAGGTACTATTTAAAAAAGTTGCACTAATGCCATCCAAAGCAGGTCATCAAATCGGTGTCTATTAACATTGTTTTTTTTTTTTAATGAAACACAATGGACTCATATAGCTGTTTATTAAAATCGAATATTTAAAGCACAAAATTTGCAATTTTTAAGAGGAAAAAAAGAGGAAATACTGTAAGAACCAGTGAGGATGAAAGACAGCAAAGAAGAAAGAAGTTTTAGACACAAATGGACTGATGTCCACATGAACTCCCAGAGGCTGTGACAACCTGTGACAGGGCCCGAATAGGTTTCAGGAAGATGGGGTCCCAGTACTGAGAAGGGAAACAACCCTCATCCCTAATCCAGAAGCTATCTCTAACAAAATTCTCACAAAGAGAAACTTAGTGTTTTCCAACCAAGTCTCACTAGGCTGAAGGAGGCCTCATGCTCATCAATAGATAGTTAACAGAAATTATACTGTGGTGTTTTTGAAGGATTTATGTTTCACAGTAGCTTGTCTGGACACTTTAAAAAATTTACAGATTGTTTTGCTCATATATTATAGTTTCTGGTTTTTTTTTTTATGAGATCTCTGTACATGTCAATGTGTGAGTTTCACTGTCTGTAGATGTTTTCTTGTACTTCTGCATTGGCTGTCTCTCTCTCCCCCCCCTATTTTGGTTTACTTTTTATATTATTATATTATTATTACTATTGTTATTAGTTGCTTACTTCTATTCAAATGAGAGAGAGTGTGGATTTGGGTGGGTGAGTAGGTAAGCATAATCTGGGAAGAGTTGGGAGGAGGAAAACATAATCAGAATAGATTTATTGTATGAAAAATCTGTTTTTAAACTTTCTGTTGGTTATTTTATTTATTTAATTTCATCTCATTTCCTGGTTTCCCCTCTGAAAACCCCCTAGTCCACCCTCTTTCTCCCTCTTGTTCCCCACTCCCCCACCCACTCCAGTCTCATCGCTCTAGCATCCCCCTACACTGGGGCATCAAGCCTCCACAGGACCAAGGGCCTCCCCTCTCATTGATTCTAGATAAGGCCATCCTCAGCTGCCTACAAACCTTTTGATCTTAGTCACTCTGACTAGAGCAAGATGAAATTGCTATGTATTTTTAACTTGAGTTTCCAAGAATGCTAAGGACGCTGAACACATTTAAATAAATATCCTAGCCATTTTTATTTCTTACTGTGAGAAACTTTTTTTATTCTGGTGAGTAATCCTCCCCTTCATTTTCTTGATTCTTTGTGTTTTGAGTTCTTTTTTATATTCTGAATATTGATCCTCTTTTAGATGAATAGCTGGCAAAGAACATCACTTACTCTGTGGGCATTCTCCTTACTAAGTAGATTGTTTCCATTGCTATACAGAAAGTTTGGGGCCCCATTTGTTAAATTCTGGCTTCCTTTTCTAAGCAAGTTTGGTCAATTCAGAAGTCACTTTCTTCTCCTTGTACCTTGTAGGTACTATGTTTTCTTCTATCATTTCGATGTTCAGGTTTCACTTTGAGATTTTTGTTTCATTTGGAGTTCACTCTTATGTTGTGTGGGTCTAATTTCTTTGTCCCACATGTGGACATTCAGGTTTCTCAGCACTATTTGTTGATGATGCTGTTTTTTCCAACTGTGTGTATTTTTAGGGTCTTTTTCAAATCACACATGGCTGTAATCAGATGCAGTCATATTTGGAAATTTTCCGTTACCACCCCCACTTATCTTTCAATTTCACAGCCTCTTTTTCTTTGAGTATTGTTGTGACATATGTATATACGAACAAAGAAATATGTAAGTGCAACCTGTTTTTAAAAAAAAGAAAATCAGGTAAAAGAAGGAAATGTTTAGTATTTTAGGGATTGATGGATTGTGTCTTTACTTTTGTTTTTAATTTTTTAACCTGTGCTCTGAGAAATCTACATATGTATTCACTTGTTTTTTTTTTTTTTTTTTTGGTTTTGTTTTCGATCAAAGCCCATTTTTCTCAGTCTCTCTCTTTTTGTTTATTGGATTTTTTTATTTACATTTTAAATGTTATTCCCTTTCCCATCCACCTCCCCTTCTTCTATAAGGGTGTGTTTCCCTCCCCATCCACCCCGCTTTCCTGCCTCCGTCACCCCCAACATTCTCCTACACTGGGAGCCCAACCTTTGCAGTACCAAGGGCTTCTCCTTCCATTGGTGTCCAACAATGCCATCCTCTGCTACATATGCAGTTGGATTCAAGGGCCAGTCTATATATAGTCTTTAGGTAGTGGTTTAGTCCCTGGGAGCTCTGGTTGGTTGGCATTGTTGTTCTTATGAGGTTGCAAGCCCCTTCAGCTCTTTCAATCCTTTCTCTAATTCCTCCGCTGGGAATCCCGTTCTCAGTTCAATAGTTTGATGCTAGCATTTGCCTTTGTATTTAACATGCTCTGGCTGTGTCTCACAGGAGAGATCTGTATTTGGTTCTTGTCAGCATGCACTTCTTAGCTTCATCAAGCTTATCTAGTCTTGGTGGCTGTATGTACATGGGCCACATGTGGGGCAGGCTTTGAATGGCTGTTCCTTTAGTCTCTGCTCCAGACTTTACCTTCATATCCTCTCCTATGAATATTTTTTCCTCCTTTTAAGAAGGAGTGAAGCCTCTGCATTTTGGTCATCCTTCTTCTTGAGCTTCATGAGGTCTGTGGATCCTATCTTGGGTAATTCGAGCTTTTAGGATAATATCCACTTATCAGTGAGTGCATACCATGTGTGTTTTTCTGTAATTGGGTTAACTCACTCAGGATGATACTTTCTAGTTCATTCCATTTCCCTATGAATTTCATGAAGTTATTGTTTTTGATAGCTGAGTAGTACTCTATTGTGTAGATGTACCACATTTTCTGTATCCATTCCTCAGTTGAAGGGCATCTGGGCTCTCTCCACCTTCTGGCTATTATGAATAAAGCTGCTATGAACATAGTGGAGCATGTTTCTTTGTTGTATTTTGGAGCATCATTTGGGTATATGCCCAGGAGAGGTTTATCTGGGTCCTCAGGTAGTGGAATGTCCAGTTTTCTGAGGAATCTCCACACTGATTTCCAAAGTGGTTGTCCCAGTTTGCAATCCTACCAACAATGGAGGAATGTTCCTCTTTCTCCACATCCTCACCAGCATCTGCTGTTGCCTACATTTTTTATCTCAGCCTTTCTGACTGGTGTGAAGTGGAATCTCAGGGTTGTTTTGATCTGCACTTCCCTGAAGACTAAGGATGTTGAGCATTTCTTTAGGTACTTCTCAGCCATTCAATATTCCTCAGCTGAGAATTCTATGTTTATCTCTGTAGCCCATTTTTAATAGGGTTATTTGGCTCTTGGGAGTCTAACTTCTTGAGTTCTTTGTATATTTTGGATATTAGCTCTCTATCAGATGTAGGATTGGTAAAGATCTTTTCCCAATCCGTTGGTTGCTGTTTTGTGCTAGTGACAGTGTCCTTTGCCTTACAGAAGTTTTGCAGTTTTACAAGGTCCCATTTGTCGATTCTAGATCTTAGAGCATAAGCCATTGGTGTTTTGTTCAGGAAATTTTCCCCAGTGCCCATGCGGTGGAGAATCTTCCCCACTTTTTCTTTATTAGTTTGAGTGTATCTGGTTTGATGTGGAGGTCCTTGATCCAAAGTCCGTTTTTAAGCCCGCCTCTGTGCATTTGTACAATACATGCATATGTGCATGCAGGACCATGTTTGTATTTATGCAGCATGTAGGTGAAAATCATAAGGAAAAAGTTGGCTGTCCCCTGCTTAAAATCACTCTCTGCAGCTATCTAATACATGAAATGTTGGAAGTGTTCCTATTCACAAAGAAGCCCTTACTGAAGGGCTTTGCAGAAAGCCCTTTCGGGGTGTCCTGATGTCCCCCAGGTATCCCCAGTGTCAGTATAGATTAAGGCTATCGATTGAATGTTCTGGTAGCATTCTACACTATGCCTGATTATCTTCCAGTTATTTGCTTACATTCTCAAAATTATTGCTTAGCCCTTATACTTTCCATGAGACTACAAATGACGTAATGCCTGAATGAAGCCTGGCTTACTTCCTGCTCTGCTTTCCCACCTATTACAGTCGCAATGGAACTTAGTTGTTTAATGAACAAAAGGATGGGAAAAAATAATTTTAAGGGAAAAGATGTCTGATAGGAAGTCCACAGATACATGACTTTTGCTTTTATAATTTTTCTCAATTTATTGTCTAAGAAAATACATAATTCAATAGCATTAAGAAATTGGGACGAAGATTGTAGACAAAAATGTTAGTATTGTTTGTTTCTCATTTAAAAATCAATTTTTATCTAAGGTTAAGGAATAATAAAATAATTTAATCAGTATCTAATAACTATAGCACAGATATTCTATTATTTTGGACTACACTACTGAAATGTTTGGGCATTTAAAAAAATGCTATCTATTGTCCAGACCACAGTACTGAATTTGTAGACTTGAAGAAATGTTCATATCTGCTAGAAATTGAAATGGAGATGTTTTAACAAACCTGTTAAAAGTTAACTTCTTAGATTTAAATTTCAGTTTCTTCTTTCTTTGTATAATAAGCATGCTACGATGCTTGGGTTTGTTCTTTCATAGGATAGAATGGCATTTCTTTCCCTAAGTCAAACTAATGTTTTCCAAATTTAAGAGACTTTACCAATCTCAGTAGATTTATGCAGAAGTATTAAAGAAAGTGTAAGTCTTGAAAACTTAAGTGAGCCAAATGTGGCTGACATTGTCATTTATTATTTTGAGTCTCCAGACCAGCCATTATGATAACAGCCTTGAACTGTGAAGAAGTGAGAGTTCTTAATCAGTAACTTATATGTGTCTCTTATATGACAAGCCTTTTTAACTTCAATAATCTCCATTAATGGGGTCCTTTGATGCTACTACTCACTCACCAACACAGGCCTCTTACATTTGCAGTTGGCTAAAACCATAACACAGGTTGACGTACAGTCCTTCCAACTCTTCCAAGTTTACTTGGATTTTTTTAAAGACCCACATGTATGTATTCATTATTTGGCTAAGAAATTATTATTTTTTTTTTGGTTCTTTTTTTCGGAGATAGGGATCGAACCCAGGGCCTTGCGCTTCCTAGGCAAGCGCTCTACCACTGAGCTAAATCCCCAACCCCCGGCTAAGAAATTATACTGTGAGAGAAATGACTAAAATCCATGAACTCTCAGAAGGTGGGTATATGGAATCATGTCCTCTAGAACTGACAACTTGTACCTGAAGCAAAATGTGCACCTGGGTGAATTAAGAAAACCATGTGAGTGGCCTGGGAGCAGCTTCTTTCTTCTAAGTTAGAGCACTTCATGAAGACTGGAGTGTGCTCCTAAACCACAGAATGCCACTGTCCCACATGCCAAACCCCAGTCTAGCTGTTTTCTATACTTTGGGGTTATTCCTCTGTTCTCCTCACTCACACAAATGATCTGATATGCTCCATAACAGAGTCCTCTGCAGGGACCTTCAGTGAGCGCATCTCCATTGTGGTCAGAGTTTGGTAGTAACCTGTGTTCTCCTGACATCTAATCATGTCTCAGAGACGGCCATAGGAATAGACAGGCACATCCGAGCAGAATGACCATACAACATTTCAGCACCCTGGACAGCACAGGACATTTTAAAAGGCAATTCTTGTCATTTATATTCACCTCCCGAAAATAAATGCCATCCAAACACTCTACTTTGATTTCAAAGGGTAGAAGTGACTGATTTTTCTCACCAGGTTGTAAGGATGCCTCCTTATCAGCTCTGGAGTTCTCAGCGTGGTTGCCTGGATACTCAGTCTCCCTGAGTATTATTCTGATTAAAGGGCAATTTAGAGGTTTTTTTCTTCAAATCTATCTGTAATTTAGAAATATTATCAGCTCTCTGGTACACTGATTTGTCAAGTGGCAGATTGAGCATTATTATTTAAAGATGGGATTTCAATAAGGTGAAATAAGAATGTGATTGGTCATATATCATCAGCCCCCATTTTGATATATATATGCACTAAATTTAGTGAATCTTCTTTGGATAAAATGAGATCAATAGATTTGGGAGTTACCAAGGGTGGGAATGAAACTATTGGCCAAGAGTTTCTATTTTACGGTTTAAAGATAATCAACCATTATTATGAACCAGTGTACATCAGGATGGTTCTCGGGAGAAAAGAACGAAGAAAATGCGTCAAATCGTCATTTTTTTTTGAAGACTTTCTTGTTTCCTCAGTTATTAAAATAATGGGCTTAGAAGACAAAGACTACACTTTCTGATTCACAGAAACTTCGCGCAGTAAAAATCGTGTGCCTATAATCAACCCATTGCTTCGTAATTTACTTCTATCCCGGCAGATTTGCATGTGCGAAGCTGCATCTGGTTAAGGCGTTTGATTCCATAACCTGTGATATTTGTACTCATCAGTGGCCCAGCCACAGCTTCCGGCAATGAGAGAGTACAAAGACAGGAATGGCTCCCCTGCATCGCTGTGGGGTCTCTCTCTTCGCTTCCTACATATGTGTGTCCAGCATGCTCACATCCATTTCCTGTCCTGATAGATAACTGCATTTTCTAGAGATGTCCAGAGATAAAAAACATTCTGTACACCTATTGCTCTCCCTCCTTTCACTTCCTAGGAACTCAGCAAATTCATGACTTTGCTGTATCCTTCATTGGCTTATTCTTGTTAGTGGCTCAGATTCTGGAATACCTCCAACTTAGTTTTCCTATTTTTTTTCTTAATGGATTTTTTGAGCCATTTTGTTTTCTGATATTACAATTCTTCTACCCATAGATAGTCTTACTCTCTGCAAGGGCATGTGATAGTTTTATGTCCCAATATTAAAGAGATTTCCACCTCACCACCTAGTGTTGTTCAATACAGTATTCCCAACAGTGAGGTATAAAGTGTCAGTTGTTCCACTCTCTATCAACTCATCTCCTGTATCTTAAAACTTTTAAAACTTTTTAAAATTAAATTAATTTTTTTACTTATTGACTTTGCATCCTGCTCACTGTCCCCTTCCACAATCTTTACCCCATTTCCCCATCTCTTCTCCTCTGAGCAGATGGTGGTCTCCCTGGGTATCCCTCCCTCCCTGGCACTTCAAGTCTCTGAGAGGCTAGGCGCTTCCTCTCCCACTGAGGCCAGACAAGATAGCCCAGCTAGTATAACATATCCTACGTACAGGCAACAGCTTTTGGATAGCCCCTGCTCTAGTTGTTCAGGACCTACATGAAGACCAAGCTGCACATCTGGTACATATGAGTAGGGAGGCCTAGGTATATCCCTGTATGTTCTTTGGTTAGTATTACAGTCTCTGAGAGCACCAACAGTCCAGGTTAGTTGACTCTCTTGGTCTTCCTGTGGAGTCCCTATTCCCTTCAGAGTCTATAATCCTTATTCTTCCATAAAAGTTGCCATGCTCCATCTACTGTTTGGCTGTGTGTGATTGTATCTGTCTGAGTCAGCTGCTGCGTGGAGACTCTTAGAGGACCACATGTTGTTGTCAAACAACTTTAGCAGATCCAATAAGAATGTTTATCCTATTTCATTCCTTATTTCATGTGTGTCTACTGAAGCTGAAATAATTCCCTTCCACATTGCCATGCTATTTTCCATTATGTTTCTGGTGTGTTTCCCTTCTCATGCAAACTTGTAATTTTAGTTTCTAATGTTTTGTTATTAAGATGTGAGAGTTTATATATGTTCAATCTGTTGTATATAAAATCCAATGAATCATCTCTAGCCTATGTAAAAATATTTTTAAGCCTTGTCATTTTAATTTTTTGCAATCTTTTACCCTGGGTTAATGTCTATCCTTGATGTTGAGGTGTGTTTCTTGGATATAGCAAAAGGATAGTTTCTGGTTTTGTATGCATTCTGTCACTCTATGTCTTTTTATTGGGGAAAATAAGCCCATTGATACTTAGAGGGATTGATGATCAATGGTTGTTGTTTTGTTTTTGTTGTTGTTATTGCTGTTGGTGGTAGTTTGTGTGTGTTTGGATGTGAGTGTGAACATGCTTCTCTCTCTCTCTCTCTCTCTCTCTCTCTCTATCCCTCTCTCTCTCCCTATCCCTCTATCCCTCTCCCTCTCTCTCTCTCTCTCTCTCTCTCTCTCTCTCTCTCTCTCTCTCTCTCTCTCTGAGTGTGTGTGTGTGTGTGTGTGTGTGTGTGTGTGTGTGGTGATTTCCTTCTTTTGGTTTTGCTGGTGTGAGATAATTTTCTATTTTCATAGGTGTAGGTTTGAGTTTTCTTTCTAGCATCTTCTTTGTGGCTGGATTCATTTATTTTATCATGACTTATCATATCTTATCCAAATCTGGTAATTGAAAGTTTTTCTAAAAATATTAGTCTGCGTTGGTACCTATGGACACTTAGAGTCCAGTGTTCATCTGTCCAAGCCCTTCTAGCTTTTAGAATCTCCATCAAAAAATGAGTTGTAATTTTAGTACGTCTGTCTTCAAATGTTTTTTTCCTCTTGCAACTTTTAATATTCATTCTTTTATCTGCATGTGTAAAGTTTTGATTACTATGTGGCAGGGGTAATTTCTTTTATGGTTCAATACATGTAGAGTTCTATATGCCTTTCATTCCTAGAAAGATCTCTTCTTCCTTAGGCTAGGAAAATTTTCTTCTGAGATATTGTTGAAAATGTTTCCTACACATTGGAGCTGGTTATCTTCTTCTTCCTCTATTCCTGTGATTTCTGGGTTTGGTCTTTTCAAAGCATCCCAGATTTTCAGGATATTTTGTGCCAGGAGTTTTTATTTTTACTTTTTGGATTTAGCATTATCTTTGAATAATGCATCTATTTCTTCTATTATATATTCAATGTCTAAAATTATTTCTTTCATCTCTTGTATTCTCTTTATGAAGCTTGTATCTGTAGCTGTTTAAATAACTAAAATTTGTATTTCCAGAATTTCCTCAGATTTTTTTAACCCTATTTCCATTTTTAGGCTTTCAAATATTTTATTCATTTTCTTACACTGTTTTCTGATTTCTTTAAGGGATTTATTGATGTCCTTTTTAAGGACCTCTATCATCTTCATAAGGGTAGAGTTTTGTTTGTTTGGTTGGTTTGTTTGTTTTTTTCCTTGTGCTGCAGCTAACAGTTTGGGATACTCAGGGTTTGCTCAGCTCAGCAGGGATATGTTGCCCTGGCTGTTCTTGATTATATTTGGTGCTAGCTGGCTTCTATGCATGTAGGAGTAGACTCATTCCTACATGGCTGATTTCTGGATTTGTCTTCAATGGGTGGATTTTTTTATCTTTTGGTTTCTGTTTTCTCTCTGGATTTTCAGAGTATGATGCCTGTGTGTTAGCTGTTTCCTTGAGGCTACTTCAGTTGGTGTATTACCAGTAAGTGCCTGCTGGCATAATACAAGGCTATATTAGAGAAAGGAAGGTAGAAGAAATTGTTGTTGTCCATTAGGGATTGGGTAAGAGATGAAAAGGAGGCTGCAGAGGTTCTATGCTATAGAGTTGGGTATGAAACTGGGGGATTAGATTTGGCAGAGATGTAAGAGAGCTTTGGATCCACTTTTGATTCAGCCTTCTTGTTGACTTGATTATAATGGCTCTTGGGTTAGCAGGGAGTTTCTACTGGAGCTGTAGACTGGGACAATGCACTACTGCAAACTTCAGTGGAGAACTAGAAGGGAAAGGTCAGTGAGCTCCAGAGGATATGGGAGTAAGGGTCAGGGAAGGTTACCAAAGTTGTTCTGCTGGAGACCTGGCACTGAGACTTGGGTACTGGATTGGCAGGAACAGAAAACAAGATATTTTATATTTTTAAAGTTTTATTCAGCTTTATTTTTTTCACTTTGACTTCCATGTCATTGCTTAACTTTTAAATATGTGAGGCACTGTTTTACTAATTGTTTCAGTGACTTTACCTTTCTAACTTGAACTTTCTTGTCTGTTCTAGCTCAATGTGGATTGACTGACATTTAACCTACATGCAGGACCAATTCCTTGGTATGGAATGTGCAAAGAAACAGGATATCTCTAACTTGTTGAAAGGCATTCTGAGGAATTTCATTTGTTGGGATGCTTATGTGTTACATAGGATAATGAAAGCGTTGAGTAAGAGTTGAGCATTGCAGAAATTAGGAATGTAAAAAGAAAAATTAGGGAGACAGAAGAAAGAGGCAGAGAGAGAGAGAGAGAGAGAGAGAGAGAGAGAGAGAGAGAATGAATTTGAATGACAAGGAACATACAAAGAGACAGAATCTTGTTATGCAGCTTTACTTCCTTTTGGCGTGTGTGTGTGTGTGTGTGTGTGTGTGTGTGTGTGTGTGTGTGTGTGTGTGTTCTGTTTTGCTTGCATAGATATATGCATGATACATGTGTGGTACCTAGGACTCTGACATGCTAATGTGCTTTACACAGAGGTCTTTAATTCACATTAAGGAGCAAATAACCATTTTATCACAAGGTGTTAAGCATACATATGACCTCATTTTATCTTTTTTGTGAATAATTTTATATTATTTCAATTAACTTCTAAGGTTAGCAAACAAACGTTTTTTTTTTTTCTAGGCATTTTCACACATACATGTTATAGTTTATTCTTATACTTCCCTTCTCCCAGTGCCCTCACCATAGGACTTTCTGTTTCATGCCTATTCTGTTTCTTATACCACTAACGTTTTCCTTCACTTTTGCTTTAAAGGTATCTCATGACTCAATCTATTTTTAATATCCTTCAAGTTGAGATTATTTCTTTCTTTCTCATGAGGTTTATAATGTAAAGTCAAAAGTAAACAGTAACATTCAAACACAAGTATATATGCATGTGTATATATACCTATATATATATACACATATTCATGTATACATATATGTATTTATAGATGCACATATATACTGATAATTTAAATTTCAGAGGTCCAGATGCTATTCATCTTTTAATGTTTGACTTACCTTGTTTAACATTGTTATTTATTTTTCCTTATGATTAATTAGTTTTAGACTGTGCACATGCACCACATTTTCTTTATTCATTCATCTTTGCATGTGCATTTTAGATGCTTGCTATGAATAGTGCATAGCCATAGATACACAAATATCTTTGCAATAATCCCTTCATGTACAAAATCTAGAATGACAAGTTGAACCATAGGGCAGTTCTGTTTTTAGTTTTGTGCAGAAATTCCAAACTGATTTCCAGATAGGCTACACAAGTTTACTCTCTTACATATCAAGAACAGGGCTCTGTTTTCTCTACACCCTTTGTTTAAGACATTGTAGTTTTCTGATCCCCCACCCCAACCCCTGTAGTTTTCTTCTATGTATGTTTATATTGCTTTGCTAAACTTATTTTAGGTTCTCTGTCCTTACCATTAGTGTTCGTGTCTGTTTCTGTGCTTGAAAGAAGCTATTTTTAAAAAAATTTTATTATATATTCCTTTACTTATATTTCAAAAGTTATTCCCCTTCCCAGTTTCCTGTCCATAAGTCCCCATTCCCTCCCCTCCCACTCCCCCATACGGGTATTCCCTCTATACACCCCCCTTATTGTCCTCCACTATATGCACCTGCACTGGAGGTCCAACCTTGGCAAGACCAAGGGCTTTCCCTTCCACTGGTGCCCCAACATGGCTATTCTCTACTACATATGCAGTTGGAGCCCTGGGTCAGTCCATGTATAGTCCTTTGGTAGTGGTTTAGTCCCTGGACGTTCTGGTTGATTGGCATTGTTGTTTTATGGGGAATGCAAGACCCTTCAACTTTTCAACCCTTCCTCTAATTCCCCCAAGGGGTCTTATTCTCAGTTCAGTGGTTTGCTGCTAGCATTGACTCTGTATTGGACATGCTCTGGATGTGTCTCTCGGGAGAGATCTATATCAGTCTCTTTCAGCATGCTTTTTTTAGCTTCATCAATCTTATCTAGTTTTGGTGGCTGTATATATATGGGCCACATGTGGGTCAGGCTCGGAATGGCCATTCCTGGAGTCTCGCTGCTCTAAACTTTGCTTCCATATCCCTCCTATGAATATTTTCCCCCTTTTAAGAAGGAGTGGGAGCATCTGCATTTGGTCATCCTTCCTGAGTTTCCTATGGCCTGTAGATTGCATCTTGGGTAATTGGAGCTTTGTAGCTAATATCCACTTATCAATTAGTGCATACCATGTGTGTTTTTCTGTGATTGATTAACTTCACTCAGGACGATATTTTCTATTCTGAAATCTGGAATTGTGTGCTTTCTAGTTTTATGAAGAATGCCCATGGGGAAATGAAGAAAATTACATTGAATTTCTAGGCTTGAGGCTCAGTGGCAAGACCTTTTCCTGTTCATCACAATAACGTGACTTTTGGTTCTCAAAGCCTCTTGCAATTGAATATATTCCCCCAGTTTAGGTAACTTTCTCCAGTGAATATTTCATGTATTCTAAGTTTTTCTATCCCAGGGATAGGGGTTTTTTTTTTTTTTTGTCTTAAGCATATAATAGAATTCTTGAACACTGGCTTCATTTTCTTTCTTTTTCTTTTTCCTGCTTACTGATATTTAAGTGCAGTAATGGTAATTTTGTCTTACATCGCGGATAATTTCTCCTGTGCTTGGCTATGTCCATTGGTACTACAAACTCTGTGTTTATTATATGAGTCGTTGCTTTTTATTTTTCATTTCAAGTAGTTGTTTTATATTCAAAAATTTTGATTTCATTGCTGTAATTTGTTCCAGGCTGCTTACTTTTAATCAATATTTTTGTTTTCTCATCTATTTTGCTGGTTTTAATCCTTTGTTTTGTTGGCTTTCCTTTCTGTTTTCTTGATAACACCATTAGCAAAAGAACAAAATTATACAAAAAGCAAACAAAGTAAAATCAAACAAGAAACAACAGAAAAAACCCACTGTTGTAGAAGACATAGAAATACATTATAATGAAATTTATAATGAGTTATAGCTCACTAAATACCACCAATAACTATATAAAAACTTGCATAACTATTTTAGAATATCCTATGAAGATTAAAATAGTTTAGGATAACTACGCTAATATCAAATTAATGAGATAAAATAAGGAGAGGGAGAAAGGAAGGAAGAGAGAGAGCTTTGGTAAGGAGAAAGATAAGGAAGAAAGGAATCAGAAAAAAAAGGAATGGTTAGGAATAGATGAGAGCAATCAATTACAAACAACCACAAAACATATAGAAAACAAAAACACCAGAAGGATATTTCCCGACAATGTGCCATGTGATGCTTAAAAATCAGTCTCACTGAGTCATTCAGTGCGCCGTGGAGTCTCACTTAGGTTGCCAACCATACCTTAGGACAAATCCCATGAAAGAAGAAGTTGGTCATTACAAAATAAACTCAGTGGTATTTTTGTGGGTTTGTTGTTGCTGTATTTTGCTTAGTTTGGACATTTTCGACTCGTTTTAATGTTTTTTTTTTCTTGTTTATTTTTGCCTTGTTTTTTTGTGGGTTTTATGGAAAGTGTTTCTTAGTTTTGTATTGTTTTTGTTTGTTTGTTGCTTTTTTTAAGAGAGAGGAGAAGATCATAATGCTTAGTGGGTAGGAGGTGGAAAGAATATTGTTGAGGTCTGACATGCCCCACCCCCACCCAGCATAGCTGTAGACATTTTGTTCCATGTCTGCCAACTGTTTCATATTGTTGCTGTGCTATGCCTACCAGTCATTGACACAGAAAAATAAACACAAAGCAAGGTCATGCTGACCATAACACCAGTTATGTTCTGTATGTCCCGAGGTTTGTTAATTTTAAGGAATTACACATGTAGGAGCCATCAAGTTAGAGGTCAATATGTGTAAAATATCTTGTGCCAGAGCTGACCAATGGGCAGCACTTCTTGTACCTGTGTATGAGCCTATTCTCATTTTTGTGTTTCTTCCTTTACAAGCTGACAGAGAAACATGTTCAATGCCATGGCCCAGTCCAGAATTCTGTATTAGGGTATATGTTCAATATACCATCCCTGTCTGACTGAGATCAGTGTTTGTGTGCTTTGTGGAATGACTCTTAGACCCCAACAGCTATGGGAAGAATTGGAGGATGAGCACACATGATCAATATATATTATATAAAGTTTTTGTTAAAATTGGTAAAGCAAAATTAGATTAATCTATAAGGAAAAATAGAAATTTAAGTCATATTTCAGGTTAATTGAGAGGAGTCTGATATAGCTGTCTCCTGAGAGGCTCTGCCAGAGCGTGACAAATACAGAGGCAGATGCTTGCAGCTAATCATTGGACTAAGAATGGGGTCCCCAGTGGAGAAGTTAAAGGACTGAAGGAACTGAAGGGGTTTGCAACTCCTCAGGAAGAACAACAATATCAATCAACTAGCCACCCCAGAGATCCCAGGGATTAAACCACCAACCAAAGAGTACACATGGAGTGACCCATGGCTCCAGCTGCATACGTAGCAGAGGATGGCCTTGTTGGACTTCAATGGGAAGAGAGTTCCTTGGTCCTGGGAAGGCTTGATGCTCCAATGTAGGGGAATGCCAGGGTGGGGAGGTGGAAGGGAGTAGGTAGGTAGGTAGAGGAGCATCCTCACAGAAGCAAGTGGGTGGGAGGGATAGTGTGTTTCTGGAGGGGAAACCAGGAAAGGAGATAACATTTGAAATGTAAATAAAAAATATCCAATCAAAGAAAAGACGAAAAAGAAATTCAAAGTACATCTAAACATGTAGGTTGAGGAGGAACCACTGGATGTCTAAAACACAACACAACACACACACACACACACACACACACACACACACACACACATCAAAAACTCTCTCAATGGAAAATAAATACCAATAAACAAAATTAGATGGGTATATGAGGAGGAATCCAAATAAAAGATTTAAATAATTTAAAATGCAATAAAGCCACAGATGCCAGCCCAGACTACTATACCTAGTGTAAATGTCATATTTATTGCCTTAGATGAAGTGATGAGATGAGAGATGAACCCAAGATGTGAAATGTGTGAATACATAATTTGGGCTGAACCCAGAGCATTTCTTTCTCTGTTCTAACTATCCCTAGACCTAGGCCTGGAAGCTTCTATCCTGTATACAATCTAATCTTCCATGCTGACAGATTCACTCTGCCTTCTCTTGATTTGGGCCTGCTTTTCTCTACTTGGCCTCATACTAACTTTGGCAATATAGTGTAACCTTTGCCCCACAATGAGATATCACTTTCAAATATGGCTGCTTTCTTCTAAACAAACTAACCTTACCTTTATTTTAGGGAGTAAAGTTACATACTAAGTACATGCCTGCATTCTAGGCAGATCATTACATAACCCAGGGCATGTCTGCATTCTGGCCAGATCATATAGACCTAGAAAGTCTTTGGATGTGATCCCTTGCCAGAGCACCCAAGAAGCTGGATTAAAATTCCTCTATGACCTAGGAAAACTTTCAATCAATATAGATAGAGAAAACGAGATATTCCGTGATAACATCAAATTTAAACCATATCTACAAATCTAGGCCTACTAGGTACTGGAAAATAATGCTACTGGAAGCTACTCAGAAAAATAAACTCAACCCAAGGAGATTGATTATGCCCGTGGAAACACAAGAAATAAATAATATGATAACAGCAAAAAACAAAAGAAAGGAAATACACACATGAAAGACATTTAAACATCAGATACAAGAGCAACAGGATATGCAGTGATACAAAACCTCTATAGCAGGACTCATTGTTCAAGAATCCCTGTCTACTTCTTTTGTCTGCATGACCTGCTTGTTGGTGAGAATAAGGTACTATAGATTCCCATTATCTGCCATGTATTAATTACCATGTGTGGTAGTTGATGGATGATTTAAGCTTTAGTAATTGACTTTATTTTTTATGAATTGTTACAAATATGGGTGCCATTGCAATAAGAGCATACAAGTTAGAAGTTGAAATGTCATCTTGTTGGATTCTTTCATTTAATGAGTATGAGTGTTCTTCCTCATCTCTTTTGATTAATTTTGGTTGGAAAACTATATTGTTACATATTAGGATGGTTAGATCAGCTTGCTTCTTATGTACATTGGCTTGAAAAATCTTTTTCCAACCCTCTATTCTGAGGTAATATCTATTTTTGATATTGAGGTGTGTTTTGTATATGCAGCATCAGTATGGATCACGTTATAAATCAAAAGGTCCTAAGAGATATCTGTAGAACATTTCATCCAAAGACATATATATGTATATATATATATATATATATATATATATATGTATATAATCTTCTCAGCAACTCATGGAACTTTCTCCAAAATTGACCACAAACTCAGTCACAATGCAATTCTCAACAGACTACTATAGATTGAACTGGGTTTCAACAATAAAAAGAAGAAATGCTGCCAAACTCATGAACATGAACAACTATCTATTCAATGACTACTGAATCAAGACAGAAATAAGACGAAACTTTAAAAATTCCTAAAATTCAATTGAAATGAATGCACAAAATACCATATATATGGGACACAATGAAAGCAATGCTAAGATAAAAGTTCATGACAAGTAGGTACATAAAAATTTGGAGATATCTTATACTAGTAGCTATACAGCACATGAGAAAGCTCGAGAATAAAAAGAAGCAAGCTCATCCAAGAGGAATACATGGCAGGATATAATCAACTGAGGAAGAAATCAATAATGTAGAAACAAGAATTATAATATAAAGAAGCAGTACAACAAAAAAAATTGGTTGTTTGAAGAAATGAACAATATAAACACTTATACAAACTAGCTAAAAGTCAGAGAAAGAATATCCAGTTTAACAAAATCAGAAAGAAAAAGGGTGATGTAACAAGAGACACCAAGAAAATCCAAAGAATTATTATGTCATACTTTAAAAACTTGAGCTCCACAAATTTGGAAAATCTAATAATTTTGCATTTTTTTATGAAAGATATAACTTACCAAAGTTAAATCAAGATCAGACAGACAACTTAAATAGAACTATAATACCCAAGGAAATATAAGCAGTCATTATAACCCACCCCCCCCAATATCCAGGGCCAGAAGGTTTTAGCACAAAATTCTTCCAGAGTTTCAGAGAAATGCTAATGCAAAACTCCTCAAATTTTTCTCAAAATAGGAACAGAAGGAACATTGCTAAATTTGTTTTGAGTCCACAGTCACCCTGACACCCAATCCACCAAAGATTCAAGAAAAAAGAACTGCAGACGAATTTCCCTGAGCATAATGCAAAAATATTCAACAAAATACTCCCAAACTGAATCCAAAAACAGATAAAAACTATCAAGTAGGCTTCATCCCAGAGATGTAGGGAAGATTCAATATATAAAAAATCAGGGGGTTGGAGATTTAGCTCAGTGATAGAGCGCTTGCCTAGCAAACGCAAGGCTCTGGGTTCAGTCCCCAGCTCTGGAAAAAAAAATCAGTAAATGTATTCTACTATATAAACAAACTGAAAGAAAAAAATACTTGATCATTTCATTAGA
Organism: Rattus rattus; assembly: GCF_011064425.1. NCBI lineage: Eukaryota > Metazoa > Chordata > Mammalia > Rodentia > Muridae > Rattus > Rattus rattus. The sequence goes on from NC_046167.1 coordinate 21,503,637, forward strand.
TACCAAAAACGTCTTTGACAAACATTTAATGCCACTTCATGATAAAAGTCTTAAGAGAGATTAGGAATAGAAGGGACACGCCTAACCACAATAAAGGCAATTTACAGCATACCTATAGCCAGTATCAAATGAAATGGAATAATTCCACTATAATCAGGAAAAAGACAAGGCTGTCAGTCTTTTCATAACTATTCGTTGCAGTGCTGAAAATCTTAGCCAAAGCAATAAGACAAATGAAGTAGACCAACAGTCTACAAATTGAAAAGCAAGGAATCAAAGTATTATTTGAAGATGATATGATAATATACAAAAGCAACCCTAAAACTTTTACCAAGGCACTCCTATGACTGATAAACACTGTCAGCAAAGTGGCTGGATATGGGGTTAACTCCAAAAAATAATAACCCTCCTTTGTACAAATGGTAAACAGACTAAGAAGGAAATCAGGGAAACACCACTGCTCTTCACAATAGCCACAAACATTATTAAATATTGAGGATTATTTTTAATGTGTATTTGCTCTAATCAAGCAAATTAGAGACTTGTATGATAGAAATTTCAAGGCTTTAAAGAAGAAATTGAAGAAGATCTCAGGAGATGGAAAGATCTATGTTCGTGGATGGGCAGAATGGAGTAAAGATAGCCATCCTACCAAAATCAATGTACAGATTCAACACAGTCCCTATCAAAATTTCAACAGGATTCTTCACAAACCTTGAAAAGACAATACTAAATTTCATGTGGGAAAAACAAAACACTCAGCATAGCTAAAAATTTTCTAAACATTAAAAAATTGTTGACGGTATTACCATTCCTGATTTTGAGCTGTACTAAAGAGCTATAGTAGTAAACACTATGTGGTATAGGCATGAAAGCAAACAGAGTAGTCAGTGGAATTGAATCAAAGACCCAGAAATAAATCCATATACCTATGAGCACCTGATTTTTGATAAAGAAGCCAGAAACAAACAATAAAATATAGGAAGCATTTTCAACAAATGGTGCTTGGTCTAACAGGTTGTCTGCATGGTAATGAATGCAAATAGATCTATATTATAACCACCCTGCAAAAATATTCAAGTCTAAGTGGATTAAAAACTTCCAAACAAAACCAGACACACTGAACATAATAGAAATGGAAGACTTGGGGGAAGGATTGAAAAAAGCTGAAGGGGATTGCAACTCCATGAAAAGAAAAACAGTATCAACTAACCAGAACCCCTAGTTCCCAGGGGGCTACACAACCAATCAAAGAGTATACTTGGAGGGACCCATGGCTCCAGCTACATATGTAACAAAGTTTTGCCCTATCAATGAGAGGGGTGGTCGTTGGTCCTGTGAAGGCTTGATGCCCCAGCGTAGGGGGATGCTAGAGTGGTGAGACTGGAGTAGGTGTGTGGGTGGGTGGAAGAGCACCCTCCTAGAGGTAAAGTGGAGAGGGGATGGGATGGGGGGTTGAAAGGGAGACCAGGAGGGGCACAACATTTGAAATGTAAATAAATAAATTAGCCAGTAAAAAAGAAAGAAAAAGAAATTAGAGAATAGCCTTGAACTCATTGGCACAGGAGACAATTTTCCAAACAGAATGCTGATAGCATAGACACTAAGATCAACAATTAATAAATGGAACCTCATAAAACTTAAGAAGCTTCTGTAAGGCAAAGGATAGTGTTGATAGGACAAAACAGCAGCTTTTAGAATGGGAAAAGACTTTAACCAATTTCATGTCTGATAGAGAGCTAATACCTAAAGACAGTGTATATAAAGAACTCAAAAAACTAGACATCAGCAAGCTAAGTAATCAAATTTATGTATCAAATGGGGTACAGGAGTTGGCTTAATCATGCCACCATAAGGACTGCAGGATCCTAACTCGGGTTGGCAGGCTCAGAGACAAGCACATTTACCTACCTAGCTATATTGCCAACACAAATTATGATTTTTAGTCTTTTACAGAGATGTTATTTGGAATAATTTTCGCTATGAGTAGGGGACTTCATTCAACACAAACTCCATTTAACATAAAGCAAGGAATCACTTGAACTGTCAGGTGTTCTAGTAGAAACAGGCAGCTATGCAAAAGACTCAGAATATAAATATATCTTTTTTAAAAAATCATTTTACTTATTTACATCCCAAATGCTGCCCTTGTTCTGGTACCTTATCTAAGAGTTCTTCCCTCTATTCTCCCTCCCCTTCACCTCTGAGAAGATACCCTGTCCTGATCATCCTCCCTCTTTGGGGTATCAAGTCTCAACAGAATTAGGCGCATCCTCTTCCACTGAGGCCAGACAAGGCAGTCTTCTGTTGCATATATGCCCCAGGCTAATACCAGCCTGTGTATGGTCTTTGGTCGATGGCTTGGTCTCTTGCAGCTCCCAGGGGTCCAGGTTAGTTAATGCTGTTGGTCTTCCTATGGTGCTGCCATGCTTCAGTTCCTTCAGTGTTTTCCCTAACTCTTCCAAAGGGGTCCTGACCTTAGTCCAATGTTTGTATTTGCCTCAGTCAGTTGCTGGTAGAGCCTCTCAGAGGACAATCATTCTAGGTAGGTTCATGGCTGCAAGTACAACATAGCATCAGTAAGAGTGTCAGGGTTTGGTGTGCAACCATGGGATGAGGTATCTGAGGTTGGGCCAGTCACTCTCTGACATTTTTAAGACTCTACTCCATTTTGTCCCTGCATTTCTTTTAAACAGGAACAATTTGGGGTCAAAAATTCTGGAAGCGAGTTGATGTCACCATCCCTCTGCTGGGAGCTCTAACTACTGTAAGTGGTTTGGGTTCCATATCCCCACCATTGGACACTTTGGCTAAGGTCACCCAGATTGAGTCTTGGAAGTCTCTTCCATCCCAGGTCTTGGGGATTTTCTAGGAGTTCTCAATGCTCATAGGTATCGTGGGTATTATGTGATTTTTGACTAATATCCACTTATCAGTGAGTACATATCCAAGGCAGTAGTTTCAGGCTTTGACCTGTTCTTTTCACCATGTGAATTTAGCCATTAGGAGCCAACTCAGGTACACAATGACCCCCAACAATTATAGAATTCTAGTTTTGAGTATTGCATTTAGAAAGAGTGCTTAAAATGAGAGCTGGGCCTTTTCATAACAATAACAACAAAATAATAGTATCCTGAAGCAAATGCAAGGAGTTAATATGTATTGAAAATATCTTGGTATGAGAGTCACAGAAAACATCAGTATTCCAGCATCTAAAAACAAATGCACATATATACGTACAGACAGACACAAATACACACACACACACACACACACACACACACACACACACAAATGCATGTATCAAGAAGATGAAGTGAGGGTCTAGCGATATATATCAGGACTTAAGAGCATTATTTGTTCTTCCAGATGACCTTGGTTTGATTCTCATCATCCACATGGCTCTAACAAGCATCTCTCACTTCAGATCCAGAGGATCTAGAATCCTCTTCTGGCCTCTGAGGGCACCATGTATACACGCTGTGCCCAAACATACATGCGGGTAAAATACCCATATGCATAAAATAAGAAAACATTTCAAGCAAAGAAAATGAATTAGAATGAAGATGTTTTTGTATTTGGCATATTCTATGCTCTGCACAGAGTGACAAAGCAGATAAAGCATAGGGCTCTTAATCTCTAAGACGGCTTCTGGTCTCTGCTCTGCTCCATTCTTAACAGCAGCACCAGGGTAGTTTGTGGAAATGTCTATAGACAGACATTTCTATAGATAGAATGTGATGTATATATCATACTCAGGTCCCTGTGACCTGGGAAGGAAACTTAGCTCCTTAGAGTCTGCTTGGACATCAATGTGTTATATAGACTTTACCCTCAAATTTGAGCTTAAGCACGCTATTTAACTTTCGTCTTGTTGACTTTATCTCATAAACAAAGTTAAATAAATCTCGATGAGCTCTGAGCACACTTGCTTATTTGCTGCATGACAAGAAAAGCAAGATGAAAGGGTATTTTGTGTCACTGAAAGTCACACAATGTCAATGGTAGTAAATTGTGGTCTGCTGTGAATAACTATCTACCTCCAGGCTCTACAATCAGCCACCAGTAACCTCCAGCCACTTGAAGCATGGATTATTCCCTTTGGGGGATGTCCCGGTCATTGCAGGACAGTATTGGAATCCCTCAACTCTACCCGGTAGACGCCCGTACTTAGATCTTACAACCTAAATTGTGAGATTATGAACTCATGTCTCAAGGCAGCAGGGTGAGACAATGCTCAACCCAAAACTAAGTCATTGTTATTTTTGTAGACTTGTTATCTCATGTGGCTTTGCTTTGCTTTTGGTTTGTCTTAGTGGCCTCCTAATTTTATATTTTGGTTTCCGATTTTGTGTTTTATGGATTGTTTAGTGAACATGTCTCTGTAAGACACTTGTGGTTTGCTTTCTTTTCTTTGTATTTGGGTTCACTGTGGACTTTTTGTTCATTCATTTGTTTGCCTGTTTGGTTTTTTAAAGAGTAAGGGAGAAAAGGCATGCAGTTAGGTGGGCGGAAAGGTAGGAGAGAAGGTGCGAGGGTATCTTGGTGGAGCTAGAAAATGGAAATGATGATCAGAATACATTGGCTGATTTTCTTTTCAGTTATAAATACAGTAAACATTCTTGTTCTGGATGTGAGTGTGCACGAGTGTGTGTTTATGTTTGAGTACATGAGAAAAGCATAAGCTAGCGCATGCTCTCACATTAGTGTGGATGTGCGTTCCCTCTTCCCTTGAGTGGGAACACACTGAAGACAAGAGTGTGACTTAGGAAACGTCCAAATCCAAACCTGATATGTTGTGTACTCTCAACATACTGGAAATGCTCAGTAATGTTTGTATTCTTTCAACATCCTAGGTATGGGCTTAGGATGCAGCTCAAAGATAGAGTGCTAGTCTAGCATGTATAAGGTCCTGGGTTCAAGTCGTAGGACATCACAAAAAAAGGGCACAAATTTAAGAAACCATGAATGAGGAACAAAGCATCCCAGAGAAAAATTCTAGGAAATTCTATATTAAACTTCAGTGGAGATAGTGAGATATAAATTTAAAACAAAAACCTATTGAGTAGTCTTCCTCTTTATACTGATATAAATTTACAGATGAGGATAGATTTTAAGATAGCTATCTACAGAGCAATTCATGAACCACAGCATTCCTTTAAATTCATGCAATAATTGATTTACATATATATCTAGTACACACAGATTTACACAACACTCTGGGAGCACATAAATATATGTTCTTATTTAATAAGCATGGATAATAAAGAGACTCTAAAGACAAGTGAACTTACAGAGCTGTATTTAAGATACAGCTGAGTAAAAACAATAAATATATCATTGATAATTAAAATATGATTTACAATAGTGAGAGCTTGTAAAAGGAAAACAACAAACAGGAGAGTTAAATATGTGAGGCACTTTGCTGTTCCTCTGCTCATTAAATTTTCAAAACAATTCCAAGGAATAATGATGTCTAACCTCTCTAGTTTTGTGTTTCCAACTGCAGGAAGTGAAATGGGCCATGTTGGTAGGAGAGGCCATGCTCAGCATGTTTAAAGATTTGAACACCAGATTTTCAACTGCTAAGTATTGCCTCAATCTGAGCTGACTTTACTTGGAGAGTTAAGAATTATAATGATTGACACATGACTAAGGTATTTATACATTCATATAAACAATCATTTTAAAGGTCGGCCACAGTATTGGATGTGTCCACTAGTTTTGGAGACCAGATGGATTCTTGAAGTTCTCCCTCACTATGAGATAGAAGAGCCTCCTCTATGAATTAAGCAGATATCCACAGTGTTTCCTCCGATCAATAGTATTTTCATTTCTGAAGCTCTTAACATAAAATTTAAAGCCTGGTGAGATGGCACCAAGGATAAAGGAGCTTTTTCTCAAACCTGACAACCTGAGCTCCATCCCTGGGTTTCAAGTACATGTGTGAAGAGAAACACATCTATATATCATTCACTGAAATCCATATGAACATTGTGTCCTGTGATCAATCCCTCAGCATAACAAAACCATCAAGTGAGAAAGGCTAGTTTTAGGTCCACTTACTTTGACTACAAGCTTCCTATCCACAGCTTACCTGCCATCTAAAACAGGCAGTATGATTGAGAGATACTTCAGTGAATGAAAAAAGACAGCTTACTAAGAATTATCTAGCATGTTTGTCATTAGTAAAGATGTAAATTAATTTTTTAGATGGGAAGGAATTAGGACACAGGCAACACAAATTGCTACTTAGAACATAAATATAGGGTTGAGGATTTAGCTCAGTGTTAGAGCGCTTGCCTAGCAAGTGCAAGGCCCTGGGTTCAGTCCCCAGCTCTGAAGGAAAAAAAAAGGAAAAGAAAAGAAAGGAAAAGAAAAGAAAAGAAAAAAAAGAACATAAAAATAGACAGATGAGACCTACGCATTTCCAGGAAACTTCCAGAAAAAGTATTTGGAGGAGTCATCTGCTCTGGTGAAGAAGGCTGATTCCCTTGGAGACATTCATCAAAGACTGACTTCATAATAGCTTTGACTAACTGGATATGTATCTGTCTTGAATTATGGTGCACAGAACATGTCTTGATCATATAATTTAATCATATATTGCTTTTTTTTCTCATGTAGCTCAGGCTGGCCTCAAATTTGTTGCATAGTTAAGTCTGCCCTTAAAATCCTGACCCTGCTGACATCATGTGCACCGCCTCTAGTTGGTCATTTAATAGTCACAAGTCTATTGTCATTGGGTAGTCATTATGTCTAACCAATTTTCTACCATTTGCTTCTCATTGTTGACTTTTCCTCATCACTGACAGTTAGATCATCCTGTAACAGTTAAATCAGTTTTTTTACTAGTCCATCTTAAAAACATATTGCTAACCCTATGATCTTTTGCCACTTGTAATAAATAATCTAAAACTAAATATTGACTTGCCTTGGCTGTACAATTTTTCCTATATTTTCTAAATACTCCAATCACTACCAAAAACCTCAATTCTACAGCAAGTTATTGAAATAAGTCATGCATTGTCCATAAGCACATACATACAGACATACATAGGGCATGTGTTTGAATATATATGCAAATGCACATATATACATATATTTCTTAAGTTGTGTATTGGCCTCATGCACAGCCTGATTTAATATAAAATTAAATATAATTTTAATATTTAAACTTTAAATATATTTTTCTTACATTTAAAAAAGTGTTCCACTGTGTTCATAACAGCCTTATTTTATAATAGCCAGAAGCTGGAAAGAACCCAGATGCCCTTCAACAGAGGAATGGATATTGAAAATGTGGTACATTTACATAATGGAATACTACTCAGCTATCAAAAACAATGACTTTATGAAATTCTTAGGCAAATAAATGAAACTAGAAATTATCACACTAAGTGAGGTAACCCAATCACAAATATGCACTCACTGATAAGTGGGTATTAGCCCAAAAGCTTGGAATACCCAAGATACCATTTACAGACCACATGAAGCTCGAGAAGAAGGAAGACGAAAATGTGGCTGCTTCAGTCCTTCTTAGAAGGGGGAGCAAAAATATTCATAAAAGGAAACACAGAAACAAAATGTAGAACAGAGACTGAAGGAAAGGCCATCCAAGAATGCTCCATTTGGAGATCCATCCTATATAAAGTCACCAAAACTAAACACTATTGCTGATGCCAAGAAGTGTGTGCTGACAGGAGCCTGGTATAGCTGTCACCTGAGAGACTCTGCCAGAGTCTGACAAAAACAGAGATGGATGCTCACAGTCAACCTTTGAACTGAGAACAGAGTGGTCCCCAGCGGAGGAGTTAGAGAAAGGACAGGAGGAGCTGAAGGGGTTTGCAACCCCATAGGAAGAACAACAATATCAACCAACCAGATCCCCCACAGCTCCCAGGGACTAAACCACCAACCAAAGAGTACACATGCAGCAACTGATGGCTCCAGTTGCATATGTAGCCGAGGATGGCCTTGTTCGGCGTCAGTGGGAGTAGAGGCCCTTGGTCCTGTGAAGGCTGCCCCAGTGTAGGGAATGCCAGGGCCGGGAGGTTGGAGGGAGTAGGTGGGGAAGCGTTGTAGAAGCAGGGAGAGAGGGGATGGGATAGAGGGTTTCTGGAGTGGAAACTGGGAAAGGGGATAACATTTGAAATGTAAATAAAGAAAATATCCACTAAAAGAAAAAAAGGAAAAAAAAAAAAAAAGAAGAAAGGTAATGAGAAATCAATTGGAGCAAGTAAGCCTTCCTCGTGTACTATTTCTGCTTCAAGGTCCTGCCTTGAATTCCTGCCCTGAGTTTCTCCAATGATGGACTGGAACCTGTAAAATTAATAAACAGTTTTCTCTCCAATGAATGAATGAATGAATGAATGAATGAATGAATGAATAAAATTGTGTTCATGTATGTGCAGTGCCCACTGAGTCCAGAAGGGGGCACTGTTGTTAATAGACAGGTATGAGCGACCCCACCTGGGTGCTGATAACGTTATGAATACTATGTGCTCTTAACAACTGAGCCGTCTTTCCAGCTACATATAATTTATTTTGCTACAATGAAAATCTTTATTTTGGTGTTAACATGGGAGACAGTCCAAGAGTGACAGGAAATGAATTGCGACGAATGTGTTGGGACATAGAATGTGGGTGACTCCTACCCACTTAAATTAAGTAAAAAATTCACTGCTTGGATAAAAGAAAAATGTAAAACATCGACTTGCATGATACAAAATGTATGTGTCCCACCCCAAATGTCCGTCACAGTGTCTGCTACGTTTTCAGTATGAGCATATGGAAGGATGAATAATGTTTTATATGCAATCAATTATCAGTACACACATATACTTTTTGTCTTTGTAGACAAATACAGAGTAGAGGAATACTTGTGGATATTATGGGAAAAATATGTTTAAGTAAGAATTATTTGATGGCATTCACGAGGCAATGATATTAATATTCCAATGTTTCCTTTCAATGTTGAAACAACAACAGTGATTAAAAGTATATCACAAATTGAGAGTCTCTGACTATGTATTTGTTGATCATTCTTTTTATTTATATTTTACAAAAGAAGAAACAATGCTGAGAAGAATGAAGAGCATGTGAGGACGCAGAAATAGAAGCTGTAGCCACAGGTCACCATTCCACCTGACCAGCAGTTTCTTCCTATTCTCATGCTGGGATTCTGAGGGGAAAGGGCAGGAATACAAAATAAGAGAATCAAAAGCTGGGGTCGACAAGGGTGATGAGGCCCCTGACTGAAGTCAACAGGTATACTAACATTACAGCTCCTCACATGCCACTCAAATGAAGAAGCAGAAAAGCGGTCAGTAAAATTCATTAGATGAGGAACTACAGGGAACCCAGGGTATGAATGGTTCATCTTTTACAAGCTATGTGCTGGATACGGTAAGCAAGGCGTTTCACATTTCAGTGTTTGGAACATTTGATCACAGCTTTACGCAGCTGTCAAAGTGGCCATCCATTGCTACCCTTACCAAATTCGATCCTGACAGGAACAAAAGCTCAGGACTGATTGTTTTATCTACAGGATCCTAGCAGGCCTCTGGTCCTACCTCTCCTCAACACAACATCAAGAGGTGTTCAGATAAATACTGGGGCCTCTTTGTTCTCTCAGCATGATGCTGGCCACAGAGGTACTTTGGGGTTAAATAGATGGCCTTAGCCATTGAGTTGACATGGCACTTAACATAGTTTTCACTCAGTGTAATTGTTCCCAATCCATTTTGACAATTCAGAAGTGTTCTGGCCGTTTAAAACATCTTGGACTAAGGAAGAAAATATCAGACTCACTCAAGCATAGTCTCTCTCTCTCTCTCTCTCTCTCTCTCTCTCTCTCTCTCTCTCTCTCTCTCTCTCTCGTCCTACATCTTCAAAACGTGTCTAAAATAGAAGAGCTAGAAAAACATCCCCAAAGCACCGAGCATTAAAGCACAGGTCAAGGGGCTGTGCTTTATACATCACTAATTTAACGTGGAAAGCATACTTTAGTTTTTCTACATATACTAGTCAACCAGTATGGTAATTTTTGTTTCGGAAAAAGTTCCATTAGAATTTAAGATCATGATCTCTCTTTTCATGTGGAGGATCTTTATGTTACCATCTCATGACTTACAGAGAATAATTCTCCCAAGTTGATGTTGTATGCAGCCATGATTTATACTGTAGGCAAAATAAGAGCAAGGAAAGCACTGTCTCTAAATGCTGTTATCCCTTTTCCCAGAAAACCTTTTACTATTTGATTATGGGTGGACATTTTGTTGAATGCAAAATATAATATTGTATATGAGCAGATAGCTCCTAGCAGAACATAAAATTTATATATGTAATTACACAGTGAGAGAGAGACAGAGACAGAGAGACAGAAAGGAGAAAGAAACAGAGACAAAGAAACAGAAAGGAGAGAGACAGAGAAAGAGAGAGAGTGAGAGAGAGAGAGAGTGTGTGTGTGTGTGTGTTAGAGAGAGAGAGAGAGAGAGAGAGAGAGAGAGAGAGAGAGAGAGAGAGAGAGAGGTATATATGAAGTAACAAACTGGAGCATTTTACACAATCATTCATACATCTAATCTAGCTTACTGTTTTTTCAGAAAGAACAGCCTAGGAAAAGATCTGAAGAACAAATCCACATGTAATGACTTTTAGTATATTTTAATTTCCTTAATAAAATATTGAGGATCTACAGATGAAGACAAAAAATTAAATTATAATGAATTTCATGAATAAAAACTAATGAGTAGAATTAAATGCCACACATTATTCTTATGCTTTTAGTTAAGAAATTCTTACATAGATTTTTTTCAAATGCTGTTTGAAGATCTATTGAGAATAGGCATGTTTATACTTACTTTATTATGAATATTATCTATTTATAAGGTGATAGTATATGATATTTTCATAATTTACAATCACATATAATCTTAGCAAAATGCAAGATTAAAGAAATCACAGAACTAGCATTTTTTTCCTAATCTACTAGGAGTTTTCTAATTTTGGGCAACAAAACCATATCTTCTTTATATTATTTATAAGTATTGCAATCCTTCTAAAAGAAATATATATCATGTATAGGAACTTTCTGATAAGCAGGTCTTTGTGCATTAAAAATTAGGGGTTAAGACCACAAGCTGCTCTTAGACTTAGACTTAGCTGCTCTATAACACTTAGACTCGATTCTAAATACCCACATTGTGCAACTGTCTATAACTCATGCATGTGGTTCACAGGTATGCATGCAGGGAAAATACCAACACGCATACAACAAATGAGTCAAATTTTTAAAAATCTTGGCATTAAAAATGAATCCAGGCTATCAAAATCTAATGACAAAAACCTAATGAGTTACAAGAATTATTTAAATGATTGTTAGTAATGTTGAACCACTCATCTGCTCAAATACGTTTTTATCACATTTTTCCATTTATGGGACCTCTAGGGGTACCACAAGGTCACCATGTATATAGGATGCATGTGATGCTATTCAATACTTCCTAAATGCTTATCATAAAGTTGGAGGGTGGCGCTGAGATGAGAGCCAGGGAAGTCACCTTTTGTTCTTTCTGGCAGTTGCTCTCTAGATATTGACACCAATTAATTTTGAATTCTTGTGACCAAAATATCTCACAGAATAATTTCCAAGAAGAAATACTTACAGTTTCAGGAGACTTACTCTGTCCTGGTTGGAAAAAAACATCATCATCATCATCATCATCATCATCATCATCATCATCATCATCATCAACAACAACAACAACAACAACAAAACAGAACAGCCCAGAGGCTCAGAGTCGGTGCTGTGGACATGGTTGCTCACATCATGGCAGACTAAGAAGCAGAGAACCCAACAGGGATCAGGGAAAAGGCATAATACCAGTATTGGGTTTCCTCCAGGTAGGACCCACCTACCAGGGTAACAAGTATGCAAAACAGGCCCGTGTGAAGGACATTCCATGTCCACACCATTGCATAGGTCGTTGGTCGTCTTCTCTTGAGACTCCATTTCGAAACTAGAGTTGGGGAATGCAGATCTGACTACACCAGGGCAGCATAGGCAGAGGGTAGAAAGGATGCCTCCCTGACAGAAAGTCCATGCAGGCCAGGATTCCAGTGTGAGTTCTGGAATTCGATTCTGCGCGTCTAAATGATTTCAGTTATTTTCAACCAGAAACTGGGACATATCAAAGCTTGAATTTGTTGTGTAGGAAGTGAGGAAGTGTCCTAAAATGGTCTCATTAGTTATGCAGCCATGTAATGAAACTGATAATAGTGAAAAAAACCCACAATGACTCAGGAGGATCTTTGCCAGGATGGGTCATCTTTTACCAACAAAAAAATAAGTTGGATCTAACATAGTTACTAGATCATTAAAAAAAAAAATGCTGAGTAGGGCATGAATAATTAATGAGATGAAACCTCTCTCACTTACTTTCACCAAGTACTCTATGCTCTTAAAACTAAATCTTCCAGTCCCTGCACTATTGCTAGCTTAAACCATCATGCTACATGTCCTTAAATAATATTCATATACTGTTCAACATTAGACATCACTGTGAACTGAAGATTCAGGTTCTCCCAATTTCACCCTACAAAATACAGACATCTTCCCTTTCTGAGTATTCTTTCAGTACATTAAGCCCATATTTAGCTTTTCTTCCACTATCTGTAGATACCACCTCTTTACTCCTACTTTATATATTGCTTGTATTGTATTTTTCACTACTATAACTAATCAAAATGACAGCTGCGTAAAATCACAATATTCAGCCCAAATTTATATACACTTTAGCTCTAGAAGATAAACATAAGAAATAAAAATATTTTAATAACTGAGAATAGAAATACTGCTAATTAGGCTGAGTTGTTTTCCAAATTTGCCCTATCTTCACTACAAACAAAAACTTCTGATAACCTTTGAAACTTAGAGACAAAATTATGGATTTATTGTTATTATCATAATGAAATATCTTGAGCGGTTACATTGTATCAGAAAAATAATTGGCATTTCAATGGAGAGTGGTTTGCCAAACTATTTTCCATTTCCATTTCCATGCTTCTGACCAGTTCTGCTGAACAGTGCGAGCTATATTAAAAACTGGGCTATCAAAATAATAATGGCAATATAAGATACGACAATTATTTACATTAGTATTATGAAGAAGTAGAAAATGTTTAAATTAATCTTTGTGTAGCAAAGTACCCCTTAAAATAGGTTTCCAGTGTGCCTGGTAATGAATATTGCTATCTCTACTGAACAGACATCTACAAATAACTATGTCCGAAGTTGTTTAAAATTCTCCCAGAAATATTTCAGTTTTAGGAATGCAAGGGTGACTGATTTCTCCCTAATAATATGGAACAAAACAAGCCTGTGTCCTGCCTAACTCCCTGACAAATCAACTCTGACTTTGATATGTTTCCCGTTGACCTTCTCGAGGATAACCATAACAATGTTTGACTTCAGAGGATCAACCAAAAAATGAAGTTCATTTCATTAAGTTAAGAAGTTAAAAAAAAAAAAGAGAAGCGTGACACACAATGGCTCTCAGTACCATTTACTCCTCTAAGAAAATGCATTCTGTGGACAATAAACAATGAATTTCCAATCTAGTGGCGCTGTAAATGTGCAGGATAGGTAAAAATTAATTGAAATGGATGTGACTGTGGGTTTGGGATTGCAAAGATTAGGGCTGATGCCTGTTGTTATAATTGCCTGCTCGGATCTCCTGTCACTCTACAGCTCCACGGCTGCATTAGCAACTCTCATCAGAATCTAATTCTCAGATCAAATTCCCGTCTTTAATACATCCTTTAATAAGGCTTCTGTTCTCTACCTTTTACCCTTAATTATTGTTTCCTGTTTTCATTGACAACCAAATTAAACTGCTACAACTCTAATGAGGATGATGATGATGGTCATTATGCTTTTTAAAAAAAATCACAAACTGCTCTATATGGTTAATCTGAGCTAACCTTGTCAAGGTTGGCTGTGTTCTGATGCCTAGATTTTCAATGGATAGCTTCAGCACTGAAAGATAAGAAATACAATTATATAATCTTTTATTGATTTTCCTCTCTCTCTCTCCCTCTTTTTTTCCGCCTTTCCGTACTACATACAATTACCCAGGCAGTTTTCAGATTGTTGAAGTTGGAAGTGGAAAATTTATACTCATCCAAAGCAAATTGCTTGAACTCCTTGCTGGATGCAAAACATTAGAGCCTCGGCAATTTATGTGATACAAGGACTTTGCGTGTTCGACCTGGGCTACCTTGGTCAATGTGCTGACAAGCTTAGCTCATTTTATGACATTGTGAAGGTCATTCATTGAGCTCAAGAGTCTTTATTTGTGACCACAACGTTCAACTAAAAGGCTTTTGCAATTAATGTTTACTGTAATTCTCCAGTAATTAAATACTTGTCTCTGACTTTTAATTATGATTTCCTATCATGAATATAATATTTAAATACGTTCTTCCTCAATTTGTTTTCTTTCTTTGTAGCTGCTGTCTTTCCATCTTCCTTGGAGAGTTGTCGTATTTGAATTTTCCATTGTCTTTTAGTTCCTGCTATATTTGGATTGACTTGGGGTCCTTGAAATTTAGGCCAATTCCTAATAAGATATTGTTTGATACATATATTAATATATCTCTCAGATCACACTATAGAAGTTTCTATGTGGAGTCGGTGGTTATTAACATAGATAACTATAACTGGTCAAGGTGACGATAGTAAATGCTCCAAATGTTCATCCCTAAATCGGACATCTAGGTCACTTCTCCTCCTTTCAAGGCTAATGGATCCTCATAGAAGAGGAGGGACAGTAAGTGTCAAGATCCAGAAGCTGTGATCGACAAGTGAAGACTGTTTTCTGGACACAGCAAGTCAGCTGCACAAACAAACTCACTGTAGCTGTGACAGCAAGCACAGGAGCGTGCAACCTCGAGCTGGAGCAAATCCCAGTACAAAGAGGGCAGGAAGACCTGACTCCTGTCCCTGCTTGAGGTGGTATTGGCAACCTAGCAATACTCCAACGAAAGGACACACATCCAATAATATACAGGCATCCCAGTTATACATAATGAGCTAATAAAAAAAAGAAAAGACACAAATTTGAGTCTGTATCAATGAGAGGTAGATATGGAGGTAGTTTGGAAAAGTATAAATATCATCCAAAAGCACTGCATAGAATTCTCAAAGCACGAATTCAAAAAGAGGGGGAAAGAGCTTAAATCAAAGGAGGTAGCCTCAGGACGAGTGAGAGAGCCTGTCTCAGAGAATAAGGTAGAGAGTAATAAAAGAAAACATCTAATGTGGCCTCCATACGCATGTACACATACCTATTGGCACTGGAACGTATTACTAAAGCGGGCGATAGCAGTGATTGTGGGAGCAAAGGGATCATTTAAATAGCGGGTTTGATAAAGAGGTTGATTTGGAATTAAACATAGTCAGGGAACTCTGCACTGCTGCTGTAGAAGTCAAGGACAATTGAAGTGAATCTATAAGGCAGTGTTTTTGTAGATAAGGAGAGTGCGCAAGAAAGCCAGAACTCAGCCTGGAAGCCTTTAATTACTCAGATACCAGTATTGATTGGGATAACAACTGTGCAGAAATGAAGGCCAGAGATCGGCTTGTAAAAGAAGGGCAGGCTTGTTTTTTTAAGCAGTTTATTGAACTATCTACATGGTCTCGGGCGATACTAGCTCTAATCCTAGGAAATAGGAGGGGCCTGAGGGGAGTAAAAGTGCAATGAGCCCTTGACTGACGAGTGGCTTCTTTAGATAGAGATGATTTATGGTGAGAAAACACAGACAAAGGCAGGGTCAAAAAATGTCAAAAAAGATTAAAAGTTAAAGGAATGCTTACAAATCCCTGATTGGGAGGCAATCAGAAAGCAGGGTGCATTTAAAAACAGCCCTGTAATGACTGGCGGCATCACAAGTATAGTTCTGTGCTGTGTGTAGGTAGTGTGCTCAGTGAACATTTAAGGGTAGCTGTGATGTTCTGTCATTTTGGGGGGAGTCTCTTTTTGCGAGATGTTTAAGCATTAAATCATTTGCTCATCCTTAAGCTGATGAAAAGCACTTTTCATATATATTAACATTTAGGTTAAAATGTTCAAGAAGTTTCCCCGACTTTGTAATTTAAAGTTAATATTCACAAAACCTATGTTAGTGTGTGTGTGTGTGTGTGTGTGTGTGTGTCTGTGTGCGTGTACATACACTCCTGTGTGTAAAGGTTGATGTGCTCATGCCACAGCATGCATGTGGAGGTCAGAAAGTAACCTCAGCCATGATTCCTCACTCACATGCTTACTGTTGGCTTTGGTGTACAACAGCCTAACTGACCCTTCAGCTTCTCCTAACATCTCTGCATCCCATTTTACCAATGCTTGAGGATTACATACAATCATTCCTGGCTTTTACATCAGTTCTGAAGATTCTAACTCGGATCCTCAGACCTATGAAGCAATCTCCCTGGAGTGCTCATATTAATGTTTAAAGCTTAACGTACCACAGTATTCAAAAGGCTACCTTAGTCAGAAAACTTGATACAGCCTTGAATGAGCATTTGAGATTTTAAGCGGTGACTACTGAGTAACTCAGAGAGCCAATGATCAATAATAAATAATACATTTGTGTATGTAATTCACACTCTAGGCATCATCACATGTTCCATCAGCTTAACCTATGTATAAAGATATGACTAGGCTAGGGGAGAATACATAATGGTACCTAAAGACAAAGATTTTGAAAATTAGTATAGAAATCCAAGCTTCTCTCTATTCACTTGGTAGGTAGTGATTAGCTTCACTAAATTTGTCTTTGTCTACAAAATGTGAAACATTGGAACTATCTACAACATTCTACATAAGTATTAGTTCAGTTAACTCTAAGGATTTTACACTTACATTACTTAGAACATATGAAGTAGAATAATATGTTTTGATAACCAAAAAAAAAATATAACAAGCAACATTAATTTAGAAATTCCAGGATTTTACATTTTTCTTAAATTAGAGTAGATATCTGATAACAATATATCTAAAATGTTTTGTTTCTTGGAATTGGACACCAAGTTTCTTTATTCAGATGACTGAATGTGTGAGCAGTAAAAGATCATTAAATTCCTAGCCAGGAATGTAGAAACCTTGTTCAAACCTGTTGTTGAATTTACTATATCAAAGTTGGCCAAACTCTTTTCATCTTGAATCCATTTTAATCAAAATCATAGGTTCTAATAATTAAATTATCTCAAATATTTTTGATGTTCAAATGGGATAGTTCTTCCACTTATTAACTTCTTTAACAATGTCTTTTCATCTTTTATTGCAGAGTTCTATGCATATAAAGCATGATCCAATGAGTCTCTCTCTCTCTCTCTCTCTCTCTCTCTCTCTCTCTCTCTCTCTCTCTCCTTTGCCCTCTCTCTCTCTCATCCTCTCTCCCTCACCCTCTAGCTATCACTATGTAGCTATCACTCTGTCCTAGTTACTCTTTTATTGCTGTGAAGAGACGCCATGACCAAGGCAACTTAGGAAACAAACTATTTCATTGAATACATGCTTAAAATTTTAGAGAGTTAGTCAATTTCTATTAAGGGAGGAAGCATGGCAATCTTCTGATCTATAAGATGGGGGAAGAGAATAAAACTGACACCAGACCCACAATGACTTAATGTGACAAACTGTTCCCAACATGTTAACCGAACACTCAACTTTATGTTTCATTATGGCCATTCTCACTCAAACCACCATATTCCCCATCCATTACTGCTATATGTCTGTCTGCTGTCTTCTATCTGTCTGTCTGTCTATCTATCTATCTATCTATCTATCTATCTATCATCTACCTTTCATTTAGCTATCATCTATCAATCTATTCTGTCATTCATCACTATATAATTAGATATGTATCTATATGTATCTACATATTTATCTATTAAAGTTCACTGATATTGTTAGTAGAAGTATTCAATACATTTTAAATTACCTTCTTGAATTTTAAACTACATGTAAAAGTAAATTAATAATACTTAAATGCCATCATATAGGGAAAAATTTCATATAACTTAACATCTATTATTGACCCATTGATAAATGCAAGTATCTACCATTTGCACCCATTTGCATCTATGTTTATTTGTCAATAATGTAGAATGAGAAAAATTCTTTCAAGATTTCAAACACTTTTATAGGGCAAGATGTTAGAAGAGGGTTGGGATGAAGGAGATGGTTAACAGGAAATTGTCCTCCAAATAACCCCATCATATTTCTGGTCCACTTTGGAAGGATCATATAATTAAAAATGCAGAGCCTCAGGCCAGAAATTCAGCCATTGGGTCCAAGTTAATGAAATAGTCATCCATTTATAAAGAAGTAAATGAGGCTTATATTTTGGGGAACATATTCTACCAAATATATCAAAACTCTATGAGAGGCCTCAGCATTGTATATAATTGAGTAAAATAATGTAGAATATGCAAAAATAAAATTCAGTAATAACCATGTTTTTTTATGTGTGACTTCCCTCATAGGAGAACTTTAGGGGAGCCATAACTATCAGAGATTAAGGGAGACTAAGTCAGTGATAAATTTTATTTGGTTTGCATCAAGATTAATAAACAGATGGAAATATTTTTAGGATATTTCATTGGTATCAATTATATAATATAGATGCTTTTCTCAAATATGAATGATGAAAAACATCTTCAGTAAGAGTATCAGAAAGAGACTGGTTTTGCTGTTCCACCACTAAAATATTTTATTCCAACCTCTAGAGAAGGAGCAGGGGTTGTTGAGGGAGGCATAATCAGTTTTCTCCAGGGATGAGCTCACTGATAGGTTATCCAACCCAAGTGGTCATCACTAAATATGTGTTCATAGGAGCAAATCTAAATGGATTCAATAGTCTGTGTGTGTGTGTGTGTGTGTGTGTGTGTGTGTGTAAAACAATAATAATTAATAATAACTGAAAAGCAAGAGATCATGAATTTCAGAGTGGGTATAGAAGGACACAGGATCAGTTGGATGAGGGAGAAACAGAAATGACATAAACATATGAAATTATAAAAAAAATACATTTCAAATGAAGAACGATTCCGTTGGGTAGACAGAAATACAGAAAGACGGACAATAAAAATCTAGTGATAACATGTTCTGAAGAGATTTTTAAGACAATATAAATATTACACAGCTGTGTTTTTTACTACAACAGTATTCCATATGCAAATATTTACATTTTTAAATAAACACATGCCTAAGTATTATAGAGCCAGCTTTTTTCCTTAGAGGCTTCTCCAGGAAAGGAGATGAATGACGCTTAGAAAGCCTGTCAGAGAATGAAGGTCAGGAACCTATGGCAGTCGGAACACACCAGACCCTCAGGCTACATCTCTTCTTTTTTGAGATCACGTTTTTATTTATAAAAATATATTCATTTTACTCAATAAGGGCTTAAATGGGACATTATATACAGAGTCATTATATACAGAGTATATCCTTAGCAAAATAGCAAACCAATTATGAGAACAAAAGAAATAACAAATAAATAACCAAGCCTCAAACCAAAACAAAGAAAACCTAACATTGCAAGCAAACAAAACTCAAACCAACAACCAAGCCAAACAATTAAGCGAAGCAGCACTTTCATGCCGCAGACTTAGCAGAACAGACCTACAACCTGGGGCAGGCATTTGGAAACTTGGTGAAAAGCAATCATGGGCTGTCCTGTTCTTTTCAAGGTAAATGTTGCCACGCCTCTTTGTGAACTCTGTAGGTCAAACCCTCCTGAGACTGAGGGTGAGACATATTGTAGGCTTTGGCTCGAAGTCTTTCAAATTCTCTTGACTGATCTCAAGCAAAGTGTTCTTGACCCATTAGAACCAGAACCAAATTACACTCTGGCACTCCCGATGCCCATGAGCTCTTGATGTGCCTCAGCACCTCCCTGAAGCCTTCCCGAGTGCATGCTCAGCAAGAAGAGATCTTTGTCTCTGCTACAAACCCACTTCCCTTGTCTACCTGGGCCAAAGCGTGAACTCAGTTCATATCTTTCCACTCCTAAGGAGATAAACATTTCAAAGTCGATCTTCTTATATTCCAAATGCTGCCCCCTCTCCTGTGTCACCTCAAGGAATTTCTCCTCTCAGACCCGGACCCTTCTCCTCTGAGAGGGTGCCCCCCTCGGCAAGAATACATCTTTAAATAAAGTTTTATTAGAACAAAAATTGCTTTTTTTTTTGTATCATATACATATGCTGCTAGGCTGCAACTGAACAATCACATGACTTATGAATACAATAGTTTCTATTTTGTTATGTATAGAAGAATTTGTTACCACATGTTAATGGCTCAAACACCAGCGCATACTCCCTCCTCTTTATGAAGAACATATGCTGAGAGACTGCTTGTGCTAATGCTTTAAGCAGTAACTATTTGAAATTATTTAACATAAATAGCTGCTTAATTATACTTTATTAGATAAAATGTGATATAAAAGAAATAAGCATACGTCAAGGCTTATAATTAGAACACATGTTGATATTTTTGCTAAAGCAAGCTATTTTTCTTTTCTCCGTATCTATGTCTGTAGATTTAAATGCTTAGTTTGAAAAACAGAAAATACATTGTGACATCAGACACATTTTCCAGGGTTGGCCTATATTCAGTCAGATACAAATGCATTTCACTTTTCCTTTTGTTGCCCTTGAAAATATTATGTGGCCTGGAACATGCTTCTTATTTATTGATGGTTTAGTTTCTCTTGTCTTGAAATCTTTGCATTAACAAAAGGCTTTCCTTTCAAAGTGGGGAGGGGGACAGCTATTGTCCCTGATTGATTTTATTGTGAAGTCATAATTAGAACTGTGGGGAAATAAACAAACAATAATTCTGACAGCAGAAGCAGAGTGGCCCTGATGAGATAGTTCTGATTTCCTTTGATATCCACTGAAATGAGTAGCGTATTTCAAAAATCACCTTCTTCATTAAGTCACACAATGAAGGACAGTGCTGCTCACATCAGATTTCAGTCTCAGGGTAGCAGGAGGATGGTGGGGTTCAGAAGCACACACTGGGACCAGATTTGTAGGAATGGATCTTTTAATGGGCTTTCTAATTGACCCAGGGATTTTGTAAAGGAAGACATTGCCTCAAAAGAAAAAGATATAGTTATACTTGAAAAAAAAGCACAACCATGGGGAAGGGCATCGTGTCTGAGCTTCCAAGGGGTTCACATGAAATCAGCGCTTGTACCTTCTGATTTTGCTTAAGTGAACAAGAAAATCATCTTTTTCTTTCTCTAGAAATGAGGTCAAGGAGAGAAATAAAGCTTTTAAAATATCAGGAGAAGCTTTGAAACCTTTGTGTTGTGCTTTTAAAATAAATGACATCAAAATGCTGAACAATGATCCTGTAAAAATGAGGAAATGTCCAGAATATTTTGGGTATATTATACAATTATAAAAATCAATGTTATATAACAAAAATTGAGACAAACGAACCCCAAACAATAAAAATAGCTTATTTCTACCCTGACTGAATAACACATTTACTGTTTTCTTATTAATTGACCTGAATTATTTCTATTTTTCCTATCCCAAAGAACAGCCTTAGACACTAGGGAAACTAAATTATCAATTAATTATTTCCAAAGTTTCAATATTACTTAGTGCAAGGGAGGCAGGAGATCTTGTGTTTCTCACGTTGCCTTGAACTGGCTATATCCTAGAGGATGAGTCTGAATTATTGATCCTCCCACTGTACCTCCTGAGCGTGGGGATTATAGATATAAGGCACCATTCCTGATTTCTGCAGGGCCTGAGGTATCACAGAGCTGTGCATGCTAGGAAAGCACTCTCCCAACAACACTTCTACAGGCCCAATCCTACTACCTTAATTGCTTTTACACTTACAGCCCTCTATCTACCATGATCCAATGGGCACTCCTTGTTATATCTTCCAAAAAGATTTTTACTGCTTTTGTAAAAATTATGAATATATTTCCTACTTGGTGCAATGAAAACATTGCCAACAACTGTACAGCATAGAAATATTTTATTCAAATTTATAAGTGAAGCTCAGACAAGTTACTCTTTATATAATTTTCAGCCCTACCACAGGGCCTGTGTATAATCTTATGATTGTACAGAGCTCCAAGCAGGCACCAAATACTCTAGATCAACAGAAAAAATTCCATGAGAATATTCATTTCACCTCATTTTATTTCTAGGATTTTTCTCACTGAATTGACTATGTTTCAGGCATCATATCAATCTTAGGAAACTACAATATTTAACAATTACAGCTCCAGCTTGTTTTGAGATTTGACAGCTACCTTCTGAGAAAATGATAGACTACAAGTCTTAGAAGAAGTAGAAAAGGAAGAAGGAAAAAGAAGAAAAAGAGGAAAAAGGAGAAAAAGAAGAAAGAGGTGGAGGAAGAGGAAAAGGAGGAGGAGGAAGAGAGGAGAAGAGAAGGAAGAGAAGGAGGAGGAGGAGAAGGAGGAGGAGAAAAAGAAGAAGGAGAAGGAGAAGAAGAGGAGGAGGAGGAGAAAAAGAAGAAGAAGGAGAAGGAGAAGAAGAAGGAGGAGAGGAAGGAGGAGGAGGAGAAGAAAGAAGAAGAAGGAGAAGAAGGAGAAGGAGGAGAAGAAGAGGAGGAAGAAGAAGGAGGAGGAGGAGGAGGAGGAGGAGGAGGAGGAGGAGGAAGAGGAGGAGGAAGAGGAGAAGGAGGAGGAGGGAAGAAGAAGGAGAAGAAAACAGCTTTCTAATGGAACTTTCCTAAGACAGTTCTAAATGATAAGTCCTCTCTCTCTGAGACAATCATCATTGCAAGCAATCAAGTGTCTACTAAGCTGCATGTTTACACTGGCTTTAAAGCCTCCAATGTTTATTGGTTTATAGTTTAATGGACAGCAAACTACCAAAATGCTTGTTGCTCTACCAAGATGTAGATGTCTTTTGCTTAATAAATGTCTTCACTTTGTCGACATTTCATATGAAAATCTTTGGAAAAATATTTTCATTGGTTTAGGGATGTCTTTTTTCTACTATTCTAGACAATTTTTAATGGAAGTTTAAAGAAAATCCAGAGATCCACATCTCAAGTAGTGTAATGTTTATTTTGCACATTCTAATTTATCTACATTGTTTCCAGAGCTCCACTGAGATTGGCTGTTTTCTCTTTTACCTCTTAAAAGATGGAGAAACAAGCATCGAAGCAAGCATTTTTTAGCACATATCAGTGGTTATTTTAAACCTATGACAAGTCATAATGCACAGACTATAACAGCCGTCATACAGCTTCAATGAAACAGAAATCAAACAATACAGTGTTTAGGGATCGATTCTGTAATAAGGACAACAAAGAACAAAGGAAAGAATACAAAGTACAGGAGAGTGGAAGAGTGAATATCTTTATGACATCACTAACATTTCCTTTATTGGTTTACATAGGGAGTTCTTAATGTGCATGCTACAATTATGCTTTACTACCTATATATAGTTTCCATATATGAGCTAATAATTGACTATTATGCATTCATACAATGGGCTGTGATTTATCAATTATAACACTGTAGGTAATTGTATTATTTATTTTCTACCATCTGTTTGTAAAAATTAATTAGAAAGAAGTAAGTCACCAAAGGTAGCTTTTTGAGAGTCTAAATAGGAGATAGAAAGTGATGTCAGCTGTGTAATCATTAAAACATGAAGTTCTGGTGTATTAATCTTGATGTACACCATCTGAAAGGTCAAGACGCTAAGAAACTCTCTCATTATAAAAAGAAAATCTTCCAAGTGAACTAATCAGGGCTTCTCACTAGATGACAGGGATTGAAACCTTGACACAAATATGTTTTGACAGTAGTCAAGGGATTCAGAATAAGAGCCTATAATTTAATCAGCTAATTCCCTAAAAAAGATCCACAACCAGAAATAGTTTTGCAAAAGACGGTGCCAGCAAGGTGGGCAGTACATATAGGGTCGACTCAGACAATGAGCACATTTCAGAACATCCAAGTTTTATTTAGACAAGGGATGTACTCAAAAGTTAGTGAATCAGAACCAGTCTTTATAAGTACTGACAGTCTCATGTACCTTCACAGAGATTTTTAACCATTAGCAAGCAGGCCTCTGTGGGAGCTTAGCCACAGAAAGGAATAAGAATGGATCACTTTGTGCTGATGAAAATGCAACCAGAGCTTCCAGGGACTAAGCCACTACCTAAAGACTATACATGGACTGACCCTGGACTCTGACCTCATAGGTAGCAATGAATATCCTAGTAAGAGCACCAGTGGAAGGGGAAGCCCTGGGTCCTGCTAAGACTGAACCCCCAATGAACTAGACTGTTGGGGGGAGGGTGGCAATGGGGGAAGGGGTGGGAGGGGAACACCCGTAAGGAAGGGGAGGGGGGAGGGGGATGTTTGCCCGGAAACCGGGAAAGGGAATAACACTTGAAATGTATATAAGAAATACTCAAGTTAATAATAATAAAAAAAAGTGCTCAAACTGTTTACCAAGACCCAAGCCAAACATGGCCACATTTTAACTAAGCTCAATGACAAGCTGCCTGTGATCATAGCACGGGACCAGAAAGGGGGAAGATGTATCAAAAACATCAACTCATTTTAGGTAAAAATAGACACTTTGAAAATTTTACAATGATTCACATATGAATCAAAGGACTTAAGTATAGTCTGAAAATTTTCTAATTCAAATAGGAAGATAATGTTCCTTTAATACCCCTTCTTAACATAATGTTGCTTTTTAAGAGCCCCAACGTCCATTTGAGACTCTTTTCTTTCACATTGTGTGAAATGTAATTTTATCTTGCACATAAGGAGCTGAGTAGAGGCTAAGAGAAGGTACAGTTCTCGTAAAGGTTGCTGCAAGCTGGGGCCCAGACACTCGCACTGGGTGCCACATGAGTGCCTCTAACGCCAGTTTGGTGGCTTCTGACTATTTCTGATCTCTGCTGCCATTGCACTCAGGTGCACAAACCCGCCCAAACACTGACACGCAGTAATTAAAAATAAAAGCAAAACTGAAAAACAACATCGGGAGGACAATATGCTAAGCTCCAATAGGATGGTGAATCAAACATATAGAAGGCTGTTCAGAATTGTGGCCGCTCTCAATTTAGATCCTTTTCCAAGGTAAATTATACGTTGAAAAAGAACAAAGTTAAGAATTATACTATGCTGCCATTTATGTTAAAAGAGAACAGATATTAAATTTAGTATTTTTTCTTGCGGAGGGGGATACAAGCGCATATGTAAGGAGATGTATTAACCACAAACATCATTTTTGTCTAAGAAAAACGTTGACAAGGGGACATGAAGACTCTTAGCATTTCCTTCCAGTTCTTTTAATCTTACTTTCCTTTTAAAGGAGACTTAGCGCTTAGGGAGAGGTGAGGACATAACCCAGGCAAAAGCTGAAGGCTTCCAAATACAAACCAAATGCCAAATTAAATGGGAAAGACCCTGTGACGGTGAACCATCAAGCAAGAACAGATACTCACACAGTTTTCCAAGGTGGTGTTCGAAGAGACAGTATTAGAAGTCAAGAAGAGTGTGGAGGAAGCTGTTGGATATAATTAAAACTGACAGAGACAAGAGAACCTTGGACCAAACTGACTGTCAATGTTACCAGACAAACGGTGCGTGGTGAATCCATGAGGAAGTCGTGTAAGACTGAGCATTCCTATCTCAAAGACAATGCAATGCTGAGATGGCTCGAGAGCTCATTCTCACCTAAACCTTAGAAGTTTCATTTGGAGTGAGATTCTATTATAGGGCTTGAAAGTTTCAAATTCTGTTACTTGTTGTTACATAAAACAATTTCCGAGTTTTTTATAGATATTTTTGTATTGATTAGTGTATTTCTATATATAGTTTATCTTATATCTTCTTGTCAAATCTTTGTGGATTATGCATGTTTGGCTTTTTAGATATAGATTGTTGCATGTGTGGGAATTTTTGAGCAAGGGGTATGAAAAATAAAACCAGAAAACTTTATTTAAAATGTTAAGAGCTCTGACTGTTAATGGGGTACAGATGGGGACATGGGGATATATATTATTAATCCTCCGATGTCTGGCAATTTTTAAATATCTCTTTTTTTATTGGATATTTTATTTATTTACATTTCAAATGTTATCCCCTTTCCCGGCTTCCCCTCCGGAAACTCCCTATCCCATCCCTCCTCCCCCTGCTTCTATGAAGGTGCTCCTCCACCTACTACCCACGCCTACCTCCCTGCCCTGGAATTACCCTACACTAGTGCATCAAGCCTTCACAAGAACAAGGACCTCTCCTCCTATTGATGTCCAAAAAGGCCATCCTCTGCTACATATATGGTTGGAGCCATGGGTACTCTTTGGTTTATTTCCTGGGAGCTTTGGGAGCTCTGGGAGCTGTGGTT
This sequence comes from Rattus rattus, assembly GCF_011064425.1. Lineage (NCBI taxonomy): Eukaryota > Metazoa > Chordata > Mammalia > Rodentia > Muridae > Rattus > Rattus rattus. The sequence continues at coordinate 21,530,080 of NC_046167.1, forward strand.
GGTTGGTATTGTTGTTCTTTCTACGGGGTTGCAAAGCCCCTTCAGCTCCTTCAGTCCTTTCTGTAATTCCTCAATTGGGGACCCAGTTCTCAGTCCAATGGTTGACTGCGAGCATCTGCCGCTATATTTATCGGGCTCTGGCAGAGCCTCTCAGGAGAGAGTTGTGTCAGGCTCCTGTCAGTGTGCACTTCTTGGCATCAGCAATAGTGTCTGGGTTTGGTGGTTGTATATAGGCTGGATCCCCAGGTGGGGCAGTCTCTGGATGGCCTTTCTTTCCATCTTTGCTCCATATTTTGTCTCTGTTTTTCCTTTTATGAGTATTTTGTTCCCCCTTCTAAGAAGGACTGAAGTCATGGTGAGAATGTAGCTGATGAAAAAATGCTAAAATGACAAAAGAGTCTACAATCAGAAGAATATCTGAACTGCACGCATTACATTATGATATGAAATAGGAAGGTGTATACATCTTTTTAGATTGTTTTCTAAGAAAAGGCATAATTAAATGTATTCTAATGTATTTATCATGAGCTATTTTATAAAATACTGGGTGTGGGAACAAATAAAGGCACATCTCCTTTAAAGGTGTAAATAGACAAATAATTATGATACACTTCGCAAGTACTGTATTGCTGATACAATATCGGAGGAGTGATATCTATAATAAAACAGACAATGGTATGTTTTTTAAATTGTAACACCATATATATGTAAGTTATGACCAAGGTAAAACTGAGGAATTACTTCCAAGTCTTTTAGATTCCATTCTTTCTGTATAACTGCACGTTTGTAAGTTTGTGGGTATATTACATTTTAAAATCAAGATTGCCTTACTTTATCATATCACTGTGGGCCATAGACATGGGTGCAATAAGAAACAGATGGTTGCTATTCCACCTGTCAAAGAAACAATCAAATGTGTCCAGTGTGAGAATCTTAGGTAAACAAATCATGAACAGAGAACATGAGAAGACAGTGGGAATGGAGATATTTAAACCTGTAATCACTAGCCCAGTGCATTATATCTCAAAATTATTTTTAAAATGTTACAGTCAAAACAACCAAGCAAAAAACAGGGAACACTAAAAACTCATGGAATCTCTTTTCCTCCTGGGTCACGTGCTACACTGAAGTCCTGATTTGCTACATTTTATTTATTGCTTTTATCTATTTACCTCTTCTCTAACAAAGCTGAAACTCTAAGTCCAGAAAAACAGGCCAACAAGAGCATTGTTCTAACATAAAATGGATTTGTTTTCAGTTCAATGATCAGCACCAATACAGGTCAATCATGTCTGCTTCAAAGTGTACAATTAAACCCAAAGTATAATTAGTAAATATTTGAGAAATACCTACTCACATAAAATGAGATTTTAGTAATCTGTACCCTTCAAAATCAGTCTAGTATGGGCATAGAGTTCACCCCAAAACACAAGTTTATAGGGTCTGAGTAAAATAAGGCAGATTTTATACAAATATATTCTGTGATAATCCTTTCAATTATAATTCTGAAAATATGTAATGAAGAATATAAAATGTTAATACTAAAATTATGCCTTTAACATGTACATTAGAGGCATTTTCTAAAGGGTAATATACAAAATTATTAGTATTCAAACCAACAGATTATAGTTAATATATGCTCATGATACTATTAAATTGTGGAAAATATTGGTATGAAAACATAATGTAGGATCACACATGGAATTTTTTTTTTTTTTTTTAGAAGAAAAGGTGAATACAAACTCTATTCTTATCTCATAATGGACACATTCCTCTTTAAAGGGACAGTTGGTAATCAGAACCTGGAGATTTTCACTACTGATGTGCTCTGCGCTGCACAGAAGTGCTGGACCAGCATTAGCCTCGGCTGCAGGAGATAGACCCCCTCAGTAATCTGCCGATTTTCCTGGAGCTTTGTCATAAACGTTGCTTGTCAGCAAGCAGTTTTCTTGTCCTTGCCTGGCAGTTGTCACGTTTGCACCTCTGAGCAGCCAGCCTATGGTGACTGTTCCCAAGGAAGGGAACCAGCACATCTCCTTGGCATCGCAGGATCTGACCTACTGCTTTAATTAAAATTTCTACAGAAGGAAAGAAAGAAACGACAGCTAATTATTTCCTCCTTCCTTTCTCTGTTCTGCTTTTCCAGCCGCGAGCAGAATCAGCAGTGGGAGCCAATCAAAGCAAGCTATGAAATACTTATAGACTCTCGCATGATTTAGAATGTTATCTGCACCTGAAGATCAGAAATGGGAGATTATCTTTAAAATTTATTTATAAGTAGGAATGTTTTCTTTACCTGTATTACGTGAGCCATGTATGTGTCTGGGGCTCTTGATGGTCGGAATGGGCACCAGTTCACCTGAACCTGGAGACGTAGTTAATGGGGAACAAACCGGAGAGTTCTGAGCACCAAATACGCTTAACCACAGAGCCATCTTTCCACCCAGGATGGCAGAACAAGTTCTCAATTTCATGGCAAGAAAATTTTACCGACTGTTTCCCCCCTTAGGACCTATTATAAATTAACCGAAGTAAACCACAGAGACTTACATTGGAGGAAGCTTTTATTTATCACATTACCAAAAGCCTGTTAATTTGCGCAGATTTCCTTCAAGCCAGCCAATGCCTCTTACCCCACAACTTCCGAGGATGCAGCAGCAGATGAGCAAAAACTGTAATGGTTTTGATCTCCTTAGGACATCAGCGTTAGTGGGGAGCAATTTTAAAAGTAATTGACTATACTTTACCCAACACCAGGAGGGAGTCATTCTTACAGCCTAACTTTTCTGAGGCTCTTGTGGTTATTACCATTTGCTTCTGCTGTGTGGCCATGTGTTAGGTTTCTATCCCTCAGAGGCATTCACTGTCTCTCTGGTATTCAAAACACAGCAGAAGAGTATCCTGGTGCTGGTAAGTGCCTGAGGTTGACTTTTCTGACCCTTTCATATCAAGGGAAACCAAATAGTTGTTTCTACCTTGACCTTGTTTCATAACCCTCTATACTTCAGATTGGGCATAAAACAAAGGGTATATTCCCTCTGGTGATCTGTAAATTAATTAATGGGCTCCGTTTGTCCACTAAAGCTTTTATTGCATGATACAGATTCATTCATAAGCTATGGTCTGACTCAGTTTTCCTAAAATTGTCTACTCTGTTTATTGCGGATTTGCATAGTTTATATATTTTAATGAACATTGACTTTGAAAGATCTTTAGGTTTACTAAAAAACAGGAGCATTGTCAGCTGACATTGTAATGAAAGCATGCAGGAGGCTGAGAATGGAGTATCATGACTTTTGAACATACTGGGTTGTATAACAATACCCTTTCTCAACAAAAAGGTGAAAATATAACAAATATTTTTATATTTTTGATTTTCTTACTTGTTATAACTGATAACATACTATATAAAATAAATAATGTTAAGTCAGGCACTGATGGCACATACCTTTAATCCTAGTACTCAGAGGGCAGAGGAAGGTGGATCTCTGTGAGTTCAAGACCAGCCTGATCTACAGAGAGAGTGCCAGGGCAGCCTAGACTACCTAAAGAAATCCTGCCTTGAGAACCCAAACAATCAAATAGTAATAGCAACAGTAACGGTAATAATGATAATAATAATAATAATAGTAATAGTAATAACAATAAATAAATAAATCTTACTAATGTCCATATTCTATTGGTATTTCTTTCTTTGTTTCCTCATTATGTTTTCTGTCCAAGGTGCTAGGACAGATAAAACCTTAGGTTTTCCCATCATGTACATTGGTTTCCATTGTGTTTTGTGTTTTATGACCAGGATAGTTTGTAGTGATAGTCAAGTACTTAATAGAGTATCTCTCAACTGGAGTTTTCTGTTGCCTTTTGTTCTGATTAACATAATTAGGAGGAAGAACACAGTGTAAACAGGACATTCCTTGTACTTCAAATCCAGAATAGGAACAGTCAATGGGACTTCAAGCAGCTGACACTGACCTCAATCCTCTACCTGTGGTTGATTTTATCCCGGCTTTCTCCTTAATGTTGATCTCATTGTTCTTTGCTGATTTGTTTCGTTTTCTCTTTCCATACTAATTTTTAACATCCTAAAAATTAAATAAGATAAACACTATTATATCATAAAGAACCAAAATATTCATAAGAATTCTATCACCAACGTATAACATTTGTATTTACAGTGTAATAGCATTGTGGTCGTTAATTTATTATACAACAATACTACTTCAGAAAAATACAAAAAAGTCGTTATTTTTAATGGCACTGTTCCCATTTTTGAGGGAAGCTGGACTCTTCATTCTCACGCTACTTTAAAACTAGAAAAATTCATAACATAATCCATTGGATTCTTAGGACAGACAGCTGTCATACAGGACAGACAGACTTGCGTGGGCTACCATCATTTATATCTGGTTTTTTATCCACCCTTTCAGTGACTGAGTTCCTTCATGTTCTGCTTTTAAAGGGAGAAGGAGCGATGGAGAAATGGTTCAGTAGTTCAAGTCTTTGGTGCTCTTAAGGACCAGGATTCCAGCACCCATACGGTGGCTCAAAATGATCTGTAATTGTTGCAGAAATCAGCATCCTTTTCAAGTCATTGTGGGGACCACACATACACGCCGTTCACATAAATTAAAAATAAGTAAAATTACAGGGAGTAAATATTCACAGAATTGACCATTATCCTTTATTCCCGTACCTTTGAAAGAATATCTTAACTTTTAGGATTACTATTTATGGGTCATTTGATTATCTCTCTTATTTATTTATATATCCAATCATTTAAATCAATGTTTTCATAAGTATTTATCATGATCTCGTCTTTGTTCTCTAATATTATTTCATGGGTTTTGTTACATAAATTGTTCTAGGTTTTCCTAACAGTGAGTTTTTCAGTTTGCTGTTGGGATGGGTCAAAACACTCTGATTGCTTTTTGCTTCAATCTGGATTTTTTAAAGTTTTTTATTAGATATATTTCTTTACTTACATTTCAAATGCTTTTACCTTTCCTGGTTTCCTGTCCATAAGCTCCCATCCCCTCCTATACTGGTATTCCCCCCCATACATCCCTCTTACTGCCTCAATCTGGATTTTAGTACACAAGTTTTCCTTCTTTCAACTGCTATAAGATGTTCCTGATATATTTTGTGTGTTTCCAACCCAGCCCTTGGCACAGTCATTTCCCTAAGGACTCCTAATTCTCTTACCAAAGGATGGCACTGATATCTATGGCCTGAGCCTCTGAAATACTAATGAGCCATCTCAGTTAACAAGGCAGGGAAATGCATGTGGATTCTAGATCACATATATTCAAACATTTAAAAATATTTCATATGTTCTAATTTGTGTTGATATTAAGTAATTTCTGATCAACCTCTGTCTTCAGGTCTACTCAATATAATATGTGTTCTGGCTGTAAATGTGGTATATGTTACATTGTTTGAACAAAACACCTTCCTTTAACAAGTAAGCAGACCTGTGGTTATATACATAATTCTAAAATATTTAAAAGCAGGCTCAGGTACATGATACAGAAGCTAATATATAATATTTCACTAACATGGATTCAGCAGTAGCAGGATTATTGAATGGCAAACACTTCTATGGACAATGCTACAGACAAAAGGGTCATAATAGCTACCTATGAAGCTCTTTCATAAATGAAAGGGAAGAAGGTATCATTAACTTCTCTAACATTATGGGTATGGCTCCAACACTTACCCTGACAACATCCCAGATATTAGGTTGAAGTTATGCAAAAATTAGGAGCCAAACTTTAGAGGTCTGGACTTTCTGCCTGTGTCAGTGATTCAGACTGTGCATAAAAGGATTCAACTTCCTTCTGTGTTTGGTTAGGAAAGAGAAAATTCTACTTAGCTTGTCGGAGACCGATGTGCCTAAAGAATGGCCTTCACATAGTTTCTATTAATTTAGATTTCTAACAGCTGGAAAACATTGGATTTCTATTTTCTAATAATGACACAAGGTACCCAAGGAAAGAACTTCCTATTATATTTAACAACCAAATATGCACACACATAGTCCTACAGGGTGTGTGTGTGTGTGTGTGTGTGTGTGTGTGTGTGTGTGTCTGTTGTGCATAAACGTTTTATTTTCCTAGTTATTTTAATTCCTTATAGTCTCATTTATATTTTAAATGTTACTTTTCTTAATACATTCTGATACCAGACTTGCTGTCCAGTATGAATAAAGAAAATGTGGCACATATACACAATGCAATTTTAGTCAGACTTAATAAAAAATGGAATTATAACTTTTTTTAGAAAAATGTATATAACTTGAGAATACTATTAAATGAAATTATAGAGACCCAAAATCCTCATGTGTTTGCGGTTTTGTTTTCAGTGTGTGTGTGTGTGTGTGTGTGTGTGTGTGTGTGTGTATGAAAATATATATGTGTATATGTGTTTGAATGCATGTGTGTGCATGTGTGTGTATGCATGTATTTAACACTAGCAAGGCAGGGTATGTGGCTTATGGATAGGAAATCACATTCTATGTGTATATGTGTTTGAATGCATGTGTGTGCATGTGTGTGTATGCATGTATTTAACACTAGCAAGGCAGGGTACGTGGCTTATGGATAGGAAATCACATTCTATTTCCTGGGGAAAATAAATTGACTTCAGTGACGTGCTCTTGGGGCATCATGGAACCAGATTCAATGCATACATCTCAACTCGAGGCTTTCTGAACAGAAACATCAGTATGAATTGGAATCCCACACTCACACAGGACAACATCAATTTTCTTTTCTTTTGTGAATTACTGAGAGAAATCTTTTTTTCTACACAAAGAGCCTGCAAACCCTTCTCTGTGTCCTTAACAAGGTCCTAATTGTCATCTTCCTGGCATGGTTTTCTTTTCTGATTCCAGGTGTCCCAGGTGTCCCAGGTGTCCCAGGTGTCCCAGGTGTCCCAGGTGTCCCAGGTGTCCCGGGTGTCCCGGGTCTCCCGGGTCCCGGGTCTCCCGGGTCTCCCGGGTCTCCCGGGTCTCCCGGGTCTCCCGTTTCTCCTGGGTCTCCTGGGTCTCCCAGGTCTCCCAGGTCTCCCAGGTCTCCCAGGTCTCCCAGGTCTCCCAGGTCTCCAGGTCTCCCTTTCCACGCAAATTGCGTCATTTTTACTGTCTTTTCCTTTCTACTCCATGGCTACTGAAACCAAGAACTTTGAGTCACCAGGGACAGTAAATGCCTAAGAGGCAGCTGAAGCCACAGGGAGCATCAGATCCTTTCTTTGTTTCCTGTCTAGGTTTTGTCTTTAGGGATTTCCCTGTTTATGCCAAGTTTTCCTTTTTTTAATTCAGAAGGCTTTTATGATATTTTATCTGACAATTCGTGATGTTCTGTAGCAGGAGCCCTTTCCAGAGTATTTTCTCTGCTGTATTGTTTCGGGATACAATTGATTTTATTTTTAAACTAATAACATAAATTATTGCCCAGCAACTCTCTGACATGTGAAAACAGAACAGACACAGAGAAGTGAGGTGGGCTCCTGCTGATTCTACATTTACACGGTTCTTTAAAAAAAAAAAAGATTTGTTTATTATATATACTGCATACCACCAGCATGTATGCTTGCAGGCCAGAAGAAGGCAATAGATCTCATTACAGATGGTTGTGAGCCACCATGTGGAAGCTGGGAATTGAACTCAGGACCTTTGGAAGAGCAGTCAGTGCTCTTTATCTCTGGGCCTTCTCTCCAGCCCCATTTATAAGTTTCTAAACTTAACTCCACATGTTTTTGCTGCGACTTCAACTTTTGTATAACCTGGTGACTTTTTTATTGGATATTTCTTAATTTACACTTCAAATGTTATCCTCTTTCCTGGTTTCCCTTCTATAACTCCTGTATACAATCCCCCTTCCTTTTCTTCTATGAGGTTATTCCCCCACCCAACCACACATCCCTTTCTGCCTCCCTGCCCTGATATTCCCCTACACTGGGGTTGACAAGCCTTGGCAGAACCAATAACAGCTTCTCCCACTGGTGCCCAACAAGGCCGTCCTCTGCTACATATGCAGTTGGAGCCATGGGTCTGTCCATGTGTACACTTTGGGTAGTATTTTAGTCCCTGAGAGCTCTGGTTGGTTGGCATTGCTGCTCTTATGGGGTTGCAAGTCCCTTCAGCTCCTTCAATCCTTTTCCTAATTTCTCCAACACGGACCCCGTTCTCAGTTCAATGGTTTGCTGCTAGCATTCGACTATGTATTTGTCATGCTCTGTCTGATCCTCTGAGGAGACAGCTATATCAGACTCCTGCAAACATGGACTCCTGCAAACAGAGTCAGGCAAACCTCTCAATTCTTTTGCAATGTTAAAAGAAAAATGTGTACTTGCATTCTCCTATGAACTAAGGGACTGGGGTCACAAGATTCTGATTCATAGAGTAATCAAAATGGAACCTGGAGTAAATGACTGGGTTGATATGTAAAATAAAAGACAGGGTTTGTGATCTGCAAGAGATGAACTATCAGAGAACTTTTTTAGAATAGCAGGAAAGAACCACTTGGAGAACTATCTGGAGCAGAATAAAAAAAGTGAGCTTTCTGGAGATCTCCAGAGAAAGCAGATAAGAGAGAAAAAGAGAAATAATGCAGAACAGAGAGAAATCAGGCAGCAAAGCTGTCTCTAGCAGAGCATAGACCACCAGCTTCAACCCAGAATTTGGCTTCGAGCCATTTTTTCACTGCTTCCAGACACCCCTTCCTTAGAACCCCTCTCCAAGCCTATGTTGGCCCTTGCCATTACATTTTGCTTTTATTTCACTTTGAATATTTCTTTGTGTTTTTTTTTCAATTTTTAGGTATGGGCATGCATATTTGTATGATTATACAACATGAAACTGCATACCCTGAGTGTTCAGAAAAGAATGTCAGATATGTTGGAGCTACAGTTAATAGTCTCTTGGGAGCCATGGGCTCTGAGTCCCGAGAACCAAACTCGGATCCTCTGAAAGAAGATCAAACGCTCTTAAGAGTTGAGCCATCTCCTCAGCACCTCAGTTTGACTTTGATTTTAATTTAAAACAAAATCTATTTTTACAGGTAATTAGGAAAAGAAATTAAAAATCTTAATGCTTCTTTACATTTTATTTTAATGCATTACTATTGTGATTATCTCTCAGTATATGTTTGTGTGTGTGTGTGTGTGTTTGTGTGTGTGTGTGCATGTGTGTGGATGCCTATGGAAATTCAAAGGACAAAACTGTAGAGTTGGTTCACTCCTTCCATTTTTAGCTTTAGGAGTGACTTCCTTTTGTAAGGCCTGTGTGCCACTATCCAAAGAGTTATTACATGGGTCCTCAAATTTCCCATTAGATGATCTTCATGAAATTATAAACATATATATGTGTGTGTGTGTGTGTGTGTGTGTGTGTGTGACACATATACACAAGTTTATATAATATGAATCAACCATCATATCTGTATGTTCAATTAAAGACAAAGAGAAACAAAAAGGTGTATACATCAGATATAATAGGAATATAAAATATAACAAAATGGAATAGGATGAAATGTATCCTTCAATTTATTTTTATAGTCTCATACTTTTATTCAAAGTTTGAAAGTAGTAGAATACAAATGAAAATTAGTAATACACAATTATAAGGAGAATCAAAAATCAGACATATTGGACAAATGGCCAGAGTGTTAGCATATGGGCTGTCATCTCTAAATAATTCAGTTTGCTTGGTTTTGTACAGTCCTCCTAAAGCTGGGGTATTTTACAGTTCTGCTCTGAAAACAGAAGAATTAGACAATTCATGGAAAAAAGTAGTCATGAGTCCCTGTCCCATGTCCAGTCCTCTTTTAAGGGTACAGAGTTCATCTTTCTACTGAATTTGGAGATTCTATTTTAATAGAGAGAAACTATAATTGATTAAAAATATATCTAGAATGTTTACAGTAACAATGCACAGGAAAGAAGAACACAATCACAAGAAACAGATTTAAGTGTAATAAATGTAATGGTTTATTTAATTATCTTGGAAAGGTAATGACAGCCTCTTTGCAGGATGGAAACACTTCCACTGGTTAAGAGGACTTGTTGATCTTGCTGGAAATGGGTTCTATTCTCATCATCTATGTGGCAATTCACAAATATCTGTAAGTACAGTTTCAGGGGATCTGATACCCTATTCTGACCATTGTGGATACCAAGCCCTTATGTGTTATGCATACACATATGTATGAAAAACACTGAAACATAAAATAACATGAAGAAAATCTAATTTTTTTAAAAAAAATGGTAGATGATTTTTTGAGTGGTAGAATTGAAGCTATGAGAACAAGAGAATCCCTGGGCATCAAAGATTATACGGTCAAACTCCTTTGGCATAAGTTAAGGAGACAAGAAAGAAGAAGGATAAGGAATTTTAAAGAGAAAAGAGGGGAAAATTAGAATTTTTATGAAGGCATTTCTTGTGTATTATATAGAATGAGCATCACTTGTGTACATATGAATCCATATAACATTGCACATGTTAACAGGGGTACACACAAACACACAAACACACACACACACAAACATACATACATACATATAAACATACACAAGTGTCGTGGGAATTTGAGGACTTGAGGCAACAAGTTAGGAGAGTATTGCACTACTCCAAGCTGAATGTTATCCTGATGACACTAGTGTGTCAGTCACACTAAGCAGATATGTGGCATTTCCACCCAGACTCACTTTGCTATGTGCTAAATGTTTGTGTCTTCCCTATTTAGATGTGAGCAGACATGGTCCTTTTGGAATGCTATTACAGTAAAAGCACATCGTGTATGTGAGATTGTGATGAAGAGAATTATTGTTCTATTCCGGAGAGACAACAGAAAGGTCTTGTACTACTTTGAGAACTTACCTAGAAGGTGCCATCTACAAACTAAAATTGCCAATTACCTGATATCATATTTATTGACACTTGACTTTGAATTTCCATCTCTACCTCTAGAATCAATAAATTACTATTCTTTAAGTTTTCCAGATTTCAGTTTTGTCCTTGAAGTTCATGTGGACTAAGGAATTCTGTAACTAATGAAATTAAATAAAGTGTGGAAACATGAGAAGATACTCAAACTCAGACATTTCTATGAGCAAGAAATGGCATGTCATTTCCTGAAATCCTATGCAGTAAAGGAAATTGATATTGTCAAATAGAATCAGTAATTTCACTGCTTGTATGTTAAATTTGAAAGATTCAAGAGTTGACTATCCAGTCAAGAATGACAAGGAAAAAACCTAAACCCATTAGTCTAGAAAATTAAAATTTACACATCATTCCCTCAAAGAAATAAGAATGCTCCTGTTGACTTTACTTTCCTCAAATGGTACTTTAACCCACAAAATAAAAGAAGTTTATGAAACAATACATGTCAGGAAATTCTTCATTATCATCTGTGTTTGTTGATGTATCATAACTCCCACGTCTGTGTGAAAATGTGCTTCTGTATTATTATCTCTGAATAGCAGCCAAAGGTTAGAAAATACTAGCAAAATTCACTAACAGAATTATTCATGGTTGAGGCATTTGTAAAGGAATTGTGGAGAAGAGAACAGACTCGGGAACTTCCTATACATAAGAGCATTGTGTAATGAAGTTACTTTTGAAGCTTGTTGACCTCCAGTGGTTCCCCTACAGTCTATCTATCACACCAAATAGCAACTTCATCAAACCCTGGTATTAGAGATATCTGCATTGCCCTCACTGTTAAACAAGAGGATCTGACACAGTCCCTGACCATCTAATAGCTCTCAAGACAGCTAAGAATTATGCTATTTTAGCATAATTTATTTTATTTTAGTTTTGTGTGTGTGTGTGTGTGCATGGAAGGACATGCATGTGCGTAGGGTGCATTTACATGGGAATATATTTGCATATAATTCATTCTCCATCTCTATATATTGAGACAATGGTTTCCACTGAAGTCCATAGATCACAGATTTGGCTCATCTAGCTAGCCAGCTTGTCGCAGAGATCCCTCCTCCTGAGTGCTGTGATTACACCTGTTAGACATTTATGTAGATGCTATCTGTCTATCTATCTATCTATCTATCTATCTATCTATCTATCATATGTACATCTGTGTGCATGTATGCCACGGTGAAAATTCTCATGCTTACTTGCAGAGGCCAGATGTTGAAACTGAGTGTCTTCCATTATGACATTTCGAGACGGTGTCTTTCACAGAATTTGGAGGTCATTGTTTTGAATAAGCTGGTTATGACTTCTCATACATCCCTAGGGTTACAAGCACAAGCTTGCACTTCCATCATAGGTATCACATGCGCGTTCAATGTGAATTCAAATACTCACACTTTTATAGAAAGCATTTTATCTACTGAGTCATATTTCTAATCCAAAATATTTTAATATTCATTTACTCACGACAACACCAACAATTAAAATTTTTAAATGAAAACTCAGGGAAACCTCCATTTTTCTACGTAGAGGCAGGTTTAACCAAGCCCTTTTGTTATTAGTATTGATATCCAGTACACTACAACCTTGTCAGAAAGCCAGGCATCCACATTCATTAGAACTCATGACATTTTGCCTTACACTGATGTATTGGCATGTTTAATGTCACCTCATGAACTAAGAAGAATTTAATTACTGGGAAATATAAGTAAATAATGCTTGCATTAGAAGCACAGGTTCAAGCTTTCTGCTAAAATGTATTCATCTGTTCCTATGATTTTCAGTAAATCCAAGTTTATTTCATCATCTGTTAACTTTCTCTAGTGTGATTTACACTGCTCCCTAAGTTGAGTCTGAGAATGATGCAAAGTGCAAATAAGATGTTTTGTTTATTAAACTGTATGTACAAACTGCCTTGAAGGTAATTTTATTTTAATAATCAGTGATCTACTCTAATGCACATTATCACAAATATCCTGAAGAAATAGGGAATTAAATCATTCATTCTGAAGCAAGAGTATCTACCATGGACAAGAAAGGAGCAACGCCTTACATTAGTAGGATTGACCTTCTCTTTGTCTCCTTAGTTCACTTGTGAGCAAGGAAGATGAATATGGGCAAAACATCAGCCTCATAGCTCACACACGAGCAAAATGTTTAATCTCTTTGAAAAGCCTATTTCTGTAACTTTAATTGTAAAATATAAAATCCTGCATGATATCAGAAACATTGATTCTGCAAGGACAAAATCAGAGCAATATGAAGCTTGAGAAAATGTCAAGGTCAATCAATGTCCTTGATGTTTTAAATTCATGTAAATCATCTTCTCCAAGAACTTTGGAAAAATCAACAGTCATGCAATTTTTAGAGAGTGCTGAGACAGGGAGCTAAAAACATTACTCTAAGTATCTCACATGAAGAGGAAAACAAATGGGACTCAATGTAAGAAGCATGTGCCAATCAAATATGATCCCTGTGCAATACCCCAGTGGTTTTTATGTGCACCCCATGAACTTACACAGAAATATTTGAAATACACTGAATGTTTCCATGTTATAGGATACCAATAAAAGCATATAACTACCATCATAGAGAGAGTGCTTTATTTCTTGTGATATTTCTTGCCACAAAAAAAAAAAATACTAACCATCTAACATGGTAATGATTTTAGAAGTTCATATTTGTGGAAAATAATTTAGGAAACATGTAAACACCAAGAAAGTTAAAAATGGAAATTCTGTATGTGGTACTTTTTCAGACACTATGGAGATTAGGATAATCTGGTAAGGTTATATTGTCCCGATATTGACATAAATATTAGAAATTATCCTATGCAAAATCACATGGAATAGTAATACATTCTTGCAATCCCAGCTCTTGGAAGGTACATTCAAGGAGATAAGGAGTCCAGGTTTATTCTCAGCTACTATGTGAGTTTGAGGTCGGTGTGGTTTGTAGGAGACCCTGTCAAGAAAGAGAAAGGGAGGAAGGGTGGGATGAATGGATGGAAGTGGGAGAGAAGAATGGAGAGTGCAAGAGAGTGAGAAAAATAAAAAGAAAACAATATAAGAATTAAAATTTAAAAGTGAAAGTGTTTAAAAAGACATGAAGATAAAAATATAATGTTGACTGTTTCTTAAAAGTCACACTGATGGTGGAGGAGGTAATAGGATAGAATGTTAGCATAAAGAGTGTTAACAAGGGTAGCGGGGAACTACAGGAAGAAAGCAAGCTATCTGGTATAAAGGAATTTTTATTCATCAAGACGGTTTCTCAGTCAAGGGATTACGTCCAAAGATCGAATTCAGTGAGAATGTAGACATGCCACACATGTTTAATCCTTAACCAGAATAAACGGCTTACTTCCCCCTGACTAAAATAGGGACATGTGTTTAGTACAAACCTTTAAGTATCCCAGATAGTGACTTCTAAATGATGGGCAGACCAAGTGAAGAATCAGAGAAAGTTTTGACAGCATGAGTCAGAGATAGGATATGTCCTACACTCAAGGAGAACAGACAGGAAACGGGCTACTTAAGAGCAGTGCAGAGTGAGTCAGGAGTGGAGGGCAGTTCAGTGAGTGTAGTTCAGTTGAGTTCAGTTCATGGAGTTCTGTGGAGTTCCGTTAGACGCAGTTGAGTCTGGTTGAGTTGGTGCAGTTGAGTTTAGTTCTGTTCAGTCCCTGCAGTCAGTGTAGCTCAGTTCACAGAATTGAGGCAGGGTTTTCCAAGCAGAGCAATTCAGTAAAAAGCAGAGAGAAGCCAGTTTAAATCAGTCTGCTTGAGAGTAATTTTGGGCCACAAGAGCTGAGTTGCACCCGGCAGCCAGAGTTCAGATAGAACTGGAAAGAGTAAGTTTTATTCATCAGTAAGCCTTCAGGCAACAATTACACCTGGCAAATTAAAGTTATTTTCTACTTCTGGGTATAATTAAAAACATCCACAGGTTCTTCAAATTAGTCTAATACCATTTATGAAAACTGCCCATAAAAAAATCAAGGTAATGAAGATTTAAAAACATTCCATCTATCACATCATAACATGACTACCATGAAAATATTTGGAATCCTAAAGAAAAAATATACAGGTATTCAAGCTATTCATAAAACCCAAACCAATCCCCTACCTAGTTTTCCAAAGCAACTTAAAGAAGACATTTCATGGTGGAAATGTTACCTGGCAACCTTTCCCCAAAGCTTAATCAGATTGCCTTAAAAGAGCACATTCCTTACCCTAGTGCTAAAGAGGACCCATGACAGTCTTACATAACAATTTCAAAATATTAGAAGACATGCTTTCAAATTAATTTTTTGGTTATATGAAAAATTGCCAATATTCCAATTTAGTAGTAAATAGAAGCCCTAAATCTAAAAGCCATACTCTTGCAAAAAAAAAAAAAAAAAAAAAAATTTTCTCTCCTTTCTCTGCTATTAGCTCTAATTTTTATTACTAGCATGTTTGCTTAGCAAGTGAGATAGTGAGATTTCTAGGTTTTCCGTGATTAATATATCCGAGAGTAGCCCCAATGGGACATTTCAATGTCGTTAGTTTAGCTACTATGGACAGCTACAATTGGAACAGTGTACAATCGGAAACTGCTTAAAACAATAGCGTAGAGCAATTGCCTCCCAATAACTGCTCAGAGATTACCACACTTGCTTCTGCCCATCCTTACGAACAAGCCTAATTCACAATCATGAGGGACAACCAGCTGTATATGCAGATGTCAGCACAAAGGTCAATGAAATGGAAGGCTTGGGATACAGGTGTCTCAGTTTTGGAACTTCTGTCAACTATATAGCAAACCGATGGTTCACTTTTCAATGTGCAGACACCTACCCTTGTTTCCAAAGTGAAGGAGGGAGTATTTAAGAGGCAGTTCGATCTGTGAAACTTAGGGCATTGCATATTTCAGAACCAATCGACACCACTGCCACCCCCCCCGACACACACTTTGATCCTGTATCTGAGATAAACAATCTGTGGTATCTCATCCTGATGAGGAGCAGACCAATTTGGTATGGAAGAAGAGCATCTTTACCCATTGTCTCCCCAGCTGTGAGGATTGGCACTCATTATGTACAGAAACAATGGCATGAACCGAGCATTAGGGTAGCATTAAAATTCCTGACAAATAAATCTATCATTCACATTTAAATATTTCTGACTGATAATAGCCTTTAAAAGAGAGACTAGACGACGTGCTCTAATGAAGACTTCTGTGGCTTATAAAAATGTGTGTTCCTAGCCAAGTCAAAGCATTTGCACATTTCTTCCAACCAGTCTGTTTGCATATAAGAGCATGTGCTAAGTAATATTTCTGGTTTATATCACAGGAGAAAAGGCAAATATAAATTTGGTAAGAAATAATCAGCAGAGGTTCATGCAAGGTCATTCGCCAGGCTAGTTTTGAGAAATTAAAATCTAAAAAAACGAAATAATGTTTTAACATTTTGATACATTATACATTTTTGTTTTTAATCTTAATTTTCTGATGTTTCACAAGTGTCATATTTCTCAGCTTTGTCCCAACCCTGCTCCTTTTTTTTTTTTTTCCTTTTTTTAGAGCTGGGGACCGAACCCAGGGCCTTGTGGTTGCTAGGCAAGCGCTCTACCACTGAGTTAAATCCCCAACCCCAACCCTGCTCCTTTGACATGGGAGATGTATTTTCTGCTTTAGTCACTTTGACTGACTATATTGAATATATATATGTATATATATATATATACATATATATATGTGTGTGTGTGTATGTATGTGTGTGTGTATGGAATATATTTAGAAATTATATATGTATTCTTGTTTGAGCATAGATACACTTTTAATTTTGTAGGTTAAAGTTGATATAAATATGAAAACAGTATACCCAAAGTCCTTAACCTACCAAAATATCTATGTTAGATTGTGTCAAATAATTAGTTAAACATCTTATACCAGTGTTTATTATTATCATTTGTTTTGTGTTATTTTAAATCCACAGTTTGTAGGAAGAGTGAAAAACAAGCGTACATGTGCACACACAAAATAAAACAATGAACAAATAGGTAGCTGGGACTTACTTTTTAATATGATGAACAGTACCGATTAGTGAAACATTAACTTTCTTTTTATGCAGATACCTATCAAGTTTCCCTTGACAGGCTATGTAGACAATATTACAGAAATAATAATAATATGGAGTAAGATTAAAACAAACTGCAAAATAAGAGAAGGCCTTGGGTTCCTTTTAATGATGCAGTTGAACAGGTAGCTGAACCTTTAGAGTTTTTGAAAGATTACCACTACCATTCTCTAACAAGCAATCAGTGTTAAAAATGATGGTTCGTATTTACATTTTAGTACATTCTATAGCATAATCCTATCCTATATTTAATATATACTTCCTCATGAACATTATTTATGCTCTCTTCACAAACAGTCTATATTCATAAATATCATGTTTGGATTGATTTAATTTTGTCTTTGTACACAGCCTGTTCTACAAGCTCCCAGAATTTTAATTAATCTGGATTTGGTGCATAAATTCTTTGTGCTTTGATTAATACTGAACGGGCTTTATTTAATTAAATGGACAGACTGGTGAAAAATGTTTTAATCAAAATTTTCATAAGCATACAGTGCATCTGTATGTAGTATTCTGATAGGGGAAAACTCTGATTTATTGTATTTATTTTTAAATGTTTTAAATAAAGCAATAGTCATATACCCTGTAATAAGTCATTTTACACACATACTTCATCTCAGTGTCATGATGCCAGAGAAGTAGGAAAAATCTTGAGTGAGAGACAGGAAAGGTCTAGACTTATTACATACTCATTGCAAAGCCAGAAAGGAACCTAGAGTATAAGATCAGCCTTTTGCTTTTTGAAGCTCACTGTTTAGGCCATTATGGAGGGGAGGAATATTATGATTCATGGGAGATATATAAAGAGATCGACCTTACCTTAAGATTTAACAAACTCATTATGGTTGTGAATCTGTGATTGATAATCTTGACGTGAACCACTATTCAGAATCACTGCTTCATTCAGAGTGCTTGACGTCAATATACTCAAATCCTATGCATATTTTAGCCACTGACCTGCTACTCTGCATGCCCTGTTGGCTGTGACATCGTTCTCTGTAAGGATAGTCCCATGTTGAAAGCAGTGTCATAGGAGGAGAAGCCCGTGGTTGTGCTAAGGCTGGAACCCCCCCCACACACACACACACACAATGTAAGGGAATGTCAAGGCAGGTAGGCCGGGAGAGGGGATGGTTGGGGAGGGGGATCACCCTTATTGAAGAAGGGGAAAGGGAATAGGATAGGGGATTTGTGAATGGGGAACTGGGAAAGGGAATAACATTTGAAATATAAATAAAAAATATCCAATTTAAAAAAAGTGATAATGCTATAGCGATCAGACCATGAGGTTTTATGTGTAAAGTTCACCCTGTCTAGGAAGAGGCTACATCTAAGTGAGTTGTTGGCCAAAATGGCCCCCTGGAAACCCTTTAACATCTAAGGCTATTTCCAAGACTATTGGTTGTGGGTTGATGTTTATATGCAGGTGAGGGCAGGCACAGGATAAGGCAAGAACCTGTGATTGGGCAGTGAACAAGAAAGGTGGACTGAGAATTTTAGAGACAGTGAACAAGGAAGGTGACTGAGAATTTTAGAGACAGGACAGAGAGTATGGAGAGAGGGGAGAAGGAAGATGGAGGAAGAGAAGCACGACCCAGATACGTATGGTTTTAAATAACCACAGGTAGCTATGAGTATCCTGTAAAGGACAGATTATTACAGGACAATTTGTCTTATCTAGGTGGGCAGTTTATATTAATTGGCTCTGAGTTTATTGTGTGGACGTCTGTGGGGTGAGAATTTACTGATATAAATCTGATTGATAATTTACAAGACTCTAGAGTTTTGATTTTATTGGGTTTCTGAGAATTGGGACCATAACCACGGTGGGAGGATGGCTGGGAATATGAGCAGAGTCTGCAGCAAGAGAGCCACGAAATGGGTGTCTCTACCCGGGGCTAGCCATGGAGGCAGGCAGACTGCCGCTGGAGCCAGAGAGTAGCCTGCGCTAGTGTGGGATGGTAAATTCCTTTTTTGTTATTTAACGCAACAACTGGTTGCTTTCTACAAACTGATGGTAAGGTCTTATTGCTGAAGACAACACTGAGATCTCTCACTGACCTCAGAGAAGTCAAGCCAGTGCCCACATAGAACCTTCACCCTTACTAAGTAGTGTTCATGGTACTGGAAGGCACATTGCGCATATGGGGAGAAAGGTAATCACCAACCTAGCTGTAAACCTGCAATCCACATCAGTGACCTGATGGCACTGATGACCTGATGGCCTGATACACTGTGCAACAACACAAATGTTGTGACAGTAACCAATCATTCTCTGAATGACATAAAATACACATCAGACACTTCTCAGTTATCTAAGAACCTAGGACTGGATAGGCTGACATAGAGGAAAAACCAATAATATTGTTCCCTAAGTAGTGCTTCTTAACTTTCTTAATGCTGCAACCCTTTAATACAATTCCTCGCGCTGTAGTGATACCCAACAATAAAATTATTTTGTTGTTACTCTACAACTGTAATTTTGCTATTGTTATGATTGTAATGTGATTATCTGATATGCCGAATATCTGAAATATGACCCCCAAAAGGGCCTCAATCTACAGGTTGTTACTGCCTTAAAGGAACACAACAATAAGATGACTCCTAACGATATTTTGCTATCCCCATACCTCAGTGTTTCACCATGGCCTCATCAGAGCAGTTTCCTCTTGCAGGAGATGGGAACTAATACAGAAATTTATAACTGGAAAATATGCAGTGAGAGAATTTGAAACACTCCATCCTAAATGTGATGACTTCATCAAACACCTCTCTATTCAGGGATCAGGGGGGCTGTAAGGAAGAAGGGTAGAAGACTGCAAGATCCAGAGGATGGATGACACCAAATAAATGTGTCTCCTAGACACAACATGACTGATGCACAAATAAACTTACAGAGACTGTGGTAATATACACAAGGTCTACACAGGTTTAAGCTAGATAGGGTCCTAGCATTGACTGAGAGAGGGAAGGCGAAGAGAAAGGGGAAGCATACTTGATCACCCATCCCTAACCAAGAAGCTAACTGACTAGTGCTTGCTAAGGAAGAACCAGTTTTCTCTAATGGAGTGTTAGAGAACATACCACTTAAGGGTAGACCCCATGTCCAACAGATTACCAACAAAAAACAAACTCAATGGTGTGTTTTGTAAATTTTTCCCTCCTATTGCTTTGTTTGGACTTTTTTTTTATTGGTATTTTGTTTGTACACTATAGTTTTTTATTTTGTAATTTTATGTTGAACACATGTGTTTGTGTGTGTGTGTGTGTGTCTTGTGCATTTTTGTATTTTTGAATTCTGATTTATCTGTTTCTTTATTTTCCTGTTTGTTTCTAAAAGAGAGAGAAAGAAAGCATGGAATTGGAT
This sequence comes from Rattus rattus, assembly GCF_011064425.1. Classification (NCBI taxonomy): domain Eukaryota; kingdom Metazoa; phylum Chordata; class Mammalia; order Rodentia; family Muridae; genus Rattus; species Rattus rattus. Next base: position 21,550,507 of record NC_046167.1, read on the forward strand.
AGGTGGGGAAATGAGGTGGATATGAGAGGAAATGGAGAAGGGTAACCCTAATCAGATTATTATATGGATTTTCAAAATAAAGGATACTGAATGTAAGGACTGAAAAGATCACTCAGAGTTCAGGGCGCTTCCTGCTCTTGCAATGGATCAGTATTCAGACTTCAGCACTAACATGGTGGCTTAGACACATTTGCCATTACAATTGCATGGGGTCTCACTTGCTCTTATGGTGTGGGCATACTCCCGGCACATACATAGAACATGCACTCATGTAGATAATCCATCAATATATAAACACAAATGAAATAGATATTTAATGGAGTTATTTAGACAAAATTCTTGAGAATAGTCATTTTTAAAAATATTCTTTTTTTTTTTTTTTTTATTAACCAGGTATTTCTTATGTACATTTACAAACATCCCCTCCCCCCCCTTCCCTTATGGGTGTTCCCCCTCCCCACCCTCCCCCATTGTCGCCCTCCCCGACAGTCCTAGTTCACTGGGGTTCAGTCTTAGCAGGACCCAGGGCTTCTCCTTCCACTGGATACTAGGATATTCATTGCTACCTATGAGGTCAGGTCCAGGGTCAGCCTATAGTCTTTAGGTAGTGGCTTGGTCCAGCTCTGGTTGCCTTGGCATTGTTGTACATATTTCAAGCCCCTTCAAGCTCTTCCAGTTCATTCTCAATTCAGCAGGCGTCCCGTTCTCAGTTCAGTGGTTTTGCTGCTGGCATTCGCCTCTGTATTTGCTGTATTCTGCTGTGTCTCTCAGGGCATCACATCCGGCTCCTGTCGGTCTGCACTTCTTTACTTCATCCATCTTGTCTAATTGGGTGGCTCTATGTATGGGCCACATGTGGGTGGCTCTGAATGGTGTTCCTTCAGTCTCTGTTTTAATCTTTGCCTCTCTCTTCCCTACCCATGGGTATTCTTGTTCCCCTTTTGTGAAGATTTTATCATCCGTCTTGAGTTTCATTTGTTCTAGGCCACTAGGGTAATTCACAAATCAGTGAGTGCATACCATGTATGTCTTTCTGTGATTAGGTTAGCTCACTCAGAATGATATTTTCCAGTTCCAAATTTGGATTTCATAAAGTTTGTTTTGATACAAATATTCCATTGTGTAGATGTACCATATTTTCTGTATCCATTTTGTTGAAGGGCATCTGGGTTCTTTCAGCTTTGGCTATTATAAATAAGGGGCTGGATGAACATACAGACACAGTTCTGTTGGGGCATCTTTTTGGGCACACATGCAGTTCTGTTCACAATGTAAGGAAATGTGAGCTTTTAAAAAAATAAACTGAATTCCAGAGAGCTGTTAATCTATCCTGACTTACTATGGCTGGCCCATTCTCATCCATTTGTTTTGCATGTGTGTTTACATTTCGCTTGGCATACTTTCCTTCATACAATTGTGCCCAGTGTTTGAGCATTTGCTTCTCTTGTAGAATTAATTCAGACATCAAGAAGGTAGTGAGATCATTTCCAAATCAATTTTATGAGAGAATACCAACTGCCTATGACTCAAATATTTGTAGAGCATTGCAAATTATGAAACAGTTATGTGGATTATAGAAATGAAAATATTTGTACAGTTTATCTTTCTCTCTGTTTTTATAGCGTCAATGGGACAGGTGTTTGGTCTAGAACAACACAGAATCTAAATCAAATGGGAAGAAAGTATAATTTGCATGACACTTTGGACGGCTTTTAAATATCAAATAATAGAATATTGAGTATTAATGAGAAGTGTGTTCTTCAGATATAAAACTATCTGATATTCTATACGGAATTTTAGAAGAAACCATACGGATACAGTTCAAGATGCTGAGGTCTGTGAGTCTTAGCTCCTCCGTTTGGAGCCCAGAGGTGTCAGATGTCCTTTGAGTTGGAGTCACTTGTGCTCTGAGCCCCACAGCCTGAGTGCTTGGAACTGGACGCAGGTCCTCTGCGAGAGCATTGTGTGCCCTTAAGAACTGAAGCATCCGTCTCTCTAGTCCAGATATTCTAATATTTAATTCATGAGGGTAAAAGAAGCCTTGTCATTCTCATTAGAGCTCCCTATTCCACTCATCATTATCAACACCCTGCACCTTCTCAGAAGGCAGGTGGTGACTGCTGTGTTCTTCCAATGTTTACTTTTTGTTGGTTTTAATTCCTTCTCATTTATCTTCATGTGTACTTAAGTCACATTGTGCTAAAAAGGCTAAAATCTAGTTATGCCTTCCCATTTTTAGCACCTATGTGCTTTTCATAGTGTACAACTCATGACAATTATGCATGCGTCACTATACATATTAAAACTCACGTACACAGCGTGTCTAGGGTCAGCTTACTGGAGAAACTATTTCGTGTATAGGTTCATCCACTGTGGAAGGTTTTTTTGTTTTAAAGCCCCAATAATTGATTTTATACTTTGGAGTATGTCACATCATTCTTGAGTTCATTTCTATAGGACTTGACCTAAGTGCTACTGCCTGGGAACTGAACAGCGTTCATGCAGGAAGTGCAGGTCTGAAGAGCGTCCAGCCAGAGTCAAAACACCAGACACAAATGACTAGCCCTAAGCTATGAACCCAAGATCAATGAGATCCTATGGAGCCTCTGGAGAGCCTATGTGTGGTTTTCATTGGAAAAAGGGGGTTGCAGCACACAGAAGCCTGAAAGGAAAAGAAAAGAGTGAGTTGTATCGCTACAGGCAAGAGCTGAGCTGCTGTTAGATATCTCCCAGAGGAGCAGCCCTGTGTTCCTTTTGCCCAAACAAAAAAGGCTTCACTTGTTCGCTAAAAGGATACAGAAGTTTGTTGTTAGTTCAAGCAGTGACCAGGGATAAAACAGCCTGGAAACTGTTGTCCAAACAAGCTTAAAGGCAAGCCAGGCACATGGAATGTTCTACATAAATGTACTGGGGAGAATCCTCTACAGAGAATAGCAGCAGGAGTTCACATCCCTTGTGGAGGTATGCAGGTTCCTACACACATCAGGGGTCAGTATCCCCAGGCTACAGACGACAGTTTAGGAGATCATGTTTCCATTGTGTTTCAGAGTTGACTAAAACAATCAAGGACTTGTAACTCTTTGAATGTCGTTTTGTACATTCATAATTTACCCTTAAATACCCCACACCTGCTGTAATTCAAGTACTACAAAGGACTCCATGAAAGTGTTTTGCATATCACGGTGTTAATACTTGAACCAAGTGGCTTATCTTAACCTCATATATACAAGTATTTCATAAATATCTTAAAATTCAGTTGTATACCACAGAGGTATGACAAGAAAACATTAAAAATGCATGCACTAAGATGAGACCAGTGAACCAGGATGCATCAATGAAAATAGAAGAGAATGATGCTTTTCGTCGCTGGATGTACACAAATTATATGAGAATTGGCATAAATTTGTGGGGATTTAATTTTTGTACATGTATGTACATTTAGTGTGTGTGTGTGTGTGTGTGTGTGTGTGTGTGTGTAGTTATTACTAGGTGCAAGAAAATAAACAGAATGAGTATTTCTGACCACACACAGAGTTCCTTCTGTGAACAAATTGATTTAGAGATATGATGATGTACCATCTACAATACTAGCTACTGGAGTTATGGCAGAAATAAAAATATAAGTAAATTAATTATAATATAATGAAGAATTCCTCCCTTCAGGATGGTGTTCATCAGCAACTCTAGTGAGGCACACACAAGCACAGAGAGAGAAACACAGACACACATATCAAACAATCATGCAGATACTGACCTAGACACAGACGTGGACACACGTGTAGACACATGTGTAGAAACACATATTGGGAGGGAGTGGGGGAGACACAAGCGTGGCAAGGGAATCTCTAATATTTTAAAGTACTTTTAGTATATATTTCAAGGAAAGAATTGCTGTAATATCAATTTGCTTAGCGTATAAAGGATGTAATTATATACTCCTATTATGCTTTCTGCCTGTGTGAAAATTGTATGCTGTGTTTCATTTTTACCTTTCCTAAGTTCATTGTCAGTGTGGAACACAGAGCCATTCCACTGCACATATGTTTTCCTTTATATTTTGTACCTTTGTTTGTTCATGTATTCACTTATTTATTTGTATACAAGGAGAGTGACATATTTTGCCCTCATGTACAAACTCAGCCTTTAGCTACCATTTTCCCATATTATTCTGAGCAGATTTATTAAATAACCACATTGACCCAGTAGTCATTGTGCATTTCAGCCTGGGCTCAAACTCACATAGTAGTTAAGGCTTGCTCTCAGTTGGGTCTCAAGCAAGCACCACCACATCCAATTTATTTATTCATTCATTCATTTATAGGAGTCATATCTATTAAATAGCTTGTTGAGCTCTAGTTGTGATTTTATTGATGCTATAGATCATAGTAGGGAACCCTGACATATTAGAAATGTAGAAGCTTTCCTCTGATAATAGAAGACTAACTCTCCATTGGAGTAACTTTGGATTTCCTTCCACACATCCAATGCTTTTCTGCATGTGATGTGGGTACATTTGGTTTAATGTGTATTCACTTTTTCTGTTAGATATTCTTTATTGTTTAATTCTTTATTATTTATCTTCTTTCATTGTTCACTTACTGAGAACTATCTCATAATATCTTTAATAATCTTGTAAATGTATTTGACTGGAGCAAATAAACCTTGACATCACTACGGAAGTGAAACTGGACTCAAAAATTAAATATATAAATATATACATAATTATAATCCTTATATATCCCTATATAAAGATTATATATTCCTCAATTTTATATATATACCTAATAAAATGATTATAAAATTCTTTAAGATGAATGAAAGTGTGCATTTCACAAACCTACATTATTATATAGAATTATGACTTGTAACAGAACCAAAATCAATCTAATTTTTCATGTTAAAAACCTAGAAAAGAAAGAAAAATACACTAAGACCAAAACAGGCTGAAATAAGGTAGTGATTAGGTTAAAGCAGCAACACCACTAAAATTGTGCAAGAGTAAATCATAGATGGAATAGGGGAAAGAACGTGAAGACTATCAACTCCTATCCTCAAATAAGCAAGTTAGAGTCCATAGTAAACTTCCCCATGCTTAGCTGGAATAGACCAGAATAGAGGTATAGACTTAATGGTAAGCAACCTGAGTTGAAGAAAACTATTCCATGAAATATTAAAACTGAAGCAAGCATACGTATGGAAGATCATAAACCAATCTCGATCCAGATGCCTCATCTTATCTAGGAAGAGGCACGCAAGTGTCGGGAGTATACTGTCTATGGCAATATTTTCAAACCATACTTTATCACATCCTTTAATCTCACTTCCTGCAACATTCTTTTCTTTGTATTAAAATAGAACAGCTGGAAAAGAATATGTTCACACACTGTACAGGTTAGTTTTATTTCAATTTGGCACAAGCTAAAACCACTTGAGAAGAGGAAACCTTGACTGATGAAATGCCCCAACTAGTTTGACCTGTGGACAAAGTCTATGGTACTTTTTCTTGATTAATGATTGATATTTGAGGGTCCAGCTCATGATGGGCAGTGCCACCTCTTGGTGCTATAAGAAATGGGCTAGGTCCTATTAGAATGTGGGCTGAGCAATCCATAAGAAAGGAGTCAGGAAGCAGCAGCCCTACATGGCCTCTACACCACTTCCTTCATAATTATGACTTGAGCTCCTGTCCTGAAGTGATAGAGTGTGGCCTAAGACTTATAAGTTGTAATAAACCCTTACCACACAAGTTGCTTTTAGTCATGTATTGTTTTGTTTCATTTTATCACATCAGTAGAAACATACCCACATGGCTATCCTAAATTATGGAGCAAATTCAATTTTCATCTAAAAAGTAAGCAATCATAAAAGAAGAAATTAACAATTAATCAAGAGTGTTTGCTACTTAATTTTTCCTTGTGATCAAACTGATAAAAGTCAACATTTATCAGGGGGTGTTTATATGCCAATTATAGTGAAATATTACTAGCCCCTAATTAAGTTACTTTGAATGAGTTAGGTTTGGTCTCTAATGAGTTAGTTTTCTCTAATAAATTAGCTGCATGTTTGAGTTTTGCATAATACAATTGTCATTGCAACATTCAAAGTTTACAATCTCTCACTTCTATAAATACTGAAATTTAATTTACTATCAAGAACTATATTGTAGCATTCATTTAGTGAGTTTCTTGCAATGAAAACATAGATATCATTAGTAATTTAAATAATGAGAGACTTTGGAAATTTGTTTCAGGATGCTATCATAATATTTTAATTAATATATAACTTTTAATTTATTATCTAGGGGAACCTCTATATTTATCTACTGAATAATGAACTAAACTATTATCTAAAATCATGGTTATTTTAATTTATTATTGCTCAGAAAACATTTTAAAAGAAAATATTATAATTAAACATTGGTACTCAGTAACAGCAGATATCATTGGCTTATTAATATATATGAAATTACTCTAAAATATGGCATAGATGAGTGAAAAATCATATTATGATATATATGTAGAAATCAAGGTTATATTAAACAAAATTTTTTGTATGCATGCAGAACATTCATGCTGGATAAAATATTGAACACATCCTCCTCTATTATGAAACTAAATCCTTAGTGCTGTATTTTTCTCTCATTGCTTTGGGAATTGATCAAAATCAAGATTCCAGATTTTATTCTTTGTGCTGGGAATATATGAAGTAGAAAATCAAAGTCAGCATAGTATTTCAATGTTCAGCCTTTATTAGAAAGTGATATTCAACCCAGAATTTGTTCAATATCAGGATAATGATTAAAGCAACTCACCACATTAGGGGAAATAAATCATAATTGTTTTTAAAAACACCTGATTATTAAAGGCATAAGTTTCAATCATGAGAAAATAACAGTGAAAGGAAAATAGATGGAAACTTCTGGTATTTCTCAATAGGATCTGAAAATTTTCATTATTTTAGCATTATTATAATTTATACTATATGACTGAAATTTTGTTTGTGAAATGGATTCCTACCCAAAGCATTTGTTTTCACCACTCTTTAATCATGGATATTAAATTATAGTTCTATATTTTTAAATACTGATTACTGATTTCAAAAAATTCTTAATCTAGAAATAATACAATTTTGTAATATTATGGAGTGGTGACCACAGACATTTTTTAAGAAAATCAGGTGTTGGGATTTAGCTCAGTGGTAGAGCACTTGCCTAGCAAGCTTAAGGCCCTGGGTTCGGTCCCCAGCTCTGAAAAAAAAAAAAAAAAAAAGAAAAAGAAAAGAAAATCAGTTGTATTTGCATCTGGTGAAACAAAAAGAGTCAGTCCCAAAATTGTATTTTCTCTAGCACCCAAAATATAAAGTGTTTAAGGTCAAATTTATGAAAGTGTATGAAACATTTGTATGACCAATATGTAAAAGGGTGGAGAATAAAGACAAAGGGAGTCTCGATAAATGGTAGTACATACCATTTTCATGTATTAGTGCCAATTTTCTCAATTTAAACTAAATATAATCTAAAATCATAATCAAAATGCCAACAGGCAGATCAATATCCTTGATGGACTCACATGAAAATCCTCAGTAGAATACTAACAAACTGGTTCCAACAAAATATGAAAAAGGATGTATGAGTCAAGGAGGTTTAGTTTAAGGATCCAGTGACTCAAAGAAAATGATGTGAAGCATCATGAGAAGATAATGAAAACTGATATCATGAAGAGCATCCCAACAGACATCAGAGATGCATGTTATAAAACCCAGTATTCGGGTTCCATATCTCTAAATACTGAGAGGCTACCACCTGTAGCCAGGCAGTAGAGCAATAGAGACACCAACCCACTTACAACAATTTCAAACCCAAATTTTCCTGTTTACAAGAAATGCAGGCATGGGGAATGGAGCAGAGACTGAGTCAATAGCCAACCAATAACTGGCCCAACTTGAGACACATCCCATGGGCGAACACCAATCCCTAACACTATATCAATGATACCCTGTTACGCTTGCAGACAGGAGCATGCTATCCTTCGAGATGCTCTAACCAGTAGCTGACTCAGATATAGACACCCATAGCCAAACAGTGAATGGAGCTTGGGGACACTTTTGGAATAGAAGGAAAGGTTGCAAGGTTGAAAAGGATAGGAAGACAAACAGAGTCAACTAACCTGGACCGTTGAGGCTCTCAGAAACTGAACCAGAAACCAGTGAACATACACTGGCTAGACCTAGGCCTCCCCACACATATGTAGCAGATGTGCAGCTTGAATTTCATGTGGGTCCCAAACAACTGGAACAGGGCCTATCCCAAAAGATGTGACCCGCCCTGGGATATGTTCTTCTGGTTGGGCTGACTTATCTGGCCTCAGTGGGAGAGGATGTGCCTAGCCTTGCAGAGTCTTGAGCTGCCAGGGTTGAGGGATTCCCACTCAGAGGCAACGGAGAGGATGGGGGCATTGAACGAGAGGTGGGCAGTGAGTGGGATGTAACGTGAATACAAAAAAATGGAATAGATTAAAATAGTATTATTTTACAACAAAACCCCTTAAAATTCAGAATAGAAAACAATTTACTTAAGGATGGTAAAGAGAGTTTAGGAGACGTTTAGGAGCCTATATCTTAGTCTACGGAAGAACCTGATTTAGTTCCCTCTACTATGAGAAGGAAAGCATGTCAAACTTTGACCCTCATATTCAATTTATCACTGGAATCCTCAGCAACAGACTTAAGGAAATAGGAGGAAATAAAGACATAGAAAAAGTCTACAGTCCCTTTTTGGTAATATGTTAAAAGACAGACTTAAAGAATGTCACAATCTGCTTAAAGAGAGGAATTGGTACACGAAAGAGGCACATGATGTAAACAGGAGCACACAAAAGCTATGTACAAAAATTGGTGATCATTTACATAACAAATACTAAATTTCAGTAAAGAAAAAAAACAATCAAGAAAACAGCCCTATTCTTAACTGCTACAACAAATAAAAATACTTAGGATTTAAACTAGAAAGTTAAGAGCCATACAATGAAAATAAGCAAACAGTTATAAAAGCAATTGAAGAGAAAAACCAAAAAGGGAAAGACATTCTATGTTCATAGATTGGCATGATTCATACAGATGGAGTACCAAAACTATCTAGAGAGTTAATAAAATGACTATCAAAATGACAACTGATTTCATATGGGAGCAGGAAGAAAAGCATACCTGTATGTGTATAGAGCCACAAAAGAATTCAAATAACCAAGATCTACAAAGCTGGAGTTAATAGAATACTTGACTTCAAATACATGCTAAGTAATATTAGGGGAGAGAGAGACAGACAGATCATAGTTAGAGGAGAGAGAGAGAGAGAGAGAGAGAGAGAGAGAGAGAGAGAGAGGTTTCCATTTGAGAAAGGAGCATCTCCTCCATGAATAGTTTTGTGACAACTGGATATTCACAGGCCAAGGAATGAAACAGTTTTATTATCTAAGCATACTCAAAATCAGTTCCAAATGGAGAAAAAGCTTAAAGCTTGGAAAACAGTGTATCTTCAGAAAACACCTACAGTATGCTTCAGGACAGTTGGGCTGAGCAGAAATTTTATGCAGGACTCCCAAACTTTGACCACAAAGGGAACACTGATAGGTGAGATTATGCCAAACTAAAATGTCACATCATAAATTTAAAAAATACTTGACGAAAGAAGGGATAATCTACAGATGGCAGATCTATTGTACATGGCATGAGGAATTATTTACTAAGGTGATTCAACAAATTAATAATATGTTTTTAAAATGTGGGGAATGACTTTTAAACCAACTTTTATGGTTTATGTTTATATTTGCTCATGTATTTTCATGTGGTATATGTGAATGTAACCATGTTTACATGTGTGTATACTCACATGGATAAGGGGTATATGTCCATGTGTATGCATACATGTGGGCCAGAGGTCCAGGTTAAGATGTCTTTCTAAATTGGTCTCCACTGTATTTTATAAGACAAGATATGTAAACAAACATAGAACTACTTCTGCTAGATCTCCATTTCCCAAGTGTTGACACTATCAGCATTTATCACCATATATTATTGCCATAAGCACGATTATAGGGGATTATTCATGTAAAGAATTATTTGCAGGAATTGGAATTGGTATTTTGAGGCAAATATGGCATTTACATGTTCACTGATCAATACCAAAAGAGGAAATCAGTCTAAAAGTCTCTCAGCAGATGGATGGGTAATACAAACATGGTGCATTCATATAATGAAATATTCTCAGTCATAAAATAATGTTTTTTTGTCATTGTTTTGGCAACATGACTGAAACTACAAGACAGTATATTACAGAAGATAAGACAAACATACACACAAAGCCAAGTTAGCCCAGCTAACTTTAGTTTATTAAACAATAAAAACCATCTTCACATATGTGTGCCTTGAAAATATTATGATATATAAAATGTGGGCAAATACTCCTGTAATATGTGACTCCTATTATATAATAAGTCACGGTGAATGAGTAGAAACACAAAGAAGATAGTATTGGGGAAGACAGTAAGGACTGTCTCTAGTTGTGAATTTATTGCACTATTAGAGATGTTCAAAACAAAACTTAGACGATCATTCAAAAATTATTGTCAACTTACTTTAAACATTACTAAAAGGTACATTTTTCAATGGGCATTTTATGCTGGAACTATGTTTCATCAAAGTATTTATAAACTGCTTACTAAGGAAAAAACATTTGTCAGACACTATCAGGTTCATCTGCTGCATGACCTCTGTGCTGGGGGAAGCAGTGCAATGGAACAGATATTGCCTCCTGGGGAGAGTAGGAGTGGATTTCAGAACTCAGTAGAGGTGTGTGTGTGTGTGTGTGTGTGTGTGTGTGTGTGTGTGTGTGTGTGTGTGTGTGTACATATACACATATACACACATAAACATTCACATTACATATATACGTACATATACATTATACATATATACATGCATATACATACACATAGTACATGTATGTGCCTACTTGTCTGTATGTGTAATATGTGAGTGCAGTTCCTGCCGAACCTGGAAGAGTGTGACAGGCCCCTGAAGCTAGGGTCACATGGTAAGTTCTCAAATGTGGGTGCAAAGACCCAAACTGGTGTACTCTTTTAGCAAGTACTCTTAATCTATCATTTTCTTCAAAATTCTTATCATAGTGTAAGGTTTGCATTCTACATGTGACATTTACTGAGACTGAAGGTGACAAAAGCTAGTGTTGTAACTACAGCAACTTGTGATGGTTCAGATTCACTGTCAACTTGACTGGATGTAGAGTCACCATCAAAATATACCTCTGTGCATGCCTATGAGGACCTTTCCAGCAAGTTTTAACCGAGCAATGAATACACACCCCAACTGTTGGTTTCACTATAGCATAAATTGCTTTCCAGGACTTAGTAAAAAGAACTAAACAAAGAAAAAAGTGATTTGAGCATATTCATTCCTCTCTCTGAATCTCTTTCCTACCTGTGGCAGTATAAACAGCTTCTTCATGATACTTCTGTCATACTTTCACCACAAACTGCCCTCCAGTTGTGAACCAGAGTAAAGCCCTTCTTCCTCACTTTGGCTTTGCCATGCATTTTGTCACAAAAAGTGAGAAAAATAACTAATGTAGAAATCTGCTGTCATGTGTTTACCTCCCCACCTTAGTCTGGAGTCTGAAAGCATTTTATAGTTTTGAAGGTTCATGAATGCAGTCCTAGAGATTTTAACAATATTGAATGATGGTATCTATCCACTCTTGAAGGGTCACATAAGTCATGGTGCGAGATCAAATGAGAATGGATTACCTAATGTTTACTTAAAGTATAATAAAATATATTCTATTTGGGGGTTCATTTTTTTACATTATAGGAAACACATGGCACAGTTAAATAAATCACCCTGCATGATGTGGATGACAGGTGACCATCAGGGAATAGAGACAGGTATGCTGACTTACATACACACACACAGCTTACTCACAGCCCTTCGCTGCCAGACACCTGGCATGTCTTAGGTAGAATTGTAGTATGGGCTGGTAAAAGAGATTCCAAAGTAAGATTTCTAAACAGGAAACACACAAATTACCTGAAATCATCATAGAGTTGGTCTCAGTCACCATAGACCACATGAACATTCAGTAAAAGTCCATAGGCATTATGGACAAACTCCCAGTGCAACTCATATCTTGGCTTTCTGTCTCTGACTGAACCTGCCATGTATAGCTATGTATCATGATAAACTGGTAATGATTTGAAAGTATAAAACCCCCAAAATAATAGAAACTATTGTTTAAATGTTCACAGAATCTCCATAGGAAGTCAAACAACAAAAACTGAGACATCTGACTTAAATTACTCAGCGACATTTACCAAATTTGATCTAGTACTGAACTAGCTCTGTGGGACAGCTGTCTCCATACCCCTCCTGCCACTCAAAGGGAAAGTTTGGCGTCCTTTCACTGACCCAACGAGTGTCAGGATTCCTTCAAGGTTCGGTTAGATGAGGTCTGAACTGTTCAGTAGCACTTTATAAATACTTCTGTCATATCTCTAGATGGCAAGATAAGATATGAATGGGGAGAGTTAAGACACATACATGAAAGATGGGGTAGAGTTGGCCTTCTCCCGAGAAAGCACACATTATCTGACAGCACCAAGTAGCCAGGCTCGGCCAATGCTGATACTATCAACAAGGGGATTTGAGAAACATTTTTCTCCTCAAAAGGGAAGGGTGTCTCTCTGAAGTTGTGTAGGCACGAATATTTTATCTGAGTTTGACTTTCCTAAGTTAAAAACTGAAAACAACAGCAAAATAATGGTGGGCATTTTGCTTTTCAATTTCCTCTTTCCGTATAATTCTGTTCTCTTGCTCTTTGGTTATTTTCTAGCTTTTAAATCTGCAGAAATATATTGTCACACAGATGAAAACTTCCCCCTGTAGCAGGTATCCCCAAATCTTGGGGAAATGATAAGAACTTCTAAGTCTTGAACCGCTTGGTAAAGTCTTCACATAGTGTTACCTTTTCTAGGCTTAGGGGCCACTCTCTATGCTGAACATTACAACCTAGTTTGCTCTGAATGAGGAAGTTTGCCACACTGGTAACTGGTAAGATGGCTCATATCCTTCCAATTTAGAGAACAGAGCATTCCATGAATTCTCCAAGGTTAAACGGTTTGGTAAATTCAATTTCTAAAATAGAAGATCATATCTTAAGAAATGGTTTAAATCAGAATTCAGAAAAGAAAGTGTAAGATACCCTCGTTCAAAGCATATGGAACCCTGAACAAGAATAACACTTAACATTTTTTATTTTCTACTTTAAAGAGTAGGCTGAAAATCTTGGGGCAACAGTAAAAGGTTTTAAATTTCTCATCCAGCTTTGGATTCAAACCAAATAAAGGATGCCTTCAATAAACAATCAAAATGTGAACTATTCTAAATTCTGAAACTTCTGAATGAGGAAATGACAAATTACTGTAAGCGAATGATTCCATACTTGACCTCATGTAACAGATCAGTCAAAAAGTGGGTGAATCAAAATATGGTAAATATTGCACTTAAGGTATGTGAATCTGGTACATATGAGATATAAATGGACTTTGTGTTTAGATTCAAGAGTTTTCCTAAGATATCTTATGACATACATAGAGATATTCTAAAATCTTAGGAAAATATAAAATCTTCAACACTTCTTGTACTAAATATTTTAGATAAGAGAGAAATGTTAGGAGTAGTTAGTATATACACTTATTTTCCAATTTATAAAATAAAACTAGTATGGGTGGGTGGGCGAGGGAGCACCCTCATGGATGCAGGGGAAGTGGGTGGGATGGGGGATTTTCAGAGGGGAAACTGGGTAAGGGGGATAACATTTGAAATGTAAATAAACAAAATAAACCAATTAAAAAATTTAAAACGTACATTTCTAGAGTTAAACACGTTGCTGAATGAAGAAATGACAAATTACTGTAAGTGAACAATATTAAATCTATGTAAAGTCATGCCTCTTGGTTGTCCATCTGCTCCTCTCAGATCCTGCTCATTCTCTCCCAACCTTCAGAAGAAAGACTGAAGTGAAAACTCGGCCCTGTTTTGGTTATAGTTCAATGGTATACCCCAAGGCTTCCTTTGTTTAAGCATGGTCCCCAGTGTAGGATACTGAAAGGATACAGATTAATCCGATCATGATATTTATAGTTGTCAATAAGCTTTGGGGGTAATTAAAGTTGCATAAAGTCATGAGGATGGCTTTTTATTTGGATCCTGGTGACTTTGCAAGAAGAGAGACAGAGAGATTAGCACACAGAGGCACACATGGCCACTTTGTCTATTGATACATGGTATCTGAGGGCTCTGCTAACAGCAAGCAAGGTCAATTCCAGTACTGTTCCTTCACAATCCAGAACTGGAGGCAAAATAACCTTCTATCCATAATTTAGCCAATTGGTGGCATGATATTTTTATGAACAGAAAATTGGCAAAGATGAACCCCACACTGCTGCTCTTTTCTTCTTTCCTGGAAGGGAATCTAGTTACTTATTATTATACTGTAAGATTAATAAATGAAATAGAGAAAGATGGGTCTGCGAGTAACACCTTTCCTTTCAACCTCATTGAGTATAGCCATTTTCTAGGGACAAAGTTCTAGAGTTATTCAGATACTTGGACTACTAGACCTCAAAGTACTAATAGAACTTCATGCCCTGTAAAAATCATTCTGAACTTCTGAGTTTGTGAGTTACAAAACATTGTATTAACCTTTATCATACGACCAACATATTTACTCACTTAAAAGTGTTGTCATGGTCTACATGACCAACAGTTCTCTATTGTGAATTTGCTACTTTCTGGGCAATTTCATTTTTGATAAAAAGTTCCATGGGGGAAAATGGTGATAGCAGAGGAGAACAGATCCTTGAAGTAATTTCACAAAAGAAAAAGTATCAAGTGAAGAAAATGTCATCCATTAAAATGTTGGTGCTTAGGGGGAAAAGACTTCTATTATCCAATTGCAGTGGTAGAATGACCTCGTCTAGCTATCAAGAATCAAGGATCCACAGATGCTTAATTTGAGGACCACAGTAGGAAGATGTGTGTTCCTTTTGTTTGGGACATAAAAGGTGGAGGGAAGAGTAGAGTGATTTGAGCAGAGAGAGATTGGCAGATGGTCGTTAGCCTGCTTCAGGCTCCTAGCAGGTGGCCTTCTGTTAGTTTCTGTGCATTTGTGGAAGAAACAAGAGAGAGGACTTTGTAAGTTATTTATTTTGAAAAGACGATGGTTTTGCTTTCTTTGTTTTGATTTTTATTGGATATTTTATGTATTTACATTTCAAATGTCTTCCCTTTTCCCAGTTGCCCCTCTCCCATCCCCCCCTTCCCCTGCTTCTATGAGGATACTCCCTCTCTCATGTACCCACTTCCACCTCAGCACCCTGGCATTCCCCTGCACTAGGGAGATGAACAGGACCAAGGGCTTCTCCTCCTATTGATGCCAGACAATGCCATCCTCTGCTACACATGAAACTGTAAAATAGCATAGCTGTAACAGACATTCAGCCAAGAGGGTAATCCCTAGGTACATTTTCATGATCTTTGCTAATGGGTATACTCATGACCAGTATTAATAAAGGCATAAGAAACTGAAATCATGCTTACAACCTTCTGTGGGACCAGTTCCAATCTAGACAGTATCTCTTAGTACCTTTGGCAAACACTGTTTTGATGTCTGTCAGAAAGGACTGCGTCTGTTTGGGTTTGGATAAGTTGTTCTCACATGGTCATTGATATAAGAGTTTGCCTCTCACTGGTAGCAGACCATGGGGCACCTTCATATGAATAGTGGCTTAACACAATGACAGCTTTGTAATTTTGATGATGTTACTGACATGTGGTAGTAAATAGGGCAGGAGGACAGCAGTTTGGATAAAATGAGCCATTAAATATATCTTTAAGACTCTTGTTTCTAGAGTCTTCCTGCTGATCTGTACTTACTAATACTCATGAAGTAAATAACTTTGTTCCATCATCCTTGATACCACAATGCTCTCTGTAATTGGGACTAAGAAACAATGGAGCCAGAGATTACTGACAGAAACATCTAAAATGATGGTCCTTAAAGCAGATGACTCTCTCTCTTTAGTAATCAGAAAACCAATTATATGCTGTGTGGTACCCCAACCAAAGCCAAGCAGAGACAGATATTGGATCACTGAATTGTATTGTATTCAGATGAGCAGTGTTGTGAGATGGCGGTGGGTTAAACACCCTGAAGAATCTAGCCTAACACTTTATCTTCAGCCAGTGTCATTGTAAGGAGAACACAGAAAAATACCAGGGAGCTCAGTCTCATTACCTTGGTCAGCTGTTCACGAGATTCCTAAAATTGGCCATTTCTGCCCTTTACATTTTTAAACTCATCTGCTTTATGGGTATTTCTGTTCAGACACTTTCCTCCTGCTCCTTCTCCTTCTTCTTCCTCCTTTTTGGATAGTTTACGTATTTACATTTCAAATGTTATCCCTTTTCTCCCTCTCCCATCCCCCCCTTCCCCCCTGCTTCTACAAAGATGCTCCTCCTCCCACCCACTCACTCCCATTCAACACCCTGCCATTCCCCTATACTGAGGAACCCGAAACGAGCCTTCATAGGACCAAGGGCTTCCTACTGATGCCCAGGCCATCCTCTGCTAGATATGCGACTGGACCCATGGGTCTGTCCATGTGTACTCTTTGATTGGAGGTTTAGTCCCTGGGAGCTCTGGGGGTCTGGTTGGTTGATATTGTTGTTCTTCCTATGGGGTTGCAAACCTCTTCAGCTCCTTCAGTCCTTTCTCTAACTTGTGACTGCTGGAAGCAATTGCTCCTTTCTCTGGGCACCATCCAGGCTGGAGAGCTATCTCAGGACTGACAGCGTCTCTGTGAAAGCTGTTATAAGTGCAGACAAGCAGATGCTTTCCTCCAGATTGGCATATGAAATTCCACCTTCTTTTCTCTTCATCTCTTTCTACTTTAAGTTGTTTTCCAAAGGTATTTTTTTCACAGTAACTAGCATTGGTTTCCCCTGCTTTGAATTTTGTAACTATGCAGCATGTATTCCTTGTAGATGCTGCTTCCCTTGCTCAACTATGAAGGTGTTGTAAACATTGGGATGAAAATGTAGCAGCTCTCATGTAACATTCTACCATGGAAGCTAATTGTGATTCAACAGAAACTAGTAGACAGATACCTATCTTAAAGAAAAACTTCAGGATTGCTACAGAGATGGCTCAATAGTTAAGACAACTGGTTGCTCTTGCAAAAGCTCCAATCTGACCCCTTGTACCCACACCATCTTTTAACCTGTATAAATTCAGTTTCAGGGGGATCCACTGTCCTTTACATGGTACACAGACATACTTGCAGGAAAAACACCCACACATATAAAAAAATAAATTTCAAAGGATAAGTAACTTGTACTATCCATCATTAATTACACTTTATTCTTATTCCTTCTCTTCCCTCATGTCTGTTGTTCAATGAAGGTTCTCCCTTGTTACCTCAGGTCTGTTGTCAGTGAAAGTTCTCCCCTGCTACTGTTTTAATTTTATATACTTTATGTCTCAATACAAATTTGGAATCGAATCTTACATTTCAGACACATACACTTCACAAATGTTTACTAGAATGGTCATATGAATATTAGATGTTCTTATTTTGCCAATAGAGAATGGCATTCCTGCTAGGAAACAAAGCTATATTTTAGGAGATATTATACTACAAGTTGATTATGACAGCTAATTTTACGTTATTCTAACTCTTGCAGCTATAAACAATGATTTGGGGAAACTAATTCTATACTGGATAACTTCCTCTTTCACATAGTCAGGGTTTACCGAAACAGGCTAGAGAGCAATTTCTAGGTCAGAATAAATTAGAGTTTGTAATGCATTTGCCTATACTGAGAAAGCATAAAAAAGAAATGAAGTAATTCTGTCAGGGTTTGATGCTCATTGCTCACTGAGACATAATGCAAGTTATGTCTTTAGCTATAAAATAAAATAATGAGGCAATATATCCCGAGTCATTCTCATAGATTATAAGCTCAATATTACAATTGTGTATATTTAATGCCTCTACACTGCTGATCACTTATTTCCAAATGGTATTTGTAGATAATAAGCTCGATTCTTTGCAGAGAGCCATGGAATTTGCTTTCCCAAAATGAAGGGTGCAAACAATTGCTTCGTGTTACCAGGCCCAGTGAATACCGTAGCCTATGCATTCCTTTCCCTGTGTCCACTAGCCTCTGCTCATGGCCTCGCCAAGGCTACAGGTTTAGGAATCGAAAATAAAATCCTCATCTAGTTCAGCAGTATCAGGCCTTCATTAAAATTTTAGTTTAATATAACTGGCTCAGAACTATAAGACAAAACCCACAGTGGATTGTAATTCTTGTAATAATAGAACAAAGAAGAGTTTCATAGGTCTCGAGCATTACAACGTGTACTATTACTATTACATATCATTTGTATGTGAGACAGAAATCACACATTAACAGCTGGGAATAAAGTAATTGGTGTTGACTTTGGTCATGAAAATCTTTAGCATGCACTGATTTTTCTTTTACACTTGTTTCTGGTTTCTCTATAACTCGTGATTTGCTTGGGTTTGAATGAGACAGTTTTCAATTGCTAAAGATCATTTGAGTATTAAAAGTGTAAAAATAGCATGTTCTAGACTGAAAGAAATATATGTGAAAAAAACCAACATTGAAAGGCAAGGACTCCATGAACTCAATCTAGAGAGGAACGTGAATGTGTGCCACCATCATACAAAACCACACACTTACCAAGCCGATCCTTATTATATAGGTGAAGGGGTAAAGCATAGTACTGAATCATTTTACAAGTGGACAATTCTAAGGAACCAAGGTAAATACAAGTTTAAGAGCA
Organism: Rattus rattus; assembly: GCF_011064425.1. Taxonomy (NCBI): domain Eukaryota; kingdom Metazoa; phylum Chordata; class Mammalia; order Rodentia; family Muridae; genus Rattus; species Rattus rattus. Next base: position 21,569,447 of record NC_046167.1, read on the forward strand.
TGAGTATTCTTTTGGACAGAAGAATGCAATTTTTGTTTGGGGAAAATTAATTTCAACGACCATAGAAGGAAAGCAGGAAAAGACTGCATATGAGAAAATTTCATTATTCTGGATATTCTCTGTGATTAAAAAGGGACAAAGAAAAAGAAATGTTCAGAAATAAAGTGAATGCGTAGCACGTGAGAAATGGTGAAAGCCTAGGACAGTGAGGAATGGGGAAAACACGGCACATTGGAAACTGCGGAAGAGGCTTTGAACCTTGCTGGTGACAACACAGAGCCAAATGGCTCTGCTGAGTACATCTATGTGAGTAATGGCGTAATCAGTAGACCCGTCACCAGAGAGCACAGCCACACCTTTTGTAGAGATGAAGAACGTGTCCTTGTTTGGCCTTTTGATAACTATTTGGAGTCGTACTATTGCATAAAACAGTTAAGTAAGTCTTATTAACTAAAATTACCAGGACTTTTAAAATCTTATTTCTATGACTTGGGGCCTTAAGTAGAAGTTTTACAATTGAAGAATAATTACATGCGGTAATTTTATGAATTTTTCACTGGTGAAGATGGGTTATGTCCCTTTAATGTATTCCATCCTAGGAGGATGTCCAAAGCAGAGATTTTCTAACAGGTGGAGAAACTGTATTTATATTCTATTTGTTTGGTATATTTCCATTCCAAGAGTCTCACAGATAATCACTACATTACCTAACTTTTAATTTCTGCATAATTTAATTAGATCCAAGCAAGGATTTTGTTAATTTTCTTCCTTCTCCAAATCCCAGGACTTTCAACTCAGTCATCTACTAAATTCAGAATGGCGTTGCCTGACTGACATTTTCTACTACATTTGTTTCTAGTCAGTAACTTTTTGCCATAAAAATAAAAGTATCCATGCTAATAATTGTTTTACACTCTTCATGGTCATGTGTTAGTACCTATTATATAGCATGTTGATATAAATTAGAATATACTATTAATTTTTCATTTTATTGAACCTTTAGGATGCAAACAATGAGATGATTTTTAACAAAAGGGAAAGAAACATGCCTTTTCAACTTTCTATGAGATGATATATCTGCGTTAATCAACTGTATTCTTTGTATTCATTCTGGACTTTGCTACATAATTGCATCTAAACATTTTACCAAATATAAACTGAATGATCACCTTTTGATAATTCCAAATTTGCCAAGTCAGACTTTATTACAACATATATAAAATTCACAAAACATGTTTCCTTTTTTGGTGCATTTATAATTCTTTTTTTATGACTCACTAATTTTCTTTTTTATTAAAAATAGATTCTCTTCATCTATCTTACATCCTGATTATAGTTTCCCCTCCCTCCAGTCCTCCTAGTTTCTTTCCACCTCCCCTCCCCTCCAGATCCTGCCCCTTAATGTCTCTCATTAGAAAAGAAAGGCTTCCAAGGGACAACATCCCATCCATTATAAAATAAAATATAAGATGAAACAAAAACTATTATACCAAAATTGGACACGGCAACCCAACAGGAGTAAAAGTTTCAAAAGCACAGGCACGAGACTCACTTTTCTTTCAGTGAAGGATCCCATAGAAATGCTAAGGACTATTATATAGAAGTCTATATTATATAGACTATTATATAGAATATGAAGGACTAATATATAGAAGTCTATATTATATAGACTATTATACAGAATACGAAGGACTATTATATAGAAGTCTATATTATATAGACTATTATACAGAATACGAAGGACTATTATATAGAAGTCTATATTATATAGACTATTATATAGAATACGAAGGACTATTATATAGAAGTCTATATTACATAGACTATTATATAGAAATACGAAGGATATTATATAGAAGTTTATATTATATAGACTATTATATAGACTACTAAGGACTATTATATAGAAGTCTATATTATATAGACTATTATATAGACTACGAAGGGCTAGTATATAGAAGCAGAGGACCTGGGTCAGGCGCATGTACATCCTTTGCTTGCTGCTTCGGTCTCTGCGAGTTGATATGTGCCTTGCTTGGTTGACTGAGAGAGATTTGTAGGACATTCTCAAGAATCATTAGATAAACCCTTTTCTTATGTTTTTGATTCCACACCTATCTGCTTCAATTGCTTTTTCAGCACCACTCAGACAAGTAATGTTTGGTGTTAGATCTATTAGAAATGATGCCAAGCAGGATATCCACTATCCAATGAAAGACAGTGATTATCCCATTAGCACTGCTCTAATAGACTGTCACAAATGGGGTAAATAACATTCAATTTACATACTCTGGAGGCCGGAAAGTCAGATACTACAATACCCTTAGGTTAGCGCTTTGATGAGGGGTCTGATCCTAATTTTGGTATGGCAGATCTTCTTTCCTGTTACAAAGAGTACACGTCCCATAAAGATCTATCGCATGACCTAATCATATTCAAAACGCCTCCTATCTAATCACATGATGTGAGGCTTTAGCTTTTTCCAGGCTTTCAGATATGCATGGCACTCATAGCACAGTCTTGTGATTCTTTCATGATAGCATTAAAAATTCAAACAAGAGTCCTACTGAGCCGTGACTTTATTGTTGATCCTCTTTTCTAGACTAAGGAAAGAATAGCAGGTCTCTAAAATATTTTAGATTGGTATGGATTTTTGTCTGATGACAAAATTTAAGGTTATAGAGGTCTACTCAGATTAACAAGCGCTGATTTAAGATATATGCCTGAACTACTTTTGCCTTTGCTAATTGTTCAACACCAGGCTTGTAGAGAATTTAGATAAGTAACAACATATATTTGATAAATAAGGTATATTTGATAATCAAGGTTCATAAATCTGTAAGCTCTACCCAGGTTCACAGTGGTATTTGTCTAGCTCCTTCATTTTTGTTCATATCATCAAGCTTTAGATATTTCAATAAACAAAGCTGTATGAAAAATTCAAACAAACAAAATGATAAGGTCTCTGCACAGAACCGACAAGTGTCTGAATTGCATTACTAAGCCTAGGGTCCTAGACACATAGCTTTAAAAACAGAACACCAGTACCGGTGTATCAGGCTAAATTCCATGACTATAGAGCTTGTATCCAGGGGATGATGCTCAGTAGGTCACGCTTTAAGAAGTCTTTCTGATAAGTACATGCATACTAAAACTTGAGAACTGTGGAAGTAAATAATACTTATTTCCACACTGTCCTCATGTCACCCAAGGGGCACACGACAGTGCAAAAATAACATTGTTTATAAGGCACTTATGGTCAATGCATTAGTGTTCAGAGAAGAAAACGACAGAAGACTTTTAGAAAAATAATTCACTTTTCAGAGGATCGTACGTTCTTCCCAGGCTCCTCCAGAAACTATGACAAAATACTCTTTTCTAGACTGCTTGGAAACAGCATTTGTTAAACAAATATTGTGTACAAACCTGGGAAATGTCGATAACCATCACTCTTCTACAGGATCAGCCAAGGCATCTAAAAAGACTTATTTTTAAATTGTGATTTTTAAAAATGATTTTGAGATTATGATTAAGTCGTTTTCCTTCTTTCCTTTCCTCCCTCCTGCCCCCACTGTCTTTCAAACCAGTCACTTCTTTGACTTTAATTAATGTTAGATATGTGTGCATACATATGTTCCTAAGTATATAAACACAATCTGCTCATATAATGTCCATATGTTACTTGTATGTATATGTTAGTTTCCTAATTAAAGTATCTTCAGAATATATTATCATTATTTCAATATGATATGTGACATAAATTGTCATAAGTGTAATAATGACTAACATAAAAATAAAGTCTATGCAATAATGCTACTGTTATCTATACGAAATCTTTAAACAGCATTTCATAAAACATTTCATTTCTCTCTAAAATTTATAGCAACTTTAATATTTTCTTTATATTCTTAAAGACCTGTTTCTTCATAAAACTTGCCTCAATGAAAGAAATCGTTAAGTATAAACCTGCAAGTACTTAACAATGATAAAGGCTTTAAATGTACAAAAAGACTATAAAATAATTTATTCAAAGTAAAACTGGTCATTACACCCATTATATTGCTCACAGTGACCAAACAATATACTGGTGTTTTAAGATTGTTGAGTGCTGGCATCGTTAGATATCACAGGAAGGATGGGAAAGGCCAAAACAGCAATAATCTCTTGTCAGACATTTTGTAGAGGAAAAATATTACATTATCCACATTCCACTCTTTAAAAATATATGACAAAAGCAACTTAAGTGAGGAAGGAATCTATTTCCTCACCATTTCTGAAGCCTCTGTCCATCATGTAGGGAAGTCATGGTGAAGCAAACAATCTCACATCATGTTAGACGTGAGATATTGCACATAGAAAGGAACCAAGAACACACTCTCAGTGTGGACTTCAACCAGTCCTCACCATGCACAAATCTACTAACAGTCCATTCAAAATTTTAATCTGGTAAAGACTTTGCATTGTACGAAACTCCTCATAATCTGTTGATCTTTGGAAATATAACACGTGGAGAGGTGGGAGCTTTACTAAGCTGTAAGACACATCTCAGTCCAATCCAGTTTTCAGTCAAGTTGACCATCACAGCCTCTCTTACGTTAACTTGAGGAACAAACGCACACTAGCTTCTTGGTGAGCATAAGATAGAGAGCTCTATTCCATCAGGCATACCATACAATGATGTTCTGCCTTAACGCAGGCCTTGGTGTCACAATTGATTGCAGACTGAAATCTGTGAAAGTATGAGCCAAACAATTTTTCCTCCCAATTCATTGCCTCAGATATTTTCTCATCACCAAAAGCTGACTTGCACAGTGAACGACATCATGCTTCTGTCTAGAGGAATCAGTCCTGAAGACTGCTAGTCTCCATACTTACATGCCCATACATGTTCAAACAACACTCCCATCAGCCCTGAAAGTGTTTCCTGATGCCTAGTGAAAGAGTGTTTCAGGAGACTAAACTTCTACAACTTTACATTCTGTGCCCATGTACGCAAGATCTGGTACAACACGATTCCAAGTTCCTTTAATGATTGGGCATATGAGACTTCATAGGTGAGACAGGACCCCTGCCTGTGTGGAAATGTTGTTGTTTCTTCCTTCATCCTGATATGAACACAGTAGACAGCTTTGTCTATTCTTAGAGAAGCACAAGGCAGCCCAGAGTTTCCTTGGGAGTAGCAGTGATCTGCCTGCCTTCCGCTGTGCACCTTTCCTCCTGGCACCTGCTCAGTTTCTCACATACTGAACTGAGGATTGATGCAAACACTCCACATTCAGACAGATTAAGAATGCAACATCTCCCTGGTCAGCTTTGTTTTATTCTACAACTAATTTAAGAGAAGAATCCAGGGCATCTGCGGGCTTCCTTGCTGAGGTGGTATTAACAAATGGCAGTTAATGGATTTTTTTTTTTTGAAAAATAAATGTCATATCTATTCATGGAAAAATACACAGAGAGCCAGATCTCCTTTCCATTAGTCTTTTAACATAATAACCATGATTGCTAAGTTTTCTTGTGTTGAAACATGCTTTAATTCTTTGATAAAGCCTTATGTAGGTAGAATGTGTTATTTCTCATCTGTACAGCTAAGCAAAGTGTGCTGAGAGCTGAAATGTTTACCTCAAAGAGTAAGATACCCATTAGAGATTGTTTTTCAAAGTCCTGCCTTCATACAGTATATCTGGACTGTACGTTCCTTTCCCTCTACTCCTCTCAGTGGCCCTTCCTCCTACCTCCTCCAGATACACTCCTTCTCTGTTTCCTTTCAGGAAAGAACAGGCCAAAAGCAAGATGACATTCTGAATTAGAGAAAAGGTAGAGGAAACAGATGAAAATATTGTTATCTCGGATATATTTTAATTCTATGTTCACATATATTATTTGATACTTATGGCCTGGTTAGCTTCTCTTGCTGTGGTGAAACACTGACTAAAAACAACTTGAGAAGGAGAGGGTTTATTTGGCTTACAGGTGTTGTATGACAAAACTTTTAGGAGGGGAAATCAACACATACTTCTATTCACCCCTGATAAGGAAGCAGTGACAAAACAATGTGCTGGTACTGCCAAAAGTTAACATGGTGACCCAATGAGTTTTATTGGGGTTACTTACTGGGGTATGGGAAAGGTGTTACTCACAGGAACAGAAAGAACTCAAAGAGAGCTAAATCAATTAATGCCCACCCCCAGAATGCTGACAGCTCACAGGTCTGGGAAACTGGGGCACACTGCACAGCCTACAGGAAGCTCAACAGATTGGAGAGTGTCTCTTCCAATTAGTTAAAGCCAATGGTTCTCAATTACAACTTTAATCTTTATCAAATCTTATTTTTTTTAATGATGGTTCGTAAATGCTTTAACCTCCCTTGTAGGCTACCACCTACCCAAGATAGTGGGAAAGAAAAGATATGGGGAAAGTTGATCTGTTTAGAAAGGTTCTTTAGAGCAAGTCTCGTCTTTGTTGTCTTGAAAAAAGCAGTTCAATTCACACGTTGGCAGAGGCAGCTCGATCCACTCGCAAACACCACCAGTCCAGTTCAGTAGAGTCAGGTGAGCAAAGGCAGTGATATGACACAGCAAAGACAGCCAGGCCTCAGCCTCAGCTCTAGTCAGCAGGAGGGAACAACAGAACAGCAGAAGTTCTTGACTGTGCCTCTATCAGGATAGTGAAGATCAGCTAGGACAAGAGCCCCACAAGTGTTGCACAGCTAGCTGTACCAGCAAGCCAAACTCTGTCTCCATCACTCCTACTCCTACTTACACCCTCCAAGCATCACATGACTCCAAATGCCTTGCCTTAGCATGGTTCTTGCCTCAGCATGTGCATCCAATCAGCCCGAGTCCACAGAAATGTCAAGAAACTGCAGCAATCCACCAGAAGTTTTTTGGTGCATTTCTCTCTATAGACTCCCGACAAATGCAGCTCAACTGGCAGACCAGTAAGTACATGTGTGTCTTTAGCAAAGAATTCTTCATTGCGTGTCCTTTCACATGCTTCTCTAGAAGAACATCTTCTCTCCTGGGTCTGCTTCAGCAAAACGTTCCTTCACAAGACTGCTTTAGCCTTTCACACCTGTGTCCCACTTTTACAAAACGTTCCTTCATCTGTTTGTCCCAGCAAAACACCATCCAACTGACTTTCCAAAGAACCGTTAAGTTTCCACTTCATCCAACCTTTCTAATGCTGTGACCCTTTAATACAGTTCCTCAAGTTGTGGTAACCCCCAAGCACAAAAAATAATTTGGGCCTACTTCATAACTGAAATTTTGCTATTGTTATGAGTGGTAATATAAGTATCTATGTTATCTAATGGTCTTAGGGGATCCCTATAAAAAGGGTCCCAAGTCCCATGTTGAGAAGCACTGGTTTAAGGTTTATCCAGGCAGCCTGACCAGTTTCTGTTTCTTCCAGGCAGCACATCAGACCTTAACGTCTTTGGAGCTTGACTTGTCTGACAGTAACTCTCAAAAGCTTTATTCCGTATGCTAAGAAGGAGCCTAGTTCTTAGCCTGAATCTGGTCAGTTGTAGGGACTGCCTAAAGAAATTTTGAGTTGCTTACTCTCCTGCTGAAGGAGCATCCCTCAGGGATGGGATACTTCAGTCTTGGAAAAAACTGTTACACAACAGTGGGTTACCTCAGAAAGCAAGAGAAAACTTGGCAGAAAGAACTGAATGGAATTATGGGAAAGGATTGCTTACTGGCTTGCCATCTGTGACTTGCTCACCTACATTTTTTTATATACCCCAGCCTACAAGCCTAGGGATGGCATTGCCCACAGTGGACTAGGAACTCTTAAATAAATTAGCTTTCAGAAAAATGACACATAGGCATGCCTGCATGCCAATTTGATCAGGGAAGACAATTATTCAATGAGGCAATTTTTTGTCCTGGGTATATCAAGTTGACAGCAAAAAAATGCAACAAGTTATGATAAAATGTTTAACTTTCATGACTAGAGAAGATAATAAGCTATAACCTCTCTTAAAATATTCCTTTAAAATTCCTAAGTTGCACAGAAATATCTTCTAATATGTAGCTGAAAGAACAAAGATGATCACAGATCTAAAATTATTTAAGTCATTCCTAGTAAGAGCTGAGATAATAATTCTATTAAACTGCATAGGAAATAAACAAGATTAATCTTTTAACTCACAACTCTTTCCTGTTTTCTTACCACTGGTTTGCACCAACACATGTAAACGTTTAGAAAAAGATTCTATGCATGTTTTGTAAATGGAGTCATCTGATTATGATCAACTCATTCACCTGTTGTTTTCTGTTTGGGGAAATAAGCCATAACCTCTCTTAAAATATTCCTTTAAAAATTCCTAGGTTGCACAGAAATGTCTTCTCATATGTAGCTGAAAGAACGAAGATGATCACAGATCTAGAATTACAGAGTTACAGAAATCCCAGCAGTTACAGAGCTTTGACCTGTTTTTAAAAGTGATTATTGAACAATGAGGAAAACATGAGAAGTATCAACAATGGCATCACAGATGTTATAAAGATAATAGTTGGGGAGGAATAGTAAAAATAACTGGCAAGTGGGTAGTTTATGTCATTTTGTGAGGCAGAAGGGATAGACGTGGTGTGGCTATAGTTGGGATATTTAGTGCTCCATTTTCTCGCAAAGACTCATGTGTTGTCTTTGTCCTAGCTGGCACTACCGATAGTTGGTTTATTCTTTAGGGCATTAACCTCGTGAATTAATTCAACATGCATAGAAGGTTTAGCTCTAAGTGGATGGAGATGACTTAAGCAAAAATGTAGAACTCTGGTGGATTCTCTTCTCTACTTCATGGCTGCAATAAGGTGAGCAACCCATGTTTCCTCAATCTCCACCATGATGCTCTGCTTTGCCACAGGCCATTGGCAATGAAGTCTGTCTTCCATGTGCGCAATATTTCAGGAAGCCATAAACGCACATAAGCTCTTCCATCTTTCAGTTGCCTTTTATGTCATAGGGGCAGAAAGTCAATTAATACACGAGGAAAGATCTGAAAGGCCAGGATTTAGAAGCAGAAAACAAAACAGAGAAGAGCAGAGATGCCAGTCTTTGAGTTTGGATGTAGGAGGACAAAAACCATAAACCCAGAGTACAGAACAAAGGTCTGCTAGATACATGCCTGTAGCCAGCATGAACTTGACATGTTTGCTTGCTGTTGAGTTCAACTATAGTGTTGTTGAGGCATTATTTTGCAGATTTTAAAACAAATATTAGTGGTATTCTAAAGTAGACTCAATTCCAGTAGCTATCCAGGTCTCCTCAAAGCCTTCAGCACCAGGTTGGGACTGCTAAGACACCCTGCCACACTGCTTCAAGAATGAATAACTAAATTATCTGCTTCTCTAGTGTGAAACAGTCAATGCCAAGACTATACATGTCAGCCAATCTAGTAAATCCTCTGTGTGTGTGTGTGTGTGTGTGTGTTTGTGTGTGTGTGTATCAACAGAGATGTGTGAATCCATTCAAATTAAAGTCTAATATTTGAGGCTAAAATTTAAACTTTAGATATTGTATATTTTCCAGTAATTGTTTCGATAGGTTTTTCAATCATGAAAAGTATAGAAGATATTATTACCCTGAGGATCAAACAGAAGTACATTCTTGGGCTAGTTCACAGCCAATTCCCTGACACAGTGAACATTGCAGTGAGACCTACAGATAGATATCATTTCATAATTCAGGTAAGGGATTTAAGAAGCAAGGAACTTGGTAACAGTGCTGAGAGTTCTTTTAAAAAGTATTGAATTTGGTTTAAAAACATGCTCTGACAATTTTGTAGGAGTTCGGGTTGTCAGTTATGAGAGGTGAACTATAAAGGTCTCATCTGAGCCACTGAAAAGCTCGCACACACGTAAGCACACAAAGAGTTAGGCTGTGCTTTCAATATCATGAAGTATTTAGCCAGTAAAGACAACATTGTCTTTTCTTCTAAACTGGAAGACAGACTAATTGCATATTAAAGGGAACCATGTCACATGGAGGGAACAAGTGAAGAAGCAGGACAGATAGATGTGATCAGAGGAAACAATGAAACAAAGCAGACAAGGGCAGAGGTGGATCTTAGCTCTGAGCATGCTCAATTCATTAATGATGACTAGAAAGAAGGGAAAACATATGACAGCTTGCTAAGAGAGGGACAAGCTTGTCATGCACAACACACTTTGGCTCCTATCCAATTCCTGTTTCAACTTTCCAAATTCTTATTTCAGGAGAAAGAATTGTCAAGTGCACGACAAGTTTTCAGAAAGCACATTCTGACAATTCTTATATAGATAAAAAAATAGTATGTTCTTATTTTTAAGTTCAAAGCTCTGTTTGCGAATTGGTTCATATGAAAAAATTGAAAGTGTTTCTCAACTTCTCAAGAAAGGTACTGTTTTCTTCTTTCAAGCTGAGTTTATCACGTGCTTTTCAGACATCTCCATCACTATAAACCAAAGAATTAATTTGATATCTCACATTGTTACACTAGACCCTCTCCATTCTATTTCTAAATGGAATTTTCTCATTTAATTTGATAGATCACTGCGGCACCTATTTCATTTTTATTTCAACGAGTGATAGGCTTTCACCAAGATTAAATTTATTAAAACATTATGATGCCTCTTATACCAAGCACCATAAAAATCAATGTTTTTCTTCCTCTGGGTCTGAGACATGTTGTCAAAATTTGTTTGAGAATCTTATGTTGGCTTCATCTCAATGGAGTTGAAAGACGTCATTCGTCAGAGCAAACACAAAGTTAGAGAATTCTATAAAATAACTACCTAGGATTCTTCCTCAACAATTTTTTTGTGAGGTCTCAGAACTACTCTACTCAAATTTATTCCTTTTGAATGGCTTTTTTTGGTAACAAAATAATTGTGATTTTATATTTGATGGAGACATAAAATGTTAAACTATGAAAGGATACAATTATATTAAAATTTCATTGTTAAATATTTTTTCCATCTTTATTAACTTGGGTATTTCTTATTTACCTTTCAAATGTTATTCCCTTTCTCGGTTTCCAGGCCAACATCCCCCTAACCCTTCCTCTCCCCTTCTCTATGGGTGTTCCCCTCCCCATCCTCCCCCCATTACCGCCCTCCCTCCAACAATCACATTCACTGGGGGTTCAGTCTTGGCAGGACCAAGGGCTTCCCCTTCCACTGGTGCTCTTACTAGGCTATTCATTGCTACCTATTCAGCTGGAGCCCAGGGTCAGTCCATGTATAGTCGTTAAAGAAATATTAATACTAATACCATTATTAGTAGTAAGAGGTGACATATGCCTATCCTGCTATACATGTGAGTATATAGTTGTACAGAGTGCTGCATAAATGAAATACAAATTGAACACATTTCCTGCTGTATTATTTATTCACAGGAAACAGTTTTTAAATAAACATTGTATCTCTTTTTCATCTCAGTATAAAGTGTATTTAGTACAGTTTAGAGGACAGTGGGCTGAGTAGAAGAGTTCTATCCACTCATTTTTCTGCTTTTAAAATATTTTAAAATTAGTGATATTAAGTTTTTTTTCTAATAATGTTTGGTTTGTTTTGTGTAGGGAGTAGAGTAGAGAAAGCCCCAAGTGAGTAAAGTTTGAAACAGATGTGCATTTTGGTATGGGCACTGCCTCTTCAAGTACCCTAAGATCAATTGACTAATGGTAAGTTTCCAAAGCCTTCCCCACAGGAGCCAGGCTCAAAAGAACTGGCAAAGCTTTCCTCTTGAGTCTGAGTGTTCACAAATAAAAACTAAAAATGTATGCAAATACTAGCATCTGAGGTTTCCTTCTCATGGACGTTTGTGACCTGAGACAGCTCACCTACAGAGCCTGCCTGCTGAGAATAGCCAACCTTTTCGAGGTGCTGTACCTAGTAAACAAGGTAAGATTCCAGGTTGCTATGTTAGGTTTGGTTGAGGGACATCTAGGTTGTTTCCAGTTTCTAGTTATTATGAATTAATCTGTTATGAACATAGTTGAGTAAGAGTCCTACTGATAGAATAGAGCATCTTTTGGGTATATGCCAGGAGTGATATAGCTGGGTCTTGAGATTGATAAAGCTCCAATTTTCTAAGAAACCGCCATATTGACTTCCAACATGGCTGTACAGGTTTGAACTCCCAGCAGCAATGGAGGGGTGTTATCCTTGCTCCACATCTTCAGCATGAGCTCTCATTTGTGTTTTTGCTCTGAGCCATTCTGTCAGGTGTTAAATGGAAACAAAGTTATTTCGATTTTTGTTTCCCTCAGCTAATAATGTTAAACATTTCTTTAACTATTTCATGGCCATTTGAGATTGTCTGTTGAGAATTCTTTGTTTAGCTCTGTACTTCCTTTTTTAATTAGGTTAATTGGTTTGTAGGTGTTTAGTTTCTTGAGTTCTTTTATAAATTTTTGATACCAGTACTTTTTCAGCTATAGGGCTGGTGAAGATCTTTTCCCATTCTGTAGGGTGCCCTTTTGTCCTAGTGACAGTGTCCTTTGCCTTACAGAAACCTTTCAGTTTCATGAGATCACATTTATTAATTGTTGATCTTAGTGTCTGAACTATTTTTTTCCTTTCAAGAAGTTGTTGCCTCTGCTAATGCACTCAAGAATATACTTCCTGTTCTCTTCTATCAGTCTCAATGTATCTGGTTTTATGTTGACAAAGTCTTTATACGTGGATAATAGCTGTAAAGTTACAAGCAATTATGCTACAGTCCAAAGACCCAGAGGGGCTAAGTAATAAGTTGTTAAGACCAAAGGAAGAATCTCCCTGGGAAAGGGAATAAAATAGATTATTAGGGTGGACTAGTAGCTGGTGGGGTTGGAAATTGTAGAGATCAGATATGGGAGGGGAGTACTGGGAGAAATTACTGGAATTGGGAGGCATTTGAAGGGCAAGGTAGAAATCTAGGTCAATGGAAACTCCATGGAATAGGTGAGAGTAACCATAGCAAAGAGTCCTAGTAATTGGGACAGGGAGCCTGTGTCTGCCATCTTCTGTAACCAGGCAAGGACTCAGGTGAAGGTTTTGGGACACCAACCCATATGAAACCTTACACCTACAGTTCTGCCTGCAGAGAGTGCTGGGACCAGAGACAAGTATCGTCATCCTCAAAGAGACAACAGAGACTTCATCCAGAAACTGATGGGAACAGATGGAGAATACCTCAGCCAAACAAGCTCAGGGATTTCTGTAGAGTTGAGGGAGGAAGACTCGGAGGAACCAAGGTGTCAGGGACACATCGGGAAAACATGGACACCAGAATTAACTGACTGAGGACTCAGGGAAACTCTCAAGAGATCCAAGAACTGATAGGGGTCCGACTTAAGTCTTCAGCCTATATGCTAAACCTGATAGTGTTCTTGTGAGAAGCCTAACAGTGGGAGCAGGAGATGGCCCTGACTCTTTTGCCTACTTATGGGACTTTGTTCCTCTTATTGAGTTGCCATGTCCAGCCTTGCTGTGATGGGATGTGCTTGGTCTTTTTGTAGCTCGTTATGCCGCATTTGATTGCCATCCCTGGGATGTCTGCTCTTTTCTGACGGGAGGCAGAGGGGAGGTGGATCTTATAGGAGGAGAAGTAGTGGTAAGAGCCTGAGGAGGGGAAATAAGGGAAACTCTGGTCAGGATATAATATGCCAGGGAATAAAGAGAAAAAAGTAAAGAAAAAAGAAAAGTCTATCTTTTGAAGAGTTCAGGATTTCGGCAATATTAAGTAGAAAATCTCATATCTTCCATGCTTTCCCCCCTTCCCACAACCTGTGACATTATCAATATTCCCAACGAAGAGCCATTTCTTCACATCTGCATAGGAAGATCATTCTTACCTAGAGCCCTTGTTTATGAGGGAGTGTTCAATCTTGGTTTTGCACATTTCATTTCATATTTGCAAAAGTTCATAATGTTGTTTTATCCAGCACTCCAATACCATATCAATGTTCCGCAGAACTAAAATTCCTCTATGTACTACCTACATCATCCTTCCTGCACTTTTTGTCCTTCAAAACTCCTCAGAACTCTTCACTATTTCTCAGTGTCTTCTTTTCCAGAAAATAGTTTTGCTAGAATTATACATTACATAGCCTTTTCATTTTTTTGTTTTTTGGGTTTTTTTGGTTTTTGTTTTTGTGGTTGTTTGATTGTTTTGTTTTCGATACTGAGGAATTTTTGTCTCTTGCCATCATATCTAGACAGCTCTACTTTTGGTGCTGAATAATATTTCATTGCATGAATGGACTCAAATTTGATTATATACTCACCTGTGTCATTGTCTCCAGGGGAAATGTCTCTCATAGGTTAACAAGTTGAATGCTTGGTCCTTAGGTGCTTGTGCTATTCTGCTACTGAGATAGTTTAGAAACTGTATAAGTTAGAGCCTGGCTAAAAACTGTAGGTCACTAAGGCTGTGCCTTTGGAAGTGCTGTCTTGCCCAGTTTCTCCCTGTAGTCTAACCCTCCACTTCTTGTCTGCCATAATACAAATAGCTTCTGCCACATATTTGTTTCTCCAGGATATTCCACCTCAAAACTGACTCGGAAGCAGGAGTCCAATGACCTTGCATGGAACTCTTTGAGTCTATGGTCCAAAAGTACCTTTCTTTCCTTAGAATATTTTTCCTCATCTATGCTGGTATGATAAAACAAAAGTGAACGGTAACCACAATTTCATAGAAGGGAATCTTCATGATAAAGTTTTTAAACCATCTATAACGCTGCTATAAATATCTAAGTTCAAATTATTGTGGGGGTACTTTCTTTTTGTCAGGGTCTTGGAATGTCATGGCTGAAGTTTATATTTATAGAAATTTGCTAAACTGTTTTCCACAGTGGCGATTCAATTTTATATTCCTCTTAGCAGTGGATGAGAGGTCCTGTTGCTTCTTACTCTTCATCCTTGTCAGTCTACAAAGTGAACCATCAAATTAGCTGTGTAGTGATGAAATCACTATTTTAATTTGCATTTTTCCTGTGACAGACCATGTAGAGCCTATTTAATTCCTGCTTCATTTTCCTATTGTTCATAAAAGTTTTGTGATGAAATTTAATGTGTGTGTGTGTGTGTGTGTGTGTGTGTGTGTGTGTGTAAATGCATGAGTGCATTGTGCCTGAAAAGGCAAGAGGGCCCCTGGATCGCCTGGAAATGGATGTACAAGTTGGAAGTCACTCATCCTGGGTAGTATATGGAATGCTCTCAGAATCTCTAGGGGAGTACCGCTCTCTCTTACCCATTATTGCTTAACTTGTTCGTTTTACTTCTGTTTGTTTGCATTGTTGTCACGGGTTGAGTTTTGTTGCCATGATAAAACACTGCCAAAAACGACTCTGGAAAAAATGGGTTTATTTGCTTATGTTTCTAAGTCACATTTCATCATTATTGGAAATAAGGGAAGTAACTCAACAGGAATTGAAGAGGGAGTCATGGAGGAAAGCTTCTTATTACCTCACACTCAGTCCACCTGCCTAGTGATGATACCGTTCACCATGGGCCAGGGCCTCCCACATCAAGTAGTAACTAAAATATTCCACAGACACAACCCCAGGTTATTCTAATGTAGGCAGTTCTGCAGCTGATGTTACTTCCACCCAGATTTGTCAAGCTTATGGCCAGAGTTAGTTATTAGAAATGGTGGGATAGCATCTCAGGTTTTGAGCATTACTGAAAATTCATTTTCGTTTCTTATTATCATATTTAGAGAGCTCTGTGCACATTTTGGGCAATAGTTCTTTATAATATGCAAGTTTTTCAATTATTACTCCCGTGTCAATGCGAGTTATTGTTTTTCTTTCGGCATTCATTTTTACAGAGAAGAAATTCTTAAACTCTAATGAACCATGCTGTATGATATCTTTTTCCTCCTGAATTACATCTTTGGTATCATAGATAAAAGGCTATCACTAAAATCCAGCATCATGCAGATTTTCTTCTATGATTTCTCATAGAATTCTGGTCCTTTGTGAATTTAACTTGGGTCCTGATCATTTTCACTTGAAATGCGTGAAGTACATACGGTATGTAACTCTGTAGTATTTCCTTTATTATGTCATGATTGTTTCTTTGAGAGAAATCAGTTGTCTCTATTTAGACAATTGTATTTGGGAGCTCTCTGTTCTGTTCTACTAATCTTGTTTAATAATGATATGCCTGAATAGAGTAACTTTATAGTAAATCTAGAAATCAGATAGCAGGTCATTCTACAAATATTTTCTTCTTCAGTATTGTGGTGGCTACTCTTTCTCCCTTATGTACTGATTATTTGTTAAATTATAATTAGAACAAATGACTTAGAAAACTGTTTAGTTTAGTTTCCTCAAGTTATTTAGCATTTGTTCAAAGTATATTAATTGAATAACCCAACATCTTAGCCATATCTTGAGCAAATATATTTAATATTTAATATATTTCTACAATGCCATTTACCACTGATATCTTCCTTTTATTCTATTATTTCTCATGTTCATTGCTTGATTAAGATCTCATACTTCTGACTGGGACAAACTATGAGTGTTGGAAATAATACAATCCTATAGAAGCAATATACAGGGAATCCTTAATTCAAAACACTATGAAGATTGCAAAATCTCTATT
Organism: Rattus rattus; assembly: GCF_011064425.1. NCBI lineage: Eukaryota > Metazoa > Chordata > Mammalia > Rodentia > Muridae > Rattus > Rattus rattus. The sequence goes on from NC_046167.1 coordinate 21,586,027, forward strand.
ATGTTATAAAAGAAGAGGAAGAAGAGGAGGAAGAGGAGAAGAAGAAGTAACTCACAAATACTATAGAACAATAGTAATAAACACGGCCTGGTATGAGTACAGAGATAGATAGGTTGATCAATGGAATAGAATTGAAGACCCAGAAATAAAAGCACACACCTATGAACACTTGATCTTTGACAAGAAGTCAAAAATATACAATGGAAAAAATAAAGCATCTTCAATAAATGGTGCTGATCTAACTGGCAGTTGGTATGTAGAAAATAAAAATAAATCCATATTTGTCACCTTGCACAAAGCTCAAGTTCAAGTGGATCAAGGACCTCAATGTAAAGCCAGATATACTGAATCCAATAGAAAAGAAAGTGTGAAAGAACCTCGAACTCTTGGGCATGGGGTGGGGGAAATTTCATAAGCAGAACTCCAATGGCTCAGGCTCTAAGAACAAGAATTGATAAATAAGACCTCATGAAACTGGAAAGCTTCTGTAAGGCAAAGAACATAGTCAATAGGGCAAATCAGCAACCTACAGATTGGAAAATAATCTTCACCAACTCCACATCTGATAAAGATCTAAAATCCATATATGAAGAACTCGAGAACCTAACCTCCAAAAACCCAAACAACTCAATCAAAAAAATGGGCTGTAAAACTACACAGAGAATTCACAACAGAGGAATCTCTAATGGCTGAGAAGTACTTTTAAAAATGTTCAAAGTCCTTAGTCATCAGGGAAATGCAAATCAAAATGACCCTGAGATTCTGTCTTATACAAATTAAAACAGCAAAGATCAAAATCTCAAGTGACAGCACATGTGGGCGAGGATGTAGAGAAAACAGTCCTCCATTGCTGGTGGGGTTGCAATCTGGTACAACCACTCTAGAAATCAATCTGGAGGTTCCTCAGAAAATTGGAAATAGGTCTACCTGAAGACCCAGCTATACCACTCTTAAGCATATACCCAAAGTTGCCCCACCATGCCACAAGGGTACATGCTCTACTATGTTTATAGTGGCCTTATTTGTGATAGCCAGAAGCTGGAAACAACCCAGATGCCCCACAGTGGAAGAATGGTTACAGAAAATATGGTTCATTTACACAATGGAATACTATTTGGTTATTAAGAATGAGGACATCATGAGTTTTGCAGGCAAACAGATGGAACTAGAAAATATCATCCTGAGTGATACTTTCAAAAGAAGATGCATGATATGTACTCACTAATAAATGGATATTAGCCAAAAAAGATACAGAATGCCCAGGAAACAATCCACAGAACTCATGAAGATTAACAAGCCAAAGGGCCCAAGTGAGTACCCTTCAATTCCACTCTGGAGGAAGAATAAAGCAGAGGGCAGAGGGGGTTACCTGGCTGGGAGAGTGGAGAGGGAAGGGGGGGCAGGGGAAAATGGAAACATAATCAGGTATTGGGGGCAGGGACCAGGAGTGAAGTTGCAAGAACCAGCAGAATGATTGGAAATATACAACCTCAGGAGGTGGGAGGTGGGAGGCAGGAGGTGGAGTGACCTTCTAGAATGCATGTACCAGAGTCCTGGGAGGTGATAGAATCTCAAGACTCAAAAAGAGAGTCCTCAGATGAAATGCCCAACCTAAAGAAAAGGAACTTATCCACCTACAGTAAAGAGATGGGGCATTTATGTGGAGGGACATGGTTGCTAACCCACAGTCAAAACTCTGACCCAGAATTGTTCCTGTCTAACAGAACTGCAGGGACAAAAATAGAGAAGAGCCTGAGGTAACAGAGATCTAGTGACCGGTCCAAATTGGGACCCATCTCAAGGGAAAGCTCCAAGGCCTGACACTATTACTGATGCTATGATGTTCTTACTGACCCTCTGAGAGGCCCAACAAGCAGCTAGACGAGTCAGAAGCTGGCATTTACACCTAACCAATGGCCAAAAATCAGGGACCCCTGTGGTTGATTTAGGGAAAGGCTGGAAAAAGTTGAGGAGGGTGACCCTATAGAAAGACCAGCAGTCTCAGCAAAACTGAACCCCCAAGATCTCTCAGACCCTGAACCACCAACCAGGCAGCACACAACAGCTGATATGAGGCCCCTAACACATATACAGCAGAGGACTGCCTGGTCTGGCCTCAGTGAGAGAAGACACACCTAACCCTTGAGAGACTTGAGGCACCAAAGTGGGGAGGCCTGGCAGGGTGTTGGGGGATAGGAAGGGTGTGGGACATCCTCTTGGAGAATGAGGAGGAGGAATTGGATGAGAAACTATCAGAGGGTGGACTAGGAGGGGGGTAATGACTGGACTGTAAAAAAAAATAGATTACAGATAATAAAAAAAGGAAAAACAAAATAATAGTGAAGAATTCAGTTTTATTAGAGCAGAAGTTGTAAAAGAAAAATTCCAGAAGGATCTAGAAGTAAGACTGCATCCATGATCAGTAGTTTTGATTTTAGACTGCTGTTTAGTTTAATTGAGTAATCAGGTTGATGTTATTGGCTGTTCGATAGCATGCTTATCGTCTACTTTACTGGCAACTTTAATTTTCTCAGTAACAGTTCTAAGTCATTTGACACAGAGATATAATTCCAAAGGTCTGCAAGCTTTTTCTGCAACTGCCTGGTGTACACTGATACCCACTCATGGGAATACAGTGATTGTAAATGACTATGGAATCCTTGCATTTAATTTTGGGATGTATAGATACATTTCTTGAACTATGGAAAATGTCAGCATTCCGATGCATCAAAGAATGATTTTAAAGATTATTCTTTATCAGCAAAATTCTTCTTCATGATAGTATTCACTTATGCTAGTTAGTTTTATGTTAACTTGACAAAAATTATAGTCATTTGGGAAAAGAGACCCTCAATTGAGAAGATGTCTCCACCACATTGGCCTGAGGGCAAGGTTATCTCGCAGTCTCTTGACTCATGTGTGATGTGGGCAGGCTCAGCTCATAGTGGGAGGTGTATCCCCTGGCCTGGTGCTCCGGAGCTCCTAGTACCATAGAAAAGCAGGATGAACAAGCCTTGAGGAGCAATGCGGAAAGCAGCGTGCTCTTGTGGCTTCAGCTTCCTTCCTACTTCAAGGTGCTGGCCCTACTTGAGCTCTTGCCCACACTTCCCTCAGCAGTGGACTGCAATTTATCGGGTGAAAGCAGAATGTTCCTCCCAAAGATGCTTTTGATCATGGTATCTTTCACGGCAATAGAAACCATAATGAAGACACCTACTTTCATGTACTAAAATAGTATATTATCTGAAAATGCTGCACTTACTCAATCATAAACTGTTTCATTTTGGAAGAAATGGGTTTTGTAGAGTAGATAATCCAACCTATTTAATAAGAAAAAAAATGAGAATCACAGGTGTTTATTTGAAAATAAGTGAATATTATGAGATGCTGAGTAGACAGGATCATAAATACGTGGTCATGCTAAAGGAAGTTCTGTGTCACACAAAAAGCTGGTGACTAACATATGACCAAAAACATGAGATTCTTAATGAAAGGCAATGATTAGAATTAGTCATGAAGTGAAAACCAGCATTAATTTACAAACCCCTTCTACAACACATTTTGTATTTTAATTCATATTTTTTTGTATCTGTAACATTTCTTCACCCTTTGAAGGAAGAACCTGCTGATGATTGTTATGGATAGCACGGTGTTGTTGGATATGTTGCTGTATGTTGGGGATTTCATAATGAGCCAACTTTTTATTATGTATTTCCTCTCTCTCTTTTATTTAATTACAAATTTAATGTACCTAGAAGTGTCAACACCAGAGGAGGGGAAGAACACTCTACTTATCTACATAACAAATAACCACTTTTAAAAAGAGGAAGAAATAGCTACTCTAAACATTTCGATCAGCCATAAAATTGCTGTATCTTTAAATAACAACTTCACTTTAATATTGTCATCGGAAATAGTGGAAGATCTAAAACATTTCCCATTGCAAGCACACCAGAGAATACATTCACTTAAGAGCACCCTACTGTGACAAATTTACAAACTTTCTGCATGAGAATGGAAAACCATTTAAGATCCTCATAGGGAGAGAGCTATCGCATCTGGGCCAACAGATAGAATGGATGTATCATTAACACAAATCTTCCAAATAACGATGCTTTTCTCTAATATTATATTAACTGGCACCACCATAGAAGTGTGCACACACACACAATCATATACAATGTATAGATTTAGGAGATCATTGAAAAGAGATACGATGAAATGAATGTGTTGTAGCTTTGCAGCTAATTAAATAAAAAGACAGTTGTGGAAAAAAATGTGTCTTCTCCTTATCACACTAGAGCCAGCTCCCAGGTTCTTTAATTTCAGAAATGGAGAAACGCAGCATTTCCCTGTGATGTACAGTATTTTACAGAGATAATAAAAACACTCTGTAATTACATACTGTTTTTAAGCTGTGTGCTTGGCAGACGTGATCTAGTAGCATAAGGCTGGGTTGGCTTTGCTTTTTTGTTTCATTTGGAAATACTCATTTGTATGTGCTGAAAAGAATTATAATTTGGGGGATATATGATGATGAAGTTGAGCACTGGGCTCACTGATTATTTTCTAAGCAAGAAAAATGGGCAACTACACATTTCCTTGTCCAGTGTCTTACATAGTCTCTCTCTCTCTCTCTCTCTCTCTCTCTCTCTCTCTCTCTCTCTCTCTCTCTCTCTCTCTCTCTCTCTCTCCATATTCAATTTAATGCCTACCATATGCTGAAGATATTGTTGGACTGTAAGGCAGGTTATACCAGCATTGAAAGAAACAAAGCAAAATTAAGTGTACACACAGCACTTGCAATTGAGCCCGAATAAAGCTAAGGTTTTTATTTTGTCTTTTTTGTTGTTGTTCTGTCATGTAACTCAGTGCTTTCTACAGTGCAGTCAATCACATGTGTCCATTTCTTTTTTCTTTTCTTTTCTTTTCTTTTCTTTTTTTTTCTCCAGATTTTATTCCCCTCCCAGTCTGTCCTCCAACTCTTCCACATCCCATACCTCCTCTCCGACCCCCCTCACCCCACCCTACCCCAGCTGTCCACAAGGATGTCCCCACCCCTTCCCACCAGACCTCTAAATTTCCTGGGTCCTCCAGTCTCTTGAGGGTTAGATGCATCTTCTCTGACTGAACCCAGACCTTGCAGTCCTCTGCTGTATATGTTTGGGGCCTCATCTCAGCTGGTGTATGCTGCTTGGTTGGTGATCCAGTGTCTGAGAGATCTCAGGAGTCCAGGTTAAACTGAGACGGCTGGCCCTCCTATGGGGTCACCCTTCTCCTCAGCGTCTTCTAGCTTTTTCCTAATTCAACCACAGGGTCAGTAGTGTCTGTTTATCTTTCAGTTGCTTGTTGGGTCTTTCGGAGGGCAGTCATGATAGGTCCCTTATTGTGAGTGCTCCATAGCCTCAATTAATGATATCAGGTCTTGGGGCCTTCCCTTGAGCTGGATCCTGCTTTGGGGCTGTCACTGAACCTTCTTTTCCTCAGGCTCATCTCCATGTTCATCCATGGCATTTCTTTCAGGCAGGAAAAATTACCGGTCAGAGTTTTAACAGTGGGCTAACAACCCCATCCCTCACCTGTCTTTTTGCTGGAGATGGGGTCAATAAGTCCCCTCTCCCCACTCTGGGGCATTTCATTTAGGGTCCCTCCCTTTGAGATCTGAGAGTTTCTCCCCTCCCCAGTTTGTACATTCTGGAGGGTCCTCCCAACCTCCTACCTCCGGAGATTACCTGTTTCCATTCTTTCTGCTGGCCCTCAGGGCTTCAGTCATTTTCCCCCACCCAATACCAGATCATATTTCCCTCTCCCAGACCCTGTCCTCTTTCTCTCCCAGGTCCCTCCTCTCCTTCCCGCTTGTGGTTGCTTTCCCCTGCAAGTGGGACTGAAGGGCCTCCTCACTGGGGCCCTTTAGTTTGTTGACCTTTTTGAGTTCTGTGGACTGTATCTTGAGTATTCTGTACTTATTTATTTATTTATTTATTTATTTATTTATTTATTTATTTATTTGGCTAATATCCACTTATTAGTGAATACATACTGTGCATGTCCTTTTGGGTCTGAGTTACCTCACTCAGGATGATATTTTCTAATTCTGTCCATTTGCTTGGAAAGCTCAGGATGTCCTCATTCTTAATAGCTGAGTAGTATTCCATTGTGCAAATGAACCACATTTTTTTGTATCCATTCTTCTGTCATGGGACATCTGGGCATTTCCAGCTTCTGGCAATCACAAATAAGGCTGCTCTGAACAAACTGAAATATGTGCCCTTGTGGCATGGTGGGGCAACTTTTGATATATGCCCAAGAGTGGGATTGCTGGGTCTTCAGTTAGATGTATTTCCAATTTTCTGAGGAACTTCCAAATTGATTTCCAGACTGGTTGTACCAATTTGCAATCCTAACTGCATTGGAGGAGTGCCCTTTTTCCACATCCTCACCAACTTGTGTTGTCACTTGAGGTTTTGATCTAAGCAACTCTGATTGGTATAAGGTGGAATCTCAGGGTCATTTTGATTTGCATTTCTCTGGTGACTAAGGACTTTGAAAATTTCTTTGGGTTCTTCTCCTCCATTAGAGATTCCTCTCTTGTGAATTCTCTGTTTAGTTCTATACCTCATTTTTTTCATTGGATTGTTTGCTTTTGTCGTATTTAGATCCTTAAGTTCTTTATAGATTTTGGATATTAGTCCTCTATCAGATGTGGGGTTAGCGAAGATTTTTTTTCCCAATCTGTAGGTTGATGATTTGTCCTATTAATTATGTTCTTTGTCTTACAGAAACTTTCTAGTTTCATGAGGTCCCATTTATCAATTCTTGATCTTAGAGCCTGAGCCATTGGAATTCTGTTTAGGAAATTTTCCCCTATGCCAGTATGTTCAAGACTCTTTCACACTTTCTCTTTTATTAGATTGATTTTATGTTGATCCACTTGGACTTGAGCTTTCTGCAAGGTGACAAATATGGGTCTATTTTCCTTTTTCTATATACAGACAGTCAGTTAGACCAGCACCATTTATTGAAGATGCTTTCTTTTTTTCCATAGTATATTTTTGTCTTTTTTTGTCAAAGATCAAGTGTGTGTAAGTGTGTGCTTTTATTACTGGGTCTTCAATTCTATCTCAGTGATCAACCTGTCTCTCTCTGTACAAATATTATACAGTTCCCTTTTTATTACTATTGCTCTGTAATAGAGCTTGAGGTCAGGGATGGTGATTCCCCCAGCCATTCTTTTATTGTTAAGAATTGTTTTTGCATCCATTCCTCTGTCGAAGGACATCTGAGTTCTTTCCAGCTCCTGGTCATAATAAATAAGGCTGCTACGAATATAGTGGAGCATGTGTCCTTGTTATATGTTGGAGAATCTTTTGGGTGTATGCCCAAGTGTGGTATAGCTGGATCCTCAGGTAGTAGTATGTCCAATTTTCTGAGGAACTGTTAGACTGATTTCCAAAGTGGTTGTACCATCTGTCAATCTCATGTGGGAGTGGGAGCATCTTCACAGAAGCGGGGGAAAGGGAGAGGGAGGATGGTAGAGGAGGGAAAGGGGATAACATTTGAAATGTAAATACATAAAATATCCAATAAAATAAGAAAGAAAGAAAGAAAGAAAGAAAGAAAGAAAGAAAGAAAGAAAGAAAGAAAGAAGGCTTTTTGCTATTCTGAGATTTTTGCCTTTCCAGATAAATTTGAGAACTGCTTTTTCCAGGTTTGAAGAACTGTGTTGGGATTATGAGGGGATTGCATTGAATTTGTAGATTGTCTTTGGTAGAATGGCCATTTTTACTATGTTAATTCTGCCAACCTATAAGCATGGGAGATCTCTCCATTTTCTGAGATCTTCATCAATTTCTTTCTTGAGAGACTTGAAGTTATTGTCATACAGATCTTTCACTTGTTTGTTTAGAGTTACCCAAGATATTTTATATTATTTATAGGTTGTGAAGTGAGTTCTTTCCCTAATTTCTTCCTCAGCCTGTTTATCATTTGTATAAAGGAAGGCTACTTTATTTGAGTTAGAAGGAACTGGGTAGTGTTTCTTCTGTTTCTATTTCATGGAATAATTTAGACAATATTGGTATTAGTTCTTCTATGAAAGTCTGATAGAATTCTCCACTAAATCCATCTGGTCCTGGGCTTTTTTTTATGGTTGGGAGACATTCAATAACTGCTTCTATTTCTTTAAGAGTTATGGGGCTGTTTAGAGGGTTTATCTAAACTTGATTTAACTTTGATGCCTTATATCTGTCTAGAAAATTGTCCGTTCCATCCACATTTTTGTTCTAGAGCTTGCAGGTGGGCTTTTAAGTTGCTAGTGTAAGATCTCTCCAGTTTCTTTATCAGGGCACTTAGTGCTGTGAATTCTCCTCTTCGCACTGCTTTCATTGTGCCCCATAAGTTTCGGTATGATGTGTCAACATTTCCATTAAACTCCAGGAAGTCTTTAATTTCTTTATTTCTTTCCTGACCAAGCTATCCTTGAGTAGAGCGTTGTTCAGTTTCTGTTGTTCTTGCTGATGTTGAAGACCATCCTTAGGCCATGGTGATATGATAGGATGCATGAGATTATTTCAATCATCTTGTATTGATTGAGGGTTGCTTCGTGACCAATTTGGAGAAGGTAACATGAGGTGATGAGGTTTATTCTTTTGTTTTAGGGTGAAATGTCCTATAGATATCTGGTAAATCTATTTAGTTCATAACTTCTATTAGTCTCTGTTTAGTTTCTGTTTCAATGACCTGTCCATTGGTTGAGAGTGGGTAATGAAGTCTCCCACTGTTATTCTGAGGGTTTCAATGTGTGTTTTGAGGTTTAGTAAAGTTTCTTTTATGAATGTGGGTGCCCTTGCATTTGGGGCATACATGTTCAGAATTGAGACTTTCTCTTGATGAATGTTTCCCTTTTAGGAATATGAAGTGTCCTTCTTTATCACGCTTGAGAACTTTTGATTGAAAGTTTATTTTATGGGATATTAGGATAGCAACTCCAGCTTTTTTCTTGTGACCATTTGCTTGGAAGACCTTTTCCCATCCTTTTACTTTGGGTCAGTGTCTTTCTTTGTTATTGAAGTGTGTTTCTTGTATGCAGCAGAATACTGAATCTTGTTTGCATATCCAGTCTACTAGCTTATGTCTTTTTATAGGTGAGTTGAGTTCATTAATATTGAGAGATATTAAAGACAGATGACTATTGTTTCCTCTTATATTTGTTTTTGTAGGTGGCTTTATGTGTTTGTGGTTCTTTCCTTCTGGCTTTGTTGTGAGATGCTTAATATCTTGTCTTTTCTTTGGTGTAGGTACCTTCCTTGTGTTGGAGTTTTCCTTCTAGGATCTTGTGCAGGACTGGATTGATAGAGAGATACTGTTTGAATTTGGTTTTGTCCTGGAATATTTTGGTTTCTCCATCTATGTTGATTGAGAGTTTTGCTGGGTATAGTAGCCTGGGCTGGCATTTAGGTTCTCTTAGAGTCCTCATGACCTCTGACTAGGCTCTTCTGGCTTTCATAGCCTCTGTTGAGAAGTCTGGTGTAATTCTGATAGATCTACCTTTGTATGTTACTTGGCCCTTTTCCCTTGCATCTTTTACTATTCTTTTTTTGTTCTGTGCATTTAGTGTTTTGATTATTATGTGACAAGAGGATTTTCTTGCACTGTTAGAAAAATTTGGCTGTAGTACTAGAAGCTGTGGAAGAACAATGGGGCAGTGTCTTCAAAGAAGCCATGGAACCAGGGAAGCATCGATTCCGGCCAGGGAAGAACCAGTGCTGGTCTGAATGCTTAGAGTATGGGTTCAATCCAGGCAGACAGACAACTCTGAACATGAGAGCTTACCCATTCAGAAGGATGTTCCCGGGGAGGGAAACTGCGAAAAATGGAAGTGCATCTGAGACACAATGCTTATAACAGTAGAAACAATGACAGCTCTCAAAAAGGGAGGAATGCCCGAATCATTACTATAAGAGAAAAACAAAAGGGCATTGTCTACAATGCAAGTCACACATCAACATTTCTTCTTCTAGGGTCACTGAATAAAATAGGAAACTTCAGGTCAGTTAAAACAACATTCATGTATTCTCTTACATTTTAGAGGCAGAAACTCTGAAGTCTTTGTAATTGGAATGAAAACAGGGTTTTGCTTTCCTTGAGGCTCTAGGAGCCAGCTGACTCAATTTCCTGCTGCTGGAAATTCCATGCCATGTAGAACTATAATCTTGAACTCTAAACAAAAATTACCCCTTTCTTCCTTAAGTTACTCTCTTCAGGGAATTTCACAACAGCAATGGAAAAAGAAATTACATCCTGGCAATTAGTCATACCCAGGTCATATTGTTCACCTCAGGATGATTGCCACTCTCATTACCCACAGAGTGGCACCTTTGCCTCTTGATAGGGTTACATGATGTCTACCTTCTGTAATAGAGCACATGTCACAGGAATCCTTAGACTCATAGGTCAGTTCCATCTAGAAACCCCAAGGCAATATTCTAATTTTCAGAGCCTTAGTGGAAATCATACTGGAAAAATCCCTGTTCTATCATCAGGTAGCCCTCACAGTTCCAGAGTTTACAGCTTAGATATCTGTGAGGTCTTTAACAATACACTCCAGAAGGAAGAATATTCATCCATTCTGTCTCCAAAGAGGATTTAATAGACCTTGATTTTTACCAGAGCATTAGGAAGCTCTGAAGCCATTTCCATACTGTGGAGGTGTGACCACTCTTCTCACTTGTCCTTAGTAACATTAGTAGATGCTATTACAGAGATAGGCTCTTCGATAACAGAAAAAGAATGATCGGGTCATACCAACAAACAGAATTGGTATCATTGGAAACAATTGTATAAATGAATTTTTGTCCTAGGACCAGTTCATAAATGATGATTACCCAATGGATACAATGATGAATAGTTTTCCTTTTCTCTGAACTTGCAAGTACAATAAGCAAAATCAACGCTTGAGTTAACTTTCTATGAAGTCAAGATGGGCTAGTTACAGTCTCTGACACTGCCTTCTATTCCTGTTCTCTTGCAAACATTAACAAACGATAATAAAAAAATTCAAAATCAGTAACTAAGTCAATATCTCTCTTAACATGCTTGAATTAAGCACATAGAGATACACCATATTTTCATTTCTTTGAACAGTTTTGTTCACAAACTGCCAGACAAAAAATAACAACAATATTACCACCTGCACCTGTCACAACTTCGAATGTATCCTGTTACTGGATCTAGGTCCTGTAGCTAGATCTTCAGGAACAAGGTCTTTAATGAAGGTAAGGGATGCATCCATTGTTGCATTAATATTAGGAACACTTAAAACAATGGAAACTCACTCAGAACAGTAGATAGGGAAAATATTCCTCGAGAGTTGGATGAGTTTTAGATTCTAAAACATCTGAGCCCCCCTGGATTTCTATAAACCATCTCAGTTTTATTTTATATGATGTATGCTAGATAAGATGAAAAATTTGAACTCTACTAGGAAGATTCAGAATGTCTGGAAACTAGGAGATGAACACTAAGAACAACCAAAGTACATTTTATATCTTTCACGGATTTGGGAGTAGGCATTCTAGGATACATTTTTCAAAAACAAAGATTTACCATGCACAGGATACTAAGAATTTAGTAGCAGAAGATTTTAAGACAATTAATTTGAAATACCACAAAGATAGGGATGCTAGCTGGCAAATATGGTAAAACTATAGGTGAAATTTAAAGGACATTGACATTAATTACATTGTATATTACTATAAACCATGTGTACTGTGTTTTGTATGTCAACTTGGCACAAGCTAGAGTCATCTGAGAGAAAGGAGCCTCAGTTGAGAAAACGCCTCCACGTGATCCATCTGTAAGGCAATTTTTCAATTAGTGATCAATGGAGGAAGCCACAGCCCACTGATCATGGTGCCACAAGTCCTATGTTCTGTCAACAATCAGGCTGAGTAAGCCATAAAAAGCAAGTCAGAATGCAGTACTCATCCATGGCTTCTATATAAGCTCCTGCTTCCAGGATCCTGGCCAGACCTTCTTCAATAATGAACAGAAATATGGAACTGTAGGCCAAATAAACCCTTTCCTCCCCAACTTGCTTTTTGGTCATGATAGTCTCCTGAAGCAATAGTAACCCTAAATAAGACACTATATAACATGCATAAACACAGACACATGCACACACACACACATGCATGTCACATGTATAAAAATATACATACATGTATATATGTGTGTGTGATTATAATTTTCCTGTGTTAATTATTCAAAAATCTGTATTGAGTTAAGTCTATCTACTTATCTACTGGATCTTTAATCATTATATGATGAAAATTTGTGTATTTTATTTCTCTCATTATTTATTTTTACTTGGCACTCAACAAGCTAAATGACACACAGTTAATACTCAATCTCTACATACTGATTCACATGAAAACAAACTGGATTTTTATGAGTAGAAATAGTTCTTCTATTTTCTGTGGAAGAAAATAAAAATTATTTTGGGCTATTAATATTGAATAAACCAGTTTGTAATTCTCATGCTTTCTTAATGAAGGTAACATTTTCTGTTTTATTTCAGTATATTTTTCTAGTTGGGGAGACTTGAAGAAAAAATAAAAAGCAGCTTTATGTGATGGTACAAACAAGGAATCTATGCTGCTCTAGAGTTTAAGGATGAAGCAGGAGAATTGTAAATTCAAGGCCTACTTTGTCTATTGTGTGCATCCAGGCAAAGCTGGTATACTAAGCAAAATCCTATCTCAAAAATCAAAAGTAAAGTTCTGGAAACATTGTTCAGGGCATTTATCAAGCCCTTGGTATAGTCCCAACCAGCATTTCAAATAAGATTTTATATCTACATCTCCATCTATTGATAGTTAGATATGAACAAATGAATACAATTCTAACAAATCTGCAATTACTGTTTATTTTTCATTGATGATGTGAATGCATCTGAACAGAAAGAAGAGTCCTCACTGATTCATAGCCATGTGCGATTTCTGCCTTCACACGTTTATTTCATGCCTCGTCATTTACCTGTGCAAGACTGAAATATTTCACGCACAGAAGGCAGTGATTGCCTTAGTGATTTAGGTTCTCATTAGGGTGCTCGAGCTCAGGAAGCTCAGTGTTGACAGTGTGGGACCGGGGTGGGGATGGATCTAAGCCTGCTTTGTCTTGCTTATTGAGGTTGAAGCTGGTACAGCCTCAGCCCTTACAAAGCTCCATCTACCTGAGTCAAGAGGGTTGCCTGTAGCCACTAGTGCTGGCCAGACTACCCCAAGTAGGAGGGAAAATTCCAGCTGAGCCAGGTTTTTAAAGTTTAACTTGAAAACATGTTTGCAGCCTGTGATCCCATCAGGTGGCCCCTCCTCAAATATTCTCTACTACCATTCGCGAACCAGGAATAATTTGTTTCCTTCGGAAATACTGAGTGAAAATGTAGGCTTCTTCAGGCAAGGAAAAGCAGCCTGCAGGATGACTTGGACATATATCTAACTGGACCATGAAAAGAAAATTAACACCTGGCACAGTAATTGCACTTCTTTCTCCTATACTCAAAGAAAATCCTTACAATTCTGTCAAGTAAGAATTTTTATTTCTGAACTGTGGAGTAGAGATTGAATCTCCTTAGATTTTTTTTTTTTAAATTCTCAATTTGATCTTAAAATGATCCACGGAAAAGAAGTGGATGCTTGGTTTAGTTTTAAAATAATTTCCACGTTTTTACAGATGTATATACACTTTGGTTAATTTCCAGAATTAATTAGGTTTAGGAGAAGGTTCAGTCACTGAAGTGCTTTCCCTAAAAACATGGGTACCCGAGCTTGGATTCTAAAAGCCCTATGAAAAAGCCAGGAGTTAACAGTTATCTGGATAGCCAGCATTGGAAAGAAAATGGGAGACTCTCTGGCTCTGAATGGCCAGCTAGTCTGGACTAATGGATGGGCTCCAGGCTGCTAAGTATTGTATTATAAAACAGGGTACATAGCTTCTGAGTAAATGATAACCTTGGGATGTCCTCTGGCCTCTATATACATGTGCATGTCCATCCAAATGCATGTGTTTACTCACCTGTATTCACATCTACACACACACACACACACACACACACACACACACACACACTTACTATTAGAATATTTAGCCCATTGAAAATAATCTCCTTGTACCTTGACTAAATAACTAATTTAGTACTACTACAAAAAATGATTAGTTGTGAGATGTTTAAAAGTAGCTCTTAATGTGTGATATTTATATAAGATAAAGCAATGAAATAGGGCATATGACTATTAGATAATTGTTGTTTTATGTTGGACACAATAAAACAAAAGACAATATCCAAGTTCACCCTAAGACATTCTTAAAAGCCGTGAAGCAAAGATAAATATATGAATATGAGGTTAAATGTGTAAGAAGTTCTAGGTTCCTCAAATGAACTTTTAGTCATCCTTAGACTTAGAAATTGGTATGGGGATAGAGTTAGGATTTTTCTTAGATGAGAGAGCTACAGAATTTCCCTAGAAGATCTAAAGGTATTTCCGTTGTTCAATATGGACATGAACAAGAGGTTTTCCAAGTGTTGGCTGTTGGGTTGTGTCGCTTAGTGTTCCAGAGTAGTTGAACTGAGAATGAAGGTAACCAGAGTTTCACTCCTAACAAAGGCCTACATTTGCAAAGCAAAACAAAGCAAAACAAAACAAAACAAAAAACAAACAAAAAAGCCCTCAAAGCCTGAAAAACAGAGTAAAGTAAAAGAATTCAATAATTTCTTTAAATAAGTGATTTGATAATTAATGGCAGTTGCTAATTTGACTCCATCTGCAATCATTTAACACCCTATAGCCAGCAGGCCTGTGAGGGATTTTCTTGTTTGGACTATTTGAGATGGGAAGATCTACCCTAAATGTGGGCAACATAAAACTGACATGGAAGAAAGAAGCATTAGCTTTTCTGGCTGTTTGCACTTACTCTCAATGGCAAGTTTATCTACCCTGCTGTTGAAGGTTTCCCTTGGTGGCAGTTGAAGCTACTTGTCTTTGGGATTTCAAAACAAATTCAGGACCAGGTTCTCCCTCTGAAACCTCTCTAACACCAACACAAGATTGAGGCTGCTGAGAAATCCAGTCTCCTGGACTAAACAACTATCAGATTCTTGACTGCACCCTTATGAAACAGTCATTGTTGGACACCTGGATGAGTGCTTAAAACCCACTGCATTATATATATTATATTCCTGACCAATAAAAGTGAATCTTAGAAATAATTCTATTTTCAAATATATTCTAAAATTCGATCCCATGCTCTGAACGATGACATTTGTCCTTGCCATCAGGAAGGTAACACTCACCATCCAAACATACTAACAAAAACAAGTATTGAGAGTGAGAGAGTAAATTATAGATTTGCAACACCTACGAGCACCTCAGAAAAGTTAGCTCTGGGTCCAGTCTATTCACTTAATTAAGGAAATGTTATCTCTACAGCTGCATGTACAGGAAGAAAGAGGGAAGAGTTTTAATTTCAGAGTTGTTTTTAAGAGTAGCAAATAGGCAGGATTGGTTCTTTAGCGTATGATGGTCTTTCCTCCTCAATATACTGGATACTTGGTATTAGCATTCTGTCTAAGCTCCACCCTCACAGTTACCTGGCAACAGCCAGATATGGTCCATCCCACAGTTACCTGTCAACAGCCAGGTATACATGACACTATGAAGGGGGCTGCTTGGCCATTCCTCACTCTCTTGCTCTTGCTCTTTTCCTCTTCCCTCTTTGTCCCTTCTCTCCCCATTCCCCTCCCTCTTTCTCTCCATGTACTCACAGCTGGCCTCGCCTCTTCTCTTCTCTTCTCTTCTCTCTCTTTTCTCTCTCTCTCTTCTCTCTCTCTCTCTCCTCTCCTTGTCTCATCCTCTCATTAAACCTTTCCATGTGGAATCATGTTGGCCTGTTGTGGTTTGTCCAGACACGAGCCAAGATTTCTACCCCAACACTTGGTATTTAATATGATAAGCATCATTTATGCCTTTAGCCAGTGTTCAGGATGCCACATGACTGGTGTGGTTGAGCAGGCCAACTCAGTCAGTCAACAGGTTCTCCAGGGCAGGAGTGAGGATTAGCAAGAAGAAAGACAATTAGACAACATTGTAGCATGACCCTAGCCAGTGCTGAGGCTGAAGCATGTTTATTATATTTCAATCTGCTTTTACACCACTTTAATGACATGCAGAATAATTAGATCAGTTCTGGGTCAAGGAACAAGTAAGGCAATAAACAAAATCCTGTAAACACCTTGCTAGGGCCTAATCAGGATGACCAAGACAAAAGGAATGCCACCATGTCTCCGCTGAGCTTTGTATTAACTCAAATGTAAATGTTCTTAATTTGGGCCTATTTCCTGAGTCCCGGCCCAGATTTCCAACCTTGAGCTTACTTTTTTTTGTCCTGGCCAAATTCCTGCCCAGTGTCTAGAACCAATCAGTTCTAAAAGGCTCTCCATACGTGGTGGTACATGCCTTTGATCCTGGGATTTGGGAGGCAGAATCAGAGGAACCTTGTGACTTCGTGGCCTTCATAATAATTTCCAGAAAAGCCAGGGCTTCATAGAGAAACTCTGTCTCAAAAAACAGTCCCAGAATACATCCAAAGACTAATCATAATCACATTCTTTACCAATAGTCTTTGGAAGATGATTCTGTGTTTAATATATCACATGGTAAGGAATTGGATAGCTCATAACTTAAAAATTGACATTACTTATCAATGTGTGTTTTCTATATAACAGATCACCACAAAACATGGGACCATTAAAAATAAGCATTTATTTTTCTCAGACCTACTAGTCAGGGGTAGTTTTACATGGCAGTTGGAAGTATGAGAGGTTCAGGCAAGGCTCCTGAGGTCCATATGCCTCTCATTCCGAAAAAATTATGCATGTGTCTTATCCCTGGGGAAAAACAACCCTGGTTTTCTAGTTTGCTCTTCTGTTGCTGTATTAAGACACTCTGACCAAAAGTGGAGAGGAATAGCTTTATTTCAGTTTACACTTTCAGAATGCAATCCTAACGGTGGAACCAGGGGGAAAAACTGCTTACTGGTTTGTTTGTAAATTCATGCTCACTACCTTTATTGCCTAGACCAGAACCTCCCACCTAAGCATTGCCCACAACCTGTGTAGGCTTAGATTTTTCACAATGTACTTTAATAAAGAGTTCTCAAATGCTTCTATCCCCTTCTAGCCCACTGGTCAAAGGTAGGGGAGAAAAGACGGTAAATAGGACAAGCGGATATAGAAGTAGTTTAGAAGTAGTTCTTTTGGGAAATTCCGATTTCTGTTGTCAAGGATACCAGCAGTCCAATTCAGTAGTATCAGGCTACCAACAGTCCAGTTCAAAAGTGTCATCAGCAGCATTATCCAGGAGAAATCACCAGGCCTCCACCAAATCTGTACAGACTCAGCAGAACTGACTAGGACCAGCTGGAATGCCAGGAGTTCTCTGCTTCAACAAAGTGAAGATCAGCAAAGACAAGAGAGAAACGAAGAGTTGCACAGCTAGCTATGCAAGCGCCCTGTCATTATCTGTTGAGTCCTAAACATCACATTTCCTCCCACAGGTCTTGCCTCAGCAAAACACCACAGGAATCTGCTTCACATGACACAACCAGAAACTTTCACTTCATTGGGTTCTGCCCTCTTATATCAATCAAAACTCAAAACAATTCCTCAAAGATATTGCCACAAGCCAATGTGAGCTGGGAAATACCCCAGTTGAATTCTCCTAACATGACACTGGATTGTGTTAAGTTGAGAGCTGAAGCTAACTAGGAAAGCTGGTTTTTCAGAGACAGAGAATTCTTGATCATTAATGTTCCACTAGATGCCTTAATAATATTGTCAGGGAACAGAAAGGAAGATGGTTATCCTGGTTAGTTGACACAAGCTATAGTTATTTGTAAGGAGAGACTTCTCATCAGATTAACCTGTGGGAGAGACTGTGGGGCATTTTCTTGATCAGGGATTGGTATGGGAGGACCCAACACAGTGTGGGTGATATCACTACTGAGCAAGTGGGAACCATAAGAAAGCATGCAGAGAAAACTGTGGGGAAACAATCCAGTAAGCATCAGTCTTCCTTGCCTTCTACCTCAATTGCTGTCCCTAGGTTCCTTACCTTGATGTCCTAATCTGGCTTTCTTCAGTGGTCAAGGATGGCCTAGGAGTAGGAAGCTGAAATAGATCTTTTCCTCTCCACACTGATTTTGGTCATGGTGTTTTACCACAGTAGGCAAAAAGCCCAATTAGGACAGTGGTGTTTCATGAAGCTGAGATTGGGATGTGTTTGTCAATGTAGATGGTGGCTATGCTATTGCCAAAACTGATTATGCCATAGAGAAAGTCAGTACCACAGAAATAAAGATGATTCGGTCTTTTACAATTAAATTTAAAATGTATAAAAATAGAAAAGCAACACAATTCTGAAACAGCAAGGTTTAGTTCACAATATTCTTTCTGAAGAAATAGCTACAGGGAATGTTAGCGGAAAGAAAAAGGTGCCAGAGTCTCAAACTTTCATTTGACTGACAATGAATGATCTAAATTAAACGAATATGTGTTTCCACATTCAATGTCTTTATTAATGGAGGGGACTCCTCAATTTCCTCAAAACAGTCTCATCTAAGAATAAATTATAATTTTGATGTAATGAATTCAATAACTTGTTCTTGGCAGAGGACTGATGAAACATGAATAAAAGGAAATTAAGAAACAGAGATTAAGAGCTGTGACACATCCTGGTGTTCACTTGTTTTATACAAATGGGCTTGTCAAAAGTTAAAATAGACATCCTTTGCTGGTGGTAGCATTTCTTAATACAAGAAGAAATAAAGATAACACAATCCGCATCTGGTGGGAAAAAAGCAAATGATAATCACAGTACTGAATTCATCAAGTTAATGCATTATCTTTGAAATTTAAAAAAAAAGTCTTGGGGGCTAGAGAGTTGGTATAGTGGGCTAAAAATGTTTAATGTGTGAAGTTTGTATGTCCATCAGTAGCAAATATTGCAGCAAAACATAGTAGGCCATCTGTGTTACCAGCACTCCAAAAGAGTAGATATAGAAAATACACAAGACAAGCTTCCTAGTTAAACTAGCTAAGGGGTCAGCTCTGCAGTCAAATGAAGAGAAAAGAAGAGAAGAGAAGAGAAGAGAAGAGAAAGAAGAGAGAGGAGAGGAGAGGAGAGAGGAGAGAGGAGAGAGGAGAGGAGAGGAGAGGAGAGGAGAGAGAGGAGAGGAGAGGAGAGGAGAGGAGAGGAGAGGAGAGGAGAGGAGAGGAGAGGAGGAGAGAGAGAAGAGAAGAGAAGAGAAGAGAAGAGAAGAGAAGAGAAGAGAAGAGAAGAGAAGAGAAGAGAATCCTCCTTCATTATATAACATGGAGATCACTATAGGAAATTGCCCATGTCAGTCTTTGGCCTCTACATACAAAAGTGCACCTATACATACACACACACTACAGACAAGAACCCTTGCTAGAAGAAGCTTCCATAATGCTATACTGGGAAGTGAATGCTCCTTGGAAAGAATAAAACTTCAGATGAATTCAGTGGTACTTAAAAATCAATGCCAATATCAACATATCAAGTACTTCCTAACTATGGAAAACTCTTAGGTACATTGTACTCTTTATAAATTTTAGATTCCCCCTCCCCCAATTTTTATGGCATTCAACTGTTTTTAAATGACAAAAGCAAGTTTTATTCTGATTTCTTTGGGAACAAGATTTTACATGAAAATTTTCATCTTATCCTTCAAGATATGTTAGCCCCCTTTTCAAGAAATTGCATTTCATAATTTTACTTTTACATGCATTTATTTACCTTTGTGTGCATGTGTTCACAAGTTGTATAGGGTGATTAGTCAGAGGATAACTTGGAAGAGTTGGTTCTCTCCTATTTTGTAATTCATGGGCAATGAGCTCAGATCCTCAGTCCTAATGGCAAGAATTTGTTTGTTTGTTTGTTTGTTTGTTTGTTTTCCCATAAGCCATCTTGCTGGCCTATTTATTTGGTAACAATCAAAATATCTAAACTGACACTGAAAACTTCACAAAAGCATTAGTCATACCTCATTAGACATGTAGAGTCTAATAAAAATATCACAAATACATATTCTTGCACCAGAGTTTTTAAATAACCTTTTTGATTTGGGCACATTTACATGGGGGAATGTAATAAGTATCATTTTGAAATATAAATCGTCATACCATAATCTCATCTCCAAATTCTCAAATCTTCCTCCCAAAGACCATTTAAGCACATTCAAATTCATTAAACCTTTGAATAGGATAGTTTTGAGACTCAGGAAAATTTAAAACATGATATAATATCCATAATTACAGTTGCCACACGTGACATTTCTAGATGGCATTGTTGGTTCCATTCCCTTCATTTATTTACCATTTATCACAGCACAACTTTCTGACTTCCTGACTAAAAATAAAGTTCATGCACATTTTAGTGAACATTTTGTTTTAATATGGAACAATTGCACAAGCTCTTAGTGTTTTCTTTAGTGTTAGTTAATTGGTATTAATATCAGTATGTATCATTAGCAATACCAAGAAAAAAATCTTTGGGGTTTTTTTGTATTTTTTTGTTGGAATTTTTTTATTTATATTGCAAATGTTATCCCCTTTCCTGGTTTCCTGTCCACAAATCCCCTATCCCATCCTCCTCCCCTTTCTTCAATGGGGGTGCTCCCCCACCCATCAACCTACTCCTTCCCGCCTCTCTGCCCTGACATTCCCCTACACTGGGGGATTGAGTCTTGGCAGGACCAAGGGCTTCTCTTCCTATTGGTGCCCAAGAAGGCCATCCTCTGGTACATATACAGCTGGAGTCATGGGTCTGTCCATGTGTACTCTTTGGATGGTGGTTTAGTCCCTGGGAGCTATGGTTGGTTGGTATTGTTGTTCTTATGGGATTGCAAACCTCTTTGGCTCCTTCAGTCCTTTCTCTAACTCCACCAATGGGGACCCATTCTCAGTTCAATGGTTGGCTGCAGGTGACAGTGTTATGACAGTAGCTTCTGAAGCTTCAACATGTCCAAGAATGGTCTGTATTTGTTCCCTTCTGCTGCAGCAGGAAGCTTCTCTGATGGTGGCTGAGCAAAGAACTGATTTAATACAACAGGATACCATTTAGAATTACTATATTGCTACTTTTTAGAAGAACAGTGGTTTTGGTTTTATCCTCTGTGTCTGGGCCATCTTTTCTCAGGTTCTCAATCACCCAGGCACTGTTGGGTATGAGTTTCTTTTCGTTGTTTAGTGGGCCTTAAGTCAGATCAGATAATAGTTGTCTACAGTTGCTTATATCCTACAAGATTTGTGCCAACATTGCCCTAGTTTATCTTGTAAGCAGGACATTATTGTAGGTCAAAGGGATTATGGCGGCTTGGTGTTTACATTCTCTTTTGGTACTGTGTAGAATACCCTTCCTGTATCAACAATCCTAGAAAGTAGGGGTGGAGGCTTTATGTAGGCATCAGCTTGACTTCATCATGTTCGATGAGTTGTGTACGTGCTGTCTTCAGCAATGGGGCCTTGCTGTCCATTGATGGAGAGCAATCTCCAGTCTTGAAAACAGCCTGGGTTGTTTGATGATGCCCATGGGCTCTTTTTTTTCGCCAACAGTTCAATTACATGTAACCCATCAGAGGATTAGAAGCTTCATTTGGTGGTAAGAGATGGGCAAGTAGAGCTCTGTCTTCCCCATTATTTGGTGATTTTATTTAAATCAAATTCATGTATGTATATATTTTAGGAAGCTTTTACTATATTACCATTTCATACCAACACAAATGACCCTTTATTTTAGGTACATCACTCTGTATTCCTTTCCTTGTTACTGCTTTCCTTCCCCTTCCCATGGATCAATGGGTTTGATTCTCCCATTCCAGGCTTCTCCCTGTCCATCCATAATTCTCCATCCTATTTCCCCTTTCTAGGGAGATCTATATACCCTAGCCCTGTCCCTTCCTCTTTATCTAACTTCTCTGGTTCTACCAATCCTAGCTTGGTTAACATTGACTCACCTGCTAACATCCACACATATCTTTCTTAGAATTAGAGAGGTCTCATTTGCTGGAGATAGTTCAGTCAATACTCACTCCTCCAAATCCTTGTAAGAGTCTGAAAACAGCCGGATGGATGAGTTAAGGAAACCTCAGTACATCCTACTTTGAATGTTCCTTCCCTGTGGATCAAGCAACTACACTAATACATACACATATGGTACTTAGAACATCATCTTGAGAGTGTTGGGGTATAGCCAATGAATAGAGGTAACTCTTCTGGCAGTTCTGGCTATAGTATATATGTCCTTTCTCTGATGCAGGGGGTTCCCTCAGTATGCGTTATTGTAGAGAGTCAAATTAATTGTTTTAAATGGTGGTAAATATCATACTTTTTGCAGTTTATATTTAAAAAACTTGTGTATCAATCAAACATTGACATACCTGTAGCAAAATGCATAAAAGTCTGAGTAACTGGGTCCAATATAGTAAAAAGGCCCTCAGTTTCATATAAATACCCACAAGATTCATATGATTTTAAAATATGATCAGGATAATTTGTTCATTATTCAAAGTCCCAACAATTTCTATGCTAATCATACATATGCCATTACCTTCCAAGCAATTTACCAAGCAGTGAAATTACAAAAAAAAGAAATTATAAACACTTATAGGGAGATTCAGGTTGCTTGAAGTTGGTAATTTTGAGGTCAAAATTTCGAAGTAGCCAATATGTCAAATGAAGTAAGTGGATAACCCATGGTGTCTAAATTGGGATGTCAAGACAAATTTAGGATCAGAGGTGAGAGCCCTGAAAATCCATTCTGAATATTGAAGCTTCTGTATTTCAAAATGGCGGAGGTAAGCAGTGATAGGCCAAGGTTTTGGTTAAAGCATCTCCATCTGACTCTGGCATCTCCAAAACCTTTTATCAAATTTTGTTTATGGCTTCCTGAAGGTCCATGACCTATAAGATTGCCTGTTCATTCCATCTTTAATATTTTGTGTAGATTAGAATTATCAATATTTTGTATATATTAACATTGAAAATTAATATAGCAGCAATTATTTCTAAACCAGATTTTTCTTAAATAATCACACAGAGACCTTTCAATATTTCAAAGCTTAGTCCTTAACTCATCAGACTCTCAACTAACTCACCCAAGTTAACCAGACCACTTAGTCTTGTCCAGCCGAGTGGCTACCTATACCTTCCATGCCTGTGATCATGTCTGCTCACTTATCTCCTGGGGAAAAAAAAGCTTTCCTCCTTCTCCTTCTCAGAGTTCCTCTCTTCCTCCATTCCACTTCCTGCCTGGCTAATTGGTCAGTGGATTTTTTTGTTCTTTTTTTTCTTTTCTTTTTTTTTTCTTTTTTTTTTCGAATCTGGGGAGAGACCCCAGGGTACCTTAGGTCTACCACTGGCTAAATCCCCAGCCCCCTAGTGGATTTTTTTTTTTTTTTATGAATCAGAAGTACCTTAGGTAGGTAAAGAATGACAAAGATACAATTTCATACAGTATACCCCCCAAAATTTGAGAGAACATTATGGTCAGAATTTTAAAGGAGTAAACATATAATCTTTTGGGAGGTGTTAATTCTAAGTCATGTTTAATATTAACATAAAAAAACAATAAAGAATTCAAGGTACCTGTCAAATTCTTCACAATACTCCCATCATGTCCCTCTGTCTCTATCTCCCTCTTCCTGAGTGTTCCTTCTGCTGGGAATGTGCTCTCATTTAGAAACTACTTTATAAAATTTACTTACAAGATTAACTGGAACCTGAATCAATTATTTTTCTCAATTCCTGGTGTTGCATAAAAATGTATTGTGTAAGGAAATGAGTTTATTTTTAATCATGAAAGCAGACGTTCCAACTCACTGAATGTAATGGGAAAAACTAACAATTTATTTTCGTAACATTTTCCTCCAGATTTTAATATCAATGTACTTGTCCTCAATTTACCTCTGATGCTGAAAACTCCTTAACATTTGGCTTGTTCTATATGCATTGCTTCAGGGTTTTTTGTTTGTTTTGTTTTGTTGGATTTTTTTTGTTTTTTGTTTGTTTGTTTCTTTTTTTTTTTTGTAAGGTTTTAGAGGTTTGTTATAACCTTGCTTAGTCTACTGACTCCTACGTGGTTTATTATTGTATAAATTTCAATCAGCTTCAAGTAAGTATTTTGGTAGATGATAATAACTGCTGTATATTATTCTCTTTGATTCATACATTAGTCCGTGTCCTAGTGATTATCTCAATTATTCTCAAAACTCCCATTTAGCAGTTACAGAATTTGCAATATGAGATATGAACATTGTTCAAGTTCTCAGAGTTGGTTTTGCACCAGTAGACATCTTTATGAAATCTAGAACCATATGACTGACTCTCATCACCATGCCATGTGGCCTTATCTTAGGTAGTCTCAGCAAACACTTCTGAATGGCATTCTAAGTACCCCTTTGGAAGACATACTCATTCCAACTTTAAGATAATTAATGTAAGTGCCAAATGTTTAAAACTTATATGTTTGATTAATGAATAGTTGTGTGTGTGTGTGTGTGTGTGTGTGTGTGTGTGTGTGTGTGTGCGCGCGCGCATGCGCGCAAACATTTTAGGCAAGAACCCACTTGCAGTTATTCTGCCAGGCAGACATAATAGGAAACCAACTCCAGTGACATCATTATTCTAATACATTAAGGTATCTCTCAACCCTCAATACAGAGGCTTCTGTTTGCAGATGACACTGAACAACTTACAGACCTACAACTGCCCAAGAAAAATAAGAGACTGCAGAATGCTCAGCAGTAAATAAAACATATGAACCATATTCCCTCCTCCAAAGACACAGGGATAACTGATTAAGAAGGGGAAATAGTGTAAGAGTCAGTGGATATAGACACTGTGAAGAAACATTGCCTTCTGAACGCATCAGGAAGTCTGCACATGTATAAACTAACAGTGGTATTGGCATCATACACAAGACCTCAAGCCCTATGGGATCCTAAGCCAGACTAAATTATCCAGCATGAATAAAGGAGTCAGGCACTACGTTCTATGCATAGTGTAGGAGCAAGTTAAAATTGTTAGCTGTTGAGGGAAGAAGGATTTCTTTTTTTAAAAAAATAAAGGTCAACCATACATCCAACTATTTGAACAGCACAAATTAGCTTTTGTAGGGAAAAGAAAAATGTTGGATGGGAAGGAAAGTGTGTGGCTCTTGGACAAGTTGAGTTGGAGGACTGTGGGTGAATATGGTCAAAACACATATGGAATTTACAATGTGTGTGTGCGTGTGTGTGTGTGTGTGTGTGTGTGTGTGTGTGTGTGTGTGTGTATTTGTATGAGTTTATTTCAGTTTATTTAAAAACAAAACCCAAATTCCTATACATAGTCTATGTGTGTTTCATGACTTCTAAATTCTAAGTGTCTATGAATAAGATATTCTCTGATCACAGACATTTGGGTCCCTCTCATTGGTCTGCCAATGAGGTCAATGTCACATGTTTTGTTATTTTGGTTGAATAAGCGAATCTTCTCTTTTTCATTTGATTATTATATTCTATATGAAGACCGATCAAAATTTTCATCAGAAAAAAATTCAATAAATTAAGAAGACAGAAATTAAGGTAGTATCAAAGACATTAGCATTTACGTTGTCAGGTTCCAATTAGTTAAATGTTAAAATTTTCAGTAACCCAAGGCAATTTTATTATTCTTTTCAAGAACAAAATAAGCACAGATTGATATTACCTTATTAAACACATATTGCCCTGACTTAATAGCTTAAAAAAGGAAAATCTACCATAAGTAATATACCACCCAACATTATAATGTCAGAAATAATACTTAGACTACACCACTGAAAATGTCATTTATTCTATAAATTAAAAGATGTTTCCTAGGAAACCCATAACTGAAAAAAATATATATCAATAACTAACAATAGAAAGCCCTACAGAAATTCCCAAAGATGAATGAAGATGAATATTAAAACTTATTTTCATAAAAATATAATAAAATTAAGGATGGGGAGAGCTTTATATGGGTGAGGAATAGTGAAGAAAGGTTTAAAAAGTATCACTATAGCAACTATAGTCAAAAAGTGAAGAGAAGGGCTCTTCTGGATCTTAAAGGAAGATGACTCTTGCTCTGGAAACTTCCAGATAGAGGCCTTATATCCAAAAATATACAAAGAACTCAAAAAGTTAGACCAGGGGAGACAAATAACCCTATTAAAAAATGGGGTTCAGAGCTAAACAAAGAATTCACAGCTGAGGAATGCCGAATGGCTGAGAAACACCTAAAGAAATGTTCAACATCTTTAGTCATCAGGGAAATGCAAATCAAAACAACCCTGAGATTTCACCTCACACCAGTGAGAATGGCTAAGATCAAAAACTCAGGTGACAGCAAATGCTGGTGAGGATGCGGAGAAAGAGGAACACTCCTCCATTGTTGGTGGGGTTGCAGACTGATACAACCATTCTGGAAATCAGTCTGGAGGTTCCTCAGAAAATTGGACATTGAACTGCCTGAGGATCCAGCTATACCTCTCTTGGGCATATACCCAAAAGATGCCCCAACATATAAAAAAGAAACGTGCTCCACTATGTTCATCGCAGCCTTATTTATAATAACCAGAAGCTGGAAAGAACCCAGATACCCTTCAACAGAGGAATGGATACAGAAAATGTGGTACATCTACACAATGGAATATTACTCAGCTATCAAAAACAACGACTTTATGAAATTCGTAGGCAAATGGTTGGAACTGGAAAATATCATCCTGAGTGAGCTAACCCAATCACAGAAAGACATACATGGTATGCACTCATTGATAAGTGGCTATTAGCCCAAATGCTTGAATTACCCTAGATGCCTAGAACAAATGAAACTCAAGACAGAGGGTCAAAAATGTGAATGCTTCACTCCTTCTTTTTAAAAGCGAACAAGAATACCCTTGGCAGGGAAGAGAGAGGCAAAAGATTAAAACAGAGACTGAAGGACACCCATTCAGAGCCTGCCCCACATGTGGCCCATATATATACAGCCACCCAATTAGACAAGATGGATGAAGCAAAGAAGTGCAGAAGTGTAGATCGCTCCTGAGAGACACAGCCAGAATACAGCAAATACAGAGGCGAATGCCAGCAGCAAACTACTGAACTGAGAATAGGACCCCGTTGAAGGAATCAGAGAAAGAACTGGAAGAGCTTGGGGGCTCTAGACCCCACATGTACAACAATGCCAAGCAACCAGAGCTTCCAGGACTAAGCCACTACCTAAAGACTATACATGGACTGACCCTGGACTCTGACCTCATAGGTAGCAATGAATATCCTAGTAAGAGCACCAGTGGAAGGGAAGCCCTGGGTCCTGCTAGACTGAACCCCAGTGAACCAGACTGTTGGGGGGAGGGCGGCAATGGGGGCAGGGTGGGGAGGGGAACACCCATAAGGAAGGGGAGGGGGAAAGGGGATGTTTGCCCGGAAACCGGGAAAGGGAATAACACTCGAAATGTATATAAGAAATATTCAAGTTAATTAAAAAAAATAATGGAAAAAAATATGAAAGAAGGAGAAATGAGTACAGTGCCAGAAGGAATTGTAATTTGAAGATTCTTCTGTATGTCTTTGAGTTGTTTATTTTTAACAGCTTTTATCTTTCTTCAATTTGGCTTCTATCTTGGGTAGAGTTTCTATTGCTACAAAGAAATACCATGACCAAAATCTACATTGGGGAGAAAAGGATTTATTTAGCTTTCACTTCCATGTCATTGTTTATTATTGAGGGAAGTCCAGAAAAGAACTCAATCAGTTCAAAAACCTGTAGGTAAGGGCTAATGCAGAGGCCATGGAGGGGTGCTACTCACTGGATAACTCTTCATAGTTAGCTCAACCTGCCTTTTTATATAACCCAGAACTAGCAGCCCAGAGCTTGTATAGCTAACAATGATCTGGGTCCCACCCCATCCATCTTAATTAAGAAAATACCTTACACTCTTCTGCACATGTTGTAAAGGCATTTTCTTAATTGAAGTCTCCTCCTCTCAAATGACTTCACCTTGTGCCAAGTTGGCATCAAACCATCTAACCCAGGTTGTTTCCCTCCTATTGAGCAGTTGAACACATTGATATATGGTAGATATTTTAATTTTATCAGATTTGCAGTAGGTAAATATTTTATCGCTGTTTATGAGCTCTCTTTTCACTATTTACTCTTTATTCTAACCCCAACATTTAAATTTAAAAGATTTATGTCCAGTTGGAGTTTGGCAAAGGTATCAAGTGTCCATAGCAGGAATAAGACAGTCTTGTCAAAAAATAGTAAGAGGAAAACTATGTATTTGTACACAGTAAAAAATAAAATGAAGTTAAGTCCTCATCTCTCATCATATACAAAAACAAAATAAAACAAAATGAATACCTATCAAAAATTGATAAGAAGTGAATGTAAGCCTTGAGTTAGTGAAGGGAAAATAAGGGAGAAGTCAACTAATATTTATCTGTTGTTAAGTTTATGGCTGTAAACCATGTTAGAATGCTTGAACTCTAGCTAACTTACCTGATAAAAATCACAGGTACTGCCTTATAGCACAGTACAGTATCTTAAATTGCTAAATAGATTTTTCTGGAGAGATTAAAAGACTATATTCAGAGAAGAAAATTCTTGGTCTGTGTAAGGAGAAAAATTCTATGTAAAAAAAAAAAAAAAAAAAGATGGGGTGTTGGTCAGTGGTAGAGCGCTTGAGGAAAGCAAGGCCCTGGGTTCAGTCCCCAGCTCAAAAAAAAGAACCAAAAAAAAAAAAAAAAAAAAAAAAAAAAAAGATGGACATTTGAAATATTAGTTAAGAAAACAAAATTAATAGGAGTATTTAATACTGTTGTTTTTATAATTTGTATATTATTATTGTTTTGGTTTATAATGTCTATTTTCATACTTCTGAATTAGTGTTTTATTTCTTTGATAAAATGGTGATCAAGGTTGCATGGTGAGTCCATCAATATTTTAATCTGTCATATTGATGGTAGCAATAATGCTATTCTTTACTCCTGTATTGCATAAAACAAATGAATTACATTTAAAAAGCCAGTAAATCAATATGATTAACCATTTAACTTTATCTATAAGGAGTCTGAAAAAGCAGAGAAGGAACCCTAATTTACACAGTAAACTAAAGGAACATTAATGGAGGCAAGGCTTAAGTAACCCTAAGGAATTTTAGGAATAAGGATGAGCTGTGATCAAGAGAATCTCAGGGCCAGTGTATAAGGGAATCAGGTCAAACACAGAAGCACAAGTCATTTCTCATCTACATCAGGACCAGACTCCTGTCTTCATAACAGAAGCTGACTTGACATCCTCCCCAAAGCTCTTGAAATTGTCTAAGTGTGCTCATATGCATCTTCCTAGAAGAAAACCCCAAGAAACAAAAACCAAAACACACTCACGCACACAACAACAACCATACCAACAACAGCACAAAAAGTGTTTTCTTTATTGTACTATAACATTGTACCAGACACTGGACAGATATTGTGTTTATATAGTTTACACTAAAAAGGAAAACAAAATCCTGAAATTGTGGAATGAATATTTGGGAACAAAATCAGCCAATACCCACTAAAATGAGCTGCCAATTTTGTTTGTATTGCTACATATTTTTACCTGGAATTCCCACAGTAAAACTCCATGAAACATAATTATTCTCGTTTCATAAAAGAACTAAGACTCAAGGATCTGAGTAAATTTGTTCAACAGAATACATGCAATTTACAACAGCATTAGCATTCAAACACAGAACAGCAAAAACCTCAAGCTATGACTTGAGATCCAGCTCCCTTGATAAAATGATTGGTTTGTCATTTCTCCTTATTAATTCAATGTTAAACCATTCCTGTCCAGAAGTAGAAGCTAAATGTGTGGGATTGGCCCTCACTTAACATTCATAGACAGGTTTGTGTCTTCTAATATTGTGTATTGACGGCTTGTAGCTATTTGCAGACAAAAGACCAAGAATTAATTTATTCTTCAAGGATTGATTTTTTCCCCCTTTTGTTCACATGCCCTATTGTTCTCTCTGCACCTGTAGGCTCTTTCTCTGAATCCTCAGGAGCATTGCTTTTTAAGTTACTTGAGCTGACATCCTTCATGACCTGCCAAAGGCAAAAAAAGTAAACACAATTTTATGATAGAAGAGTTTCCGCAATATGCTCTTTGGGGAAAAGGAAAGCTTTTCGTTGTATTAAAGTACAAGTAAATCACTTTTTGTGTAAAGAAATTTCCTTGGAATAAAAGACAAAAAATGCAATGCTAACAATTCCATTTTGCAAGTTTTCAAACTGGACCCATTTAACCATTGTTCAGAAAAGGGGCATGATAAAAATGCACGTTTGAAGGTAGCGCCTATCATTCAGTGTATTTCCTTATGCAGATACCTTGAAGTAACTGACATCTATATGTCCAAAAGATATATGCACAATGTTCATGGCAGCCATATTGACATTAGCTCCTTACTAGAAACAATGATAATTTCACCGGGAATATGCTAGGACTTGTTGTGACATAGTCATGAAACATAACGTGACAATGGGAAAAAGATTAAAAGAATATAACATCAAGTAGCTTAAACAAAAATTAAGGTGAGCAATAGACTTAAAAGCAAAAATACATAAATTATATCATTCTGTATAGCATAGATTCAAATAGACTGATCATTGGAATTAGATAAGAGAGCAGTATTCAGGATGGTGCGTCTATGTGTCATGGCCAAACTCTCAGACTCTCAAATACTATTTGCATTTTCTTACATGCAGTAATTTGAAGTGT
Organism: Rattus rattus; assembly: GCF_011064425.1. Lineage (NCBI taxonomy): Eukaryota > Metazoa > Chordata > Mammalia > Rodentia > Muridae > Rattus > Rattus rattus. Next base: position 21,616,928 of record NC_046167.1, read on the forward strand.
GTGTGTGTGTGTGTGTGTGTGTGTGTGTGTGTGTGTGTATGTGTGTGTGTGTGTGTGCATGTGTGTGCATGTGCACAGAAATATATATACTTCTTTATAAATCAACTTAGGTGTATTTGTGTTGTTTTTCTTATTATGTAAAACATTCTTTTAACAGTGAAATTATCAAAAATAAGTAAAATACTTAAATGATTGCAGACTTAGAATTTTTTTAAAAACCTACTTTTAATAAGGGGTTTCCAATGCTTCTATCCCTGTCCTTCTAGCCCACTGTACAAAAGTAGGGGAGAAAAGATGGTAAAATAGGACAATGGGATGTGGACCTGTTCAGAAGTAGTTCTCTGAGGTGATTCCAGTCTCTGTCGGAATACCAGCAGTCAAGTGCAGGAGTGTCAGGAAACCAAACAGGAATCATCAGTGTTGGTACCATCTAGGTGAAACCACCAGGCATGAGTCAGTGGGTGAGATCAGGGCCAGCCAGGAGACCAAGAGAAGTTCACTACTGTGCCTCTCTCAATGAATGAAGAACTGCAAAGTCATTGAGTCCTATTTATACTCTGTCTAAGCATCATGTGTCCTCCCATGGATCTTTCCTCAGTAAAACATCATGTGAGTCTACACAAAGACTCATGAGGAGACTCTATGGCTGGAGTTAGACACTTGTCAATCATATGTCCCCTTTAAAGTAAATAATCACAGAAGGGTCCTGTTTCACTTTCACTGTAAGACTTTCAAAGTCACTGCTACATTTTCAAAAGAAACAGATATCTGAGGCTTGTGCTTGAGAAATCTGGAAATATGCTGTGTCACCCCTGCTATATGAGTATTTATCACAGCTAATTTAGGATATTCATCACCACATATATGCAAATAGCAAAAAAGAAAGAAAAAAAAGAATGAATATAAGTTCTATTAAGATAGTGCTTGAAAATACATAGGAGAGTAATGGTAGCTAATGTGCCCCAACACTATTGTTGAAATAGAGATGTGCTTGCAGACAGGAGCCTGGTATGGCTGTCCTCTGAGAGGCTCTACCAGCACCTGACTAAGACTAAGATGCAGATACTCACAGTCAATCACTGGGTTGAGCCCAGGAACCCCAATGAAAGTGTTAGGGGAAGGACTGAAGGAGCTAAAGATGATTGCAACCCCGTAGGAAGAACAACAGTATCAATTAACTGGATCCCCGAGAGCTCCCAGAAACTAAAGCACTAGCCAAAGGGGATATATAGGCTGGTCCATGGTTCCCACTACATATGTAGCAGAGGACTGCCTCATCTGTCATCAGTGGGAGGGGAAGTACTTGGCCCTATGGAGGTTTGATGCCCCAGAGAAGAGAGATGCTAGAGGGGTGAGTTGTGAGTGGGTTGGGGAGCACACTCTTAGAAGTAAAAGTGGGGATGGAATGGGGGTGGTAAACCCAGATACCCCTACTCAAGTAGCAGAGAGAGATGGATATCTATGTATTTGCGATCACTGATAGTGAGTAGGCCAGAAAAGACTACATAGTGTGACCTTGTTTCAAAAACAAACAAAATCAAGAACACAGACTGGAAGACTATCGATTGCAGAAAGGAAGCTATAAATAAAGCTAACCTCATTTGAATTATAAAAACGTCATGTACAGAATGTACAATATTCATCAACAGCATCTTTACATTAACTGGGCAGGAAGAAAGTGAACAAACCCAAGACAAAGTCGTCATACATTAATGGATGTAGAAAATTTGCATGAAGGTCCAATTGGTAATGGCTATTCAGTTACCCAAAGAAGAAAATTCAACTTTTCTGTGAGATAATTCCTCAGTACTTGATCTGTTGAGCAGTCAAGACATGTAGGCATTCAAACCAGAAGACATTTTTAGCTCAATTTTTGACATTTGATTCAAATTTTCTTCCTTTAATGTTGTTCTTGCTTTTACTATAACAGATCAATAGAAGGGCACTTAACCCCACATTCAAAAAAAAATGTTCTTGAATGAAAGTTATAGACTTACCCACCCAAAGAGCTTACCATGTTCTCTCAGATGTAACTAAAATCAATATTATGATGGATATCATTGGATGAGGTAGCTTTTGGTCAGTATGAGTATCCAAGCAGATCAACTTATAAAATAATTTGAGTGACCTTGACTGATGTTGCTTTTACATGTATGATAAAACAGTGCATATGGGAGGAGTGTATCAAAGAGCAAAGCTGTTTTACCCCATACAAAATGAAAAGCAGAAATAAGAGGTTGAATAGCCGTACCAATCAAGAGCCTAAAATGACCTGGAGAGCTGTCACTGGGCACTGTCTTACAAAAATTTCAAATTTATTCAATCACAACATGGGATGTCAGTCAAGCCTTTAGGGACATTCTAGATATAAAATATAACAACCATAATGTACAGGGGGAAAAATCGTGTCACATTTCTGAGAAAGACCTCAGGTAAAAGGAGAATAAAAAGGTCAAATCAAACTCAAGGCAAATAAAGTTAAGTCTTATAGTGACGCTTGACAACAACATCCAGTCACAGAAACAAAGAAATGAGACAGCATTGTGGAAAGAACATTTGAGTCAAGGATCTTATACACAGCTAAAGTGTCTTTTAGTTATGAAAGCTGTGTGCCTAGAGGGCTTAAAGAATAAGTGCTGAGAAGTGTTCTCATACAAGCCTTTCTGAAAACTAGCTTACAACTACTTCACATCCCACTTCTATACCCTCTCCCCCACCCTCTAGACAAGAATGCCACAGCCAAGAGAGGTCACAGTGAATGCCACTAGCAAACTTCGAACAAAGCAAATCTCTTTCAGCATGGAGACTGTGAATTATGCAGTTCCTGTGAGGAAGTAACAATAACATCATTTAAAGTGTACAGAAAATACTGTGGAAAAAATAAAATTAGAATTTTCATAATAGATATCAGTGCTAAAGTAAGAGCAAATAGAACCTAGTATTAAATTAAAAGTATAATACATCATAACCAAGTGAGATTTGTTCTCTCTAATGAAAGATAATTTCATATTAATAAAATGTCTTATATTAATAGAACTAAAGGGAGATGTGTGTGAGAGTAGAAACATTTAAAACTTAGTGACTATATTTTACGCACTCAAAATACTATTGGAATGTGGAGAGATGGCTCAATGGTTAAGAACGTGTACTGCTATTGAAGTAGATCTAGGACTCCTGTTGGGTAGCTCACGAGTACGGTAACCCCAGTCTCAGAAGGATCCAATGTCTCTGGCCCCTGTGGACACTGCACTGAAGTATATAGATACACATAGTTCATAATAAAGTAAACTGTAAAAATGAATCATTGATGGATTATAAACTTCATGGCTCTCACCCTATGCATTTATTTGATTCTGTTCATCAGAAGAATGCACACTAAAATATAAACTAATTGAAAATGTAAATGATTACTTATTACTCTGTCCTATTAAGAACTAAGATTAGAAACAGCTAAATGTTTGACAATAGTAATCTGCACAATGAACATGTTGAACACTTCACAACGGCAAAGCATATGCAGTGGATGTCTCAGAGCCACTCACCAGTTATTATTGGCCTGAGAAAGAATAAAAATCTGAGTATGCTTTTGGCTTTCTGACTATGAAGTACCTCTGGACACCTATGGGGCAAGAGGTTCCTAGCAACGTCACCTTCTCTGGATTTCTCTGGGGCTGCTGAAGACAAGTTTTAGATCCAGATGCAGACATGTAGGGAAGTCAGAAGGATTCAGTGTGCCATTGCCTAGGGACATCTTCCATCAGTGAGAAGCAGGACTTAAAGACTGGTGATCAGCTCACTATTATTTGATGTCATTGTTGTAGTAATAGCTACAAAGGTTTGTACACAGAACTCTTAGGATTGATCTCATCTGACCATCAGCCCCAGTGATTTTAGGAATTACTCTTACTGGTTTCCTCTTTTTCTGTCTTCTCTAGATTCTCTCACTATTTCCCAGGAGCCCTGTATTCTCTTCTGCTTTGCCCTCAGCAGAACCTGACCGAGACCTTGTACAATCAGTAAACAAAGCAAGGAATTTATTTGCACTGTGAGATCCATCTAGTTTGAAGTGAAAAGGAGTCAGTGTAAAACACAGCATGTTACTTCAGTAGAATATGTAATCACTTATACTTTGTAGTCTTAGAATTGCTTAAGGAAACATGGGGAGTGTCTCCAGAATACAATGGAGAAAGAGGAAGCAATACAGGAAACTGAGTTAGTATATTGTTGCTGCTGTAATGAAACTCAATAGATTATGAGGGCTGGAGAGATGGCTCAGTGGTTAAGAGTACTGTCTGCTCTTCTAGAGGTCCAGAGTTCAAATCCCAGCAATCACATGGTGGTTCACAGCCATCTGTAATGGAATCCGATGCCCTCTTCTGGTGTGCATGAAGACAGCTACAGTGTACTTACATATAATAAATAAATAAATCTTAAAAGAATAGATTATGAGGTTCAAACTACTCAAATCTATTATCTAACAGATCTGGAGACAGACAGGTCAGAGTCAGGAAGTCAGACATGTGGCCTTCACATCAGTGTACAGCTGACTGACTTCTCTTTAACTTGTTTTACAGGGTATTCATTTTTCCTTTGCTCCTGATGTGTTCAGATATCTTCTTTCTGTAAGACATTAGGCACATTTCGCATATGACAGTACTTGACTTGATCATCTTTGTAAAAATATCTCTGAAAAGAGTCCCACTTTGAAGTTCATGCGCTTAGGACTTTAGCACATGAGTTAGGGATGTAGTAGAGGTGCAGGCATACAGTCAGCCTACCACAGTAGACTCAGGATGCAGATACGGGTCAGCAATTTCATTTTCACATCTTAATTTACAACACTATTTACATATACTTGTGAGAAATTATTAAATTTAATATAGTATTAACTTATATATAACAGTTACAATTCCATAAATTCTTCAAAAGTACCAAAAATGGCAGGGAGCCAGCCTGGGGCTACATTTTATAGATGATGAATAGTTATTGTATCTGCAAAGGACACTGTGGTCTTCACCTGTTCCTCCTGAGGATGTTTGTCCATCAGAGGCTGTCATCTCCTATAATTCTTACCGTATAACACATTTACTGGCTCAGTAGTCAAAATCTACAAACATTTTGATGAAATCTCTGTTAAGTTCTGAGAATGTCAGGGCAGGGATTTGAAGCCTATGTTTTCTTGTTCGCATTTCTGGCTTCTTGCCATGCAAAGACCAAAGGGTTTCCTCAAACCATGATTCCTTGTTAGTAAGAGGACTTTCCCATACTAGTGAGGGGGATTAAGCCTGATAAACAGGTGCTGCCAAGTTTCCTGCTACATGATGGACACAGAAATGACCACGTTGAGAACTCATAGGGCCTCTGGGACTTTACTCTTGCTGTATGCACATGGAGAAAGGAGAGGAGAGGTGAGGAGAGGAATCTAGACGTGTGTAGAAGATAATGGTGAATATGGGCAGCAAACAGGTAGAATCAAATGTGTCCATGAAAAAAAATATTGGACTTTATGACTATAATTTTTTGTCTTTTAGTAATTGTAGCTTTCTATTAAAAATACTAACAAGACTGTATTAATAGTATGCAGCAAGAATGGATCTTGGCTGTTAGGTGAGTAGGCTGAAAATCTTCATTTGATGATTTGCATACAGAACTTGAGAGATCAAAGATATTAGCTCCCCAAAAGATCTATAGCCATTTCTGAATGATCCTGTGGAAACAGGAAGTCCTAGTCTTGCCTAAATAAGTACACAAGGAAAGCCCTGTGAAGAAAGCTCAGCAAATGACAGACAGAACTGAAGCGAATGTAACATGGACCCATACTTTTATAGCTAAACATCTCTGTGAATTGCACACCTAAGTGAAGGGGGAGCAGGTGCCCTGATTCTCTGGAATAATTCTTATCAAGGTCTAGCTGGTGGTGTACTCAGTTCAGCAAATTTTATGATTAAAATAATCATAAATTAATCCTCTCTATTTGTATACTTGATACTTAACAGGGTTAAATTTTAAAAGAAAGGTGTGTTTTTGGGGGGCTGGAGAGATGGCTCAGTGGATAAGAGCACTTGTTATACTTACAGAGGACTTGGGTTCAATTTCTAGCCCATACACAGTGTTGTGAAGCTGCCTGAATCTCCTGTCCTAGGGTCCTTGATGCCCTCCTCTGACCTCCACAAGGGCCAAGCACATACATGGCATACAAAGCAAAACATTCATACAATAAAAGTAAATAAATATATACAATCTAAAAAGAATAAAATATAGGTAGGATTTCCATTAGTAAATGACTATTCTCAAAGACTTTCCTAAATGGTTATGAAACTTGAAGGAAAAGGCCACAAGGAAAGTAAGACGTAGATTTAAACATGTAGAATTAGAGCTGAAATAAGCCTTTTGACAGGGAGAAACTGTGGATCGAGTTAGGAAAAAGCTGCACAAAGAATGTCACATGGCACATCCAAAGAAATCTCAGTGGAGGGAGTTGCCAAGGTCCCTATCAACCCACGATAAATGCATGAAAGCAACCCATGGTTGGCTAGGAGAACTCCTACAATCAAGCTAGGTGACATGTCACTGTTTGCAACTTTGTATGTCAAGTTATCATCTTTGTTTTATTTTCTCTTCTTTCCAAAATTTATTCTTTATTCATTTTGCATCTCAATCACAGCTCCCTTTCTTCCTCTCCTCCCAGTCCTGCCCTTCCCTTACAAGTCCTTCTCCCCATTACTCTTTCCCCTTTTCCTTAGAAGAGGAGGAGCCACCTGAGGGTACCAACATACCCTGAGATATGTAGTGCCAGCAGGACTAGGCACATCCTCTCCCACCAAGGCTCAATCAGGCAGGCCAGGTAGGGGAAGGGATCAAAGGGCAAGCAACAGAGCCAACACCAGCCCACGCTCCAATTGTTAGGAGACCTACATGAATACCAAGCTCTGCACATCATATAAATGTGTAGGGGGCCTAGGTCCAGCTCCTGCATGCTCATTGGTTGGTGGTTCAGTCTCTGTGAACCCTTATGGACCCAGGTTAATTGATTCTGTAGGTCTTCTTATGGTGTCTTTGATCCTTGTGGCTCACATAATATTAACCTCCACTCTTCCACAAGATTCTGTAAATTCAATCTGATGTTTGGTCATAGCTCTCTGCATCATTTTCATCCTTTGCTGGATGAAGCCTAATGTAGACTTACTAATATGTTTTATTCCTGCTAGAAACTGTATTATATGGTCCCTCAAATTGTAAGATGTAAATTGTCAGTTGATAATACTGATAAATTTCAAAATCAAAACATTTGTAATTTTAGCATGTTATGAGATAAAATTATCATAATTACCTTCAAAAATTGCATAATTAGCTATAAAATATAAATTATTTCCAAAATATTAAAAGTATTATTACTACAATATTAATTTTATTAACATATTATATTGTAATGAAATTATAATGACATTACAAGAAGGTAAAATTTTATGTCAAATTTAGTAGGGGATATCATTTATACATTGATTTTCTGAAGTATTTTATGATTCTCATTACTCAGATTTATAACGATAACTGAAAATCTTCATTTGCTTTATGAAAACTCCAGTATTAAATATATTTCTAAATAGTAAGATTCAATTCTAGTGACCTGTTTTGGGGCATGGTGGTTATAGTTACAAAACAACTTAAAATTTACAAAGCAATGGCTAAGTGTCTTAGATAGGGTAACTATTGATGTGATGAAACAGTATAACCAAAATCAAGTTGGGGAGGAGGGGTTTTATTTGACTTATACTCCATATTGCTGTATTGCTATTCATCAGTAGAGGAAGATAACAGGAACTCAAACAGAGCAGGACCCTGGAGGCAGGAGGCTGATGGTGCTGATTACTAGCATGCTCTACAGGCCTGCTCAGCCTGTTACTGTATAGAAGTCTAGGAATGGCCCTAGTCACAATGGTCTGTTCTCTCACCTATCAATGGCTAATTAAACAAAGGCTTGCCTTCAGCTAGATCGTATGAAGGCATTTTCTCAACTGAGGCTCCCTTCTCTCTTAGTTATAGCCTATGTCAAGATGATACCACACCAGCCATAACAGATTCATTGAGAAATGAATATTTTAGATACTTTTCTCATGATTTTGACAAAATACCTGACATAAAAATATTTAAGGAAGGAAGATTTACTTTAGCTCACATTTTCAGAGGGTTAGAGCCCAGCATGGTGAGGAAAGCATAACAGCAGGGGCACATGGCAAGGATTTCTTCTGTGACATCTAGCCAGGAGGCAGAAACCTAGAACAGAACTATCACAATGTTAGATTTTCAAAAGCCTACTCCTCCCAGCTACTCTACCTTGCCAGCCATGTCCTCCTTCTCAAAGGTGCTATAAGTCACCAAAATAACACCACCTACTGGAGAGAGAGTATCAAAGCACGTGAGACTGTTGAGGACACTTCGGAATCAAAGCATGCACATAAATAACACTCTAGTTCTACGGCATATATTTTCTAGTTCCATTCATTTGCCTGCAAAACTTCATGATATCTTTGTTTTTAATGGCTGACTAGTACTTGACTGTATAGATAAAAACCATTATGTTTTTTCATTATTCAGTAGAGGGAATATCTAGGTTGTTTCGAGTTTCTGGCTATTATGAGTAAAACTACTATGAATATAGTTGAGTTGTCCTTCCAGGATGGTGGAGCATCTTTTGGGTATACGCCCAGGAGTGGTACATCAGGGTCTTGAGGTAGAACTATCTTCAATCTTCTAAGAAACCACCAAGTTGATTTCCAGAGTGGTTGTACAGGTTTGCATTCCCTCCAGCAAAGGAGGTGTTTTCCCCTTGCTCCACAATTTCCTCAGCATGTACTGTCCTTAGAGCTTTTATTTTAGTCATTCTGACGAGTGTAAGATGGCGTCTCAGAGTTATTTTGATTTGCATTTCCCTGATGACTAAGGACCTCGAACATTTCTTTAAGTTTTTCTCAACCATCAGAGACCCTCTGTTGAGAATTATCTGTTTAGTTTTGTACAGAGAGGTTTCTCTTGTCTCTGGTCCACCTGCTCCAAATTACTGGCTTCTCAAATTCCCTAGAACATTTTTTTGTTTGTTTTGGTTAGGATAGGAGACCATAAGAATGTCTCATTGTGGAGAGAACAGCCTTTGATATACAATAAAAGCCACATGATATCCCTGGGTGGGCTTGAACCACCAACCTTTCAGTTAACAGCCGAACGTGCTAGTACTTCATTTTTAATTGGCTTATTTGGATTATTGGTGTCTAACTTCTTGAGTTCTTTATATATTTGAATATTAGTTCTCTGTTAGATGTAGAGTTACTGAAGAGCTTTTCCCAATTTGCATGCTGTTGTTCTGCCTGAATGATGGTGTCATTTTACTTAGAGAAACTTTTCAGCTTCACGAGATCCCATTTATTAATTACTGACCTTAGTGTCTGAGTCACTGGTGTTCTGTTCAGGAAGTTGTCTTTTGTACCAACAAGTTCAAGGCTATTCTCCACTTTCTGTTCTATTAGATTAGTATATCTGGCTTTATGTGGAGGTCTTTGATCCATTTGGATTTGAGTTTTGTGGGGAGTGATAAATATGAATCTGTTTGCATCCTTCTATATGTAGACATCCAGTTAGATGAGCACGATTTGTTGAAGATGCTCTCCCCTTTCCATTGTATAATTTTAGCTTTGTTATCAAAAAACAAGTGTCCATAGGCGTATAGGTGTTCATTGTAATTCCATTGATTTACATCTGTGTTTTTATGCCAGTATCATGTATTTTTTATTACTATGATTCTGCAGTCTATCTTGAAGTAGGGACTATAATACCTCCGAAAGCCCTATTATTTTTCAGAATTGTTTTAGCTATCCTGTTTTGATTGTTGTTGTTTTTCCATATGAAATTGAGAAGTCTTTCAAGGTCTGTAAAAACACTCTGATGGAATTGTGATGGAAATTTTATTGAATCTGTAGATTGCTTTTGGGATGGTCATTTTGACTAAATTAATCCTACTGATCCATGAGCATGGGAGAGCTTTCCGTTGTCTTATATCTTTGTCAACTTCTGCCTTTAAGGACTTGAAGTTCTTGTCATACTGGTCTTTCACTTGTTCCTTAGAATTACCTGAAAGTATTTTATATTATTTGTGGCTATTGTAAAGTGTATTGTCGCCCTAACTTCTTTCTCAGCCAGGTTATCACTTGTGTAGAGGTGCGATACTGATTTCTTTGAGTGTATTTTGTATCCAGTCATTTTGCTGAAAGTGTTTATCAGTTGCAGGTGTTCTCTGGTAGAATTTTTGAGGTCACTTATGTATACTATTATATCATATGCAAAGAGTGATATTTTGACTTTTTCTTTTCCAGTTTTTATCCCTTTGATCTCCTTTTGTTGTCTTATTGCTCTAGCTAGAACTTTAGGCACTATATTGAAGAGATAGGGAGAGAGTAGACAGCCTTGTCTTGTTCCTGATTTTAGTTGAAATGCTCTAAGTTTCTCCCCATTTAACTTTATGTTGACTACTGGCTTGCTGTATGTTGCCTTTATTGTGTTTAGGATGTGCTTTGTATCCCTGACCCTCTCCAATACTTTTATCATAAAGGTGTATTGGACTTTGTAAAACATTTTGTTGGCAACTAGTGAGAGAACGATCATGATCTTTTTCTTTATTTATATGGTGGATTACATTGATATATTTTCCTATATTAAACCACCTCTGCATCCCTGGGATGAAGCCTACTTGATCATGATGGATGATGTCTTTGATGCGTTCTTGGAATCAGTTTGTGGGTATTTTATTAGCATTTTCCCATCAATGTTCATAAGGGAAATTGATCTAAAATTCTCTTTCTTTGTTAATTTTTAAGAAGTTTAGGTATCAGGGTGACTGTGGACTCATAGATTAAGTTGGGCAATGTATATTATGTTTCTTTTTTTGTGGAAGAGTTTGAGGATTTAGTGCACCCAACTGAGGCTAGACCAGGCAGTCCTCTGCTACATATATGTCAGGATCTCTGACCAGCTTATGTATGCTCTTTGGTTGGTGGCTTAGTCACTGGGAGTTCCCGGGAATCTGGGTTAATTGAGAATGTCAGTCTTCCTATGGGGTTTCCATCCTCTTCAGCTTCTTCAATCCTTCCCCTAACTCTTTTATAGAGGTCCCTGACCTCAGTCTAATGGTTGGCTCTAAGTATTTGCATCTGTCTCAGTCAGCTTCTGGTAGAGCCTCTCAGAGGACAGCCATGCTGGCTTCTATCTGTAAGCACAATGTAGCTTCAGTAATGATGTCAGGCTTTGGTGTCCACCCCTGAGATGGATCACAAGTTTCCTTCAGTCTCTGCTCCACTTTTATCCCTGCATTTCTTTTATATAGGAAAAATTCTGGATCATAAATTTTGATTGTGAGTTGGTAACTCTGTCCCTCCAATTGGGAATATCTATCTATTGAAATGGTCTCTTTAGGTTCCCTCTCCCTGCAGTTGGGGGCATATGTTTTTCTCCTGGTGTTTGCTAGATGCTATGTCTCAGGTAGACCCCACTTATCAGGCTGTGTCTTAGTTGTACCTAACTGGAAAAACAGGCAGATCTGAATGGGATGGGATTGGTGGAGCAGGGTTCCAAGCTGGTCAGTACTGGGCCCCCTGAAGATTTCCTCAGCTAAGCAGGACATATTGGGGTTGCTCAAGGGTCATCTGTACCAAAGGGCAAGTGAGAACTAGCTATTGGCGATCAGGAAAGGACTGTAACTCACCTCAGCAGGCTGTCCCAAGTGGACCAGCTGGAATGGCCAGTGGATCCCAAGATGGGATTGGTCAGGCAGTATCCCAAGCTGGTTTGTTTTGGGGCCCCTAAAGTTCCCACAGGTATACAGAATGCTCTTGGGATCTCACATGGCTCTTCCAGACTGAAGTGTGAGCCCAGAGCTAGACAATGGGGCTCAGGGGACTGACCATGAGCGACTCACCTCTGCAGTCTGTCCCAGCAGACCACTAAGTATTTTCTTAGTGGCCAAAAACATCTCACGGCAAGCCCTAGCAGGCTGCAGCAAAATCATGACTGTTGGATGGCTAAGAGGTACATGATTACATGTTAGCACATGGAGGATGGTAACATAGGGAGGTGTGGATAATGAGCCCCAAATTAAAGGGAGTCTTAGTTTTCCTATAGAAAACTTGTGGACCAGTTGTATCAGACTGAAGCCACCAGTGACCAAAGCCAATCACTTTCTCCACAGCACCTGAGCCTGGACTCACTGATATAGTCAAAGCTTATAACTGTCAATCAGAAATAAGCTCTAAATGGTCAAAGGGTGGAGAGGTTGTCTGGCTTAAAATACTTTAACAACATTTCCCCACCTCTTTACATAATTGCAGTATTACTATCTATGCCTCTGCAATGAAGTAAGTGTCATGCATGTCTTGTCCCTCTTTCCCGAGCCCAATGGGACATTTTATCTATTTCAATGTAGCACCATGGTCATGCCTAATCTTCATTATTGTTAAGCACACAGAAAATACATTGCTTCTGATTCAAAGGTATCATGGCAGAGCCAATCGTATTAATAATAACAACAGCAATTTCCTTAAATAACAGGGGAATATGTTTTATAAGTGGCACATTATTGGATTGGTTCCAGTGAGTCCAATGAAATAAAACATGATAAAGTATCTGAGTAACTAAAAACAGTAATTTTGTCATCTGCTCAGATATGTAACAAAACACTGGCTTTGGTAGTTTGATATCAGTAACATAAGAGTAACAACTGCATTTTTAAGGACTTATCTTGTATTATGTGGCTGCGTATGGATATGTGCATGAGTCCTAGAAGGTCAGTGGTTTCTGGTTCTCATAGCTGGACTTCAGGTCATTGCAAACCATAAAATGTGATGTGGGTACTGGGAAATAAATGGAGGTCTTATGGAAGAGTTTCCACTCCTCACCACTAAGCTCTCTCCAGTCCCTTAAATGGATATTGTAACAATTTCTTATATGTTTACTCTTTAGATTCCCAATAATGGAAGATCTCTCTGAGATGCCAAATAGCAAAATGAGTACTCTTCAGGGACCTATACAAGTCTCAAAAGAAATGGGCTCTCACATTTTAAAGCGTCCACTTGTTCTCTGTGGGGAAAAAGACATTGTGTGCACAATGAAATCTGTAATGTCTGTGGATAATATATTAAATATATTTAGAATATATGGCTATGGTTAACAACAGTCTAACTCCTATAAAAGTTGATGACCTTAAGTCCTGCAAAGCCATTTACTCAAACAAGCACTGTGGGAAGCTAATTAGAAATGAAGTGTCAGCATCCTATCCCTTCACAGGAAAAAGGAAAGTGTTGGAAATGCAGAGCTCTTTATACCTTTAACAGTTAGAACAGAAATGAAATGTTGTTGCAGACAAGGAAAGGGTACTCAGCAAAAAGAAGTTTTCCTAGGAGTCAAAATTTGAACCCTATGACATCAAGAGTTTTGTTTCTTAGTAACAAGGACAAGAGGGTGGTGATGAGTTAATGCCAACACAGACTTTCAAAAACATCTAAGAATGTTTCAAAAACATCTAAGCCAGAAATAAATTACAGTGCTTTGAAGGGAACTTTAAAAAGACATTTATCATTAATGAAGAAACCTGAGAAAAGTAGAGATTTATCAGAAGTAACATAAGTATGAGTCCTTTAATTTTACAGATGTAGTGTTGAGGTGGAAGCCAGTTTTCAGCTGCTGAACCAGAATTTAGGCAAAAAGGATCATCAAAAAAGTAATGGGCAAATGTTTAAAAAAATAACAGGTAATAAGTAAATGTAGGAGAATAACAAATGCTGTGTGGATAGAGAGCTGAGAAGCCATGTTGCCATAGAAACACAATTTAAAACAAGAAGAGGTCGAGAGTTCCTCTTAAAAGCTATAGGATGATTAGGCTGGAAAGAGTTGAGGTGGCTGAATCTGGTTGACTCCATTTCACTAACAGAGAATCTTCTGCTACTGATATCCACAAGACCCTCCTCCACAAATGTGGTAACAAGACTGAACTCAGACCACAAAGCAGAGGGAGAGAAGGAAAAGGCTGTAAGACAAACTGAAACAGAAACAAAGGAACTTCTGAACTAACTGAATGACGGACAGTTAGTGAAATCTGGTGCCTGTTTCTTATTGAAATAGTAATTTTATAATATTAAATGCTCTGAACTCACCATAATATTCAAAGTAGATAAACAAGTCATAAATAACACACCATACAGATGTAGTAGTGTTTCCAACACTTTATTTATTTATTCATTACTAATTTTAAAGGGCAAACAATTAATTAATGAGCAGTAGAGTAATATCTCTCCAATATTTATATTTTATATAAACATTATATAAAATATAAGCATATGTATTTATAAAGTGTTATAAATTGGACACATTGGGAAAAAGCAGATTATTCAACAAATGTTGCTTGGAAATCTGAATTTCAACATATGAAAAAAATGAAACCAGATTCTGCGCTCTCATTCTGCACATAACTCATCTCCAAATTTTTCAAGAATCCCAGCATAAGACCTGATACCCTGAAACTAGTAGAGGCAAAAGTAAAGACTATGCTTCCATTTTTACACAGCAGTACAGATTCTGTGAACAGGACTCCAGTAGCACAAGAAATAAGCTTAATGATTAAAAGAATAGGACCTCAGGATACTTAAGAGCTTATTTACAGAAAAGAAAATCATCTGTCAAATGAAGAGAAAACCCACAACAATGGAGAGTATTTGAAAATGTGGAGAATATACAACAAACCCAAAACTATTCAACATTGACAAATGAACAACTCAATTTAAAAAATGGATTGCAGGATTGAGCATATACTTCTAGAAAAAAGGAATAAAAATGGTTCAAAAGCATCTCCCATCATGATCAACTCACTTAGCCTTTAAGGGAACAGAGATCACTACTACTTTTTAAGATCTGTTGCAGCACAGAACAACGGTCATCGGGAAGACAAATGAGAACGATGCTAGCTTGGATGTGAGGAAGGGGAAACTTCACTCACTGAGAGAGGAACTGAAATCTGAACAGATAATTTAATAATTGGTCTAAATTTCTCTGCAAAATGTAGAATATAGTTCCCCAATGAACCAGCTCTAACAGGCCTTTGATAACAGTATCAAAGTTGTACACAGAAGTTGATTGGGCTCTGTTCACAATAGCTGGAAACTAGAATTAACATGAATGTCCATCGATTGACAAATGGGTAAGGAAAATGTTACATGTTACTTAGCTATTAAGAATACATTCCCAAATTAAATGAATGGAACTTGGAAATAAACTGAGGTGACATCACCTCAGCCCAGAAAGACAAACCCTATTTTCTCTTCATATCTCTCTTGTGGATAATAGTTTTGACTTTTGTTTGTTGTTATTGTTTGGTTGATTAAGTTGACAGATATATGGACACCAAAAAACTAGAAACAGGACATTGGGAAGTTAGTCAAAGTGAAAAAATGGTAGAGAACAGGTAAAATAATGTAAAAAGAGGGAGTAATAGGACAGAAATATTTTAACAGATATTGAGATAGGCATAGAGGAAACCAGGAGTCAAGATGGCTATGTGACTGGTATGTGAGAAGGACATACAACTCTACTAAATTCCAAATATAATTACAGGGGACAGGAGAAAATATGCAATACAATAGTAGGAAGGAGAATACTAGGTATCAATTGTTTCAGGATGGTTGCAAGCAGAGTATGGGTGAAAATAGAAGGTTTGTGTTGCATTAACCAAAACCCAACTCAACCCAAGGATGTATGTAAATGCCTTATGGAGAGTCATTTGCTTGCAACCTAATGAGAACATATAATCTTATTTTAAGGAGTTTGAGGGCTGGAAAAATGACAGCTAAGGGTACTTGCCCCTCATCCAGAGTAGCCAGTAGGCAGGTACAGTCCCAGTACCCATGTAAACTGGCAAACAACTACATATAACTCCAGGTCTAGGATCTCCAACACCCTCTGGCCTTCATGGGTACCTGCACATACTTAGTACACATATACTTATATAGTCACATGCATACATCATTTACAATAAATAATAATACATTAAAAATAAATAAAAAGAGTTTGGACGTCCCCCGTCGGGGTGGACGATGCTGCTCCCAAAAGATGTGAGTAATGAAATAAAAATTTCACTTCCAGGCATCAGATACCTCCCTGTGAATTATGTCAGGGAGGCCTCAGAGACCTTCAACACATAAGAACTATTTCCACTGCTCTTGGCTATCCACTAAAACTATATGTAAGATACAACCCTATTTCTAAAGAGTCTATAGATTTTGACTATGGAAATCAAGAAATCAAAAATTTCCAGAATTGTTCTCAGATAGCTTTTCTAGTGCCAGAAAGCATTATGTTGGCACCCAGAGGAAGAAAAGCCCTCAGTAGTCTTATCCAGCGCTGAATCCTGCATGCTAAACTGCTACCTTCCAGGCAAGACACTCTCAGGAATAGTAGTTGTCACAACTTTAAAGGAGTAACCAACTGCTCCTTCCTATTTGTTAAGATTATTTCTAAGTTAAAATAAATTGTGATAGGTTTAATATTGGTGTTTTTATTACATTTTCCCTTATACTTTATTATTAGTTTTCCACTCTGATCACTGCCACCCTCTCCTGTCTCTTCTTCCCCTCTTGATGGGCTTCTTTCTCCCCTAAAATAACCGTCTTTGTGCTTTCAAGTGTCATGTATTCGATTACCTGTTGTTTCCCACCCACTGCCTACGCTAAGCTCTTCCCTTCTGCTCCCATGAAGTGTCTTCAAATGTATTAGTTCATGTTCTGAAGAGTCTTTATTTGTCTTTGTCTCAATTTCTTTCAAGAAAATGACTAGAGTCTAGTCTAAAGTTAGACTGTAGTAAACTATAAAACCATTTCTTCTCCCACAGGGATATTAATATTTATCATGTTCACCCATCAAATGAAAAATGAATTTCAATTACTTAAATTACTTAATGACAAGAATGAGATAAGAGAAAAACAGACTGAATTCTGTTTTGTTCTGAATTTGTAAACTTTCTTACCACACTGAATAATTGTCTTGTGAAGGAAACTTTGAATATATGATGCTTTACAGTATACATAGAAACATTTTTAATGGATATAATAAACTTGTTTACTCCTCAGGTAATGAAGTCTTATGTTAACTGAATATGAAAGCTGATGCTATATATAATGGTAGCAATGTTGTCTCATTCCTTTAAAAAATAATTCTAACTATAAATAATCCTATGGTCACATAAGTCAAGTTTATACCTAAAGAAATGCTCACCTACTATCATGAAAATGCTGTCATCTGAACACACACTCTGAAATACAGGATTTCACCTAAGACAAGAAATAGATTAAGTTGCAGTACAAATTGTAGAGAAAAGTAATTATTTTCTTAAGTTCCTGAAAAAGTATATTGAAATATTTAACTTTTACACTCTCAAGGAGAAAACTTCCATAGTTCATGGTCTCTTCCTTTTAAAAAATATGAAGAGTGTCTTTTAGCTATTATCAGTTTGTTTTTTATTAAAGTGAGAAAGCAGTATAATCAAAACCAACTTGGGAAAGAAAGGATTTATCTCACCAGGTTCCAGGTCCCAGTCCAAAATTGAGAAAACTTGGGGCAGGAATTCAAGACAGGAACCAGGAATTGTAGTCAAGGCCATGCAGGAGCACTGCTTCCTACCTTGTTCCCAGGGCTTGTTCAACCTGACTTCTTACACAGCTCAGGACTATCAGCCCAAGAGGATCACTCCACACACAAACACACGCTGTGGGACGATCCTCCCAAACTTCATTAATGAAAAGAATGAATCAAATGAGGAGCTGTTCTCAATTGAGGCTCCTCCTTCCCAGATAACTCTGACTTGTGTCAAGGTGACCAAAACAAAACAAAATAAAATAAACAAACAAAAAAACAAAAAACCATGGTCTTCATTCTCATTTTCTGCAAAGAAATGGGTACACAACTTTTAAAAATTCAACTCCTATTTTTATTCCATTATTGTTAGGTTTGGTGTTTTTATACCATCCCAGATTTCCTGCATGTTTTGTATTGAATCTTCTACACCTGAGATTCTCTCTTCCATCTCTTGTATTCTGTTGGTGATGTTTGCATCTGTAGATCCTGTTGTTTTGTTTGGGTTTCCCATCTCCAGAATTCCCTGGGTTTTGGGTTATTATAGGTTTAGGAATTGATTTACCTTTGTTAGATGGTTGACTTTTGGATGTTTTCCCCTTTGGTTTCTGTTTCCTTTCTGACTTCTGGCCTGTGTGGCCGGGAGTTTTGGTAGCTAGACAGTCTTTGAGTTCAAAGGTAGTCTCTATTGGGGTTTCTGTGGCCTGTATGACCTCTGGGGTTTGAGTGTCAATGTTGCTTCTGGGGTTCCTAGCTGCAGCATGGCTTGGAGTTTCCTGGTGCCTGTGTGTCCTTGGGAAAAGTAGGCCGAGTTGTGGGACAGAAAAATGCAGTCCTGGGCTAGAGAGATGGCTCAGCGGGTAAGAACACTGACCTGCTCTTCCAAAGATCCTGAGTTCAATTCCCAGCAACCACATGGTGGCTCACAATCATCTGTAATGAGATTCAATGCCTTCTTGTGTGTCTGAAGACAGTGACACTATACTCACATATATGAAATAAATAAATCTTTAACAAAAAAAGAAAGAAAGAAAATGGAGTCCAGGCGATGGGGAGTTTACGGCTGTTGGATGTGCTTTTAGGGGAATTAGCTGGCATGGGGCTTGAGGTGAGCTTTTATTCATACAAGAACACAGGATATCTAGTGTTATATTATCATTTAATTTAATTGTTCTTGGGTGTTGAATCTAGACTCTGGTGAGAGATTGGGAGCAAAGAAGGGTTGCCAGAAAGGGGCATGAATGGAACAGAGTGAATAGAATGTTGTCTGCATGGTTTAGACATTTCTGTGAGGTCTAGGCCACTCATGCTTTCTGAATCCCCAAACTGTATATGATTTATAGAACTGGACATTGCTAGCTACTGAAAATGGTGCACAAAAATGGTGCAGTTGTTTTCAGGGTGAGTTTTCTTTCTATTAAAAGACCAGAAATATTACCTTCCTACTCTGTTGACCTTCATGGCTGCTTCTTACCATCCACTAATGATTAATTATCTTGGAAGTTTTACTGTATTGTGATGTAAGTATAAACAAATGAATTTGCTCTTCACAAAAAATATTCAGCTCACTAGTTAATACAGTATGTAGTTTAAATGAAACATAATCTCTGGTCACTATATTTTTTTTATCTTACTTCCCAAATTCATTATAAAAATACTACCAATGAGGTTTATAAAAATCACTCCTTTTACCCCTGTCACACAACTTATTATATCCATTGGAAAATGAATTTTTTTACCCAAAATATGTGAAATTCACAATACATATTTAAATTGTACAAATCCTTAAATGTTCACTCTAAATTAGATGCTAATATTTCAGGACATAGAGAATTAAGAATTGAAGGAAAAACATTGTTGATAATGGCAGCAACTTTAAATTTCTTATACTGGTGTATATACTAAACTCATAATATTTATACAATTGTCATGAAAATAGTATCACAATTCAGAGAAAGATAGCTCATCAAAGAAATGATGAGAAAGATATCTATGGATGCATTTTGACCATGTGAAACCTGATTCTTCAAGAAGTTTGCTCATGTCTACTCTAAGCACAATATTCATTAAAGTCTGAGGAGACACTAACATACAGGCTCTTTTTCTAATAACTGTTATGTAAAATATGTAATAATCAATATCTCATACAGTGACCTAACAAATTTTTCCACAATTCTTGGAAGTAATGAATAGCCACTCACCATTATGCTTAGAAGGCTAAACTTTATATACAGTGTAATGATCTCAATATGAAATATACCTTCATGCCATATACTTTTTTTGTCTTTGAAATCTTGGACCACTATTGGTGGAACTGGTTTAGAAGGTTGTGAAAACATTAGGAAGCAGAGCCTCAAAAGTGAGTCACTTGGGGAAGGGTTTGAAATTTATTGGCCCTAAGTCATAGTCTTCTCTCTGATTCCCAATTTTTCAAGGTATAAGCAGCATCCAAACCTGCTTGAAAGCCAAGAGCCACCTACTTTCCTTCCCATTATGGTATATATCTTAAACCATTACCAGGGGAAAAAATAATCTCCTTCTGTCATGGTTTGTATAAGCTTGGCCCAGGGTGTGGCACTATTAGAAGGTGTGTTGCCCTGTGGGAGTAGGTGTGGCCTTGTTGGAGTAGATGTGTCACTGTGGGTGTGGGCTTTAAGACCCTCATCCTAGATGCCTGAAAGCCAGTATTCTCTTAGCAGTCTTCAGAGGAAGATGCAGAACTCTCAGTTCCTCCTGCACCATGCCTGTCTGGATGCTGCCATTTTCCCAGCTTGATGATAATGGACTGAATCTCAGAACCTGTAGGCCAGCCCCAATTGCCCAATTAAATGTTGTCTTTATAAGAGTTGCCTTGGCCTTGGTGTCTGTTCTAATTAAGACACATTCCTAAATTTATTTTAGTTCTGGTCTTTAGTCAGAATAGTTA
Organism: Rattus rattus; assembly: GCF_011064425.1. Lineage (NCBI taxonomy): Eukaryota > Metazoa > Chordata > Mammalia > Rodentia > Muridae > Rattus > Rattus rattus. Next base: position 21,637,512 of record NC_046167.1, read on the forward strand.
TAAATATAAGTAATACACAGAATGAGAAAAGAGAACCAACTGGAGATAGAAGGTGGTCATATCGAAAAGACATAGAAGATGATCAACACAGTATAGTCACTAAGAATATATACTCCTCTTGCAGATGAACAGGATTCTGTTCCAAGACTTGTTTAATGCAGCTCACAATTGTCTGTAACTGCATTTTCAAGGAGATCAAATCCAGACTCTTACCTCTGAAGGCACCAGGAATCAAATTGATTTGCAAATATATGTGCATAGACACAAAATAAAAATATATAAATCTTAAAATCCTCCACAAAAATAAAACCTTAGAAAAACAAATGGAGATAGAAAAGGTCACTGTGGATGTCTTGACAGCTAATCTCCATCATTTATTTTTGACATCAACTATTCATTTTCTTTGGCATAAAGATGGACTCTGAAGGCTTTCATAGACCTTATTCAATCACCACATCAAACTTCAAGCTCAAGACTGTCAGAATATGGATATTCTTTACACAGAAAAAAAATGGTGTGCTTATAAATGTTACACACTGAACCTTCCTTGAACAATCTTGAGTTTTATCTTAGCTGATACTTTTAGTATGTCTATCATGACCAATATCAAAGCACCAATAAAACGAAAATAATAAAGGCCTTCATAGAGACACCTAATTCACTCCCCTCCCCACATCTTGAATATACAGATCATGCTCCCACAGTAAATATACCCAGGTGAGAAATGCCTGAAGAATTGAAGAATGGGAAGCATAAAGAAGTCATTGGTCCTTATCATATTGTGAACTCTACTAGTCAAACACTTTTAAGAAGAAAGATTATGCATCCACTAGAATTTTCTGTCCATTAAAATAGCACCCATGAAGAGGTCTCTCTTCACTCTTTGAGTATTCTCTCTTCTCCATTACCCTGCATCATTCGGCATAGCACTTTAGAATAAAAAGACCATGTTGATAGCTGAGAAAATTTCTATTTTCCCCCAAAAGAAATGTGAGCGTTTGTTTTAGTTCTTCTCTTTTCTTTTCTTCTTCTTTCTCTCCCCATCTCTCTTCTGTCCTTCCTTCCTTCCTTCCTTCCTTCCTTCCTTCCTTCCTTTTTTCTTTCATTTCTGGTGATTTCATTCCATTTCTAATTATGCTATTGGCTTTGAGCCTTTGCAACTCCAGTGAACCCTTAAGATTTTAATTTGATTCAGTTTATATTTGAATCAGTTTCTATCCACTCAAAATAAAATAAGCATTCAATTCTTCAGGCAAATTTCTGCCTATAGTCTTGATTTATACATTTTCAATACATGTGATTGCTATGGAACTGGACTTTGAAGTCCTTTTTGTTCAGCTGCAAGTACCAATTAGATTTAGTCTCAAAACTGAAATTGATCTTTATACATTTTGTTGTTGTTGTTGTTGTTGTTGTTACTGTTGTTGTTTGTAATTTTGGTTTTTGCTACACAATTGATTTGGCTTCAGTCGTCAGGCTATGTATTATTTTGAGAGACTTTTTTGTGACTAGAAATTTTGTTAGCTACTCCAGCTCAAAGTTCATTAATACGTTTTTCATCTTCCAAGACATTGAAGATAACAGACTGTAGAATTTTATTTATTTTACTCATGCAATACTAGTCATTAGTTTTTAGACTTCAATTGCTACTTTGTTTTTTCCCCTTGACTGTTTTCAATAATATTTTTTATTATATTAGTTACTTATAACTCATCCTATGTAGGTAGATACCACGACGTACATATTAGAAGTTTAAGGTTTCCCACAAATCTAGATGTTGACTGTGCAATTCCACCATTCTGAGCTTATATAGATATTAAGGATCTGTTGTTATTTTGAGATTGGAAAAAGGCTCAAGGCTCTGGAATCTGATTTCAAGGCATAGATCACACTAAACTTATTAATTTTACATTATAAGCTCTGCTTTAGTTCCTTCCTCTCCTGTTGCACATATAGACACCCAACTCCGGGACCACAGTTTTCAGATTCCAGATATGCTGAACATGCATAGATCCCCCCTTTACTCTCTTTTTGCTTTCCTCTTGTGTAAAGAAACTTCAGGTTATGTAAAATTTTGAGGAGCAACAGGTGCATGATGGGAATGGAGAAATGGTTGGTTATTAACAGTAGTTTAGGAGGTTGGCTGAGATTATGGACATTGATTATCTACCAGATGTTTAAGACATACACATCGTATGTTCACATCGTACTTCAGTATCTTGAACTTTAAAATGTTTAAATATTGGAAAGACTGTCTCCATAATACATAAGAAAAAAATCAAGCCATATAAGGGTCACATAAGGAGAGATGAGGATACTAACATAACAGAAGAATGGAAAAGGATAACTCAGAGACAAGGTGGCTGTCTTCCTTTTAAACTGAGAAGATTGGAGCTCAAATTAAACCATTCGCATTCTATACAACAAAAACTTACCTTCTACCTTATGCAGGATTTAGTTGCCCCAATTATTTTCCAAATTCTACATTTGAAATGCTGGGGTTCCTTTGATATTTCAGGTCAAGGGCATGTCTAGCCCTTAGACTCTTGAATCATCCACATCAGTGAAGACACAGTACAGTAAAGGAGAAAACTCTAATAGGGAAAGAAGCATCAGTCCTTTAGATAATTACAGAGGAAGCACAGAGTGGCAGAAACTGGACAAACAAAATTGGTGCTAGGGAAGAGCCCTGAGCTTCAGACATGGCTCCTTACTTACTTTCTTGGCATGCGAGCTCCTGCAAAGTAACCATTTAATAATGAAAAATGTGTTAATTTTTAATATATTTGCTTTAGGCAAAACAGCATATTTCATTGTGCTTTATGATATGTAGAACTGTTCTACGATGTTAGCACTAAAATGTGCCTTCTTCCAATATTTTCTATGAAAATTGAAATAGATTTTTCTATGTGACATTGCTTCTGCCTACTACATGATCATATTTTTAACTTAATCTGGCAGGTTGATAATACTATAGGTCTTATTTCACTGCGAAGCACACAATCTAGATTTTATGAAGTTGAAGTGAGTAGTAGGAATGGTATTAATGGTGGCTTTCAACCCTATGAGTTAATCTATATGTTTTGACACGAGGAGTTCACTTTTTCATAGGAAGAATTATATATAGTACAGGACACTTTGAGGTATCAGAAACATAGAAAAAATGATTTGAAATGCAGACAATAACAGAATTGTGCTAAAAAGGAAGAGTTTGGGTCTGTTCGATGCTGGATGTGAGAATCACTGAAGCTGGCAAAAGCAGCATGATTTCAGAAATGTATGCTAAATGCTAATTTGTGTCATGGATATTTTATCTCTTCCTCCTTTCCCTCCCCTTAATCTTTTCTCACAGCACGCTCAAGCAGAAGATAATAATTAAGCTTGTACGCATTGTCTTTCACCGTCTCTGGCAATTTATGAAATGAGACAGAAGAATAGGCCTCCAAAAAGCTCCTTTTAAAATGTGATATGATAGTTATGTCTTGTGAATTTACATAAAGCTGGCAGCACTTCCGTGCCCATGTGGATTTCTCTGCTTGTGGTCCAGCACTGAGGTTATAACCTCTGAAGAGGGAGGATGGAGATGGAGAGGGTATACCCCTTAGTCCTAGGACTTTACCTCAAGGCTGGTGTTATTCACTTTTATACAAAAGAAAAGGTGTGTTTCATTCTCAGTGTTTTCAGAAAACTCTTCTCAAGAAAAGACTGGAGACTTTAAAGAGTCCTGAGCCTCTAAGTAAATATAACAAGGATAATGTTATGAAAATGTGTGGTATATTAATCAATCAGAATTTGGCTCAGCTTGATAGGAATCTGGAGAAAAATGAATTATGGTATTTAGGGCTTAGGAGATAGTGCAATAGGTAAAGCATTAGATGAGTGATGTTAGGTACCTGAATCAACTCTCCAGAAGTCACATAAACAAAGCCAGCACAGGGCCATGCTCTTACGACTCAAGTTCAGGGGAGGAAAAAGCAGAGGGATGTTGGCAGTTCACTAGGCGGCCATCCTAGCCTAAGCAGTGAGGGACAATTCCTTTTAAAAAAATTCCTGGTGGATTTGAGGAACAATGGTCAATGTTGACTTCTGATCTCCACATAGCCATACCCACATATTCATATGCACATTCATAGAGAGACACGCATCATAAAAAGTATTCCCATGCAGACTACCTTTGTATTCTTTGCCCACGATTGAAAAATAAATGCATATCCAAGTTGGTGAAGAGATCACTATTTAGCTCACCATGGAAGACAGGACTCATTCACAGTTTTATTTTATTTTAATTCTTTTAGGGGATGTCAGGCATCAATTAGAAAACACTGATTCTATAATAACTTATTATATTTAAAACACAGGTACATATGCCTTAATTAATATATTTTACTTTCCTATAACAATGCCTAGTAGGGACTTAATTATTGTTTTAATGTGTCCATCTTTGTCAATGGTAAGGGAGAGAAACTACGTTAGAATATGGATGTATTGTCCTAGGATAAGTTGCATTTCAAAATATGAGCATATGTAGCTAAAACAAAGAAAATTAATAATGTAGAGAAATATTGTTAATTTTTAAAGACTTTACATTTATAATTTAGTAATAATCTTATCTCAAATTTATTTCCAGCATTAATATACTTTATTTTATCTAACATTCTTCAGTTATATTTCATAACTTTTTGATAGAAAAAAGCAAACATCTAAAAGTGGCACAATTTATCCCATATCAAATAAGGCATTATATTTTCAGGGCAAGTACAGTTCTAAGCATGCTCTGTTAAGGAGTATGTTCATAAGCACGCTCACCTTCACATCATAGATTAAGAAGGAAAGTTGATGTATACACTTGACCATTTCTATCCCAGTATTGTGGAACACATGTTGAAGTTTTTGAAATAGTAGTTAGGAATACTTTGGAGTGTGATAAACTTATCTTCTAAAATTTCCTTGAAAAAAGGGAAAGGACACTTTTAAATCCATTAATATAGGAATAAACCCCTAGAGGTGTCTACCTCTCTCAACACTTGCTGTTTAAAGTAGGTGGAACTTGAGTAAGGAAATAAAAAACAAAACAAAACATAGTCCCTATACAATGAGATGTAGAGGTATTCAAGCGCTCTTAGTTCATGCCTCGAATTCAAGCACCATATGCATGTGTAATGGTAATTGACAAACACATATTCTGTTGTTCTGCTGTGAAAAACTCTGCTCTAAAGAGATCGTCTATTATTTTGGAACTTCAATGACTCTTCAGTGACCCAGTTTCCCCAAACCAGATTTAGCCACTGAAAATGTAACTTAGCTATTTAACATGCACTCTTTTTTATCATGGCACCTTTCCCAAAGTTTTCACTTTTATTATAAACTGAAGATCTGCCAGACTGTCCTTGAGTATGAAAAAAAAATAACACATCCTCACTTTACAGTGACCAAAATTATTAATTTTATGCTCTAAGCAGAAATGAATTACCGGACTTTGAGGCATGATGCATTTAAAGTATAAGTCAAAAACTACTGACTAGAAAACCTGTTAACAACTAAACAGAACTTTAACATTTTTAATTCACTATTTCATAGGATAATGACAAGAATTTATAAAAAACAAAAAGATTTTTGAGAGTAGAGTTGTGAAAAATTTAAAAGACCTATCAGAATATAAAATATAAATTGTCGTTTAAAAATCTAAATATTGTGGTATGCCTGGGAAACCTGCTTTTTTTTCCTGGGAGCAGATGAGGTGGGAGGATAGTAGTTTTGGGGAGAAGGGAGTTAGGAAGAAACTGGGGGATAGGGAAGGGAAGGGAAACGGCATAGGAAAAGAATAGAGAGAGAGATCTGTAAAATAAAGAAATGCTGTAAAAGAAAAAAAAGATTAAAAGTAGACAGTTTTATCAAGTAATGAAATATAACAAATAATATATTTAAAATGATAATACGTTTTAAACATAGAGACACAAGATATTATTATCCATATGACCAGAAGTTCATAGGACATACCAAACAGGGATGAGATCTCCTGCCACATAAGATAGAATGTAAGAACCAAACCTAAGATTGTATTCCGGCCTCCACACATGTACTGACACATGACACATGTCAGACTGTACACAGACCAGTGTGTCACATGCACATGTAAACAACTTAAAATGTGTGACAGAAAAAGGGGAGCTGGGAAAAAACAATGGTGTTATTGTTCACAGAGCTTAAATATCTATAATAAAAAGTATCCTAAAACTAAAGACACAGGAAAGGTTTTGACTCAATGACAATAATTTTCTCAAGTTTGTCAACTTGCAAACAGAAATCAGTCTTTGTACTCTAGCAAATCTTTCGATTTAAAAAAAAATGGAGGCAAAATCAAATCGCTATTTGTGCAGCTACTTGGCATTTGCATATCTAATGAAATTTCAGTAGTAACATGGAAGTAACTTTTGATCTATGTTCAAACAAATTCCTGGGATTTTTATTCTTAGCCCATTGTGATTTCTGTAAGGAGGTCAGATAGATACATAAATCAACACACACATTTAAAATCCTTAATGCTTGAATACAAATGCTATACATGGCTGAATAGCTTAAATATTCTGATCCTATCACCAATAAAGAAATCTGGGAAGAATCTTCGGTCGCTAAATATTGGACAGAAGGCATCTAAAAAAACCCAGTGACTGATTTCAGAAAGCAATTAGGCTGAGGAAATGACATTAGGGGAAAGCAGATGTCAGATTCAAGACAGGCTCCTAATTTTCATTCATTCGAGGCCCACTGGTCTTTCGTTTTCTAATAAACAAAAGATTGACCAGCACCTGTCTTTTCCATCATCTTCCAGTAGGACATTTCTGTAGGGAGTGAAAGCACTACCAGGAATAGTCTAGCTCTACTCCCCATTCTCTACATTCATTTTTAATTAAGGTTCAAAGAAAAATCAAAAAACTAAAAATTCAGAATCTTTTCTTAGGTTTCATTTAACGGACATCATAATTCAATTTTCATAGTCTGTAAAAAGTCCTAATAACCACTCTATAGCAGCACACGCCTCAGCACCTAGCATTGTTTAGTAATAACAATTAATTTTCAACTTTATTCCTGCTGCCTGTCAATCAAAGCAAAACCATCCCTTTCCTCATAACAGAATTATCAAGACACCATGGATGGATGGAACTGTCCTTTAAATGAACATGAAATCATACATTTCTTATTTTCGTATGCCATAAATAGATCTATGGTAGGTCAAGTGTCAAGAACTCCATTTAAAATTGTGTATTTTATCATCACCGGCATCCTGAATTGCATGGGTGTATTTCGTACACAACAATTTCATTTCGGGTTTTCATTCTTCCCACCATCTCAGTCAAAATGTGTAGGGCACTTTATCTCCCCCCTGACACTTAAAAATGCCTTTCTGTTCTTCAATTTAAGTATTCACTTCTCCAGTCTGCTTAGCCTGATAAACTCATCCACACATTATAAAATAATTGTTAGCGTGGCAAACTATTCATATCTGTGTAGTTAGGGGTGTGCCAGCATTTTTATATGCACGGACCCCTTTTCAAGTCCAGGGTTTTATCACTGCGCAGACAATTTGTTTTAAATCTGCATGCAGGCGGATAGGAATGGTCTGTCACGCTGTACTTTACCCAACACATCATTTTTGCTCACAAACACGTGGCAAATTTTAAAGAAATCCTTTCTTTCAGGAAATTAAAATAAGACAGTCTGTGTACTTTGTGAACGGCATCATGAGTCAAAGACATACGATTTCTCAAATTAAAACAAAATTGAACATAAAGTATTTTCAATACATCCCTAACTGTGTAGCCATTCAAGACAAATAAAAAGGCTGGATTAAATGGCAAGTGTGGGTAATAGACCCCTGCATAAAAGAAACATTTAATTTACTCATTTAATTTGTACTAGAAATATCTTTACCCCATTAAACAACCACATTTTCTGAACTGCCTTGTTCTCTTTGTTCAAGGACTCCAGAGTGGTTCTCTCCTTTACCTTACACAAATAAAACTACCTCACATCTCTAAACAACATATTCACCCCACATCTGAAAAAGCATGTCCGTCCTGTGAACAATCACCACTTACTCAGTAGGAGCAAACTAATTTTTATAAAGCGGGAAAGATGCATAAGTTACCATTAAGATATAATGTAAATATGTATGTATGGTAGTATTCTGAACATATATCACACTCATTTACATATTGTGCAAATATTATACGCAATACTTTCTAAAAGTGTCTCTACTGATTCTATGCTTCAAAGATCACGAGTTCTGGTATTAAAGGGAGGAAAAAAAAACTAAATCAATAATATTATACCTAAAATACTTTCTATTCTTTAAAATATAATGAAACAAAAATCAGTTCACCAACTAGAACAAAATTTGAATAACTTTTATTTTATTACGGTTCTTATTCTACCCATGTAAAAGTTATGCCTAGTCATTATTATACTTTATAATTATTTGACTTCTTTCTCTTCTAGTGTGTGAATTATATTTTTCTAAGTTGTCCCAACCCAGAAACTTGAAGTGTAAATTTGAAAAAAAATTCCTATTCAATGATACTGTACTTGAATGGTAAAAATAACCCAGTGTCAGAAATTAAAATTTAATGCCCTTAAATTAGTATTTAATACTCTCAAGCACCTGGAAAGTCTATATACTCCTGAATATATTACGTATTTTGTCATTAATTATCTCCACTGAATATTCAGAACTTATACTACTAAGATTCCCCCAACCTTAGAGTGCTCCAGAAGCAAAGGATTGTTTATCCAGACATATAAGTTTTGAGTGATATGAAAGAAAATGATATAACTGAATAAGTCTGTTGTGAGTGTGACAGAGACCATGGCAGAGATGTTGAAGTATTCATATATTAAACAAAAATAAAATAACATAAATTAGAAATGAATAAAAATCCATTCACTAAATCCTGAATGAAGGAAAAATTACTACAAAAATTAATCTGTTGTTATACAGTAATTCATACAAGCAACAAGATTCGTTTTTGTTTTATTGAAAGTGAAAGGAAAATTATACAGATTTAAGGTTTAAAAATATGAAGTTAAAAGAGTAAGTTTCAAAATTCACAAACTCAGGACTAAACACTGTGAAAAGCAAGCCCAGGCAGCCCCGCCCTGCCACTAGAACTAACAGACCATAAAAGGAAAGGAATGCAGAACAGACCAGGAGTACCGGATCTGACTCACAGGCCACCTGGCAGGAAGAGATAAGCCCCCAGCCCCCGACATTCAGGACGCCCCAAACCTGCCAATGTGTGTAGCTATACCTTATTACCTCATCATGTGAAATAGCCAATCATATGTGAACATGTCTATGTGCCTCATTTGAATCCACCAATCCCCGTAACTATGCATCTGCTTCTGTACGGCCGCTTCTGCTTCCCCAAACCCTATAAAAGCCCCATGCTGGAGCTGCTGGGCGCGCAAGTCCTCTGAAGAGACTGTGTGCCCGCAGGTACCTGTGTTTTCCAATAAACCCTCTTGCTGATTGCGTCCGAGTGGACTCGGCTCGGTCATTGGGCGCTTGGGTCTCCTCCTGAGGGAAAGGTCCTCTCCGGAGGTCTTTCAAAAGTAGATTATTTTTCACACAATGTATCCTGGTCATGGTTTTCACTCATTCTCCTCCTACCAGTTCCTCCTTGTTTGCTTTCCATCTGGATCCCCTCACTTTCTATCTATTAGAAAAATAATAAGGTTCTAAGCTATAATAATAAAATATAACAAAAAAATAAGATAAAACTAACAATTGAAGTTGGACACCATAAACCAACAGAAGGAAAATGCCTGAAAGAAAGCACAAGAATCAGAGACATACTTGTTTGCATACTTAGAAATCCAGACAAACACTAAACTGGAAGCCACAATATAGACACAGAGGACCTGAGGCAGACCTATGGAGGCCCTGTCCTTGCTTCTTCAAACTATAAATGTATATGAGCTTTACTCTTGTTGATTGAGAGGGCCTTGTTTTCTTTGTGTCCTTTATCCACTCTGGTCCTTACACTTTGTACTGGCTGGTTTTGTGTGTCAATTTAACATGAGCTGAAGTTATCACAGAGAAAGGAGTCTCCCTTGAGGAAATGCCTCCATGAGATCCAGCTGTAAGGCATTTGTTCAAATAGTAATCTAGGGTAGGAGGTCTCATTGTGGGTGGTGCCATCCCTGGGCTGGTAGTCTTGGGTTCTTTAATAAAATAAGCTGAGCAAGCCAGGGGAAGCAATCTAGTAATCAGCATCCCTCCATGGCTTCTGCATTATCTCCTGCCTCCAGGTTCCTACCCTGTGTAAGTTCCACTCCTGACTTCCTTTGGAGGTGAACAGCAATGTAGAAGTGTAAGTTGAATAAACCCTTTCCTCACGAACTTGCTTCTTGGTCATGATGTTTGTATAGGAATAGAAACCCTATTAAGGCAAATTGGTGCCAGGGACTGGGGTATAGCTGTGATAGGCCTGACCATGCTTTTGTTTGGAAGAATGTGAATTTTTGAACTTTGGATATGGAAATCAGTGGAATGCTTTAAGTAGTGCTAAATGGGCCATCCTAGGAGGACAAAGGAAGACTTTGTGTCTGAGAGTGACTTGAACTGTGGTTCAAGAAGTTTCAGAGAAGACAAATTTTAGTATGTGGCTGAGAGACTGTTCTTGTAATATTTTGGTGAAGAATGTGGCTGCTTTTTGCCATAGACCAAAAAATCTGCCTGAGGCTAAAGTGAAGAGACTCAGATCAATTGCATTGAAATAAGAAGTCTCAGAATGCCCATGATACACTTTGTTCTCTGGTGAAGTTTCATGAATAGCATTTTAAACAAGCATACCAAGCTAAGAAGGGAAAATATAAAATATGTGGTTGGAGTATTAAAGGGACATCAGGAAATGAAATGGAGTTGAATCCTGTGTTTAAGGATATTAAATTGAATTAAGGGAGTAGTGCCCTTGGCAAGATCCCACCCAGCTAAATTTAGGTCTAGGCATGGTAGTACAAGCCTTTAATCCCAGAAGGCCAAGACAAGCAGATCTCTGAGTTCAAGGCCAGTCAAGAACAGACACAGTTCTAGGTAAAGAAAAATCCAGGCTTGGTAGTCCACACCTTTAATTCCAGTGCTTAGGAGATAGGCTTGCAGATCTGTGAGTTCAAAGTCAGTCTATGGAGCAAGTTCCAGGACAGCCAAGCTTAGGCAGTGAAGGAGTTGGAAAACAGACAGCTGATAATAATGTAATAGAACAAGAGGGCCATGTTCCAGCCACAACAAGCAGCGGAATTTGGCAGCTTTAGACATTTGGCTCTGGCTTTAGAGTCCAGAATAGAAGGGACTACTGGGACAACTGATGCTGTTAGCTGGTAGTTAAGAAACTAGTGATTAAGAAGAGATCAGCATCACAAAGGTGAAATCTTCTGGGAAGTGTTTCCTGAGAGCACAGAGAAGCTGTGTTCCAGAGGTGGCTACAGTTGTACCTCATGTTGGCAGCCAGACTTGGTAATGTATAAGAGTCACTCAGGTGGTACTGGTTTTGGAGCATGAAGGTGTGGCAGCTGATGCTTGGCACTTTTGAGAAGCCAGGAGAGGCCATAGGTGAAGATGCAGCCTCAGTGGCAGTTGCAGGACCCAGACATGCAGAGAAGGTGAGGCTTAGCAACATGAAAAAAAACAAAAACAAAAACAAAAATAAAACAATGAGAGGCTATGTGTGAAAGTGTAGTCCAGTTGCAGCAGAAGACACCAGTGTTTTACAGATGCCAGTACCATGAGATGACCACCAAGAACAGCAGCAGCAGCGGAGTACAGCAGCTGGAGACTAAAAGCCTGATTTTGTATCCTTAATTTCCAGTGAAAGAATAAGGAATAATTGTTGGTAGAACTTGAGAGCAAATATATTAATAGCACATTTTGTTTTCACACAGTAAAAGCTAGAGGAGATGCAGAATGATAAGACATGACTGTGGTAGGAATGTGAACTGGCTAGTTTTGCGTGTCAACTTGACTCAAGCTGGAGTTATCACAGAGAAAGGAGCCTCGCCTCCTTTGAGGAATTGCCTCCATGAGATCCATCTGTAAGGCATTTTCTCAATTAGAGATCAAGGGTAGGAGGGCCAATTTTGGATCAGGCCATCCCTGGGCTGGTAGTCCTGGGCTCTATAATAAAGCAAGCTGAGCAAGCTGGGGGAAGCAAGCCAGTAAGCAGCATCCACCCGTGACTTCTGCATCAGCTCCTGCCTCCAGGTTCTTCCACTTGTGAGTTCTAGTCCTGACTTCCTTTGTGATGAACGGCAATGTGGAAGTGTAAGCTGAACAAACCCTTTCCTCCCTAATGTGCTTCTTGTTCATGATGTTTGTGCAGGAATAGAAATCCTGACTGAGACTCTTTCTGCCTCTTCCATGGGGTTCCCACAGCCCTGAGGGAAAGGATTTGATTTAGACATCCCAGTTACAGATAAGTGTTCCTTCTCCCCTCATGATGTCTGACTGTGGCTGTGGGTCTCTTTACTTGTTCCCCTGTTGCAGGGGGAAGTTTCTCTGATGACGACCAAGTAAGGCATTGATCAAGGAGTACAGCAGAATGTCATTAGGGACCATTTTATCACTGTTTTTTTTTTTTTCTTTCTTTTGTCTTGTTTTGTTTTTTTTTTTTTTTTTTTTTTCTTTTTTTTTTTTTCTTCAGAGCTGGGGACCCGAACCTCAGGGCCTTGCGCTTTTAGGCAAGCGCTCTACCAATGAGCTAAATCCCCAACCCCTGTTTCATTTTTTAAGACCAGTAGCATTTTGATTTACCCTAAACATAGGCTATTTAGTTTTTGGTTCTTGGTCTCCCTAGCAGTGTCAGGTATGGATTCCGTCTTGTGACATGGGTCTTAAGTCAAACAAGAGTTTGGTTAGTTACTAACATAAGATTTATGCTACCATTGTCCTAGCAGAGCACCGTTGTAGATCGAAAGATTTGTGCCGGGCTTGGTTTTTTTTTTTTTTTTTTTTTTTTTACCTTTCTATTTTGGTCACATGCAACTCAAAGTGCCTTGGTGAGTCTTGAACGTAGAGGTGAAAACTCTAGGTAGGCACCAGCTCTGTTTCTCCATGGTTAATGAGTTGTGTAGGTGTTTTCTTCAGCACTGGGGCCTTGCTGCCAGTTTGGGAAGAGCAACCTATTGTCTTGGCAACAGACGAGGTTGTTTTAGGATCCCTATGGAACCCTTCAGCCAACAACTCGATTGGATATAACAGAATCCCAGTACTGGAAGCTTCATTGTTTGAAAAATGATCAGTTGAGACTGTCTTCCCAATTATTCAGTGATTCAATTTAGATTACCTTCACATATGAGTATATTTTAGGAAGTTTCTACATTATAAGGTTTCCATACTATATCTCAAATGCTCCTTCCTTTTAGTGACACCTTCCATATTTCCTCTCTCAATCTTTTCTCTCTTTCCCCAGTTGATCTTCTCAACAAAACAACATTCTTTTAAAAATTGCAATGGTGGATACATAAGAATGGAGACTATGAATCACAAACAGAACATATATGGAATATAAGTAGAATTTCCTGGCAGTAAGGGTTTTTTTTATTAAAAATATTTTTATTTCATTTTTAAATTTACTTTACATCCCTACCACAGCCCCTCTCCCTCATTTCTTTCTAGTCCCACCCTTACAAATCCCCCACTCATTGTCCTCTCCCCTTCTCCTAAGAGAAGGGGAGCTCCCCCTCCCCCACGGAGCATCTAGTCCCAGCAGGTCTAGGTATTCTCTCCCACTGAGGCCCAACCAGGTGGTCCAAGTAGGGGGAGGAAGGGTATCCAGCTAGGTCCAGCTCTTTCATGAGCCTCTATTGTCCCAGATCACTCGACTCTGTGAGTCTTCTTTTGGTGTCCTTGACCCGTATGACCTTCTCACTTCTATCCCCCACTCTTCCACAAGACTCTCCAGCCTCCTCCTGATGCTTGGCTGTGAGTCTCTGCATCTCTTTTAAAACAAAGTTCAACAGTGACATAGGAGATGGCTCAGGCAGTAAAGTAATTTCCTAGCAAGCATGAGGAACTGAGTTTAATGCTTAGCAATGTAAATTATTAAGTTGTGACACCAGGTGCTTGCAACCTTGGTACTGGCATGGTCAAAAGAGGCAAATCTCTGGGACTCATTGGCCACTCAGCCTAACATTATTGGCAAAAGGCAGGTACAATGAAAGACCTTATGTTAAAAACAAAGAGAAGGGTAGACTGCATCTGGGTAATAGCACACAACGTTGTCTTCTGACCTACAGAATTCACACACACACCCTCCCCCAACCCACACAGTCACACACATATAACAAAACATGACTTATATGTTCTCGATCATTTTGCAATATTGTTAAACATTTTTCATTGCTTAAAAATGCCTAAAGCTATAGCACTAAAATGGTAATGGTAACAGTAATGCAATGATGACCATGATGATATAATGATGATGATGATGATGATGATGATGATGACGATAGTAATAATAATAATAATCTTGAAAATAACACCAATTCTTAGTCAGTGACAATTCTAGACATTTCACAGAGGATGCAGTGAATTATTAATGACCTTGAAAAATATTTGTAATTGTCTCAGCTCTGTTTCCAGTAATATTCATATTTAATATTATTGCTATCATCTAGTTGCTTCCAGCAATATTAACATTAGTTACCACCACTCTATACTGAATTTCATCTGCCAGGAATAATGTAATGGCTCATCTCCTAAGGTAAAATCAACACATCTTTATAATAATACTATCAAATTCAACAGAAAATCTAATATTATAATGCACTGACTCACTTCTGTATACATTTATATTCAATTATTTATAAATAATTCATAGAATTAAAGTTTTATAAAAATAATTGTGTATTTCCTAAATAAGCCAGTCACAGACTGAATTAGATACTACAGACTATTAGTTTCCAAGGAAAATATGAGCTTCACGCACTGGAATCCACCATGGATGCTCCATGACTCTATACTCTGAAAGGCAATTGAATTTATACTTTGAAAGATTGGTGTGCATGGGTGTTTGTGTGCATGTTTGTGCACGCATGTATGCTTGAGAGTGCCTGTGGTGTGTGTGGGTGATGTATATACCCCAAGTAAATAGAAACTGGCCTCTGAAATGCTACCCTGTCATTTGCAAAATTCTGGAATATATTACATTGTTTTGGTTTTGACAGCAGGGATACATTAAGTAAAGATTTTTGCCTCAGAGAATTAATCATCAGCTCTTTTCATACCAGAAAAAGGTATATGCATGCATGTAACAGAAGTATATGGCTGTGTGTCCATGTGTGTATCATGGAGAACATCAGGGGTTATTCATTCTCTGCCTTATTTATTAGAGACAGGATTTTTCATTGAACATGAAACAGGCTGGCAGCCAGGGATATTTCTGCCTCTGTACCACAAGCATGTGGACTGTAGTCAGTGCACCTTTGCCTGATTTTTAAATGGGCTAAGAATAGAACTTAAGACATTACTTACCAGCCACTTATCCAACCCAAATAAGTTTTGTTTTGCTTTTCGAGTAGACTGAAATGCCTTAGAAAGCATTCTCTTCTCTAGCAGGTTTGTAGCTCTTAGAAGGAAAGAAGAAATCTCAATATTTTTGTTTTACCAGTCATCACAGTACAACAAAAGTGTAGGCCGTGACAGTGCAGCATGACATTTTCAGCTGTATCAACTACCAAACAGAAATACACAAAGTTATATACAGACAGAAGGACAGACACGCATATTCTATGGCTCAGGTAGACCGTCAGCCAAAACTAAAGACACCGAGACCTTTTAATATGTTTTTAATGTCTTTTTATTAGATTTTTTATTTATTTACATTTCAAATGTTATCACCTTTCTCGGTTTCCCTTCCATAATCACCTCCCATCTTCCCTCCCCTTCTTCTATGAGGGTGTTCCTGTACCCATCCACCTACCCCTTTCTGCCTCCCTGCCCTGACATTCCTCTACACTAGGGGGTCCAGCTGTGGCAGGAACAAGGCTTCTCCTCCCATTGGTGCCCCACAAGGCTACATATGCAGCTGGAGCCATGGGTAATATTTTAAACCTTAGGCCTTAGCTAGACAGACTTCTGACTAGCTCATTTAAGTTAACCCTGACCATCCTGCCCTGTCCTGCCACATGGCTACCTAGACTTCTCAGGCATATAGTCACAAATGTTTTCTCCTCTGTCACCTAGAAGAAAACCTTTTCTCTTTCATCTTTCTAGAGTCTCCCAGGAATTCTAAATGCCCACTTCCTGCCCAGCCATTGCCTGTCAGCCTTTATTCTACCAAAAGCCATAAGCCAGTCTGAACCAATCAGCAGCAGTACAACCATCCACCCCTTTAGGTTGCCCTTTGGCCAGGATGAGGGGACGTGACCTCCTTAATACCAGCTTGCTTTTTAACATGATAATTTCAAAGAATCATCTTTTGGGCAGGTGAGAAAGGGCAAACATTAACATATAGAAAGTAGGCAATAGGCTACTGAGTGGACAATAGAAAATATTTTGCCAGCATTTAGTTCACTGCTGGGTCAGCAGTTAATAATCAAACAAACAGAAAAACACTTTATGTAATCCAATGTGAATGAAGGCTACCTCTACACACACACACACACACACACACACACACACACAAACACACACACACACATGCACACACACACATACACACACACAAATATACATGTCTGTCACTCTTTATGCCCTAATATTTTATGTGGTGCATTCTTAAAATAGTAAACTATGTGTGTTTGAATCTATGTTTTCTGTCATCCACGACTGTTTAATGTGCATAAAATAAGAGAATATAGAATGCTAAGCTCTCAGTGGGACATCTATATTACACTCCAAGCTACAGAGGCTTGGGAGTTATTTAAGAAGAGGGTACAGGAAGATTGGAAACGTTAAAAGTGGCAGGCAACTGTAAGGAAACAGTGTCTTGTAGATTCAGCAGGACAGTGGCACAGGTTATGGCAATATGCAGCAGAACTGTAAAAACTCAACCAAATCAAATTACAGGAATTAGGTGAAAAGGCTCACATGTAGTTGTGAAGCTATTGCCAGTTGGTAGCTTCTGGGAGAGCATGTCTTTGTTTTAGATAGGAGTAAGGCCCCTTTGGAGTTGACCAAGCTTCAATGGAAATTCACACATTTCCTGTGAGTCTAGACTTTTACCCATTTGAGTATATATCTACAGATCTACATACATATGGATATATCTACACTTATGCTATATAAGTATAACATATATTAGGCCTATGTACAATGGGGTATATATTATAGACACACACATACAATGGAGAAAGTATCTAAAGGATTGTATGTATGCATACACAAAAGAAAACTCAGAAAACATTATAGGTATTAAATGTATACATTTATGTGGTTAAAATATTGGCTTTACAGAAAATATGAACTCTTGGTAATCAAAATATAATCCAAGTTGTGTTGAATGATAAAGTGAAAATAAAACTATAGAAAAAGAAGCAAGTATTGATTGACAGTCTTCTTTTCAAATGGGAGGGCCGTTGAATTTAAATAGATTAAACCTGACCTCAACCAGGACTTAGCCATTGATTTATTCAAAGACTATCCATTAACCATCCTCAGGAAGAGCATAGGCCAAAAACAGAGGGGTATTGGGAGATGCCTTGAGATAAGAGAGCCCTGAGATTAACATCCTGAACTTTCCACACGGTTGAGACATAATTCTTTTCATTTTTGTGTTAAATGGAGTAATAAAAATAATGACTAAAAATAAATGTAATTCATTAGTATATAGTGCTTTGAAGAACATGCAGTTGTGGAGAATTGTATTAAACTAAATTGTGGAGGGTCTGTATTAAACTTTAAAGAAATTGTAGCAAATTCAGCCTTTATAACTACCATTTCCCCACAGCAGTCATTTTCTATGTAAGGTTTAACATGAGTCTCTAGTACCTAACAAACTACTTGAGCTAAAAAATATACTTATCCTGGGGCACACCATTCCCCTTTTGTAACTCTATAGAGGTTTCATATAGAATCCTTCATTATTTCAGAAGCAAAAGTGTAGAGGTCAAATACATTGCAGACGCCTTTTCACGGATGTTACCAAGGTAACTTTCTACCATGGGAAATTTGGGAAAGATTATTTTATTTTGTGTATTACTGTTCATAATAAGTACATACCAAAACAATATCTTTGGTGGAGGGACAGAGAACAACATAAAGAATTCATTTCCCCTTTGCTGCTTTTTCACAAAACAATGTGTTCTAAGAGTGTGAAAATGCACCAGGGAGAAAACTGCAGACCCTCAGCTCTTAGGCTTGAAGGTGCTGCTGTGCTTTGGTCTTTGTGTTAGATTTGTGATGGAAAGAGTCAGGGGCTGCAGCTTTCCCCTGGGTCACAAGGACTTGTCCCTGGGCTGTGTGAGCCATTTCTTGAATTCAACTTCCATACAACTTAGTATTTTAGTGTCTTCTGTTTTGATGTAAAGACAAAGGCTAAAAGATTCTATCGCCCTTGATGGGCAGTGGTCCTGATGATTCTTACAGGGCACAGGCCAGCTTTCTCTGCTTCAATAACACAATTTACAGCCTCCCTTTACCCATGTTCACCCCCTGCCCCCATTTCCTAGGCCAAACCAGATGAAGCCAGGACAAAGATAAACTCAAGTGTTTACTTTCCTGTTTACTGTGTATGCCTTAGAGTTCTACTGCAATGAAGAAACCAGCACCATAATTTCAACTCTTATAAAGGAAAGCATAGTTTTCTTAACCAGCACTTTTATTGATTTTGAATGACAAATTGAACAGCCAGGGACTCAGCACAGACTCAGGGACTGAAACTACAACACCAAATATGAGTGAGCAGGTTTTAACCTCGAACAAGCAATGGGATGTAAAGTAGCATCAGAAGATCAGGGGCCATAAACAGGCAGCCCATGTAAGATTACAAAAGGGAAGAACAACTGGTTGGCTTCTTAATAACAGGTTTTCAGGAAGTAAGAAATGAGTCATGGTGTTGTGGTTGGGACACAGAGAGAGAGAGAGAGAGAGAGAGAGAGAGAGAGAGAGAGAGAGAGAGAGAGAGAGAGAGAGAGAGAGAGAGAGAGACAGAGACAGAGAAGACAGAGACAGAGAGACAGACAGAGACAGAGACAGACAGAGACAGAGAGACAGACAGAGACAGAGAGTGAGATAGAGAGAGACAAAGAGTGAGACAGAGAGAGAGAGAGACAGAGAGATAGAGAGGGAGAGACAGAGACAGAGAGAAGGAGACAGAGAGAGACTGAGCACATCTGTGCCATTGTCTTGACCTTAACTGGTGTTCAAGACCCAGCACATGGGTGGCTGGCTTAAGAAGGCAGTATTCACACCAAGGTCCATCTTTTCTCTATGAAACAAGATTGTGATATCAGGCAATATTTTATGATTCATGTCCTCCTTGCCTCTCTGAATATGCTGAGGCTCTCAGCCATTCCAGAATCTATTGACTTTGTTACTGCCTTTAGGCTTCAAAGCAATTCATTTCCTAAGCTGAAGCACTATAAAATGTTAGTGGTATGATTTAATAACAAAAAATTAGGAAGTTAATAAGATTTGGAAAATTTAAATAGGAAAATGAATCATCATTTGCCTGTAAAAATTATGGTTGATGTTCAATACATACCTGTTTTCATCCAATGAACATTTTAATGCAGGCTTATTGAGGATGAATGTAATAAACTAACAAGCACTATGATTAAGAACTTTAAATATATATATAATACATTTTCTCAGCACATATTTGCAAACAATATTTACTTTAAGGTTCCTTTTTGAAAATATGGCTCAATATATAGCATTTAAAATTATTCAAAACTTAAAAGTTACATGTTAATCTACCTCTTTTGTAGTGGTATATTCTTAAACTTATAAATTACGTGATTATAATGTTTATTTCCTATGCCTTTCAAATATTTTTGCATGCTAGGTTAAGTCTAAAGTCTCAAAATGACAGCAGTAATCATCATAAGCAAAAACATTTGTTGCAATTGTTGTTTAAAACTTGACTGTCTTATTCTCTCCATTTATCATGAGTGAAAATTTTGGGCTGGCATCTGTGGTCTACGAGTCTGAAGCATATCTGTGCAGGATCATCTGACTTTTAAAGTCTCTATTGAGAAATCAGGTGTAATTCTAATAAATCTGCCTTTGCATTTTACTTAGTCTTTTCCACTTATAGCTTTTAATATTCTTTCTTTGTTCTGTACATCTAATGTTTTGATTATTACATCCTGAGGAAAATTTCTTTTCTGGTCCAGACCATTTTCTGTTCTGTATGCTTCTTAAACCTTGATAGTCATCTCCTTCTTTAGGTTAGGGAAATTTTCTTCTATAATATTGTTAAAAATATTTTCTGTGCCTTTGGCCTGTGTTTCCTCTCCTTCCTCTGTTTCTTTTTGTTTACTTCTCTGGTTAGTGGCAGGAACCTAGAAGTATAGGGTTGAAAAATGAGGTGATCTAAAGTCTCATGCCATAGTTACCTTTATTCAAAGAATCAGGAAATTTATATATTGAGGTTGAAGATGAATCATATGAGTAAAGTGTTCAATCACAATGACAAGCCACATGTGAAAAACACAAGTTTTTCCATAGAGGCATATGAATAATGACAGCTGAAGTAAATTCACTCTCTCCACCATACCTTGGAGGAACATCAGAACACATTCCAAGAACTAGTCTTTGCTTTGAAGCAACCAAGGTTAAAAACATTTCCTCTTTGTATAATGTTCCAGAGTTTCTGAATATTTTGTGCCAGGAGAATTTGGATTTACATTCTGTTGATGAGGTTTGCATCTGAAGCTCCTGATTAAGTTTCCATCAGTTTAGGTATTCCTTATTGATTCTATTTCCACATTCTAGTTTTGAACTGTTTTAATTCATTTTCTTCTACTATTTGCATCTTCAAAGTTTTCTTTAAGGGATTTATATTTTTCTTCTTTAAGGACTTCTATCATATTCATAACAGTTGTTTCAAGGTCCTTTTGTTGTGCTTCAGCTATGTTGGAATAGACAGGGTCTCCTATGGTAGAGTTGCTGGTTTTGTTAGAGACAAGTTGCCCTGATTCTTTTAATTGTGTTTTAACACTGCTGTCTAAGCATCCAGAATTGTAATGACTATAATTTTAGGCCATGATATCTGGTCAACTCTTTGCTGTGTGGGTATTTTGTTCCTTGGTTTCTGTTGTCCTCTTTGGTCCTTAGGAGAGTGTGATGGCTGTGTGGTGCCTGGTAGGAAATTCTTCTGGGATCCTGATATGCGTGGTCACTGTGATTTTTCTGGCAGATGTGTTTGTGGGTATTGGAAGCTGACACTTAGGGAAAAGGATGAGCTGGATGATGATGAGATGGTCCACAGGAGAAAGGAAAGCAGGGTGTTTGACCAGGATCTGCATAGTCTCATGGGAATGGAGTTAAGAGAGGAGAGAGACAGGGGGAAGCAAGTAGGTTAAGTGTACATCTTGACCACTCTCTACGCTCATTCAAGTCCAGTTCTCCAGCCTTATTCCCAGCTCTGCAGTAAAGCATCTCCTATGAACTTCCCTTCCAGTTCATGCTACCATCTCCAGTGAGCCATACAGATTTTTTTCTCCTAACCTCCCTTCTCCTACTCATTACTTTATTCCAAATGCCAAGTCCAGCAAGGAAATGAAAAGAAATAGAAAAAAATCATCCCATGTGAGATATCCCAGTAAGACAATTGCTCAAATGTGCATATTAGCTGTTGAGCCAACGAGAACCAAGCAATGATCCATGGAAACACAGCGGAGTATGGAGTGGGTGACTAGGGGTAAGACATCTTTCTTCAGGAAAGATAGACTAGATAATTATGGCTGGAATATGTCTGAAATAGATTGGATAATTATGGCTGGGATATGACTGAAACAGACTGGATAATTATGGGTAGGTGGAGAGACAGAGTACATAGGCAGCTGAGGGGGTGAATACATATGGGCATAGATAGCTAAAATGAAAGAACACCCTAGGGGCAATATGGAACCCTAATACAGTAGAAACTTTCTAAAATATATACATATATAAAAGTGATCTAAATGCAATAACCAAACAATAGAGAAGACAAAGAGTTGCAATCGGCCATCTCTCTTCACCAAACAAAGCTTCCAGTACTGGAATTGAGTTACATCAAATTGAGTTGTTAGCTGAAGAGGTCTCTTGGGAATCCTCAAACAACCTAGTCTGTTGCCAAGACAATAGGTTGTCCTCCATATACTGACAGCAAGGCTCCATTGCCAAAGCCAAAATGATCACTACTCGTTGAACATGGAGAAGTCAGGTTAGTACTTACATAGAACCTTTACTCCTTCACTTTCTTTTGTATAGGAAAATACTCTGCAAACTACCAAAAGTGAAATGTAAACACAAAGTCAGCCACAAATCTTTTGATCTACAGTGGTATCTTGCCTGCAAGATACACTAGGGCCATGGTGGCACAAAACTTGTGGGCAGTTTTATATTTTATTAGAGTTAAGGTCCATTCAAGAGATGGAACTCCTGCCCAACACAGCTTGGGTGATCAAGAAGCAAAGACAAAATAGCCTAGCAACATAAGGTTAAAACCAAATATTCCTGTTCTAAAACAAGAACAACAAATACAAAAAAACCACCTCAAACAAACGAATTAATACATGAAAATCTGCTATACATACTCATAGACTAGTTCCTGGCTCAGCCATTATCAGAGAAGATTCCTTCTGCCACAAATGGGAACAAATACACAAACACATAGCCATGCATTATGAAGAGAGAGGAAGAGGGAGGAAGGGAAAGAGGGAGGGAGAGGGAGGGAGAGGGAGAGGAACACTCAGTTATAAATAAGATATTTCCATCAAACTTCTCCCCTCAAATGCCTCCCCCTGGATCTCAGGGAACCCCACAGAAGAGGAAACAGAAAGAGTATAAGAGCCAGAGGGAATAGAGGACACCAAGAAAACAATGTCCTTTAAATCAACACGACCAAAACTCATCTGAATTCACTGAGACCAGCAGCATGTGTGGTAGGTAATCCACTTGTGGTCGTTTGAATATGCTTTGCCTAGGGAGTGGCGCTATTTGGAGGTGAGTCCTTGATAGAGGAAGTGTATCACTGTGCACATGGACTATAAGACCCTTTTCCCAGCTGCCTGGAAACCAGTCTTCCCATAATGGCCTTCAGATGAAGATGTAGAACTTTTCATGGATGCCGCCATGCTCCCACCTAGAAAATAATGGACTGAAACTCTGAACCTGTAAGCCAGCCTCAAATAAATGCTCCTCTTATAAGAGTTGCCTTAGTCATGGTGTCTGCTCACAGCAGTGAAACCCTAAGACACTAGCCCTCAGTGCTTACATTTCTGTCTTCTAGCTTAGTGTTTTTATGGGATTCTTGAATGTCTGAGGGGATAGTTCTCTGGTTCTTGAACCTGTTCTTGGACTCACTGTTTTCTGTTCGTCTTGATCAAATCTGATGCATTATTTCTCATTTTTATCTTATTACATTGTATTTTGTTATTATCTCTTAGAAGCAGATTTATTTTGTAAGGAGAGATAGAAAGGGAGTGGAATTGATGGGAGTTACAGATAAACTGAGAGTGTGGAAGAACTAGGAAGAGTAGAGGAAGGAGAAACCATAATAGGATATATTGTGAAGAAAACTATATTTTCAATAAAAGGGAAAATGAAATAAAATAACAATACTATTCAATGGACAAAAGACCTTGAGATTTAACCCATTTTCAACATCATCAAAAGTGTAGGAATCTAATCTACATGCTATTCAATTGGAAATCATTTATAATTCTCTAATGATGATTAACAATACTAATGATAACTAAAATGTTTGGTGTTATATTAAATATATACATAAACCTTTTACAAACACTAGCTTGAGGTATATCACACAGAGGCATATGTGTTCCATCTAAAGAAAACTTGGGAAAAAATAGAGGGAAACAATTAATAAACCCTGAATTGCATTGCTTTTGTCCTTTTGAGTATTATTATTTGTCCCTACACATGAAAAGGTACAATTAACTGTACAATATGTGAGACTGAAGCAGTAATTACATGAGATATTTTCAGTCCACTTATAGTAGCTTTCTTTCTTTCAATATTAAATATATGACAAGTGAGGGAGGCACCAACATATTATTTGTAATAATTCTATTTGATCTCTAAAATTTAGATGTATATTAATCACAAATATATGGAAATTTCTCTCTTTAAATATATATTTAGTATATTTAATACTATCATATTTATATAATTTAAATCAACTGCTGAATACAATTTCATAAGCATAAATGAAATAGAATTTTAAAGGATAAAAGTTAGGAGGACTAAGAATGCAGAACATTTTCTAACCTGAATTTCTTTCTCCCATGGTTTCACTATTTCCAGTTTTTGCTGAGGCTTCCCATGACTTCACAGGTGATTCATGAAACAGTGGCAATGCAATCCCTACAACTCTAGGAGATCTTATTTCTAGTCATGCTGCTTCTCAAATCAATGCCATATCAATTTCTTCTACTCCGTTGCCAGTCATGTTACCATGCTCAATTCTTCTTAAGAGGCTAATTGTTCTTAAGCAAACTTTGCTAAGTATGATAAGTTTGCTAAGACAGATTAAGGATGGCACCTTAGTTCCATGCCTTAAAAATATTTTGTTCTAATACTTGGCCTTGTAAGGAACACAAAGTTTCTTTTGAAATTATAGAGATTAAAAACAAAAGACTATAGCCTTTCAGGGCTTTCTTGTCTTGAAAGGGTTGTATAGAATGATCTAATTACATTGAGATTTATTATAGTCAATTATGATATAAAGATATGATTAGGTAGTAATTCTATCAATCAGTCATTGATCTCTTAGGGTAACATGTGTGTACAAATGACATTAGGGAGGGAGAATTCTACCTCTCTCTGCCAACGTTGAAGTCACAGACTGATATTGGATATGGTTACTGGCATCTTCATCTGCAATTATGGAGTCAGTGTCAGAAACCTAATCTGGTCCATGAATGTAGGAAAATATTTACCGAGAACCAGACAATCAGAATGGATCCAATAATTCTAAATCCTCAACTTAGTGCTCACCGAGAGGAACAGTCGTTATAGAAACTGCCCATCCTAACAACATGTCTGAAATTGAGTGAGACTTAACAAAAAAATTATATTTCTTGACCCATTGATCTGACTTCAGTTCTTTCTTTGGGGCCTGGATTTTATCATACAGATAATAGAAACATCTCAAACTGTTTTAGTTTTTGATTGATTTTTGTCTTGGTTTTGAGACAAAGTGTCTCTGTAATCCAGACTTGTAGGGAGCCCCTTCTGCCTCAGCCTCCCAAGAGTGAGGATTATAAGCATATGTCTGTCCTGTCGCTAATTTATCAACTTTAAACAGAGAATTAACAAGGTATTTGCTAATTATTTAAACATTTGCTATGTTAGAATATGAGTCCAGTTCATTAATGAGAAAGTTGAGAATCAGAATATGCTTAACTAGTAAAAGTAAATGAAGCACAGGATTACAGAATTATACAGTAATTCTATTATGAAGCATTTTGCATATTAATAATATACTTAAGGCTAAGAAATACTTTATTAATAATTTATTTTGTACATACCTACATTTATAATGTTAAAATTTATGAATGGAAAGAAAAGTTATTGTAATAATAGAATTTAGCATCATCCAATTAAAATCATATTGAAAATGATTTGAGGTGCTATTTCACTCGAAGGGTCCCAGACATGATTATAGGTTTCTCAGTCACTAGAGTGACCATCTCAAACTGCATGATTCTAACATATTAGCCAAAGTGAATTTATTATACCTTTTTACCAGCCCATGCAACTCTGATTTAAAGTCATGCATTCTAATGTGTTTTGACAAGTAAATTGCTTGCCTTTTTTCCATGATAGCCAACCACATAAATAATGCATGCATAGTAATAGCTAGAGCAATAATGTAAAAGTCAACCGTGAAGCACACACAGCATGTTAATGACAAAAGTTCCTAAGCCCTTGAAGAAGAAAGGCACAACTCAAGGAAAGCCTGCAAGCCTAGGTCAAATCCTCTTTTGAAAGAGATAGCAAAGATGATACCTTTTGTCTAACCTACTGTACATCGCCCATTTTATAATTGTATCCTTTATAGTAGGAAGCATCAAGATACAAAACAGTTTTCTGACTTTTAAAAGAAATCCTTGATATGGCGTAGAATTAATATATGAATAGAACAATATGTAGAAGCATTCTAAAACAATAAAGCAGTATGTAGAAAAGAAAATTTTATTCTCAATTGGTTGCCAAGACTGCACTCTCTCTTCTCCCTTCTTTCTCTCTTCACCCCTCTTGCTTGCTCTGTATGTGCATTTGTGCAAATATCCTACTTCACATGATTGCAAATGATAATGCTAATCAAAAGGAAAAATTTCAATAATCATGCTTCCTTATATCCTGTTGGATGATTTATGACATAAGGCCTTTCTTTGTCATAGTTTCCATTTTTTTCTTTGATTCTATGTTAGATATAATATAATCAAAACAAAAACATGCATTCATGCTCATGGTAACTACCTTAGTTATCATCACTGCCAACCTCATCATCACTGTCACCAACCTCGTCATCACACCCTCATCTCCATCACCATTATGATTGTTCATTATCCTCTCCATTATCTTCATTGTCACCATTAGAATTAGTTACTATTCTGTCAAAGACAATGGTTAGCTTCTAAAAATGACATCACACCCTCTTTTGTGACTAAAGTTTTAATATTTCTAATTCAAAATTAATAAGTCACATTGCTGTGATCAATTCTCTGTAGTTTCCCTTCCTCCTTTATTGTTTATTGACCTTGGAGGAATGATGTGTGCAGAAATACTTACGTTCATTATCATTTCTACTCTGTGCAGTTAGACAAGGTAATGAGCTGGAATCACTCTTGAAACAGAAGAAATGATTATCATTCAAAACCTAAAGACAGTTACACCTAATGTGAAGAGTCTGACATGGTGACAGCATTCACAAAATATATCTGTGTAACAAGAAGAAGATGGCATGAATAAGAACGTATACATGGGAGGCTACAACAGAAGGAAAGAGAAGGGTGCACTGATGTAACTATATTATAATCTCAAGAACTAAAAATAAATATTTAACCAATATCTTGGAAAGGATTCTGAAATGTGGGCTGGAAATATTCTGGAATCACAACAAAATCACCAGACTTGTGGGAGTTTTGATATAAGAGAATGACAAACTGTAATGCACCGACATTTCTAAAGGAAGAATTTATGTATAAACCTTTATGTTTCTGCTGATGCGTGGTGTGTGTGTGTGTGTGTGTGTGTGTGTGTGTGTGTGTGTATGTTCATGTGTGAATTTGTGTGTGTAAACTCAGGTATATGGACTTTCGTGTGCGAGCTTGAATGTATATATGCCAAGGGCCTATTTATGGAGGTCATCAAGTATCATTCCCTGCCTTCCATCCTGCTTCAGGTAGCATCTCTTTGCTGTTCTTTCTGTGTAAGCCATACTAACATGCCCACAGATGCTAGAGACCTCATGGAGCTACCTCACAATTTATCTAGATTACATAACTGTCTACTATAAAGATTTGTGTGCATTCTAGTAATCTGAATTCCCATCCTTATCCTCAGGCGCCAAGGGTCTTAGGTGAGCTATCACTGTAGCTAAAACACGTCTCTTATAGGAAAACATTAGTAAGTTTGCAGTTTGAATCCTTAGTAATTATTCTTCTTGTGGCCAAAACCATTTCTACACTCTTTAATGAGAAAAATCCGTTAGTTATTTCTACCACTGTGTTAGTAATTTTCTTAGCTATATGACAGGATTCAGGTGACAGTAGCAATGGTGACCCCCTCAACTCAAAAAGACGAAAAATGATGGAAATAAGCTATTACTTATTGGAACTGTCAATCTAAACTATAACAGGCATATTGGTCTATAAAAGAATCTGAGTAAAAGGAAAATAAAAATCAACATGTCCGTAGAGGTTTGTTTCCAGAAGTCCTTTGAAATAATATTCAAAATCACATAGAAAATGCCAACTCAAGACCATGGTAAGGTCATTGATAAGATCTATCAATCTTATGAAGTAGAAGCTTTGTCCACTCTCATACATCTCTTTCTTATCATTGAAACAAAGGAAATAGATTCTAATTCAGTAGCTGAGACCAAAATTACTTTAATAATAGACCAGATAACTATAAGAACAGAAAACCCAGATAAAAGAACAACAAAAAACCCACTAATTTTCTATAAAATAGTTTTAACACTGGTATAAAACACATACAGAGAACATATATAACTTCTTCAAGACAAATTAATGTGATCTATCAAATCAATAATTAAAATTTATATGAGCATATCAAGATTAAAAACAGTCATTCTATGTCCCATTCATGGAAACACATATCCCATCAAATTAGAAATACAGAGAAACGTCTCCTCAACTTGATAAAAAAAAAAGAGCTGTGAAAGAATGAAAGAGAGAAAGAAAGAAAGAAAAAGAAAAGTAAAGAGAAGAAAAAAGAGAATCCTACAATGAACATCATACTTGATTTTCAGACACCAAATCTTTCTCTCTAAGTGCAGTTGTAGGACATGCATGTTCCTAGTTGTTTTATTGTCAAACAAGAAGCTGTAGTCAATGCACTAAGAAAAGATAAAAACAAAAGAAAAAGTACACTCAATAAAAACCAAGATATTTACAAGGTGAGGAAAAAAAAGAAATGCTGATATCTGTATTTATAAGCGATTGCTTCGTTCATGTAGTTCCAAATGTCAAAAAATTTTAGACCCAAAGAATTGATCACAAGTGGGAGAGGGCTGAATATATAATGGAAGGAGGCAAATCTACTAGATAATAATTAAGTTGAAAATGCTGTAATGATCTTTAATACCATGCATGCTGATTTTAAAATTAAAAAAAACTATTATAGTAAATGTGTATGATACACATTATATAAGGCACAAAGAACAAGCATTTGCCTCTATGCCATTAATAACTAGGTTGATTTCAAAAGTGAAAACAAAACCAATATAATTTCTGTTAGAATCACCCCATATTAAGTCCTTAGAGGTAAGAAAACAATCTTTAAGAAGTAGATTTTGTGTTTTTATTTTTTCATCTTTTTCTTTTATTGAAAGTAAATTCTTTTCTCATACAGTATGTCCTGATTACAGTTTCCCCTCCCTTTACTCCTCCCATTTTATTCCCCACCACTCCTCCCTTTTAGATCTACTCCATTTCTGCTTTTCATTAGTAAGAGATAACAACCAAACATGACAAAATAAAAATATGATGAGATAAAGTAAAAGCCATGAAATTGAGGCTGGACACAGCAACGCAACAGAAGAAAACAAGCCCAAGGGCTCACACAAGGTTCAGAGACCGGTTTATACACACTCGGAACTTGGTGAAAACACTAAGCGAAAAGCTACAATATATAGCCAGAGAATCTGGTATAGACCAGTGTAAGTATCTGTGCTTTCTACTCTCATCTCTGTGAGTTCATATGAACCTTGCTCAGTTGATTTAGAAGGCCCGGAATCTCAGGTGTCCTCTATCACCTTACACTGAGAGAATGGATTTAATGGATACATTCCATTTAGGCCTGTGTGTTCCAAGGACTGACTCTCCCTCCCTCTCCCTCTCCTCTCCCTCTCCCTCCCTCTCCTCTCCCTCCTCCCTCTCCCCCCTCCTCTCCCTCCCCCCCTCCCCCCTCCCCTCCCCCTCCCCCCTCCCCCTCCCCCCTCCCTCTCCCCCCCTCCCCCTTCTGTCTATCTATCTCTCCCCATAATGTCTGGCTGTGTTTCTCTGCATCTGTCTGCTATAGAGGAAGCTGCTCTGATGATGACTGAATAAGGCACCAATCTGTGAATATAGCTATTAAGAGCCATTTTATTGATGTGTTTAAAAAAAGACCACCAGAGTTTGTTTGTTAACCTAGGTCTATCTAGTCTTTGGTCCTTGACCACCAAGCAGGGTTGGTTATGGCTTCCATCTTGTGCAGTGGACCTTTAATCAAACCAGACATTGATTGACTACTCTCACAAGTTCTGTGGCACTGTTGCTTGAGCATATCTTGCAGTGAGGAGAGATTGTAGGTCAAAGGTTTTCTGGCTGAGTTAGTGTTGATTTTCTCCTTTAGTGGCCTGGAGAGTATCTTCCACACCAAAAGCACTTGAATGTAGTGACAAAGGCTCCATAAAAATTAAACACTTATGATTTTATGTTTAAATTAAACATAAAAGTCTAACAAAATATTTTCAAGGTCTACATAAAACAGAGAAATAAACTAAATAATTTTGACATGTTAAAAAAACTAGGTGGAAATAATGCTATTCCATGTCCTTGGATGGATAGCAACTTATGGTCAGTTCTTCCTAACTTGGTGTGCCCATCAAAATGTTAGATATATCATTTCTAAAAAGATACAATTGTTATGTACCAAAGAGAACTTGAAAAATTATTGGATCTATGTTTTTAAAGGTACAGAAACTTGTGGTGTGGCCATTGACAGGTGAGTTGTAGACTTTCTATGCAAAAGCTAAGAGAGTAAAATGCCAAGATGCTGAGGAATTATGTCAAAGCTTAGTACCTTTTAACTTCAGGCTTACACTAGAAAGGATAAAAAGAATGCAGTGTACTTAAAACTCATTCAGGAAAACACTACCAGTAAACCATAGAAATAAGAACAGAAGAGTCCAATTAAAAATAAAAACTGGGCAAACACTCTACAAAGACACCTCTTTGACTGCACTATCAGATGAGAGCTATGCAAATAAAGAGATGCTAACTAACATTAGGGACCTGTGAATGAAAACAGCTATGCGATGCCACTCGACATATGATGAAAGTCTACAACGCTAACACTACCCAATACTTGAAAGGATATAGTTACCAGAAATCCTCATTCTTTCCTACTGAAAGTTGAAAAACACCCAAGTTTCCTTTTTTTAGAATGCAGTTTATTAATTTCTTACAAAACTAAATATATACTAGTAACGCAACTCCTGACTATTTTTCCAAATTTGTTGCAAACTTAAATCTACACCTAAAACGTCACACCACAATTTCAACAGGGTTGTATACAATTGTTAGGATATGTAACGAAGGAATCTGTCCTTTAGTTGGTGAACCAATAATGAAAACGAGTGTATCTGTATAAGAGAATACTATTCGTCAAGTGAAATTGGTGTATTAGGGAACCAAGAGAAGATACAGATAGCTTAAAGTGCATTCCATTAAATGAATACAGACATTTCAGAAACGAACAAGACAGATCAAAAGAACCACAACAGATCTCATCTCTGTGGTAGCTTCAGAAGTCTGACACAGTTAAAAGAAAAAGAAAAAGAAGAAGAAAAAGAAAAAGAAGCAGTAACTTCCCAAGAACTACAGGTGTGGAGAGAGAAATAGATGTTCAATGAAACGTTCATTCATTCATTCATTCATTCATTCATTCATTCATTATACTGTGTCCTAACATTCATTATCAATTGTTTCACCACACAAAACATAAAAACACCATCAGTGGGTACTAATGGACTCTCACCCTATGTGACAATGATATTAATTATGAGTCACTGATATTACCAAATGTAGCACTCTAACAACAGACATTGATGTTCAGAGAAGGGCAGCTGGTTGAAAACGGCAGATGTGCAAGTTCTATTAATCTAAAACTACTCTAAGCACATTCAGATCTATTAAATAGGAAACTGCAATAGGATGCTTCCATGAACTGATCACACTTATAAGCATAAAAAAGGAAATTTTATAATCATAATGAGACTTTACTTTTCAGAGGAGACAGCACTGCAGTTTGATAACAGGGATGTTCTTGAGAAACTGACAAACCATTTTGATAAGGGTCAGGCTTTTACTTTATTGTGTTTTCTTGGTTTTCTGGCATGAGGCTGAAAGTGCTGGCTTATGAAACTACAGTTTATGTCATTTGCACAGTGTGCATGCAATATTATATAATGGTTCAGAAGCTAAATCTGTCCACAATCTGCTGTTTTAGTAACAAATATGCATTAAGCAAATGAGCTAAAATGGAATTATAGCCAGAAATGTTCAAACCTCACTTCCTTCTACTCTGCATTTTATTACAAAACCAGACTGCTGTGTTCTCCTCTGATAAGGCTCCCAACTAATCATTGTAAGTATGCACTTAAAACATTCTTGTCTCTCTACAAATCTACTTGTGACTATTCAAAATCTCTGTATTGGTCCTTTGAAATAATACATTAATGAATGCTTTGTCTTGCTAAAAAAGTTTTAATGACACTTTTAAGAGATACTTGGTTTGCACAATGACAAAATCAGTCTAAATACTATCACTTTTTAAACTATATTTATAATCTACTCTAATCAAGTAAAACCATGTATCACTTGTGCTCTATTCTGCATGATCCAAACAAGATTATACATTTACCTTCAATAAATAATGTGACACATTATTGTGACCAACAGTTACCTAAACACACAGTTGTTCTGACCAGAACTTTTGGTAGTAACTCAGTTAGCTCAGACGATAAAATAGTAGGTAAAACATACTTCCACAGCAGATTATTGCCATTTATTTTTACATGTATTTATTTTATTGTTGTAAGTATTTCACCTACATGTATATATATATGAATGCACTCCCTAATGCCAAAGGAACTTAAAAGAATCTATCATATTTCCTGGACCTTACAGATGGCTGTGAGCCATCATACAAGTCCTGGGAACTCAATTCAGAACTTTGCAAGAACAACACATGCTCTTAAGCAGTGAATCGTCTCTTTAAATCAACAAGGAAATTTAGATAAAAAGGCAAAGTCATCATTAACAGAATAATAACCCTCCTAAAATTGCACCTTTCCAGAAAGTTGTCTTGCTCTTTTCAAAATGTTAAGGCACAGGTGTTATTTACAAGCCATAAAAGATATAACTATAAATAAATAAAAATTATAAATAAATAAACAAATAAATAAACAATAAATTTTACTTTATGTGTATGGGTACTTTGGATGCATGTGTATATGCAAATTATGTGTATGTCATGTCTGATAAGGCTAGAATAGGGCAGAGAATCCCTGGAACTGGAGAGTGTATATGTGTGTGTGTGTGTGTGTGTGTGTGTGTGTGTGTGTGTGTGTGTGTGTGTGTGTGTGTGAATTGTCATGTGTATACTAGGGACCAAACCAGGATCCTCTGGAAAAAGAGCAAATGTTCCTTAACATTGACCATCCCTGTGTCCAATGGTCCTAAACCTACAGGTTATGCTATTTTTGGGTGTTTTCATGAGGGTTGCATATCAGATATTCTGTATTTCAAATATTTACATTGCAGTTCATAACACTAGGAAATTTACAGTAGCAATAAAATTTTATTGTTGGGTGTCACCATTGGCTTCTGAACCATTATATACTGGTATTAAAGGGGCACAGCATTAGGAAGGTTGAACACAAGTGCCCTAGTCCCTTATTTTAAAGAAAGGCAGTTCTTTAAAACAGATACCTAGTAGAATTACTGTTCTTAAGCAAGTAGTTTACAAAAGTCTTATGGGAATAATGATGTAAATGTAGCATCATATAATCTATAATTCATGATATAATATGAATAAGGAAATCTTATAAATATAAATAATCTTAAATATTTAAAAAAGAAATTGGGGAAAAACCAATCTATGGTATAATGATGAGAAAACAATAATGATAAAAAGTAGATTGGACTTAAGTAAGTGTTTAATTACAAAGAGTTTACCGTTGATGATGGCGTCCAACATCATTATCAGCTCAGACATAAATTTTTTCTACTCACTTACCCTTTAATAGATAGGTCATTACCCAGTTACCATTATGTTTTAAATGACCTGCAGGAATGTTAGAAAACAAAATATTATAATGTTTGGTGCATATAATGTAGGATATATATACACAGACTGTAAGAAAATAGATAACTATGAAGACTAAGTTGGATTTTGTAGCTCACTTTGAACAATGTCTTAACTATGTTTGGAATGTACTAAACCATTTCTCATACCGCCTACACATCTGGTACGAACAATTAGTTCAGAATGAATGGCAGTATACACTTAGATAAATAGAGGCCTTCAAGCTTCACTTCTAAAACCTGCTACTCCAATTTGCAATGGCATCATTTTAATTTTGACATCTCAATATTGTCTCCATAGGTTTGCTTTGACAATGTTTTGTTGTGTTTTGACACTGTTTTCAGTTATATTCCAAAGTCTTAGAATCTTAATTCTTTGTTTCACATCCGAGGCATAAGGGCACTCAATTAAGATATTCTTCCCACCATGTATTTTTAGAATGCGTAGAAGTATGTTGAGATTCGGTTGAAGATTTTTACTCCCTTGGTGGATGAAATTAGTGTAATTGACTTCTACGTCCCTGGCATCTGTTTTTCCCTCATTTCCATTTGACAGAAAGTCAAGGATGAAACCAATGATGCAGAGGACTGTATTCTCATGTCTTCAGGTGATCTTTCAGGATTTGAAGCACGATGAATAATGAGTTTTAACTTTCTAAAGAAATACTTCTATACAAACCAAGGAAATTTTATATGTTAATAATAAAATTTATCATATGCTCCACATGGTCCTACATGCCTGTAATCCAAAATTTGAAATGGAAGAGAAAAAGGAGTAAGATGAAGGGTAGCCTGGACTTAACTTTCCATTATATGTTATCATGTCCTTCAAAAAATTCAGCACAAAGTTTTTGGGTTTTTTTTTGTTTGTTTGTTTGTTTGGTTGGTTGGTTGGTTTTAACCAGTGTAAGAAATCAACCCATAGAGCTGATTCGATCAATAGTCGATTCTATGACACTTTATTTCAGCTAAGTTTCTCTAGGATTTAAATTATGTTGTAACTATTTAAGAGTTATTCCTCAAATGTGCAAACAAATCTTAAGTCTATATGATAATCTTCCCATAGAATGTTAAACACAGACTTCTAATAAGCAGTCATACATTTTGTATGACTTCACTGAGAATCAGTATCTTATATTTTTGCAAAATTACACATTTTTAAAAAATTCTAATATAATGTATTTGTACATTTGGATGACCACAGTTGCCATAACTTCTTAAGGGATGTCATCTGAACATGCCTTCAGCATAATGCAATTTTAATGTTTAAAAATACCGAATGACAGTCAAATTCACATGTGACTAAACCAGGGGATACTCAGGTACATATTAAGTCTTCATTTCTATGTGTCTATGAAGGTAATTCTGACGGACATTTTTTAATTAGGAGATGGGTATATAAAACAAACAAGGCTGACAAGCTTTACTTTTCTATCTGGTTCCACAGACCAGATAGCAATGGAGAATTCGGACTCTGAAGTATTAACACTGGGCTGTTTCAAAGCCCAAACAGATTTTCTCTTCCTCAGCTAAGCCACTGCCATGAACTGTTCAACAGATTGTATGCCTCTGGTTTAAATGATCAATTGTAAGAACTGTCTAATCTTTGATATTTGAAGTTGTGCTAATTCGTTTAGTGTTGCATGCACATATGCATTTATACACATATACCTACAGACAGACAGAGAGACAGGCAGACAGACAGACGCATACATGGGGGAGGTGAAGAGGGAGAAGGGGAAGAAGAGGGAGAGGGGGAGAGAGAAAGAGCATAGGAGGTGGGGTGGGGATCCTTGTGGAGACACCAGGGCAGGGCATGGTACGGGATGTGGAACTCTCAAAGAGGTGGACTGGGAAGGGAATAAAATCAGGAGTGTAAAATTAATTAATTAATTAATTAAGAGAAAAACTCTTCCTTGAGGTTATAAAGGCGTAGAGGGAGACTAGAGTGACATAACTAGCTTGATTTGGTCAGACAAGACACAAGGATATTAAATTTCATGATTCTGTCTCCCGAAGCCATAATATCTCACAGGGGAGTTAAAGAGTTCTAAGGTTGTGCATCAAAGCTGTTTTGCACATCATCGCCTGTGTGTTTACTGCTCATAATTGCAACATCAATATACACTTATCCCTCCTCCCTGACAACCCAATAAAAGCAGAGCTGAATGCAGTCTCCTCACACTCCCCATTCCCAGCTCCAGAAACAAGGCCTCAAAACAGCTGAATATCCTTGTTTGTGTTTTCTACGCATTCGTATGTATTGCAAGTATGCAATATTTACACATAAATGGATCATAGCTTTGCATGTCACTCTTCTTTGCTTACTAGGTTAGCTGCCACATTATATTTTTAAAATAAGACTCTTGATACTTCAAAAGATTTTTTTTGGCAGTGAGAAAGCAGAAGAGAGTGCTCAGAGCAAACCATGATTATAGAGCCAAAGATGTTATTCTTAAGGGAATCTAAACTAATTGAGGCATTTTAAAATTAAGCATATTAATTGTTAAAATTAATTGACAGACATCTCTGGGTAGACATATCGAGGAAAATAATTCTAATTTATAATTTAAAAGCCGTGTTTTCATAAATCTGACTTTATAAAGCCATATTCCCCATTAGTGTTCTTGACATTAAGTGAATACCCAACCACTGTTTTAAACCATTATTGTTTAGGTGTGTGGATGTGATTGTTTGATTGTTTGTGTGTGTGTGTGTGTGTGTGTGTGTGTGTGTGTGTGTGCATGTGTGATTGTTAGACAATTTGTAGGACATTTGATGTATAATTGTTGAATTTCTAATGTTTCCTTTTTTTTTCCTCAACCAAATGGTAAGCATGTGTTTTCTTTGAAGGAATATTTCTAACACCAACAGAAATAAATTATGACAAAATAATTAGTCCTTCATAAAACACAAAAATGTGAAAAAACAGAAAAGGATTAGTACCTGACTCCAAGTTAATAAAGATTAATTATACATATGTTGCTCAAGATGGACCAGTGACATAGGAACAATTTCTGAAACATTTACACATATGGTTCCCTTCCATTTGTTTCCAGAAAAAAAATATGATAGTATTTAGACTGATTTCATATGAACCAATAATCTACAACTGTAACTCATACTGTAATCAGAGTCCCATAGTAGATATTAAAGAAAATGTTTCACAAAGTTATCAATGTGTCTTTCTCTAAATGTTGTTAGATAGCCTTCATTTAGGCAATCACAAAACAGGGAGATACGGACCAAACATAAAAGCACAATAGCTGATTGGGATATTTTCTAGTTCCATCCATTTGCCTAAATATTTCATGAAGTCATTGTTTTTAATAGCTGAGTATTACTTTATTGTGTAAATATACCACATTTTCTGTATCCATTCCTCAGTTGAAGGACATCTGGGTTCTTTCTAGCTTCTGGCTACTATAAATAAGGTTGCTGTGAACATAGTGGAGCATGTGTCCTTGTTAAATGTTGGAGCATCTTTTGGGTATATGCCCAGGAGTGGTATAGCTGGGTCCTTAGGTAGTACTATGTCCAATTTTGTGGGGAAGCGTCAGACTGATTTCCAGAGTGGTTGTACCAGCTTGCAATCCCAACAACAATAGAAGAGTGTTTTCCTTTCTCCACATCCTTGCCAGCATCTGCTGTCACCTGAGCTTTTGATCTTGGCCCTTCTGATTGGTGTGAGGTGGAATCTCAGGGTTGTTTTGATTTGCTTTTCCCTGATGACTAAGGATGTTGAACATTTCTTTAGGTGTTTCTCGGTCTTTCAAAATTTCTCAGTTGAGAATTCTTTGTTTAGCTCTGCACCTCCATTTTAAATAGTGTTATTTGGTTCTCTGCAGCCTAATTTCTTTGTATATATTGGATATTAGCCCTCAATTGGATGTAGGATTGGTAAAGATCTTTTCCTAATCTGTTGGTTGCTGTGTTGTCCTATTGGTAGTGTCCTTTGCCTTACAGATGCTTTGCAATTTTATAACATCCCGTTTGTTGATTGTTGTTGATCTTAGAGCATAAGTCATTGATGTTCCGTTCGGGAAAATTTCCTCTATTATTTGTGGCTATTGTGAGGGGTATTGTTTCCCCAATTTCTTTCTCAGCCTGTTTATTCTTTGAGTAGAGGAAGGCTACTGATTTCTTTGAATTAGTTTTATATCCAGGCACATCGCTGAATTGGTTAATCAGATGTTGGATTTCCCTGGTGGAATTTTTGGGGTCACTTTAGTATACTATCACATCATCTGGAAATAGTGATATTCACTTCTTCTTTTCCAATTTGTATCCCCTTGGCTTCCTTTTGTTGTCTGATCACTCTAGCTAGAACTTTGAGTACTATATTGAATAGGTAGGGAGAGACTGGGCAACCTTGTCTAGTCCATGATTTTAGTAAGAACGCTTCAATTTTCTCTCCATTTAGTTTAATGTTGGCTACTGATTTGCTGTATATTGCTTTTACTATGTTTAGTTATGGGCCTTGAATTCCTGATCTTTCCAAGACTTTTAACATGCAGGGGTGTTGAATGTTGTCAAATGCATTGTCAGTATCCAATGAAATGATCATGTGGTTTTTATCTTTGAGTTTGTTTACATGGTGGATTGCCTTGATGGATTTCCACATATTGAACCATCGTTGCATCCCTGTGCCCTTTGGTTGGGCTGGCTAAGGGTTTATCTGTCTTGTTGATTTTCTCAAAGAACCAGCTTTTGGTTCTGTTGATTCTTTGTATAGTCCTTTTTGTTTCTACTTGGTTGATTTCACCCCTGAGTTTGATTATTTCCTGCCCTCTACTCCTCCTGGGTGTATTTGCTTCTTTTGGTTATGGAGCTTTTAGGTATGCTGTCAAGCTGCTAATGTATGTTCTCTCCTGTTTCTTTTTCGAAGCACTCAGAGCTATGAGTTTTCCTCTTAGCATTGCTTTCATTGTGTCCCATAAGTTTGGGTGTGCTAAGCCTTCATTTTCATTAAATTCTAAAAAGTCTTTAATTTCTTCTTCATTTCTTCCTTGACCAAGTTATCATTCAATAGAGCACTGTTCAACTTCCAAGAATATGTAAGCTTTCTGTCATTGATCTGATAGGATTCATGGGGCTATTTGAATCTTCTCGTATCTGTTTGTTTTATAACTGATAAGTTTGTTTTATGACTGATTATAGGGTCAGTTTATAGAGAAGGTATCATGAGGTGCTGAGAAGAAGTTATATTCTTTTGTTTTAGGATGAAATATTCAATAAATATCTGTTAAGTCCATTTGGTTCATAACTTCTGTTAGTTTCTCTATGACT
The DNA here is from genome assembly GCF_011064425.1 of Rattus rattus. Lineage (NCBI taxonomy): Eukaryota > Metazoa > Chordata > Mammalia > Rodentia > Muridae > Rattus > Rattus rattus. The sequence continues at coordinate 21,676,788 of NC_046167.1, forward strand.
CTGTTTAATTTCTGTTTCCATGATCTATCCATTGATGAGAGTGGGGTGTTGAAATCTCCTACTATTATTGTGTGAGGTTCAATGTATGCTTTGAGCTTTAGTAAGGTTTCTTTTATTTTATGTATTTGGAGCATAGATATTTAGAATTGAGAGTTCATCTTGGTGGATTTTCTTTTGATGAATATGAAGTGTCCTTCCTTATCCTTTTGGATGATTTTTGGTTGAAACTTGATTTTAGTTGATATTAGAATGGCTTGTTTCTTTGGACCATCTGCTTGGAAAGTTGTTTTCCAGCCTTTTACTCTGAGGTAGTATCTGTCTTTCTCTCTGAGGTGAGTTTTCTGTATGCAGCAAAATCCTGGGTCCTCTTTATGTATTCAGTCTGTTAGTCTGACTTTTTACTGGGGAATTGTGTCCATTGATGTTAAAAGATACTAAGGAATATTGATCATTGCTTCCTGTTATTTTGGTGTGAGAGTTGGAATTCTGTTTGTGTGTCTCTCTTCTTTTGGTGTCATTGCAAGGAGATTATTTCCTTGCTTTTTCTAGGGCATAGTTTCCCTCCTTGTATTGTAATTCTCCATTTCTTATCCTTTGTAGGGCTGTATTTGTAGAAAGATATTGTGTATATTTTGTTGGTCATGTGAATATCTTTGTTTCTCCACTTATGTTAATTGAGAGTTTTGCTGGATATATATATATATATATATATATATATATATATATATATATAGTAGCCTGGGCTGGCATTTGTGTTCTCTTAGGGTCCATATGACATCTGCCCAGGATCTTCTGGTTTTCATAGTCTCTGGTGAGAAGTCTGGTGTAATTCTGGTAGGTCTGCCTTTATATGTTACTTGACTTGTTTCCTTTACTGCTTTTAATTTTCTTTCTTTGTTTTGTGCATTTGGCATTTTGACTATTATGTGATGGGAGGAATTTCTTTTCTGGAGTTCTGTAGGCTTCTTGTATGTTTATGGGCATCTCTTTCTTTAGATTAGCGAAGTTTTCTTCTATAATTTTGTTGAAGATATTTACTGGCCCTTTAAGTTGGGAATCTTCTATTTCATCTATACCTATTATCCTTAGGTTTGATGTTCTTATTGTGTCCTAGATTTCCTGGATGTTCTGTGCTAGGAGCTTTTTCCATTTTCCCTTATCTTTGACAGTTGTGTTGATGTTTTCTATGGCATCTTCTGACCCTGAGATTCTCTCTTCTATGTCTTGTATTCTGTTTGTAATGTTTGCATCTATGAATCCTGATCTCTTCCCTAGGTTTTCTATTTCCAGGGTTGTCTCCCTTTGCGCTTTCTTAATTGTTTCTATTTTCATTTTTAAATCCTGAATGGTTTTACCCATTTCTTCCACCTGTTTGGTTGTGTTTTCCTGTAATTCTTTAAGGGATTCTTTAAGGGATTTTTGTGTTTCCTCTTTAAGGGCTTCTATTTGTTTACTTGTATTGTCCTGTATTTCTTTAAGGGAGTTATTTATGCCCTTCTTAAAGTTCACCCTCATCATCATAAAATGTGATTTTAAATCCAAATCTTGCTTTTCTGGTGTGTTTGGATATCCGGTTTTTGCTTTGGCCCTCCTCTAGGCCTGTGTGTGTGAGCACTCCTGTAGATCTGTTTTCTTTCCGCCGGATCTGGGAACTTAGAGCTCTGCTCTCAGCTGTGTAGGTGCTCCTGCTGACTGGGTTTCAGCTCTATTGCATGCAGAAACGGGAAGGGTCCTGCCCCTGAGTGCTTCTAGGTCCCTGTGCCCAAAGGCCATAGCTGGCACTAGGTTATTTCCCCTTGGGTCAGGGATGTGGGCAGAAAGTTTTTGTTGACTCTGGGTTCTCAGGAGTGTCCACACTTCTAAGGGTCCAGCTCTCTTCCCCACAGGATTTGGGTGTAGGGAGCTGTGTTATTGGTTCAGTTTAGTTTGGGGTGTAGCCAGAAACCAGCTGGTCCTGCTGCTGACTGCTCCTATCTTTCTGTATCCAGAGGCACTACACAGTTTCCTCCTGGGCAAGGAATGTGGGGAAAAGTGCGCAGAAGTAGGCAGAAATGGCAGTCTGTCTTGAGGTCTCGGGATTGTCCACATTTCTGGGATCCAGTTCTCTCTCCCAAGGGATTTGGGTACAGGGAGCTGTGGGATTGGTTCAGTTCAGTTCTGGGCAGAGCCAGAACCCAGAAGTGTCCTGTACCAGAGGACTTCTGTCTATGTGTGTCCTGGTGCCACCAGGCAGGTCACTTGAAGCAGAAAAGTTGGTCTTACCTCTGCTCTCAGGTGTGTAGGTGCTCACAGTGACTAGCTTTCACCTCTCAGTGCAGACAGAATCCTGAAGAGTCCTGCCCCTGACTGCTCCTAAGTCCCTGTGCCCAGGGACACAGATGGCACTGGGCGATTTCCTCTTGGGTCAGGAATGTGGGCAGAAAGTTTTTGTCCACTCTGGGTTTTCAGGACTGTCTGCACTTCTGAGGGTCCAGCTCTCTCCCATGGGATTGGAGTACAGGGAGCTGTGGTACTGATCCTAATCACTCTCTTTAAAAGAAAGAATACACCTCTAGGTGCAATCAAATTTATGATTGCCACCAATAAAATGAGTCATTAGGATAAATGTGGGTTTGAAGATTTCTTGTATGCTCACTAAGATTCTTCTTCATAGACCTGTTTAGAAAAGTCTATGACCAGACTCACTTTAGTAGTGAGTTTCACTAGTCAATGATAGAGACATGCATTTGACTTTCTGAACATGAACCTTCTAGATTCACGCTACTAAAATACAGGTCCTGATAGAGTAATAAAGTTTGACCCCACAGCAGATCAACAGGGACTAAGAGATTTATTTCAAAGGCTGTAGTTCTAGAGTTTAGAATGAAGCTGGAAAAAAATGACAAATGGTTTTCAAAGAGAAGTACTAACAGAAGCAATAGAGGAAACCAGGATTGCAACAGGAATAGCAAAATAAAAGCCGACCTTTTATACTAGGAAGCAAAAGACAAGGAGTAGAATCTGAACCTAGAGTAGTTCTTTAGTCTATTCAGTTAGTGGTTACAGGCAATAAATGGTGAACATAAGTTTTGATTGGCAGCAGGGAGACTCTGAAATGCCCAGAGAATTAGTGAAGTTTATCTCTGGTCATGTTATGTTGCCAGAAATGAAAAGTTGATAAATACTCTAACTTAATGGGCAGTTAGCCTCCCAAAATCCTGGATTCATATACTTATGATTGGGTTTCTGGGGGATGGTGAAAAGCAAGAGATAGGACCTAGTGAGAGGAAGTCCAAGGGGACACATATTGCAGTTGCACTTCAGTGTGGTCCTTTTTATGTATTCCCCTTTCCGCTGTGTCATACCTACCAAGAAAGTAACAACAGCCTCTGCTGATTGCACTGATAACATGATGTTTTTCCCAAGCCCATGCTGCCTAGGAACCATTAACAGAATGCTACAAACCCTTGAACCAAAATAAATTATTCTTCCCTTTGTTTTGTGCCAAACCCTGGCACACGGTGCTAAAAATAAATGCACACATCATTAATGAATAACAACTTTTGCTGCTCACCTGTCTGTCTATCTAATATATACATATATCTTGCCTACATGTGTATCACACACAGGGACTAGAGGAGAATATTGGCTCCTCTGGGACTAGAGTTACAGATGGTATTGATAATTGAACCAGGTCCTCTGAAGATTCACCCAATGCTCTTAACCACATTGAGTCATCTCTCTGGCCTCAGTAATGACTTTTTAAAAGTTGTTTCCTATCCTTTCCTTCAGTAAAAATGCAACACTCAAAGCTCAGAGACCAGCTATAAAGAAACTGGACTGAAGCAAACTTGTTAAAAGAATAAATATTTTGTTGGAAGCAGTACCGTGTCCACATCACAGAATGCTCTTTTGTGTTCACATTCCCATCATGCCACGCGCTTCTCTCTCATAACCTATACACACCAATTCTTTATGAATAACACATAATATGCATAGACACACATGCAGTAAACTTTCAGATACATGAATGTGTATACATATACCCAAAATAATTGGACAAATTTTATAAAGAATTATGTAAGACAGAGAGATAAATAAAACTAAAAGAATAAAAGTGAATAATGAGGCTTTTAAATATATATTGGCAAAATGTTTCTGCAACCTAGTCCATCAGCTATTTTTATATCATTTCTAATAGTTTTTATTTTTAAGGTAATTAACTATAGAAAGAATCATAAGTTATTATATATTTGATGCAGTAGATTTTCTTCAGAACTTGTAAAATGAAGCTTACATATGAAAATATTATATATTTGCATATTAAAATATGCATAAAATGTGATTGTGTCCATGTATGTATCTCTCCTTCTCTCTCTCTCCCTCTCCCTCCCTCTCCCTCCCTCTCTCTCTGTCTCTCTGTCTCTGTCTCTGTCTCTGTCTCTCTCTCTCTCTCTCTCTCTCTCTGTGTGTCTGTATGTGTGTGTGTGTAGACAGGGACATCATTGGGCATCTCTCTTTGCTTTTACCTTGTTTGAGACAGAGTCTTTTCATTATTTTGTTTCATGTGTATGCCAGGCTAACATCCCCCTGCAGATTATCCTATCTTTATATTGAGACTAGATGCTCTGTTACTTATCCAGCTTTTACACCAGCTATAGAGATTCAATATTATTTCATTGAGTTTGTAAAACTAGTGCTTTTAGCCACTAAACTATGTCCTCTGCTTCCTGAAATACTTTTTGAGACAAACTTGACCTTCATTCTTTCTTGTTTTATAGGCCCAAATACATTTACCATATTTTAACTTAATATTTTTTTATAGTTTAAAGTTCCAGATACCTATGTATGTCCTCTTATTTTCTATTTGGTATGATGTGCATGTAAATACTTGATAAGTCGGCCTAACTCACAGACATAAGCAATAGATGATAGGAACTCATGTCACACAGTTTAACTTGCCTCCACCTAAAATCTGTGATAGGATTATCTTGTGTGCGTCCAAGAAAATGGGAAAATAATAATTCAGTACTTTTAATAGTTTAATGTGACAATGCAATTACCACGAGGCACAGTTGGACACAATTCTATATTATTATCTATTTTTATATAATCACTCAACAAAACTTGACAGCTAGAATTACTGAGGGAAGTCATGATAACAAGAATAATAATTCTTCAAAATTATGCAGTTTGGCATGGGTTTTGATATGTGCACCTGCCAACAATTACTTTTCAGCCTTGAGCATAGCTTGTACTCTAATTATAGGATGCATGGTGTAGGCACTCTTTGCCATTTCCGCATACTCTATTACATGAAACATTCCCCAAACACTGACAAAGGTCTTTTAATGTACAGTTGCTTGTAAGTTTTATAGCAATTGTCAGTGTACAGAGGGTCACACTACAAAGGTGCTCAAGAAATATTTACTAAAGTTGCCTGTTATCTACTGTGTGTATCTCCTGCCCAATGTCCTTAGTTTATTGTGAGATCAAAAATAATTTGAATACAAAATCTGCCCTCTGAATTTTCCTAGTGTGTATGAAGTCTTAGCATCTCTCCTGTTCATTATGTCTACTGGACTCTGCTTCCAACAGGTGACAACATCAATCTCAGTTAGCAGTTTTTCAGAGATCAGACAGCCAAAAGTAATAGAATGAAGTGAGAAGATATTCACTAAGGATTTTTTGGGTATAGCATGATGGAGGCTTTCTTTCAACTCAAAATTACTTCTCATTTTATACTATTTCATTTCTGACCACTTGACCCCGATTTGGTCATTTAGTCCTATATTGGACAGGACACTATCCTATTGCTATCAGATCAACTATGCCCACCATCTGTGTTCACAAGATCAAGTGCAGTTAACAGCAGCCCCAAGTGCTACAGAGTGTATAAAACACTTACTGCAGGAAATCATCGAACTTTTAACAGCTACATGTAAGCATTCTTGATTTTTAATTTGTGTACTAATCTGATTTCAGAGCACATGTATAAATCAGCTTCAATGGTCCACAAGCACTGTTTTCTACCCAAATTGGCTTGAATTCAATTTTTATTCATCCTTTGAGAAGATTGTCAGTTTCATTGACAGGTTCTAAAAATATGAAAATGAATAAAATATTACATTACTATATTTAAGAAAGAGTATTCTCCTGTAGCTCAGGCAAGCCTTGAATATGCCATGTGGACTAATTTGACTTCAAACTCCTGGTTCTCCTCTCTCCATCTTCTGAGTGCTGGCAATAAAGCCATGCACCACCTACTTCAGTTCTGTATAGCGCTAGGGACCAAACTCAGGGTTTTATGCAGGTTAGGCACCATTTCTAGCCACATATGTAGCAGAGGATGACATTGTCTGATATCAGTAGGAGGAGAAGCCCTCGATCCTGTGAAGGCTAATTTCCCCAGTGTAGGGGAATGCCAAGGTGTTGAGGTAGGAGTGGGTGGGTGGGAGACGGAGCATCCTCATAGAAGCAGGAGGAGGGGGGATGGAAGAGGGAGAACCAGGAAAAGGGATAACATTTCAAATATAATACATAAAATATCCGATAAAAACAGAAAATAAAAACAAAAAAAATCCTTTCTTATAAACATCTCTATGCTAGTGAAGGAACACATTAGTGAGTGACTACAAACCATTGTCATAAGTACACAGATGGTGGCTAGGAACTGAAAAGAACCCTTACTGGTTTATTCCACATCTTTGGGCCAGATTGCACCTACTTATAAGACATAGAAGCTAGAAAGTCATTGACACGGAACCACCTTCTTCAGTGAGTCCAGCATCCTAGCATGCACTCAGAAAGAATGATTGATCCCAGAGAGGAGATTTGCTCTGAATTCTTCCTGAACCCTGAAGAGTGCTATAGTATGAAAGTGTCCACTTATCACCTAAATAGAACATCACTTCAGCATAAAAATGGAAAAATTGTATGAGTTTAGAATAAATACTACTCAAGAATATGTGTGTGTGTATAGGTGACTATGAGAGGGTAGATGGAATTTTACAGGAAACAATAGTAAAAAACAAAGACAAGGAAATGTGGCATTGACCAGGGACCTCTTGAGACATCCTTAAGCCAAGATATTTTCAAGCAGCACGTGTGGTCTCATTTTTATACATTGATTTAGAGTGTGTCCCTAAGAAGCTCTTCTTCAGATAGACAAAACTGCTCTGTGAAGGATAATGTAACTCTGGACATCTTAAATAATTACAGAAATCTGCTTTTCTTTGTATAGTTCCTCCTATTTCCTTTTAGAACAAAGTAGTTTATAGAATTTTATCAGAGCAAACTCTAATAGGCATTTGCTTTCTGTCTCCCAGCCCCACGCTCACTCAGGGCATGGCTGACAGGGTACTCGAAAATCTGGAGATGGACATCTAAAAAATAAATAACCAGTGACTAACTGTTAAGCATCAGATGACTTATCAATTCAATTAGATAAATGATAGCAGTGGTGCTCTTAATCTTCTCGAGTTCCCTTGAAATTTATTCCTCTTTATTTAGGTGTGTGTGCATACATGTATGTGTGTATATGTATGTGTGCATGCACACACACACACACACACACACACACACACACACACACCTGCACACACATCCACACACACAAATCCACCTACCCGCATAGACAAATACATATACTGTGAAGGTCAAATGACAACTTTAAAAGTTAGTTTTCTTCTTGCTTATATGGGGTTCCTGAAATAGACTGCATATCTTTGGGTTGATGGAAAAAACCTTTACTCACTGAGTTTTATAATCAGACTAATCTATTTGACTTCTGATAGTGAAATACCATAGGCTGGCTGGCTTAAAGCCCTTAAAAATTTCACAGACCTTGAAGCTCAAAGTCCAAGCCACTAATCTTGAGGTCCAGTGAAGTCTCTGATTCTGATTCACAGACAATGATTTCTTGATATATCCTTTCATGATGAAATTTGCAAGCAAGCTCTGTCTGTTTCCATTTTCAGGCATGACTTCCATTATGTTGAATGTGTGTTAAATGCAATCAGAGAGGTGCTGGTTACCACCAAGATATGACTGCCACCATTGCACTCTGAGGAGTATGATACCATACTGCTCATCACTAAAGTTTATAGGTATTGCAGTTGGGTAGGACTATGGCTTGCTTCCGTCCACCAGCAAAATTCATAGCATCTTCCTTTACTGTGAAAGCTAGTCCTAAAGAAGGAGCTGTTCATGTCAGTTCCAGCTCAAATCCCATGAGTCTTACATTGAAAGCACCTAGTGTCTTTAGCCATAGGGATTTATCTTGGATTTCTGGGAGACACAAAATTATAAGAGCAGTGACCTATATTGTTTTTGGGGTCTCTTTGACTTCTTTGATTAGTAACTTGGAAAGGTGTTTCTCATGAGTGGTAGAGAGTCAAGTGTCTTGGGGAAATTATTTTTAGCCTAACTGGGATACTTTTACTTTACCTATACACATAGACTTATATATACGAGTGGTCACTAATCCTATACACAGTGGATTTAATCCTATACACAGTGACTTTACTACACTAATGACTCAGCTACCTCTCTATACCATCAGTTTGTGGATTATAATTTCAATATAGGTTTTGAAATACTTGACAAGAAGCAATGTAATGCAGTTTATTTTAACTTATAGTATAAAGGGGAGAAGTGCATTATTATAGGAAGACATGAGAATGAGCTAACTGGTCACATTCTGTCTTCAGTTACAATGTAGAGTATGTTCCAGAATTACAGACAACCTATAACATCTTAAGAATGGAGGAGTGAAGGAAAGAGCTGACTGTATTTCAGAGTGGGAACTGAAGAGATGGATCATTGGTTAAAAACATGAATTGTCCTAACAGAGGGCTGAAATTTGGTTTCTGCTAGCACATTGGGCAACTGACAGCAGCTTAACTCCAGCTCCACTGGGATCTGCTGTCTCTTATTCCTATGAGCATCAGCCCTCTGATGCTGGCACAGTGTGTGCACATTCACGTGCACATGTACACATACATGTGCAAGCACATTCACACACATACACTCTACTACTATCCATCACCATCACCATCACCATGAGCACCAAAACCAAAAAGTTTTCCAGGTTGCCTACTTCCTCTAGTGGGGCTCTTCCTCCTGAGTACGGGTTTTTATCCAAAACAGCACCACAAGCTGGGGAATAAACACTCAAAATCATGAGCCTATAGTGGCACATCTCATGGAAAACACAGAGCCTCTAAAATAGAATTGGTTCTCGTTAATTAGACCTTAAAATTTCAAAATTTTTGGTCTCCTTCTTCCCCCTTTAATTCCTCATACCTCTTGAGTGTTTAATTAAATTTAAAAATCACTTGTAAACTAAAGGCTTTCTTATTAATGAAAACAAGCAATGTCCCAAGGTATGTGCTTCTTTTACCAACTCCATTTCTGCTCTATATCAGATTTCTACTTTATAAGATAGGGATTAGAATTCTTTTATTTATAAAGCTTTGAATAATCATAATTAGCAAATAGATTAAAACAACATTTACATGACAAGAAAAATCTTTATTTTCAAAATATACTTAAATACCTTCAGGTTTTCCTTGCTTGTTTTGACTGACCTTTGAAAACTATCCTATCTTAGTTTGATCTTCTGTAATGAAGCTTCATTTAAAAAAAGCAAATTGGAGAGGGCAGGGTTCATTTGGCATAGACTACCACATTGGAATCCATTACTGAGGGAAGCTGGGACAGGAACTCAAAGAGGTCAGGAATTTGGAGGCAGGAACTGATACAGAGGTCATGAAGTGATGCTGCTTACTGGCTTGCTCCTCATTTCTTCCTTCCTTCCTTTCTTCCTTCCTTCCTTCCTTTCTTTCTTTCTTTCTTTCTTTCTTTCTAATTTTTTTCTCCATCTTTATTAAATTGGGTATTTACTTACATTTCAATTGTAATTACCTTTCCCAGTTTCCAGGACAACATCTACCTAACCTGCTCCCCCCTCTATATGGATGTTCCCCTCCCCATCTCCCCCCAACTACTGCCCTCCCTCCAACAATCCCATTCACTAGGGGCTTCAGTCTTGGCAGGACCAAGGACTTCCCCTTCCACTGGTACCCTTACTAGGCTATTCAATGCTACCTATGAGGTTGGAGCCCAGGGTCAGTCAATGTATAGTCTTTGGGTAATGGCTTAATCCCTGGAAGCTATGGTTGGTTGGCATTGTTGTTCATATGGGGTCTCGAGCCCCTTCAAGCTCTTCTAGTTCTTTCTCTGATTCCTTCAACGGGGGTCCCATTCTCAGTTCAGTGGTTTGCTACTGGCATTCGCCTATATATTTTGCCATACTCTGGCTGTGTCTCTCAGGAGAGATCTACATCTGGTTCCTGTCGGCCTGCACTTCTTTGCTTCATCCATCTTATCTAGTTTGGTGGCTGTATATGTGTGGGCCACATGTGGGGCAGGCTCTAAATGGGCGTTCCTTCAGCCTCTGTTCTAAACTTTGCCTCCCTATTCCCTCCCAAGAGTATTCTTGTTCCCCCTTTAAAGAAGGAATGAAGCATTCGCATTTGGTCATCCTTCTTGAGTTTCCTGTGTTCTGTGCATCTAGGGAAATTCAAGCATTTGGGCTAATAGCCACTTATCAATGAGTGCATACCATGTGTGTTTTTCTGTGACTGGGTTACCTCACTCAGGACAATATTTTCCAGTTCCATCCATTTGCCTATGAATTTCATAAAGTCATTGTTTTTGATAGTGGAGTTAGTATTCCATTGTGTAGATGTACCACATTTTCTGTATCCATTCCTCTGCTGAAGGGCATCTGGGTTCTTTCTAGCTTCTGGCTATTATAAATAAGGCTGCTATGAACATAGTTTGCTCCTCATTTCTTACCCAGTGTAGTGGATATTCCTAGTTGTCAACTTGACTGTATCTGGAATGAACTACAATCCAGAATTGGAAGGCTCACCTTTGAACCTGATCTTGCAGCTGGGAGATACAAGTTTCTGACCTGGATCTTGGTATGGAGATCTTGAGGCAAAGTGGCTATGAATCCCAGGAACCTAAGGCAAGAAGATCTCTGAGTTCAAGGTCATCTGGGACAAATCAAGTCCCAGATCCAGGCATGGTGGTATACACCTTTAATCTGGGACACATCTTTTTCTGGAGACCTACATAAGGACATTGAAAGAAGGAAGAGTCTCTCTTTTTCACCTGCTTGCCTTGAGGGACTGAACCACCACTAGATCCTTGGACTTCCAGTAACAGTTGTTACTGATCATTGTTGGGGAGTTGGACTATAGACTATAAGTCATTAACAAATTCTCTTACTATATAGAGACTACACATAAGTTCTGTGACTCTAAAGAACCCTGACTAAGATGAGTTGGTACTAAGAGTGGGGTATTCCTGTGACAACCTTACCATGTTTTGGGGAGGACCGTGGAAGGACTTTGAAACTTTGGGCTAGAAGAGCCACTGGGTGTTAAGAGCTCTGTGGAATGATCTGTAGGAGATTGGAGATAATGTTGAAAACACTGCAGAAGACAGAGTCCTGGCTTGTGAAATTTCAGAGGGAAGATTGAAGACTCTTGTCAGGGCTGTTGCTATTTTGATTGTGACAATTCTGTGGTTTTGGGGTTTTGGTTAGCTGTGACTGAAGAATCAGCTGTGATTAACAAGACAACAGAACTACTAAATCAAACCTTTATATTACAGGGACTATCAATGCTGGTCAGCTGGAGCTGAGAAATTAGTGGTGATTAAGAAGAGACCAGCATCATTGATGTGAAATCTTTTGGGAAATGTTTTCTGAGAGCACAAAGAGTCTGTATTCCAGAGAAAGCCAAGGTTGTACCTTGTGCTGTGGCTAGACTTGGTAGTGTGTGAGAGTCACCCAGGTGGTACTGGTTTTGGAGGTATGAAGGGGTCATGGAGAGCAGCTGAGTCTGGGCACTATGAGAGGCCATGGAAGGCCACTGGTGATGGTGCAGCCTCAGTTGCAATCAGTAGCCCAGAACTGAAGGGGTCATGCAAAGAAATTGAGGCCTGGAAACACGAAGAGAACCTGTGAGAGGCTTTGGTAAAGCCTAGCTGCAGCAGAAGACAACAGAGTTTTGGAGACGCCCATACCTTGAGATGACCACCAAGAACAGCAGCAGCAGTGGAGCACAGGCATCTGGAGCCTAGAAGACAAAGTGTGTGCTACACAGGGCAGAGCTGGAGAAATGACCCAAACCCTTGGAGGAGCCTAGAAGATCATGAATGGATCACAGATTTGGACAGTTAGTTTGATTTTGCTTTGGTTTGTGATTGCGCCTTGATATTTTTCCCTCTTGAAGGAAGAAAGTATTTCAGTGGAGCCCACAGTTAAGAGACAATGAACTGTAATAAGACTGAATTTTAAAAGAAATTTGTTATTTTAAAGGGATTGAAATTTTACAATGTAAGAATTGATAATGTCTGTGGGACTCTTAAAGTTGTTTAAATCTTGGGGATGAATGAGAAAGCAAGGATTGAGGCTTAATAGTGATGTGTTTATGTGTCAAGTTGACAAGGGGTCAATTATACGGGCTAGTTTTGTGTGTCAACTTGACACAAGCTGGAGTTATCACTGAGAAAGGAGCCTCAGTTGAGGAAACGCCTCCATGAGACCCAGATGTAAGGCATTTTCTCAACTAGTCATGGGCGCTGGGGGGGGGGGCAGCCAATTGTGGGTGGTGCATTCCCTGGGCTGGTAGCTCTGGGTTCTATAAGAAAGCAAGCTGAGCAAGCTAGGGGAAGCAAGCCAGTAAGCTACATCCCTCCATAGCCTCTGCACCAGCTCCTGCTCTCTGACCTGCCTGAGTTTCAGTCCTGACTTCCTTTGGTGATGAACAGCAACATGGAAGTGTAAGCTAAATAAACCCTTTTCTCCCCAACTATGCTTTTTTGGTCATGATGTTTGTGCAGGAATACACATCCTGACTAAGCCACCCAGTCTGCTTTCTTGTAGAGCCTAGAACCACCAGTCTAGGGGTGGCCCCACCCACAGTGATCTGGGCCCTGTCCCTTCAATCATTAAATAAGAAAATACCTTACAGGACTGTCTCCAGCTCCATCATGTGAAAGCATTTTCTTCATTGAGGTTCATTCCACTCAGATGACATTAGATTGTGGTCAAGTTGACATAAAACCATTCAACATAACATTGCATCAGTAATAGTTTCAGGGTTTGATGCCCACCTGTGGGATAGTTCCCAGGTTGGGCCAGTCATTGGTCTGTCATTCATTCAGTCTCTCCTCCATTTTTTAAAATACATTTCTGTTAGAAAGGAACAATTTTGGGTCAAAAAAATTGAAGGTGGATTGGTGTCAGCATCCCTCCTTGTTTCATTATTGGAGGCGGTCTTCAGGTTCCACATCACCACTGTTGGGCATTTTAGCTAAGGTAGCCATCATGAAGTCCTGAGAACCTCCCCTGTCTCAGGTCTCTGAGACTTTCTAGAGATTCTCCCTACCTTGTCAGCTGCATATTTATTTCCATTCATTTTCCTGGCCCTCTGTGTTTTTCTCTTGTCTCTCCTCATACCTGATCCCTCCTGTTCCTTTCTCCCTTGCCTCTCCCACTCAGATCCCTCCCTCTCTCTGCCTCCCATGACTATGCTGTGCTGGAGACAGGAGCATAGCATGGCTGTCCTCTGAGAGACTCTTCTCAGGAGCTGAGACAGAAACAGATACTCACAGCCAAACACTGGACTAAGGTTGGTGATTCCTATGAAAGAGTTAGGGGAAGGACTGAAGAAAGTAAAAGGGATGGCAATCCTATAGGAAGACCAGAAATGTCAACTAATCTGAACCCCTTGGAGCCCCCAGAAACTAAGCCACCAACCAAAGAGCATATATGAGCTGGTCCAAGGCCCTAGCATAGATATTGTTAAGGAATGTCTTATCTGGCCTCAGTGGGAGAGGATGTGCCTAATCCTGTAAAGACTTGATGCCCTAGGAAGGGGTGATGCCCAGGAGGGCATCTCAGCGCCAATGAGGAGAAAGAATGCGGGAAAGAACTTTGGAAGGTGGAGTGAAATGGGGACAACATTTGGTATGTAAATAAAATTATTATTATTAATAATAATGATATTAATAAACTATTTAGCATATCAACATTATAAATTATGATGAACACATGTGATCTGTAAAGGTAATTTTAGAGTTGTAGTTATAGTTTAATGATACCCCAGAATGTACAAGGCCCCAGGTATAAATCTATGCAGAATATTTTTGCAGATAAATCAATATTTATCCATTGTTCATGTCTTTATAGTAGGGCCAGTTTATGCAGAAGCTGATGACTTTAATTTCATCTATGCACAGTTATCTTCACCTGGCAATCACACACAAAAAAGGAGCTTTTGAATCTTTGTTTTCTTCTTAAAAATTTTAGAGTTGTATCCATTCAGATATTTGAAAAGCAGTAGGGTTTCATTTTTACATGAAATTATCAAAATGATTTAGTATTAACTCATTTAAAATATTTTCCCAGTACTTACTGTTAACAATGTATTATAAAAATGATGTTGACATTTTCTATTCACAATATTGGTAACAGTAAATATTTAGATAGAAGTAAACATCTATTGTAAGAAAATGGGTTTTGCAGTCCTTGAAAACAACTTTAAATTATATTTGATTTAGTTCAATTACATCAATTTCTCTTGAAATATACTTAGAATACACTTGACTGTGATTTAAAGAGCTGAAGTACTATCTTACCAAATATTTAGAGGGTCTGGACATGTATGGGCAATTAAGTACAGGTAAAATATTTCAATAAAATCAGGCAAGGAAAAAAACCATAGAGGAGTAATTGTTGGTGCAGTTGATAGTTCTTTGTAAAGTAGATAAGGAAGGAAACTGTCAACTGCTTCATAAGTACAAAATATACCTAGCAGTGTCTACTAAAATCATACACAAGAAAACAACATAATGGAGACAATCCTGTAAGTTTTGAGAGGAAAAATGTCTATTTCTATGTAATAGGAATTCTGAAGGGATCCTGTTGTTTAATATATATCCATTTTCATCATGTCTCATGACAAACTCGCCAGGCTCATGTTGATGAGAATGTCAATCCACTTCGTCACCATGGTGGTCCTTGGAGAGTAATCAAGGAGATTACAAAAATAGAAAGCACCCTCTATCCCAATGAAAGACTTCATATCTCCATCAACAGGTGGTCTAAAAGGAGCCCAATGCTTTGACAGTATGCTCTCTTCTGTCATGTGTGTTCTTTACCTTGTCAGCTTTAGATGCCCTGGACAAACCTCATCCTGTTTTTAACTAACCATAAAAGGATCACAAGTTGTGCAACCCTAGGACTCTAGACCTATGTTGTTCTCTTTGTTACTCTCTGATAACCAGCCCCCCCGCCCCCAACAATGTCTCTTTATTATATCCCTGTACTTGGTCATCAGCAAACCCATCCATGGATGTGCACCCACTGTGATTGCCAATCCTGCACTAACTCAAGATTACACATTATGCCTGTTTTATAAATATTCTGTTTTTGGTCTTTGATCAAATAGACAAACCACTGCTAAGAGAAGCATGAGTATATTCAATGTCCTGAGAACGATTCCCTTTATACAAAACACTGGATTGGAAAAGACCTAGCTCTGTTCACTATAAGGATCCTTTACATATTTTTTGCCTAATTGATCAAGACACTATGGTAATAAAAGAATGTGTTTGGCTTCCTTCAGATTATGTCTATATGATGAGATCTAAAATGTAAAAGCTAATGTTGGAGGATGGCTTGAGACAAGGGAAGATCATGCAAGTAATTCAGTCCAGAGTTTGATGAGCAACTGAAGAGAACAAATTTTTTTTGGTATCTCTTACTGAATTATCTAACAAAGTCAGGTAAAAAAAAAGTTTGTAGATCTCATATGTCACCAGCTCTCTAAAGGTCATATTATCACCTCCTTCATTTTGCTTGGCTAACAAAATTATTTCAATGAGCTAAAATTAAATGTTATCTTACTTTTAATACTAAAGTCCTTCTGATTATTTTAATAACATGCAAATTTCATCTTTATAGCTCAAAGTACATAATCACCTGAGTAATGATCCAATGGATTAATTTTGCATTAAAATTTATTCAATTAATTAACAGTAGTTCATTAAAATTATAAATGTGCAAAAACATTTCCCCATTAGGGAAAAAATGATAGCATGGTTAAAAAGAGGGACACTTTAGATTCTAGTTTATTTATTGTGTAGTTAATATGGACAAATAGATTCTTCAGATGAAACCTATACAACTTTTCTTATACTAAGTAAAACAATTCACAGAGGGATTAAATACATTGTAACAGTTAGAAAGTAAACATTTGTTTACTAAGTGGTCATTTCCCTTTCAGGGTGCAGGACAACTTAACCTAGATATGTACAGAGAGATAACTGAATAGCCAACACCACATGAAAGATGCTATGAGTTAGGAATTCAGTGGGTTAACATCAGAAAACAGTACTAAAAGCTTTCTAACTGCTAGTCTACATGTAGGAACTTAGTTTTCAAAGTAAATTGTGAAAATTAATAGAGAACAGACATACTGACACTACTAATAAGTCCTAGGTTTCATTTTAAAATACAGAGACAAAGTTTGGAGTTGAGACTGAAGGAAAGGCCATCCAGAGACTGTCCCACCTGGGAATCCAGCCTGTATACATAAACTCCATATATAATAAACTCCAACAATATTGCTGATGCCAAGAAGTGCATGCTGACAGAAGCCTGATATAACTATCTCCTGAAAGTTTCTGCCAGACCATGACAAATACAGAGGCAGATGCTCTCAGCTAACCATTGAACTGAGAACAGAGTCCCCATTGGAGAAGTTAGAGAAAGGACTGAAGGATCTAATGAGGTTTGCAACCCCATAAAACAACAATACCTATCAACCAGAGCTCCCAGCGATTAAACTACCACCTGAAGAGTACACATGGACAGACCCATGGCTCCAGATGCATATGTAGCAGAGGATGGCCTTGTTGGGTGTCAATGGGAGGAGAAGCCCTTGGTCCCCAGTGTAGGAGAATGTCAGGGTAGGAAGGTGGAAAGGGGTGGGTGGATGGATGAGGGAACACCCTTATAGAAGAACAGGGAGGGAGATGAGATAGGGGGTTTATGGACGGGAAATCAGGAAAGGGGATAACATTTGAAATGCAAATTTAAAAAAATCCAACAAAAAACACGTCTTTTACTATAAAAGACATATCAAAAAATTTTGAAAACTCATAGACTATTTCAAAACAGCTTCTTTTATTTTGCTAATTCTTTAAGAGCTTCGCTTCTTATTATTTGTTGTTCAAGTATCAACTTCTATTTGTTTTAATTTTATGTTTATTATTAATGTGTGTGTGTGTGTGCGTGTGTGTGTGTGTGTGTGTGTGTGTGTGAAGTTCAAATGACAGCTTTTTGAGATCAGTCCTCTCCCATCACCTTTACATGAGTTCTGTGGATTGAACTCAAGTCTTTAGGACAGCATCAAGCTTACATGCCAACTGCCTTTTCCTTCTGACCAATCTCACTGGCCTTTAAACTCCTAGTCAACCAATTCATTGAAGTTCTTTATACTAAGTTCAATTCTTGATATTTTTATTGCTTTGAAATTGAGGGTTGGCAGAGCATCTGAATGTCTGGAGAGTCTGTCAGGAAGGAAAGACTTTTTGGTTAACATTTTACAGTCTAAAACCAATGCCAGTAAACGTTTTGTTTTATTTCAGTATCCCATTGACCTACTTTTAGAGACAATAGAAAATGCAGGACATCAACAGCAGTTTCTTAAAGAGCATCAAGGCATTTCATGGCTTCATGAATACAAACCAGTCCCGAGTAAACAGATCAGTTAGCAATAAAACCCCTGCCTGTCTCTCAGGACCAACTGACCCATGCCCAAAATGTTGTTAACTGCTGAATTTAACAAAAGACATAGAATGGTAAATGAGTAAATTATTGATCAACAGCTTCCAGAGAGGATGCTCAATGATGTTACACAGAGAGTGTCAGAAAAATCCATGTTTATGCCCATTTAAGGGAAGTCATTTAAAATTTGCTTTCAACTGGAGAATAAGAATATAATAACAAGGAGTAAAATATGACCATGGTCAATACTATAGACTGTGAGCAAGTCAAATGGGCAAAATAGTCATCACTGGGGTGGTACACCAGAAAGAAATAATCTATGTCAGAAGGAAACAAGCTGCGGGAGAACATGCTGACTGTGATTGGGAAGGAATCCATCGTCCTGCTGATTAAATGACAGAGCAAGCAAAGGAAATCCTAAATTTGGAATTTCAAGTTCGACATGTAAAGATCAAATCTTGTCTGAAATTACTGCTGAAAAAAAACCTAAACTGGAGATCCATACATAGCAAAGAATGTTTAAAACAATCCTCTTTTAATACCAGTAAGGGGTTGTTGGAGACTATAAAAGAGATCAACAACTAACAAGAATAAGGAGCTTCAAGAGCTTTTGAGTGAAATAAGACAAAGATGCATCATTAGTAAAGTCTCATATCCATGGTCTCCCATAGAATTTCTTTACATATAAACTATACCCGTTCTTCTTGAGAGGCAGAACCTGGAGAAAAGAATGGTACATGGTTGACAATGCCTTGGGGAGCTATGACAGAGTCTGCAGGGGGAAAAAGGCAAATGGCTTATTGTCTCAGGTGCATTTTCTTCCCTAGATTGTTCTTAGATGTGATTTTGTCTCCTGTATTAATCATTTATACTCAATTTATATGACAAGGTAATTCTCATTGGATATCATAAGATAGCAATAGAAACCAATCAATGGAAATGATATATTGAGCAAGCAACAGTCATTGGAGCTCTGCTCCAATTCCTTGGGATCCACCATGCTGCACACTACTAAAAGTGCATAGGGAGCCTAGGTCCATCCCCTGCACTCTCTTTGGTTAGTGGTTCAGTCCCTGTGAGCTTCCATGGTCTGAAATTAATTGACTCTGTAAGTTTTCTTGTGTCCTTAACACCTCTGGTTGGCTCAATTCTATCCCTCATTCTTCCACAAGGCTCCCTGAGCTCTGCCTGATGTTTGGCTGTGGGTCTCTGCTTCTGTTTCCATCAGTTGCTGGGTGAAGCTTCTCAGGAGAGAGTTAGGCTGGGCTCATGTCTGCAATCACAAATAAATAAACAAATAAAAATGAATAAAATTTAAATGTATGCTTTATATATAAATCATTAAATCAGATAACAGGTGATAGAACAATAATAAAGAGATACGTATAAGACAGATGCTAGACCTATAGATAGACAGACAGACAGATAGCATCAATATGCTTACTATGACTGAGACTAAGAATCTCTGCATTGAGTTCTATTCTGCCTTATGTTATATTGTCTCTATAATGTTTCTCATCATCTTAAATCAACAGAATCAGGCAAGCTTCTGCTAAACCAGCTCGACTCACCCCCAGACTATCGCTTCAGTGCCTGGTTGAATGGAATTAACAACTGTCTAACTGAAAGAACAGCATGCAGGTGAAACTTGAGTCACCCCAGCACCATTTCTGTGAGTCATCCTGATGGGAATCCTTATAAACCTGAGGATAAATCACGATCCAGTCAATCTGATCAGGAGCCACAGGCGAGATGGGTGCTACTTGGAGCTTAAGAATCTAGGTCTTCTGAGATCCACCCATGCTCCATCTGGACCTGGAGCAAGACTGTAACCTTCTGTCCTGATATAACATCGGTGAGGCCTTGGGGAAATTGAAGGTATTCCTTCAATTTTCCCACTGTACCCCTCAAACCCTCCTTGTCCTTAAAAGCTTCTTGCAATAGATGCCCTTGATGCTAATTGCAATGCTTTCCTTTAAGACAGACGCGTGAACATTTTATAATGCACCTACTGGGCATCTTCTTTCAAAGCAGCTCACTTTGAGGGCATGGTCAAACAACTTGATAAGAGCTGAATCATCCAAATTTCACTTTAACCTTCCTTTGAAACCAAAGTTGAGCTAAGCCTTGTGACAGTTTTAATAGTTTCCCACGCAATGCCCTCAAGGAGTTAGTAGTGTATTTAAGAAGATGATCATAATCCATGGCACAAATGTGACTATAAGACAGCATGTAATTGAGAGCTAAATTGTGTGGAACATCATCTACGTACTGTCAAAGTTGGACAGAGATAAATTAGTGGGAGCTGAAACACAAGAGCAGTGTGAAGAAGGAATCGAGGTATATCTTTAAAAGTCCATTTCACGTGGATATAGTCAAAATAGAGACGCTGGGTTCGGGAAGAAGAAAGAAATAAGATAATGCTCAGGAAGAGTATGGGTCCAGCCCCTAAGTTGATGGATCAAGGACATGGAAAGCAACCACCATATTTTCTGAATGGTAGCTCAGAACATGGTATATTTCCAAGTGACATCTCTCTTTCTCAGTTCTCATAAAACTGTTGGAAGTGGGAGCCTTAATTTTTTTCCACTTTAAACACACTAACTGAGGCAGGGTGAAACTAAATTGACAAAGCTCCTTCAGCTAATGTACCGTAAACAAAGATGTGAACAGCCCCAGATTCGCTTGATAGATTACAATAACCTACACCATAGTTATGCTTGCTTCTGGGACCCCCTTGTGCTATAATTAATTTATAATAGGTTAGTCCCTATTAAATATGCAATGCATATAGACTGAATGCCATACATGTTTCATAGCATCATATTTTCTGGTTGGAAACTCAACCATTATCCACTGCTCAAATCAGAATACAGCATTAATATAAAAGCCAGTATTGAGTGGTTCCTTGTGCAATATTACTCTTTTCATGAGTTTTATTGCTTTAAGAAGACATAGCCTTTCAATAAATGTCATTAACTTTGTTGTCTTTCACATTGTTTGCCAGGCTAGTTGACTCTCAAGCTTCTGGGGATTCTCTTGTCCATGCATGTCCTCTTTATTTAAAAGATCTGACATTACAGACAATCTCCGAATCTCACTTTTTCATGGGTTCTGTGATTTTTGAATTCACACCCTTGTACTTAGACAGTAAACCTGAGCCAACTGAGATATCTTCCTATTCATTAAATTGTGATTTTTTTCAATGTATGTAGCTAGATAGAGATATAGATAGATAGATAGATAGATAGATGGATAAATAGATAGATGAAAGGTGATAGGTGATAGATATAGATATGTTATATATGTAAGTGAATACATATATACTATGTTCAAATACTATCATAATACTCATAGGCACACATACATGTGGTTATAGACATAAATGAAATATATACTATGTACACACGCTACTTATATTTCTTCTCCATTCTTTCTCAACCCACATCAGTAATAAAGACAAAATATTCAGCCTAAATTCCTATTACTGGAATGAAAATTGAGCCAATTAGCAAAATTTGTTTAATTTTTAGCACATATTAATTATCCATGACAATGTGATTCATTGTGACATTTCCAGATAATACAGAATGCATTGTCATCATAATTGCCACCACCAGATTACCCCTTCTTGTCTCCTTCCCTAATTCAAGGGACTGAAGTGCTGAAAGATATGGTACTGCACGGAAAAGCAGTTTTCTTCACATCTCTGCCAAGCAATAGTCTCTTGGTAGTCATTCCATCTGGATAAAAGTGACCAAAGCAAGATTGATTTAAAAGGAAAAAAGTCTACATTATGTCCTGATAAGATAAAAACTCTTCTGTATTAATTTAAATAGTTTCTCTAAGTATTACTCATATTGATCACATGTAGAGATCAATATGACTTCTTATCTTTAAAATTTGACTTTCCTATCCACAGCTGAATTCTAAAAATATAAAAAATATAAAAAGTAAAAATAAAAAACTAGTGTCTTTTAAAACTAATTTATTTTCAAAAGTTAACATTTAAATATAAAATAGTTTAACCGTTATTGTAGGCTTTTAGGACATTTTTAAATTTCCCACCTTCTGACAGTTTACTGTAACTTAGTTTTAGACAATAGGCATATTTCTATTGTGTATTACTTGAAGAGGTAAGTGGAATTTTTACAGTTTCCAAAACTGAATTGTGTTTCTCTGCATGAAGTAAAAAAGTAGAGCTGTTGAAGACTATTTTCTTCACCACGTACCAGATTTTTAAAAAATGTGGTACATTTCTTCCTTCTGGTGAAGGCTTTGGGGGAGGGAAAAGAGGGGGAGACCTCACCCTGCTGAGTAGATTCAACTCAATCAGAGTAAGGAATCTGTAGTCGACCAGCTTCCTATAGGGCTGTACGACTCTCCCTTTCATCACTTCCTTTTGAGAAGGCAAACTCTTAAATCTCTGGCTCTAAAGGACCAGAAGATATAATTATTTTAATGATTGTCTTTATGTCTCAATTTATTTTTGCTTTTTGATTTTAATGTGAATATCGGTATGTTAAATTGGTCATGGTACCTTTTTTCTTTTTAACAACTTGTTTTTCTCCTGGAATGAGACTTTCATTTGTGAATATGGAAATGATGCGATCATTGCTTCTTTTGTAATGTGCCAATCACAACTGATTCCTGGACTTTGAGAAGAACAATATATAAATAGCTTTGTTCTGTGTCATATTTTTCTCATGATGTTTTTCCCATCTGGAGATATCAACCAAAGTCAGGATTCTTGCTGCTGCCAAGGACAGAAAATTTGTCATTCTGAGATCACCTTTCCTTTACCAAAATATATACTGTACCTCACACACACTGGATCTAGTATTTCTCTGCTTTATAAATTTCATTATTTTTTAAAACATATAGTACATTGTGTATGAAGTTGTTTGTTTAAATCTCAAATATTCCATCCACGTAACAATTAGAATAAATAGGACATTCTGCAGGCTAACAACCCGTGCAATGTTCCTTTCAGAATAGGGAAACATGGAGGCCACTACTTGTTCACATCAAGGAGAAAGATTATCATCTAAGCTCTTAATTCTTGCCTCTAATATAGCCTTATTTTCATATAAGGAGAATTTGTGTTTGCAAGCAACTGATATTGTTTTTAATAAGACAGAAAGGCTCTAAGAGATTCATAGATCAAGAGTTCTATTACAATTCTTTCATTGTGATTCAGGCTTCTCCGTCTGTTCCTTAGGATTCTGGTACTGAAAGCCCAGTTGTCATCTGGCTCTATCCCATTTGTCAATTTCTCTTAAGAATATGAAGACTTCTGTTAATCCCAAATATGGGAGGAAAAAGACCACCAACTCAAATCATGCAAGCCAAATTAATTAAAGCAAACAATTAATTAAACCAACCCTATATATTCATCTACACAGACTGCATCCTTCTAAGGTGGAGTTCAAGAGGTCAGCATTGGATGTGAGCAAAGGAAGGTTCAGTGGTAAGGGGTTTCTAAATTTCCAAATGGGGATTTGGTGGGGAAAATACACAGTTACAGGAGCAGAACATGAACATAACAAGTTCGTCCTGCCTGAAACAAAGACGTGGTGGCAAGGTGGGCAAAACAAGGTAACCTTTTCAAACAAAAGTACATTTGCAAGTTGGTTATAAGCAACCTTTTGAAATAAGGGCATGATTGTCCTTTCTGGACTAGGCAGTTCAAGTAACCTTAAGTAGAACCATTGTACTTCAGGTTACAAGTAGTGCATAGCCCAATCCTTGAGATACTAGGGTTTAATCATAAAGAGAAATGAAACCAATGTATTGTTATGATGAGATGACTTTTAAGCTGAAGATGGGGGGCAGTCTAGTTCTTCAAGTCCTTTTATTCCCTTTATCTTAGAGCATAACCCATATCTTCAGTTCCTGGGCTCTTCAGAGTTTAGCAACACGAATGCTGTTTTGGCTGCAGTTGCCTCTTTCACTGTAAGTCAATTGGTTCTTTTAGTACTCTATAATTCTGAAGTTTGGCAAGTTATCTTCATTCCAGATGCATTCAGTCTCACAGGCTTTTGTGTGTTATAAACCCATTTCTCTTCCATTTTAGTAGAGCTTAACGACAACAGAAACCAGTGCATGAATTGAACATTTTAGATGTCTACTTTTTTCAATAGTTTAGCCTTCTACTGTAGTACCATAGCCTCAATTTTTCTTTTATATAGTGAGAATGAAATTTAAATAAACTATTGTAATATACACATTTGAAAAAAATCACATGATGGCATAAATATTTCACTTTATTCTATCATTGTGAAATAAAACATCTCATTTTCATAAACATTTTAATGGTTCTATAATTTAATCTGAATTCTGATGTAAAATTTGATAGTTAGCAGTCAGTGGACTCTGTTTTTCCGTGAATATTTAAGAATCCTCCTTGTTTGACAATTAAATTCTCCAGTAAGCTATATGTATTGGAGACTATTATTCTTTTAAACTCTCTTGTTTTTTGTATGTAAGATTTTAACATCTCTCTGTGTGAAATCATATACATAAATATCATTTGCACATGCTGAGAATTGCTATTAAACTATTTTATTACAGTAAAATATATGAGGTTTGACATTTTATTCCTTTTAACTGTACAATTTAGTTGCATTCACTACATTATCAAGCTGGGTAAATAATACCACAAACTATTTCCAAAATTTTCATTCTTCCATTCAGAAATGCCATACCCTGTGATCTATAATTCCATTCTCTTCTGTTATTACCTCTAATAATGCATACTCAACTTTTTTTCCTCTAGAATTTTGTCTATTGTATATACTTCACAGGTACAGAACAAATATATTATTTCTTTACATGTCATTTTGTCATGTTATAAGTTTTTATAAAAACTTTTTTTTTTTAAGTAAAGTCAAAGTTTCTTTATTCTTGTTCTTTTTGGGGGGGGCTTGGTTTTTTTCTTTTATTGGATTTTTAATTTATATTTTATATGTTATCCACTTTCCATGTATTCCTTCCAGAAACCCCTTTCCCATCCCCTCCCTGCTTCTATAAGGGTGCTCCCCCACCCACCCACCCACCTACTCTCTCTCACCTCCCAGCCCTGACATTTCCCTACACTGGGCATCAAACCTTCCCAGGACCTAGGGTCTCTCCTCTCACTGATGCTCGATAAGGCCATCCTCTGCTACACATGTGGATGGAACCATAGGTTTATCCCTGTGTTCTCTTGGGATGGTGGTTTAGTCCCTGGGAGCACTGTGGTTGGTATTGTTGTCCTTATGTGGTTGCAGAGCCCTTCAGCTACTTCAGTCCTTTCTCTAATTCCTCCATTGGGGATGCCATTCTCAGTTCAATTGTTGGCTGCAAGCATACTCCTCTGTAGTTGTCAGGTTCTGGCAAAGCCTCTCAGGAGACTATATCAGGCTCCTGTCAGCAAGCACATCTTGGCATCTGCAATATTGACAGGATTTTCTGTCTGTATATGGGATGGATCCCCCAGGTGAGGCAGTTCCTGGATGGGCTTTCCTTCAGTCTCTGCTCCACATGTTGGCTCCTTATTTCCTCCTGTGAGTATTTTTGTTACTCCTTCTAAGAAGGACTGAAGCATGTGCACTATGGTCATCCTTCTTCTTGAGCTTAATGTCTGTGAATTGTATTTTGGGTATTCTGAGCTTTGGGGCTAATATCAGCTTATCAGTGAGTACATATCATGTGTGTTCTTTCATGATTGGGTTACCTCACTCAGGATGATATTTTCAAGTTCTGTCTTCTGCCTAAGAATTTCATGTAGTCATTGTTTTTAATAGCTGAGTAGTATCCTATTGTGTAAATGTACCACATTTTCTGTATCCATTCTTTTGTGGAAGGACATCTGGGTTCCTTCTAGCTTCTGACTATTATAAATATGGCAGCTATGAACATAGTGGTGTATGTGTCCTTGTTATATGTTAGAGCATCTTTTGGGTATATGCTCAGGAGTGGTATAGCTGTGTCCTCAAGTAGTGATACTATGATCAATTTTCTGAGGAACTGTCAGACTGACTCCCAAAGTGGTTGTACCAACTTGCAATTCCATCAACAATGGAGGAATGTTCCTCTTTCTCCACATCCTTGCCAGCATCTGCTGTTACCTGAGTTTATGGTCTTAGCCATTCTGACTGGTGTAAGGTAGAATCTCAGAGTTGTTTTGATTTGCATTTTCCTGATGACTGGGGATGTTGAACATTTCTTTAGGTGCTTCTTGGCCATTTGATATTCCTCAGTTGAGAATTCTTTGTTTAATTCTGTAGCCCATTTTAAAAAAGGGTTATTTGATCCTTTAGAGTTTGAGTTCTTTGTATATATTGGATATTAGCCCTCTATGAGATGTAGGATTGGTAAAGATCTTTTCTCAATCTGTTGGTTGCCATTCTGTCCTATTGACAGTGTCCTTTGCCTTACAAAAACTTTCTACTTTTATGAGGCCCTATTTGTTAATTCTTGATCTTAGAGCATAAGCCATTGGTGTTCTGTTCAGGAAAATTTCTCCTGTGTCCATGTGTTCAAGGCACTTTCCTTCTTTCTCTTCTATTAGTTTCAGTGTATCTGGTTTTATGTGGAGGTCCAAGATCCACTTGGACTTGAGCTTTGTAAAAGACAATAAGAATGGATCAACTTGCATTCCTGTACATGCTAACTGCCAGTTGAACGAGCAACATTTCTTGAAAATGCTGTCCCCCATCCTCACTGGATAGTTTTAGCTCCTTTCTCAAAGATCAAGTGACCATAGGTGTATGGGTTCATTGCTGAGTCTTCAATTCTATTCCATTGATTTATCTGCCTCTCTCTCTACCAATACCATACATTGTCTATCACCATTGTTCTGTAATACAGCTGGAAATTAGGGATGGTGGTTCCCCCAGAAGTTCTTTTATTGTTGAGGATACTTATGGCTATCCTGGGTTTTATTGTTATTCCAAATGAATTTGCAAGTTGCTCTTTCTAAATCGATGAAGAATTGAGTAGGAATTTTGATGGGGATTGCATTGAATCTGTAGATTGCTTTCGGCAAGATGGCCATTTTTACTGTATTAATCCTGCCAATTCATGAGAATAGAGATCTTTACATCTTCTGAGATCTTCAATTTCTTTTTCGAGGAACTTGAAGTTCTTGTCATACAGATCTTTTACTTGCTTGGTTAGAGTTACCTCAAGGGATTATATTATTTGTGAATATTGTAAAGGTTGTAATTTCCCTAATTTCATTCTCAGCCTGTTTATCCTTTGAATAGAGGAATACGACTGATTTGTTTGAGTTAATTTTGTATCCAGCCACTTTGCTGAAGTTGCTTATCAGGTTTAGGAGTTCTCTGGAGGAATTTTTGGGATCACTAAATTATACTATCATATCATCTGCAAATAGTGATATTTTGATTTCTTCTTTTCCAATTTATATCCCTTTGACCTCCTTTCATTTTCTGATTTCCCTGAGTAGGATTTTGAGTACTGTATTTAATAGGTAGTGAGAGAGTGGACACTAGTTCCTGATTTTAGTGGAATTACTTCAAGTTTCTCTCCATTTAGCTTAATGTTAGCAACTGGTTTGCTGTATATTGCTTTTACTATGTTTAGGTATGGCCATTGAATTCTTGATCTTTAAAAGACTTAACATGAAGGGATGTTGGATTTTCTCAAATGCTTTTTCAATAACTAATGAGATGATCATGTGTTTTTTCCTTGAGTTCGTTTAGATAGTGGATTATGTCGATGGATTTCCGCATGTTAAATGATTCCTGCATCCTGAAATAAAGCGTCCTTGATCAAGATCGATGATCGTTGTGATGTGTTCTTGGATTTGGGTTGGGAGAATATTATTGAATATTTTTACATTGATATTTATAAGGGAAATTGGTACAAAGTGCTCTTTCTTTGTTCGGTATTTGTGTGATTTAGGTATAAGTGTAACAATGGCTTCATAGAAGGAATTGGCTAGTGATCCTTCTGTTTCTGTTTTGTGGAATAGTTTGAATAGTATTGGTGTTAGGTCTTCTATGAAGGTCTGATAGAATTCTGCACTAATACCATCTGGCCCTGAACTTTTTTTGGTTGGGAGACTTTTAATGACTGCTTTTATTTCTTTAAGAATTATGGGACTATTTAGATGGCTTATCTGATCCTGATTTAACTTTGGTACCTGATACCAATCTAGAAAATTGTTCATTTCATCTAGATTTTCCAGTTTTGTTGAGTAGAGGCTTTTGTAATAGGATTTGATGATTTTTTGAATTTCTTCAGTTTCTGTTGTTATCTCTCCCTTTTTATTCCTGATTTTGTTAATTTAGATACTGTTTCTGTGTCCCCTGGTTAGTCTGGTTAAGGGTTTATCTATCTTGTTGATTTTCTCCAAGAACCAGCTCCTTGTTTTGTTGATTCTTTGTATAGTTCTTTCTGTTTCTACTTGGTTGATTTCAGCCCTGAGCTTGATTATTTCCTGCCCTCTACTCCTCTTGGGTTTATTTGCTTCTTTTTGTTCTAGAGCTTTTAGGTGTGCTAATCAAGCTGCTAATGCATGCTCTCTCCAATTTCTTTTTGGAGGTAATTGGAGCTATGAACTTTTCTCTTAGCACTGCTTTCATTGTGTCCCATAAGTTTGGGTATTTTGTGCCTTCATTATCATTAAATTCTAAAAATGCTTTAATTTTTTTTATTTCTTCCTTGACCAAGTTATCATGGAGTAGAGCGTTGTTCAGCTTCCATGACTATATGGGCTTTCTTTTGTTTTTGTTGTTATTGAAGATCAGCCTTAATTAAGGTTAATCTGATAGGATGCATGTGATTATTTCTTTCATCTTGTATCTGTTGAGGCTTGTTTTGTAACAGATTATATGACCAGTTTTGTAGAAGGTACCATGAGGTGCTGAGAAGAACACATATTCTTTTGTTTTAGGATGAAATGTTTTATAGATATCTGATAAATCCATTTGGTTCATAACTTGTTAGTTTCACTGTGTCTCTGTTTAATTTCTGTTTCCATGAACTGTCGATTGATGGGAGTGGGGTGTTCAAGTCATCCACTGTTATTGTGTGAGGTGGAATGTCTGCTTTGAGTTTTAGAAAGTTTCTTTAATGAAATGTGGGTGCCTTTGCATTTGGAGCATAGATATTCAGAATTGAGAGTTCATCTTGGTGGTTTCTTTTTTTTTTTTTTTTATGAATATGAAGTGACCTTCCTTACCTTTTTTGATAACTTTTGGTTGAAAGTCGATTTTATTCAATATTAGAATAGCTAGCCTTGCTTGTTTCTTCAGACCATTTCCTTAAAAATTTGGTTTTTTATTCTGAGGTAGTGTCTATCTTCATTACTGAAGTGTATTTCCTGTATGCAGCAAAATGCTGGATCCTTTTTAGGTATCTAGTCTTTTAGTCTATGTCTTTTTATTGGGGTATTGAGTCCATTGATGTTGAGAGATATTAGGAAACAATGATTGTTGTTGCCTGTCATTTTTGTTGCTAGAGGTGGAATTATATTTGTGTGTCTTTCTTATTTTGTGTTAGTTGAAATTAGATTACTTTCTTGGCTTTTCTAAGGTGTAGTTTCTTTCCTTATGTTGGAGTTTTCCATTGATTATCCTTTGTAGGGATGGTTTTATGGAAAGATATTGTGTGAAATTGGCTTTGTCATGTACTATCTTGGTTCCTCCATCTATGTTAATTGAGAGTTTTGCTGGATATAGAAGCCTGGGCTGGTATTTGTGTTCTCTTAGGGGCTGTATGACATCTGTCCAGGATCTTCTGGCTTTCAGAGTCTCTTGTGAGTGAGCAATCTGGTGTAATTCTGATAGGTCTGCTTTCATACGTTACTTGACCTTTTCCCCTTATTGCTTTTAATATTCTTTCTTTATTTGTATATTTGGTGTTTTGACTATTATGTGATAGGAAGAATTTCTTTTCTGGTCCAATCTATTTGGAGTTCTGTAGGCTTCTTATATGTTCATGGGTATCTATTTCTTTACATTAGGGAAGTTCACTTCTATAATTTTGTAGAAGATATACTGGCCCTTTAAGTTGGGAATTTTCGCTGTCTTCTATACCTATTATCCTTAGGTTTGATCTTTACATTGTGTCCTGGATTTCCTGGATATTTTTGGTTAGGAACTTTTTGTGCTTTACATTTTCTTTGATGGTTGTGTCAATGTTTTCTATGGTATCTTCTGTCTCTGAGATTCTCTCTTCTATCTCTTGTATTCTGTTGGTGATTCTTAAATCTCTGACTCATGATCTCTTTCCTAGTTTTCTATCTCCAGGGTTGTCTCCCTTTGTGATTTCTTCATTGTTTCTATTTACATTTTAGTCCCTGTATTTTTTTTTCAATTCCTTCACCTGTTTGCTTGTGTTTTCCTGTAATTCTTTAAGGGATTTTTTTTTTTTGTATTTCCTCTTTAAGTGCTTCTAGCTTGTGTGTTTACCTGTGTTGTCCTGTATTTTTTAAAGGGAGTTATTTATGTCTTTCTTAAAGTCCTCTAACATCATCATGAGATGTGATTTTAAATCAAAATCTTGCTTTCCCGTGTGTGGAGGTATCCAAGACTTGCTGTGTTGGGAGAACTGTTTTCTGGAGATGCCAAGTGGCCTTATTTTCTGTTGCTTAGTTTCTGGAACTTGCCTCTTACTGAAAGATTGCCAAAGAGAGACCCTTACTCAAGTCTCAGGAAATCACGGACCCCAGACACAGAGAGACCATTTTGGATGTAATAAGCAAAGGGGAGGTTTATTACTGAGATCTATTACGGAGATCTCCAGGCCAACAAGTATCCCACGCAGGAGACAGAGGTGTCAACCCCGAGTGGCTGGGAGAAGGGCTGTTTAAAGGAAGAAGTCACAAGCTCCAGGAGATGGGGGATGTCAAAAGGAAATACCAAAAATGTCACAAGGGGAAACTCTCAAAGTCACAGAATTGTTCTTAAGACTCTAGGGTTTGAATGAGGGGAAAGGTCAAGCATTCTCCTGAGAACAGATCCTGATTATCCTTTAGGGTAAGTGTTTGTCAGAGTTGATGAGGCATCTGCATCTGAAACACATTTGGTTTGGCTTGGCAGTCAGGTTTCCTGGAATACTCTCTGCAGGACACAATGCCTGGAGGGAACAGAGGGGACTTGAACAAAACCCATTACTCATTTAATCAGTCCAGTGATAAGTGGGAGGGTCAGTGTCTCTGAACCAGTTCTCCTGCATTTTTAACAATCTGTCTTCCTGAGTCAGATCCCGGTGCTGAATTTTAAGCTAATTTAAAACTCTTATCTTTCATTACCATCTGGTTATCTCTGGTGTTAACTGGTCTTGCTTTCACTGAAAGTGACTTGACCCTCTTGTAAGTCTGTGTGTTCAGAGACTAGGTTCTCCAGGCAGGTACCAAGAGCTGTGGCACTAGGTCAGCTCCGGGCATAGATGGAAAGCAGATGGATCCTTTTCCAGACTGATCCTTGGCTCCTGCTTCCTGAGTGCTCTAGGCAGGTCCCTCAGAGCAGGAGTGGTAGTCCTTCTGGTGATCTCAGCTTTGTTAGTACTTCTGGAAGACCAGCTCTCCCCCAGCTATATCCAGGCACAGATAACTGTGGCACAAGGTCAACTCCTGGTGCAGGTTATATTTTATTAAAATGTAATTTTTAAGGTTCATCCCAATTGCAATATTTTTCAATTTAATCATCTGCATGAGTCAGCATACCCTAACTGGCTGCCCATAATGGCCCACACATGCTCAATAGCTGCATACACATTTTACAACCTTCAGATCTGCCTGGAACATAGAGACAGATGACAGAGCACATGGCCTGGTCAGCCAATCAGATGGTACCAGCAACAAGGGGTGAGACATCACCAACCATGAGGCACAGGTAGAGGCTATAAGGCACTCCCCAATTCTGCGGTAAATGAGCTTGCTTCTGCTTCTCCCCTGACTCCAAGAGTCTGTGTTGTTGATTCTTTGCCATCTTACCCAATACATCCAAGGACCATCCTGAGGGACTAGGGCAACAAGAAATATCCTCTGAGCATTCTACAAGTGGTCATTGAAATTTCCTCCTCCAAAGATGCAAACGCTGCCTGTAACTAACTTTTTACACTGAATGTGATATAGTTATCTAACCTCAAATATGTGACCTCAAATATGTGACTTTTTCTTAAAGATTTAATCTTTATGTATGTATATGCATGTAAGCATGAACGAGTGCTCAGGTGCCTGTAGAACACAGAAAGGATGTCAGATCTCAGGGAGCAAAAGTTATTAGCAGCTATGAGCTATATAACATGGGGTAGGGAAGTAGACTAGGTTACATGCTCTTAATCACTGACCAACTAACCCTTACATGACATTTTATCTTTTTAGCATCCCATAGTTCTTGGAATCCCTTCAATTCTTTGGTATTTAGTGTTATTCATATTTTATTAAGAACCTATCCAACAAAATTTTATTAAAGGCCCATCATTTTTGCTTTCTTTGTTTCATGTTGGCATTATATTTGTCTCACATATGTAGTTGAACATACTCAACACTCATCTCCGCCTAACTGTAAAATTCAGAAGCAAAACATGGAAAATGAAATTCTCTAGTTATAGAGAGGAATTTATGCAGTGTGCAGCAGTAACATATGTGAAGCTGACTATGTTTGCCAAAGCCATAAGAAAATATAACTGATTTTATAATTGTGTTATCTTGAATTAGCTACATAGCTATGTCTGTATCATATACCTCACATGAAGAGAATTATCTATAATACATATGAATTCTCAAGGTCATTAGCAAATTTATTGTTCAAATTTCCTATTGTTGTGTCAGTACAGAGAAATGAAGTCATATTGATTCAATTCTTTAGCACTTAAATATCTCTTATTTAATTTCTGTAACTGTCATTAATATTGTAATTATTAATACAATGGAATTACTAGTAATATATTGGTTTTAGAAAAATGTTCCATTACCACAATTCCTTTATTTGGAAAAATCCTTATCAAGATGATTTCAAAGTATTGAAAAAGAGAATCTCAAACATTGCAGATTGGATAGAAGAAAAGACTATGTCAGTAAAAAAAATTTAAATTTAAAAAACAAAAGCAAATCCACGCACAAAGTATCAAGAAATTAGGGGACACCATAAAAATAAGAAATCAATGAATGATAAGAACACAGAAAGAGAAATTCTGGGTCAAAAGTACAAATAGTATTTTCAATAAAATCATAGAAAAAATTTCTAACTTCAAGAACAAGATGTTTGACTAAAGAACTTCTAGAGATATTATCATCCCTGGTCTGAAACTGTACTACAAAGATAAAATAATAAAAAAACATGTTATTGACAAAAAAAAAACCAGACACATTGGTTAACAAACTAGATTGGAAGATCCAAACGTAAGCCCACACACCGATAGACATCCTTATTTTTGATAAAGAAATCAGAAATAAACACTGAAAAGAAAAGACAGCATCTTCAATACATGGTGCTGGTCAAACTGGATACCTACTCATAGAAGAATGAAAGTTTATCTAAATTTATCTCCCTGAACAAAACACAACTACAAATGGATCACAAACTTCTACATAAGGCTGGGTACAGCAAATTTAACAGAAGTGAGAAATAGTTTTAACTCCTTGGCACAGGAAAAGATTATGAACAGTACATCATTAGCATAGGCACTAAGACCAAAAATTAATAATTGGAACCTCATGAAACAAAGAAACTTCTGCATGGCAAAAGCCACTGTCATGAAGCTAGAGTAAGTTAACCCAGACCCGTAAATACAAGTATGATATGTATTTGTTTATATAAAGGTATTAGCTGTTAGGTCAATGATAAGCAAGCTACAATCCATAAAACCAAAGATACTAGGTATAGATTAAGGGACAAGGTAGAAAAGATAGATCTTATAGATATAGATTGACAAGAGTAGAGGAAACTGGAATAGAACAAAGCAGTGGGTAGAAGGGGGTAATATGGGGAGGGACAACTAAAATTAATGACCATTTGATGAATCATTTATAAAAGTGATACAATACCCTAAAATATTTACATATATTTACATATAAGGATATCTAAATGAAATTGCCAAATAATGGAGGGGTTAGAGCCCCATCTGGATATCTCTTACAACCAGTTGAAGCTTCCAGTACAGAGAATTGGTTAATTAAGTTCTTGGCCAACAAGTTTTGAACTCCCAAACAATCCAGACTTTGCCAAGACTAGTGGTGACTCTCCATTGGTGGTTCTCAAACTTCCTTATGCTGTGAACCTTTAATATAGTTCCTCGTGTTGTAGTGACCCCAGCCATAAAATTGTTTTTGATGCTTCTTCATAATTGTATGCTACTTTTATGAATCGTAAGGTAAATATCTAGTGTGCAGGATGTCTGATATATAGCCCCTGTGAAAGGGTCATTTTACCTCCTACCAGATGATCCACAGGTTGAGATCCCTTGCTCTCTACAGAAGGCCTTATTACTGAGAACAAGACATACAATAATTCACTGATCATGGCGAAATCAAGCCAAGGCCTATCTAGAACTTCGTGACTATGGAACAGTGTTTTTACTACCAAAAGCTATTCTGCACTCTACCAAAGGCGAAATGCAGCTAACAACACAGTTACAAACCCTTCAATCTACAGTGGTGCTCCACCTGAGGATACACTAGTGCATGTGTAATGGTGACAGTAGGCTTGTGGGAGTAACCAACCACTGTCTGATTTGATTTAAGGCATAGTCCATGACATGAAACCCATACCTAACACTACTTGGTTGACCAAGAACCTGAGACTAGATAGGTCATAGGCCCAGGTAAAAACGAAATACTATTGTTCCGCTAAAAGGATGTAGCATAAAATGAGACTCCTAATAACATTCAACTATATTACTAAATCTGTGCCTTGCTGAACTATCATCAACAAAGCTTTCTGCATCAGCGGATGGGAACAAATACAGAGACGCATGGTATACAATGTATAGAGAGTAAGAGACATAGGGGAGTTCAGTCCTTAATGCGATATCTTCATCAAATGCCTCCCCGAAGGCTCAGAGAGTCCCATCTTGACCACAGGAATGGTAGAAACAGTGAAACAGCCAGAAGGGATGGATGACATCAGGGAAACAAGGGTTTCTAGGTCTGACACACATAATATGTTACAAAGATTATGGCAGTATACAAAGGGCCAGCCTGGGTCTGCACAGAGTAGGATCATAGAACGTAAAGGAAAAGTGAACCCATGTCTTCATCCATAACTCAGAAGCTAACTCTAATTCATAACCACTTGCAAATGAAAATAAATGGTTCCCTGCAGGTAGTCTAACTAGGAAACAAACTTCTCTTAGGAATAGATCCCATGCCCAGTAGAGGGTCAACAGAAAACAAACTCAATGGCATCTTTGGAAATTCTTTGTCTCATAATGATATTGCAGTCCTCTTTTTTTTAACTTTACATATCCTTTGTGTACACGCGAACACACACACAATGTATTCTGGTTCTGTGTTTTTAATGGGATTCTTGGGGATGTGAACATGTGTGTCTCTGTATGCATTTCTTGTGCTTTTTCCTTTGGCACTTTTCATTCTATTTGTTTCATCCCATTCTGGACAATTTCTTTCTATTGTGTTTTATTTTATTATTATACCTTAGATGCCAGTTTGCTTTCTAATTAGAGACAAAAAAAAAAAAAAAAGACATGGATCCTAATTGGAAGGAAGGTGGAGAGGAGTGAGAGGAAGGAAAACTATAATTAGAATATTTTGAATGAAAATATATATTCAATAAAAAATTTTGTGGATCTCTTTATATATATATATATATATATATATATATATATATATATATGGCTATTCCTTTGCAAACAGTGTTATACAGGCTTAGCAGGTTATATTTCTACATAGTACAATATATCATAAGTGTTTTACCTTCGCAAAACACAACTTAATTTATCACATTTCATTCCTTGATATATTTTGTTTCATTCAATATACTAACAATTAATCTATTTGAAAACATAAATGTATTGACGGTGATTGTTCATATTCTTAATGTTAACTCTGAGTACTTAGAAGTTTTTGAAGAGTATCTAGATCAGCACCTGGACCAGGTATAAGGAGCTGGAGGAACAGCTTGTTGCACCAACACAAGGAACTGAGTTCAGATCCCCAGAATTCACATAAAAAGCAGAGCATGTAGTGCACCTCTGTCATTCCTGTACTGTGTAGACAGAGACAGGAGGACATCTACAGCTCACTGCAAATTAGTCTAGATAAGTAATGAACACCAGTTCCAGTAAAAGACTCTGCCTTAAAAGATAAAGTGCTTGGGGATAAAGAGTTACATGACTTTGGCCTATACACCAGCAAACCATGCACACAGTTATGTGCATCCCCCCCTCACATCCACATACATGTGTAACCCCCAAGCTTACACAATAACAAGACTGAAAACATCTACATTCAAATCACTTCTCTGCATAGCTGGGTATCTCGCTTCACAGTGAATTATTTACCTGCCATACTCTGCTTTCTCATCTGTAAAATTAAACGACCATGTAAGGCTTTGTTGGAAATTAAATACCTTAATAACTGAAATGAACTTAGTACAAGCTCTATCACATGTTTAAAACCTAGCACATGCTGAACATTAAGTGTTCATGAATAAGAACTATATGCTGCTTTCTTATATTTGCTAGTGTTTCCTGGACACATCTGAATGCAGGGGAGAAGATTTTCCAGATTCACTGCTTGAAAGTATACCTCTTGTTTTATTTATATGAAACATTTTTATTAAAAATTAGTATTGAGTTCTGGATAATGGCCTCAATCCCAAAAACACTATTACTACTTAGGAAGAAAGCATGGGAACACTTAAATTTTTTAGAGTCAATTATTCTTAAAGTAGAATTCTACTCTGGCAAAACTACAGCAAACTATATTCATAATTATAATAGTAGCCTTGTATGAAATAACTGTGCTGTGTGTTTTTAACACATAAACAGAATCAACCATGTAAAAGGAAGGAACTTTATTCATATAAGGTATCTCAGTCGCCCTCCATTCATTCATTCATTCATTCATTCATTCATCATCCGGTGAAAGTATATTTGGATGAAAACTTGAGGAGCAAGGAGACACTGGATCCTGTGAAGCCTGTAAGTACTCAGTCCCTTGAGTACTAGATACTGTGAATACAGGGTCAAATGTATATGAGATCCTATGAGTATTGAGTACTAATTATAAGGGGTGCTGTGAGTAGGAGTGACTGAGAGTAGACTTTTGGCATTACTGAATTCTACTTGTTGTGGGTCCTGGGATGTGAGCAGAATCATTATAGAGGCTCTGGAACTGGGAAAGGGGGTAATATTTGAAGTGTAAATACATAAGATATCCAATAAAAATGCAAAAAGGATTTAACCAAGTCTTAACTCTAATAGCAAAATGCGGAAATGGAAGAGTTTATGAATATTCTTCTTAAAAATATTTATTCATTTTGCATCACAATACCAGCCCCCTTTCTCCCAAGTACCCTCTTGAGCAGATATTACACTCATCCCAATCTGCCCTACTAGCACTACACACACACACACTAAAGTCAGTAAGACTGTCCCAGTTAGGAGAATTAATCCACAGGCAGGCAATCATTTTCAGGGATATCTCCCCATTCTTGTTGGAAGACCTTCATGAAGACCAAGCTGTGCCATCTGATATGGCTTGCTCTTTGGTTGGTGGTTCAGTTGGTCCTGGGAGCCCCGAAGGTAACTTCTGGTTAGTTGATTCTGTTGGTTTTCCTGTTTTCTTCAGGTCCTTCACTACTTCCCTCAACTCTTGCATAAGACTCCTCAAGCTCCATATAATGTTTCTCTGTGGGTCTCTGCATGTTTCCATCAGCTGCTGGGTGGACACTGTCAGAGGACAGTTATGCTAGGTTCCTGTCTATAAGCAAAACAAAGTATCATCAATAGTGTCAGGGGTTGATTCTTACCTATGGGGTAGGTCTCAGTTTGGGGCAGACATTGGCTGGCAATTTCTTCTTTCACTGTTGATCTTCATCCCTCCACATCTTGTAGGTAGGACACATTTTGGGTCAAAAGTTCTATGAGTGAGTTGCTGTACCTATCCCTTCACTGGAAGTCCTTCCTAGCTACAGGAAGGGATCACTTCAGAATCCATATCCCCCACTACTACGAGTCCCAAGCTAGAATCAACTCCATAGGCCCCCAGGGGCCTCCATCCATCTCAGCTATTGCACCCCCTCCACATCTGATGCCCCCTAATCCACTCCACTCCCTATTTCCTCTCCTACCAAGTTCATTCAATCCATTACCTCTGAGATCTCTTTTAGATCCCCTTCCGAGGAAGATTCAACCATCCTCCCTTGAGCCTTCCTGGCTATTTAGCTTCTTTGGGTCTGTTGATTATAGTGTA
Source organism: Rattus rattus (assembly GCF_011064425.1). NCBI lineage: Eukaryota > Metazoa > Chordata > Mammalia > Rodentia > Muridae > Rattus > Rattus rattus. Next base: position 21,715,037 of record NC_046167.1, read on the forward strand.
GTTAACCTGTACTTTATGGCTAAAGTCTACTTATATGTAAGTAACATACCATGCATGACATTTTGGGTCCATGTTACCTTATTCAGAATGTTCTCAAATTTCATCTATTTGCTTGCAAAATTCATGATGTCTTTATTTTGAATAGCTGAGTAATATTCCATTGGGTAAATGAGCCATATTCTTTTTATCTATTCTTCAATTGAAGGACATCTATCTTGGTTCCTGTTTCTGAATATTGCAAATGAAGCAGCTGTGAACATAGTTGAGCAGTGTCCTTGTGGAATGGTAGAGCATCTTTTGGATATATGCCCAGGAGTGGTAAAGCTGGGTCTTGAGGTAGAACTGTTCCCAATTTTCTGAAAAACTGAAACATTGATCTCCAGAGTGGTTGTACCAGTTTTTCCTCCTACCAGCAATGGAGGAGATTTTCCCATGCCCCATTCCTCATCAGCATGTGCTATCCTTTTAGTTTTTGGTCTTAGCCATTCTGATGGGTGTAATGTGGGATACCAGAACTCTTTTGATTTGCATGACCCTGATGACCAAGAATGCTAAACATTCTTTAAGTGCTTCTCAGACATTCAAGATTAGTCTGATGAGAATTCTGTTTAGTTCTGTACCCTATTTTAATTGGTTATTTAGTTCGTTGTTGCCTAACTTCTAGTTTTTTTTTTAACAGTTTGAATATTAGAGCTCTGTCAGATATAGGTTAGGGAAAGATCTTTTCCCAAACTGTAGGCAGTTGTTAGTCTTATTCACAGGTTTTTTTTTTTTGACTTACAGAAGTTTTACCACTTTATGAGGCCCTTATTAATTGTTGATCTCAAGGCCTGAGGTATTGGTGGCTTGTTCAGAAAGTTGTTTCCTGTACCAATGTGTTCAAGGCTATTCCCTACTTTCTCTTCTATTATATTTAGTGTATCTGGTTTTATGTTGAGGTCTTTGATCACTATGGACTTGAGTTTTGTGCAGGGTGATAAATATGGACCTATTTCCATTCTTCTACATGTAGACATCCATTTGGTCCACCACCATTTGCTCAAGATGCTGTCCCTTTTCCATTGTATGGTTTTGGCTTCTTTATTAAGAGTCCTTAGTACGTTTATTTCTAGGTCTTCAATTCAATTCCATTGATCAACCTGTCTGGTTCTTTTCCATTATCATACATTTCTTATTACTATAGCTCTGTTGTACAGCTTGAAATCAGTGATGGTGATACCCCCAGAAGTTATTTTATTTTTCACTATAATTTTAGCTATCCTAGAGGCTTTATATTTGTTTGTTTGTTTGTTTCTACACATAAAGCTAACAGTTGCTCTGTCAAGGTCTATAAAGAATTCTGTTGAAATTTTGATGGGACTTGCCTATGACACATCACAATTTACGGAACTGTAATTACAGCTTTCATACTATGGAGAGCTCAAATTTACTTATATAAATTTAAATATTCTATAGTCTCATTAAGATTTTTGAAGTCATTAATTTGTCTACATAGCATACTACAAAAGAGTACATCTTCATTGTTCTGCAGAAAATCTTCCCAATAGGGTGGGCTGATGTCAGGAATAATAAGACCATGGAATAACAACAGGAAAGACATAACAATAACAAGGAGCAATCTTAGATGAAGCTTCTTGGGGCCTTGCCTCAGTGCTCACCTATCAGAGACCATGCACTATTGTGGGCCATCTCCTCAACACCTCACTGGTTTTCCTTAGTCTTTCTGAGATGGTTCCTGACTAGATATTGACCTAGTATCCATGATCTCTCCAAGACTTTTTAACATGAATGGCTTTTTGTCAAAGGCTTTTGCAGCATCTAATGAGATGATCATGTGGGTTTTTTTCCTTTCAGCTTGTTTATATGATGGATTATGTTAACATATTTTCATATATTGAACTACTTCTGCATCCCTGAAATGAAGCCTACTTGATCATGGTGGATGATGTCTTTGATATGTTCTTAGAATCAGTTTGCAAGTACTTTATTGAGTAATTTTGCATTAATATGCGTAAGAGAAATTGGTCTAAAATTCTCTTTTTTGTTGAGTCTTTGTGGGGCTTAGGCATCAGGGTGACTGTGCCTCATAAAATGAGTTTGCAAAGTTTTTTCTGTTTATATTTTGTGGGATAATTTGAGAAGTATTCACAGCAGTAGTTTTCCTTTGAAGGTCTGCTATCATTAAAACCATCTGGCCTGTGGCCATTTTGGGTTGAGAGACTTTTAATGATTGCCTCTATTTCTCTAGGGGATATAGGAATATTCAAATAATTTTCCTGATCTTAATTTAACTTTGGTAATTGGTATCTGTCTAGAAGATCATCCATTTCATTTAGATTTTCCAATTTTGTGGAAGTTTTTGAACTAAGACCTCATGAATCTTTAAATTTCCTGTGTCCTTTATTATATTCCCTTTTCATCTCTGATTTTGTTCATTTGGATACTCTCTTTCTGTCTTTTAGTTTATTTGCCTAAGGTTTGACTATCTTGTTGATTTTCTTAAGGAATCAATTCTTGGTTTCATTGATTCTTTATATTGTTCTCTTTGTTTCTAATTGACGGATTTCAACCCTGAGTTTGGTTACTTCCAATGTCTCTTCCTCCTGGGTATTTTTTTCTAGAACCTTAATGTGTATTTTTAATTCATTCTTATGAGAACCTTCTTCAATTACTTTACCAAGGCACTCAGTACTATGAACTTTCCTCTTAGTACTGCTTCCATAGTGTCCCATAAATTTGGTATGTCTTCATTTTCATTTAATTCTAGAAAGTCTTTAATTTACTTTCTTTATTTCTTTCCCGACCCAGTGTTCATTGAGTACAGAGCTCCTTAGTTTCCAAAAGTATGTAGGCTTTCTGTTGTTAGGTCCAATTATATCATAACACCTGTTAGTTTCATTATTTCCCTCTTTAGTTTTTGTCTTGATGACCTGTTCATTGGTGAGAGTAGGGTGTTGAGGTCACCAATTATTAATTCATAAGGTTTGATGTGTGATTTAAGCTGTAGTAATGTTTTGTTGTTATTGTTGTTCTAAAAAGAATGTGGCCTTTGCATTTGGAACATATATGTTCAGATTTGAGATGTTCTCTTGATATGATCATCCCTATTTCTTTTGATTAATTTTGCTTGAAAATCTATTTTATTAGATATTAAAATGACTACTTCAGCTTGTTTCTTGGGTTGGTTTGCTTGGAAAACCATTTCCTAGCCCTTTACTCTGAGGTAATATCTATTTTTGTTGCTGAAATGTGTTTCTTATATACAACAGAATAGCGGATTCTGTTTAGGTATCCATTCTGTTAGCCTGTGTTCTTTTATTGGGGAACTGATTCTATTGATGTTGAGATATTAATAACCAATGATTGTTACTTCCTGTTATTTTTATGTTGTTGGTGGTTGAGTATGTATGTGTGTGTGTGTTTGTCTGTCTCTCTGTTTGCTATTGGTTTTAATAGTGTGAAATTTTTTATTTCTTGTCTTTTCTCATGTGTAGTTATCCTCATTGGGTTGGAATTTTATTTCTTGTTTCCTGTGTAGGGCTGGGTTAGTGGAAATTTGGTTTTGTCATGGAGTACCTTGGTTTCTCCATCTATGGTAATTGAGATTTTTGCTTGATATAGTAGTCTGCACTGACATCTGTGGTCTCTTAGGGTCTGAAAGACCTTTGCCTAGGCCCTTCTAGCATTTAGAGTCTAAGATCTGAAATCCAGTGTAATTCTGATAAGTATGCCTTTATGTATTACTTGGCTTTTTCCCTTGCAGCCTTTAAAATAATTTTTGTCTGTTTTCTACATTTAGTGTTTTGATTATTATGTAGCAGGATGATTTTCTTTTCTGGTCCAATCTATTGGTATTATATAAGCTTCATGAATGTTTATAGGCATCTTTCTTAGGTTAGGGACAGTTTTCTTCTATGATTTTTGTTGAAGATGTTTTCTGTGTCTTTGAGATGAGAGTGTTCTCCTTCTTCTATTCCTATTATTCTTAGGTTTGGTCATTTCATAGTGTTCCAAATTTCCTGGACATTTTGTGTGATGAACTTTTTAGATTTTGCATTTTTTGATCAATGTATCAATTTCTTGTATTTTCTATGCTTGAGTTTCTCTCTTCTATCTTTTCTGTTGGTGGTGCTTACACCTGTAGTTTCTGTTTTTTTTCCTAGGTTTTCTATCTCCAGTATTGCATTCGTTTTCTTTATTGTTTCTATTTCTATTTTCAGGTCTTGGACAATTTTACCTGTTTGAATGCATATTCCTGTATTTCCACAAGGGAGTCATTCATGCCCTCTTTAAATACCTCTAATATCTCTATAAGATTGGATTTAAGATCCTTTTCTTGTTCATGAGTTTCATTAGGATATCCAGAGTTTGCTGTAGTAGAATAGCTGTGCTCTGGTGGTGTCAAATGCTCTGGGTCTTTTTTTATTGTGTTCTGAGATATCCTTTAAGTATCTGTTTTCCCTGGTGCTGACTGGAGGATCCTGATGGCAGCAGGAATTCTCAGGAAGGCAGAGGGAGTCATGGACAAGATAATGAAGATCAGGGAACCTGACTCTGCTGGCATTGTCTCAGGTAGACCTCACTGACAGGTAATGGTGGTAGAATGTTTTAAGCTGGTAGTTCTCCAGTCCCCTAGAGGCTTTTTTTGCTGCCTGTGCTCCAGGAGACCAGACTGGCAGGGGATTAGTGGGACAGGTTTCCAAGCTTGGTATTCCTGGAGTCTAATGGGCCTCCAAAGGGAAGCAGGATGCTCTTGGAGTCCTGCAAGACTCCTTGGGATGGAATGGTAGGCACAGTGCCAGCTAATGGAGGTCAGGGGCTCATGTGCAACTCACGTCTGCCTGCTGTGCCCCAACATAGCAGCTTATTAATAATCTTAAGGCAGAGATTCTAAGTAGTTAACTCATCTGTAGTGAGATTTATGGCCAAAACCTAAATAGCTAGTTCAATGCAACCACCATGATTAAAGTTGCTTGGAAGGAAACATCAAAAGCACAAGAGGAAATTTCAAAAGCCTGAATTTTAAAGATCAGCACGAGGTATGGAGAGCACAGGTGAGGCACAGAAGCAGAACTGGCTCACTTATAAAAATGTCATTGTGCCATTTAATATTTTTCACATATTTAAAATAAACATATGCATTGTTGCCTATAATTTTAATCCATTAATATATTATTTGCATTAAAATTCCATAGAATAGGTACCTTAATCATCACTTCATGGTGAGAAAATAGAGACAGTCATTGTGTTTCACATCTCTATTCTAACATTTGTCAAACCAAGGCAGACGATCACTGAGAGTTCCACACCAACCTGGGGTATTTAGTAAGCTCTAACCCACATAGTGATTAAAGAGTGAGACCGTGTCGCAAAAGAAACAAGAAACAAGCCTATGATAAATGAAGAAGCAAGCAGGATCCTCATGTGCAAACAATTTGCTTCAGGAAACTTAGCTAATAGTAAAAGTACAGTTACAGGGATGGATTTAAAACACAACCTCCACCATCTAAGGGATGGTAATGAGTGGTAAATACATCTCTCAAAAATAAACTTTCTGTGTTAATTTTATGAAATATCTTGCTTAACTCTCTAACTACAAATACTAGCAGATTTTTGGCATGTTCTTCATACTTTTGATTATTACCTTGTCTATAAATTTAAATAAAAATAAAAGGTACTTACTCCCCCTAATAGTGTGGTGAGGATACAAAATGAAGTCATGTATTTTTAGGTGCTGCAAAAATTAGAACTGGGGCTGATTCAATAAAAAACATGTTTACCAAAAACTATAGGGGATGATTTCGAATACCCTGAACACATATAAAGCTTGATGTATGGGCATACATATAGAATTTCAGAACACCTATGGCAAATTGGGAAGTGAACATAGGAGACTCCTCAGGAGCTAGTTTACCATTGAGCCTAGTATATACAATAGCCAATAGCTAAGGAACCTGTCTTAAGAACAAAAGGGAGCACCCATGTTGTCTTCTGATTTCCACATGTACAGTGATACATCAGGCATATACCATCACACACACAACATCGATACACAGTGACACACACAAACACACACACACACGCACACACACACACACACACACACACACACACACACACAAATTGAAATAGCTGTTGTTTTGTCAGATGCCAACCACAGGATTGGGAAACTGGCTACCATTATTTTTTTAGATATATTTCTTTATTTACATTTCAAATGTTATTCCCTTTCCCAGTTTCCTGTCCGTAAGCACCTCCATCCCCTCCCCCATACGGGTGTTCCTCCCATCCACCCCCCCTTACCACCCTCCCAACATTCTCCTGCACTGAGGGTCCAACCTTGGTAGGACAAAGGACTTCCCCTTCCACTGCTCCCAACAAGGCTATTCTCTGCTACGTATGCAGTTGGAGCCCTGGGTCAGTCCATGTATAGTCTTTGGGTAGTGGTTTGGTCCCTGGAAGCTCTGGTTGGTTGGCATTGTTGTTTTTATGGCATTGCAAGCCCCTTCAGCTCTTTCTATCCTTCCTCTAATTCCTCCAAAGGGAGTCCTGTTCTCAGTCCAGTGGTTTGCTGCTAACATTGTCCTCTGTGTTGGACATGCTCTGGATGTGTCTCTCAAGAGAGATCTATATTCAGTCCCCTTCAGCATGCAGTTTTTAGCTTCATCAATCTTATCTAGTTTTGGTGGATATATATATGCCACATGTGGGGCAGGCTTTGAATGGCTGTTTCTTCAGTCACTGCTCTAAACATTGCCTCCATATCCCCTCCTATGGATACTTTTTTCCTCTTTGAAGAAGGAGTGGGAACATTCAAATTTTGGTCATCCTTCTTCTTGAGCTTCCTGTGGTCTGTGGATTGCATTTTGGGTAATTCAAGATTTTTGGCTAATATCCACTTATCAGTGAGTGCATACCAAGTGTGTTTTTCTGTGATTGAGTAACCTCACTCAGGATGATATTTTCTAGTTCATCCCACCTGCCTATAAATTTCATGAAGTCCTTGTTTTTGATAGCTGAGTAGTACTCCACTGGGTAGATGTACCACATTTTCTGTATCCATTCCTCTGTCGAAGGGCATCTGGGTTCTTTCCAGCTTCTGGATATCATAAATAAAGCTGTTACGAAATATTGTATGTTTTGGGTATATGCCCAGGAGATGTTTAGCTGGGTCCTCAGATACTGGAATGTCCAATTTTCTGGGAAACCTCCAGACTGATTTCCAGAGTGGTTGTACCAGTTTGCAATCCCACCAACAATGGAGGAGTGTTCCTCTTTCTCCACACCCTCGCCAGCATCTGCTGGCACCTGAGTTTTTTTATCTTATCCATTCTGACTGGTGTGAGGTAGAATCTCAGGGTTGTTTTGATTTGCATTTCCTTGATGACTAAGGAGGTTGAACATTCTTAAAACCTCCTTAATTCAACATAGTTGCTGTGAAAACCTGAAGACATGTGTTAAAATCCCTAGCATTCATGGAAAATGTCAGATGTGACCGTGTACGACTGTTATCCCAACACTGTCAGGCAGAGACAGACATATCCTAAAACTTCACTGGCCATACAGCCTAGCTTAGAGGGCAAGTTCCTGGTACATTGAAATTGAAAGCAAGCTTATTGTCTGATAGCAAAAAGACAATAGATTCTGCATTTGCAAACATCATGTACACCTATATGTATTTACCACACAATCACACACACACACAAACACACACACACACACAAACACACACACACACAAACTCACACACACACAAACTCACACATACACATACACACAGAGAGAGAGAGAGAGAGAGAGAGAGAGAGAGAGAGAGAGAAGTGATGATAGATTGCCAGTTATTTATTCATTTAATCAGCTAATGGCCACACATTACTTATTTGCAGAGTAAAAGTGTGGACTCTCTAGCAATGACACTAGCCACTAACAAATTTTCTAGGCTGCTTGAAATCCTCTGAAATGATGGCAGCAGTAACTCCATTTGGCATTTAAACATTTCTTTACCAGATAAAACCGAGGAGCTGTAAAGCTGGGCACTTAATCCTAAAATGGCATCAGAAGAGCACACATTCTGTCACAGCAGCCCCCAGAGTAGTGCAGATAAATACCTAACATGGTGAGGTATAGGTACCTGTCTAAACACTCATTCCTCTTGCCAAAGAGTAAAGAGCAAGGCTTACGTGCGGACTGTCTTTCCCAGGATTTCTTCTGAATTGCACCATTATTGAATGTTATATCATATGGATAAAATTTCCCACATCTATGTGCACTGAAGTTTTCACTTAATAATTCCTGTTTTCTAAACTTTCCAATGTCCTCCCATCTTTGCAAAATCACTGTGCTTTAATTAGCTGACAAATTAGTAATGTTTCATGAAGTTTCTCAATACATTCCAGACTTTTGCTAGCATATCCCTTACCCATTTATTCCCACCATCCTCTGTCCCCATCCCTACTTAAGCTTTTCCTTCCAAATAACACCATTCAATGTTTCTTACATCAACTATATTCTGCTATCTCCTTTTATTATATTTCATTGCAGTTGTAAGATCAGAGGTTCTCATTTAATTTCTTCATGCACACTTCGTTCTCATTGAACTTCACTATCACAAGCACTTTCATACTTGTATGTCAATTGTGGTGTGCTCCAAAATATTCGACCTGAATAAGAGTAGAAGCAAGAGTAAGAATTCACCATAAGGATGGAAACGAGTTCATCAGAGTCTCGTAGGGACAGAATGTGTCAGTCTCCCTCCTGAACAAATAGCTCATCTGTATTTTTACTAATGACCTTGTTATTTGGATTGAAAAAGATAATTGCAATTTCGAAGACTTCATAGGCTTAGCAGGGCTGTTTGGAGGGAGTGTGTATGGATTAAAATGTCCTTCTGGTTTTTAAGAGCACAATGCCAAATCCAGTTAAAAGTGGGATGAAAGCTTTTGTCCTCTACTGGTGAGAAATAAATCTGCTGGCTTTTAATCTCATCCATCAGAGCCAGGATTAAAATAAAAATAACCCAATGGGCTCTCTATCCAGTTTATTTGAAAACTTTGAGCATCTGTAGACAGATGATGGTAATGTATTTTATCCACGCGCTTTCCGCAGAGGAACAGCATGAATTGTAGAGATGCAAATGTGATAAGTGGGGAAGGATGCTTAAAGGAGAAGTAAAAGAACGCATACTTCACGATCCACTCCATATTTTGAGGTGGGACTGGCTCTTGGGTGAGTGGTTGAGCACTGTATTGCTTTCTAAAGCGTACATTTCACCTACAGTGCTTTCCCTTTTAGTCTCTGTGAATACATACAGGAGAGATGGTTGCGTTGAGAGCAGTAAAACGGTACTGAGAAGTGGCACAGACACCATCCCCTGTTAATGTGATAACTGCGTCTAGTTTCCATGCATAAAAAGGAGCTTGGAGATGAGGGCACGTCAAACCTGGCTTTATTTCTACCTAACACACCTTTATAAATCCTAAACATCATGGTATAAGAATCATATCATTCTCAAACTATTCGAGCAGTTTCTCCCATAATTAAGTAATCCAGGGATGTAGAATCTCAAAGGCCATAAAATGGCATTAATTCACACTGAGCATTAATATATAGAATTGCAATATTAATTACATTTATCTAGGGACCCATCACATTGTACCCTAAAATGTAAGGTGTGTGATAGTGTGTGATATCTTTTACCTAATAAAGATTCAGGAAAAGCAAGAAGAAGCATTAAAAAAGCAGCAGCATGCGATCCATCTCATTTTTTTTTAAAGAGCACAATCAATTTGATCTGTCTGAATTCCAAATTGCAATCCCTCCATCTTTTTCCTCAGACATGCGACTTTTTCTTCTGAATTTTATGTTTTCTAATCTACTTCTAACTAATTTAATCATAAGGTAGAAAAATATTATGGTTAACTATCTTTATAAATAGACCCTGATTTTTCTTCACTCATGATGAAACAAATCATATTGAAGGATTTAAAATCAAGATCCTAAAGGTTCAGTTTCAAAACACTTTTATCTATTTTTGGGGAATATTTAAAGTTTAATTCTGACTATCAGAAGATCAGAGTTGGTTTTTCTATATCCATGGTTCTTTTATAGATTTTCTTCTACCTCTGTAGATGGAATAAATGTGGTACGTGGTAGGGGTCGGGTTGAAAGGAGAAAGAAAGTACAATTAGGTAAAAAAGCATTTGTAGATATTCAAATTTAACCCATTTTCAAATTTTATTTAAAATACCCCACTATAACCCCAAAGAGAGATGTGACTTCTATTTCATGATACAAGTTTTAAATGCTTTCGGGGGCCAACAGGTTTTCTTAGATAATATAGAACTCACAACAAAAGACTGGATAGAAAAAGAATGTATTTTCATCATAATTCTTTTCCTTAAATAATGAATACATGTAACAGAGAGAGGGGGAAGGGGAGAGAGAGAGAGAGAGAGAGAGAGAGAGAGAGAGAGAGAGAGAGAGAGAGAGTATAGTATCTGGGAGAAAAAAAAAGTATCATGGAGAAAAAAGCCATGAGAAAGTCAGAAAAACCTTCCTTTCAACATTTTATATCATTACATCAATGATATAAAAATTAACTCACCTTTTATCTTACTTATTTTAGACATATTTCTGTTTTTCAGTGAAACAGTCTACACATCTGCCATTCATATTTAGTTTGATAATGTAATTTTAAAATATATTTCATAGCAAAAAGATTTCACTCTGATATTTTATGTTTTGTAGTGCAATACATTTTAAATGCTATCTCTCCAATGCTATTTGTTTTTTCATCTTGACATAGTGCTAGATTTATCATTAATAAAATGAAATGGCACATCTCTCAGTAATATATTTTACTTAAATTAACCTTACTAGTACAAGGATTCATGGCTATAATTCATCTCTCTGGTAAGTGAAATATTGGTAATTATGGATGATCACACCATTCTAATGGCCATCATATGAGTCCCTTATTTTAGTTGAAAAGATGTCTGAAAGGAATGACTATTATTTCCTTGGTTACTAAGCAATGGGCATGGAATGTGAGAAATACATATTTTTAAAATGAATAATTTTCTGAATGGCTAATTTTACCTAATAAGGTAAAATGTGTCCTTTAATTTTAAAGACTAATATAGAAGGTTTGTCACTATCTCATTATATATATCATACAGATGTATGCTTTCTTCTTTACTTAACTCTTTTTTATTGGATTTTTTAAAAATTTACATTATAAATGTTATTCCATTTCTCAGGTTCCTGGAAATAAGCCTGATAGCCTATTCCCCTCCCCTTCTTCTATAAGGGTGTTCCACTCCCCATCCATGCCCCTTTCATGGCCCTAGACATTCCCCTACACTGGAGGTCCAACCTTGGCAGGACCAAGGTCTTTTCCTTCCATTGGTGCCCAATAAGGTCTATCTCTGCTACATATGCAGCTGGAGTCATGGGTCAATCCATGCATAGTCTTTGAGTAATGGTTTTAGTCCCTAGAAGCTCTGATTGGTTGACATTGTTCTTAGTGGTTGCAAGCCCCTTCAGCTCTTTCAATCCTTTCTCTAATTTCTCCAATGAGGGTCTTGTTGTCAGTTCAGTGGTTTGTTACTAGCATTAGCCTGTGTATTTGACATGCTCTAACTATGTCTCTCACGAGACATCTATATCTGTTTCCTGTCAGCATGCCCTTCTTAGCTTTGTCTATCTTATCTAGTCTTGGTGGTTGTATATATATGGGCCACATGTTGGGGAGGCTCTGAATGGCCATTCCTTCAGTCTCTGCTCCAGAATTTGCCTCCATATCCCCTCCTAAGAATATTTTTGTTCCCTCTTTTAAGAAGGAGTGAAGCATCTGCACTTTGGTCATCCTTCTTCAGCCTCATGTGGTCTGTATACTCTCAGGTAATTCAAGCTTTTGGGCTAATATCCACTTATCAGTAAGTGGGTACCATGTGTCTTTTTCTGTGATTGTGTTACATCACTCAGGAAGATATTTTCTAGTTCAATCCATTTGCCTATGAACTTCATGAAATCATTGTTTTGATAGCTGAGTAGTACCCCATTGTGTATATGTACCACATTTTCTGTATCCATTCCTCTGTTGAAGGACATCTGGGTTCTTTTCAGCTTCTGGCTATTATAAATAAGGCTTCTATGAACATTGTAGAGCATGTGTCTTTGGTGTATGTTGGAGCATATTTTTTGGGTATATGCCCAAGAGAGGTGTAGCTGGGTCCTCAGATAATGGAATGTCAAATTTTCTGAGGAACCTCCAGACTGATTTCCAGAATGGTTGTACCAGTCTGCGATCCCACCAACAATGGAGGAGTGTTCCTCATTCTCCACATCCTTGCCAGCATTTGTTGTCACCTGAGTTTTTGATCTTAGCCATTCTGACTGGTGTGAAGTGGAATCTCAGGTTGTTTTGATTTGCATTACCCTGATGACTAAGGATGTTGAGCATTTTTTTAGGTACTTCTCAGCCATTCAATATTCCTCTTTGGTTATCTCTGTACCACATTTTTAATAGGGTTATTTGGCTCTCTGGCATCTAACTTCTTGAGTTCTTTATATAGTTTGGATATTAGCCCTCTATCAGATGTAAGATTTGTAAAGATCTTTTCCCAATCTGTTGGTTGCCATTTGGTTCTAACAACAGTGTCCTTTACCTTACAGAAGCTTTGAAGTTATGAGATCCCATTTGTTGATTCTTGATCTATGAGCATAGGCCATTGGTGTTTTGTTCAGGAAAATTTCCCCAGTGTCCATATGATCAAGACTCTTCCCCACTTTTTCTTATATTAATTTGAGTGTATCTGGTTTGATGTGGAGGTCCTTGATCCACTTGGACATAAGCTTTGTATGGGGCAATAAGAAGAGGTCATTTTGCATTCTTTTACATACTGACCACCAATTGGACCAGCACCATTTGTTGAAAATACTATCTTTTTTCCATTGGTTGGTTTTAGCTCCTTTGTCAAAGATCAAGTGACCATAGATGTCTGGGTTCATTTTGAGTTCTTCAGTTCTATTCCACTGATCTACCTGCCTGTCTCTGTGCCAATATCATACAGTTTTTATCACTATTGCTCTGTAATACTGTTTGAGGTCAGGGATGGTGATTCCTTCAAAGTTCTTTTATTGTTGAGTATAGTTTTCAATATCCTGGGTTTTTTGTTATTATAAATAAATTTGCAAGTTGCTCTTTCTAATTTTATGATGAATTGAGTTGGAATTTTGATGGGGATTGCATTGAATCTGTAGATTGCTTTTGGCAAAATGGCCATTTGTACTATGTTAATCCTGCCAATCCATGAGCATGGGAGGCCTTTCAATCTTAGAAGATATGCAATTTCTTTCTTCAGAGACTTGAAGATCTTGTCCTACAGATCTTTCACTTGCTTGGTTAAAGTCACACTGAGGTGTTCTAAATTCTTTGGGACTATTGTAAAGGGTGATATTTCCATAATTTCTATCTCATTCTGTTTTTCCTTTGAATAGAGCAAGGATACTGATTGGTTTGGGATAATTTTATACCCAGCCACTTTGCTAAAGTTGATTGTCCGGCTTAGTAGTTCTCTGGTGGAACTTTGGGGGTCAGGAAAGTATACTATTATATCATTTGCAAATAGTGATATTTTGATTTCTTCCTTTCCAATTTGTATCCTTTTGACCTCTTTTCATTGTCTGATTGCTCTGGCTAGAATTTTGAGTACTATATTGAATAACTAGTGAGAGAATAGGCAGCCTTGTCTAGTCCCTGATTTTAGTGGGATTGTTTCAAGTTTCTGTCCATTTAGTTTAATGTTAGCTACTGACTTGCTGTCTATTGCTTTTACTATGTTTATATATGGGCCTTGAATTCCTGATTATTCCAGGACTTTTATCATGAAACGTTTTTGAATTTTGTCAAATGCTTTCTCAGCATCTAATGAAATGATCATATGGTTTTTTTTTCTTTGAGTTTGTTTATATAGTAGATTACTTTGGTGGATTTCCATATATTGAACCATCGATGCATCTCTGGGATGAAGCCTACTTGATTATAATGGATGATCGTTTTGATGTGTTCTTGGATTTGGTTTGCGAGAATTTTATTGAGTATTTTTGTGTCAATATTCATAAGGAAAAATTGGTCTGGAGTTCTCTTTCTTTGCAGGGTCTTTGTCTGGTTTAGGTATAAGCATAATTGTGGTTCCATAGAAGGAATTGAGTAGTGCTCCATCTTCTTCTATTTTATAGAATAGTTTGACAGTATTGGTATGAGGTCTTCTATGAAGGTCTCATAGAATCCTGCACTAAACCCATCTGGTCTTGGGCTTTTATTGGTTGGAAGACTTTTAATAACTACTTCTATTTCTTTAGGAGTTCTGGGGTTGTTTAGATGGTTTATTTGTTCCCTGATTTAACTTTGGTACCTGATATTTGTCTAGAAAATTGTCCATTTCCTCCAGATTTTCCAGTTTTATTGAATATAGGCTTTTTCTGATGATTCTTTGCATTTCCTCAGATTTCATTGTTATGTCTCACTTTTCATTTCTGATTTTGTTAATTTTGATACACTCTCTGTGCCCTCAGATTAGTATGGCTAAGGGTTTTTCTATCTTCTTGATTTTCTCAAAGAACCAGCTCCTGGTTTTGTTGATTTTTTGTATAGTTCTTTTTGTTTCTACTTAGTTGATTTCAGCCCTGAGGTGGTTACTTCCTGCCTTCTATTCCTCTTGCGTGTGCTTCCTTTTTTTTGTTCTAGAGCTTTTAGGTGGGCTGTCAAGCTGCTGATGTATTCTCTCTCTCTCTCTCTCTCTCTCTCTCTCTCTCTTTCTCTCTCTCTCTCTCTCTCTCTGCAGCCACGCAGAGCTATAATTTTTTTCTCTTAGAACTGCTTTCATTGTGTCCCATAAGTTTGAGTATGTTGTACCTTCATTTTCATTATTTCTAAGAAGTCTTTAATTTCTTTCTTTATTTCTTCCTTGACCAAATTATCATTGAGTAGAGCATTGTTCAAGTTCCATGTATATATGAGCTTTCTGTCGTTTTTGTTTTTATTGAAGAACAACCTTAGTCCGTGGTAATCTGATAGGATACATGGTATTATTTCTATCTTCCTGTATCTGTTGAGGCCTGTTTTGTGACTGATTATATGGTCAATTTTGGAGAAGGTACCATGAGGAGCTGAGAAGGTGTATCCTTTTGTTTTAGGATGAAATTTTCTATAAATATTTGTTACATCCATTTAGTTCATAACTTCTGTTAGTTTCTCTATGTTCTGTTTAATTTCTGTTTCCATGATCTGTTGATTGATGAGAGTGGGTTATTGAAATCTCATACTATTATTGTGTGAAGTACAATGTTTGATTTGTGTTTTGGTAAAGTTTCTTTTATGAATGTTGGTACCCTTGCGTTTGGAGCATAGATATTTAGGATTGAGAGTTCATCTTGGTGGATTTTTCCTTTGATGAATATAAAGTGTCCTTCCTTATCTTTTTTTCAGAAAAAAAGATAAAGAAAGTTGATTTTATTAGATATTAGAATAGCTACTCCAGCTTGTTTCATTGGACCATTTACTTGGAAAGTTGTTTTCCAACCTCTTACTCTGAGGTAGTGTCTGTCTTTGTCTCTGAGTTGTATTTCCTGTATGCAGCAAAATTCTGGGTCCTCTTTATGCATGCATCTGTTAGTTTATGTCTGTTTATTGAGAAGTTGAGTCCATTGATATTAAGAGATATTAAGGAATAGTGATTTTTGCTTCCTGTTATTTTTGTTGTTAGAGGTGGAATTATATTTGTGTCTCTCTTCTTTTGGTTTCATTGCAAGGAGATTACTTTCTTGCTTTTTCTAGGGTGTAGTTTCCCTCCTTGTGTTGGTGTTTTCCATCTGTTATCCTTTGTAGGTCCAGATTTGTAGAAAGATATTATGTAAATTTGGTTTTGTCACAGAATATCTTGTTTTCTCCATCTATGTTAATTGAGAGTTTTGCTGGATATAGTAGCCTGGGCTGACATTTTTGTTCTCTTAGGGTCTGTATGACATCTGCACAGGATCTTCTGGCTTTCATAATCTCTGGTGAAAAGTCTGATGTAATTGTGATAGGTCTGCCTTTATATGTTACTTGACATTTTTCCCTTAGTGCCTTAATATTCTTTCTTTGTTTTGTGCATTTGGTGATGGGAGGAATTTCTTTTCTGGTCCAATCTATTTGGAGTTCTTTAGGCTTCTTGTATGTTTATGGGCATCTCTTTCTTTAGGTTAGGAATGTTTTCTTTTATAATTTTGTCGAAGATATTTATTCTCCGTTTAAGTGGGAGTCTTCATTCTCTTCTATACCTATTATCCTTAGGTTTGATCTTCTCATTGTGTCCTGGATTTCCTGGATGTTCTGGGCTAGGAGATTTTTGTGTTTTACATTATCTTTGACGTTTGTGTCAAGTTTTCGATAGTATCTTCTGCCTCTGAGATTCTCTCTTCTATTTCTTGTATTCTGCTAGTGATGCTGTGTCTACGACTCCTGATCTCTAACATAGGGTTCTATCTCCAGAGTTGTATCCCTTTGTGCTTTCTTTATTGCTTTTATTTCTATTTTTTAAATCCTGGATGGTTTTGTTCAATTGCTTCACATGTTTGGTTGTGTTTTCTTGTAATTCTTTAAGGGATTTTTGTGTATCCTTTTTGTTTTCCTACTTACTTATTTGTGTTGTCCTGTATTTCTTTAATGGGGTTATTTATGTCCTTCTTAAAGTCCTCCATCATCATCATAAAATGTGATTTTATATCTAAATATATATCTATGCTTTCTTTTCTGGTGTGTTTGGATATCCAGTATTCATTTTGGTGGGAGAGCTGGGCTCTGATGATGCCAAGTAGTCATGGTTTCTGTTACTTAGGTTCCTGTGCTTGCCTCTTGCCATCAGGTTGCCTCTGGTGTTAGCTTGTCTTGCTGTCTCTGACAGTGGCTTGACCCTCCTGTAAGCCTGTGTGTCAGCACTCCTGTAGACCTGTTTTCTTTCAGCTGGATCTGGGTACTGAGAGCTCTGCTCTCAGGTGTGTAGGTACTCCTGGAGACTGACTTTCAGTTCTTGAGGCAGGCAGAAACCCAAGCGATCCTGCCCCTGACTGCTCCTAAGTCCCAGTGCCCAAGGGGCACAGAGGGCCCTTGGGGATTTCCTCTTGGTTTGGGAATGTGGGCAGAGAGCAGTCTCCTCTGTGTTCTCAGGAGTCTCCATACTTCTGAGGGTCCAGCTCTCTCCCCCATGGGATTTGGGTGCAGGGAGCTGTGTTACCAGTTCAGTTCAGTTCTGGGCTCAGGCTGGACCCAGCAGGTTCCTGCAGCTGACTACTCCTATATTCCTGTATTCAGAGACACTACGCAGTTTCATCTTGGGCCAGTGATGTGGGAGAGGTGGGCAGAAGCAGCAGTCTGTCCTGTGGTCTCAGGACTATCTGAATGTCGTGGTATTCAGCTTTCTTCCCCATGGGATTTGGATGCAGGGAGCTGTTGGATCAGTTCAGGTCAGTTCCGGGCACAGCCGGAAACCAGAAGCATCCTGTCCTAGACAACTTCTGCCTTTGAGTGCCCTGAGTCCAACAGGCAAGCCACTTGTAGCAGAGAAGTTGGTCTTACCTCTACTCTCAAGTGTTTAGTTGCTCCTGGCAAATAGCTTACAGCTCTCAGCACAGGCAGAAACCCAAAGTGTCCTGCCCCTGACCATGGGCACACATAGCACTAGGCAATTTCCTCTTGGGTGGAGAATGTGGGCAGAGAACTGTCATTTCTGAGTTCTCAGGGGTGTCTGCAACTCTGAGGGTCCAGCTCTCTCCCCACAGGACTTGGTTGCAGGGAGCCGTGTGACTTGTTTACTTAACTCTTTAATGCCATGTGTAATATTATTATTCTCTTCTACATATTTCTGTGAATGAAAATGGTTATTATGTTTGATAACATCAGAACACTTTATTATATAATCAGAGTTTCTACACTATAATTGTTATTTTTGTTTCCCTAGTAAAAACTGGACCTAGAGCTTTGTATTTGTTCATTTTTGGTTACAGTGATAAAATATCTTGACAAAAGCACCTAAGCAAGAAAATGTTCAAACTGACTCGCTTTTCCAGGGTGCAGCCCATCATTGCAGGAAAGCTATGGCATTCGGGGCATGATGGAGCTGATCACATTACACTGACAATCAATACGGAGATAACAATACATGCTTATGTTCTACCTCCTCTATTCCGTCTGGGATTTCAACCAAATGATGGGTATCACTCACAGTGGGCCTGTCTCCCTTTTCAAATAACCCAAGCCAAATAATAACTCACACTGATGCCCAGAGGCAGATTGCTCAGGAGACTTTAGATTCCATCAAGCTGACAATTAAGTTTAAACCACCATAGACTTTCGGCAAGCTAGCTAAGGATTCTCCTCCTTCTGCTCTCTCTCTACTTTGGGTTTTGCTGTTGTTGATTGGTTTGGGGGTATTTTTGTTTTTGTTTTTTGTTTTGTTTTGTTTTGTTTTTGAGACAAGGTCTCATCCTGTATCAGTTTCCTGAATAGCTATAATTACTATTTTTGCTTCTTCCCATGACGTTGCAAAGAAATAGTGTTTCTTTGTCCTCTCAGATCTTATGTATGCTTGATTTTTCAGCCTCAAATCTAATTAAGATTTTCATTTCTGGGTCTGTGTTCTGATAAAAGTTATTGTTGGTCATGAAACTGCTTAATTTCCAATTCTCCGTTGAATTGTCTTCAGAGCATTTTTTCTTCTCAGAAATCATCAGTGTCTAAATATGCACAGGTTGAGCATGGACGTTTGCTAGTGTCCTTATCCATCCGCCATAAGTAATATTTGGGTATATAGTGAACCCTGTAAGCACTTGGGTCATAAGTGAGGTATTCTCATATGGAAATGTAGCCCAAAAGGAAAAGAAATTGAATGCTAGAAGTGGATCTTTTCTACAATCTGAAAGCAAGGAAAACACTGTATTTAGTCAGGTATTTATACCCCTGAATTTTTTAAGTTAAGACCAATTGGGCATTAAAAACAAGTTTGTAATAATTATTGAATAACCACAAAGGCAAGTTCTGATTTAATCTTTCACGTTTTCACTCAGAGGTAAAGTTTAATTGTGTATCTAATTTACCATGTGTTTTATGAGCAAAGGTGTGTGACTAACTTTCAAGTTTCAGTATAAAGAGAAAGCAGACAGCCACCATCTGATATCGTTAAAGACGTTAGCTCCAGGAAAGGGAGACCTGTTGCATTTTATTGGAAAGCTTAAGCAAGCCCTACTGGCAAGAACTCACCTATGGAAAGCTCCATCTTATGAAAATGTAGTCATTTGAAAGGGGAAATCCTGAAATGAGATTCCTGCTGAATAGGTTCAAAATATCTGGCAAAGAAATTGTTTCCTTATACTGAATATGCAATATAATTATGGTCCAAGTGGACCACTATCCATCCTAAAATGGCATAAGAAGTTGACAGCACTATTGTTTCTATGGTACTGGTTTTCTAGGCAGGAAATAATGCAGAATTGGGAAGGTCATACAAATCTTTGAGTTCACTTTTATAAAGTTGTTGAGCCCAGGCAATGTGTGGTAAGAGTTCCCAAATTTGTCCTTGAGATGTCAGCATATGTAGCTGTGAAGGTGATGGCTAAGTTTTAGTGGAAATTTCAGAATGATGGAGATGCTAGAACCATGAAATGTTCAGGAAAGAAATCTGGGGACATGGAGTACAGTCAGTCTAGAAGGCTATGTATCCTGAAAATAACAAAGCTATCAGGTTACCCACATTTTTAGGGCCCAAAAGACTTTATTGAGAGCCTCAATTTATGGACATTGAATTGTAGACTTTGCCATTTGTTCTGCTATGTTTCAGTTTTGGTTTGGTCCCATACTTCTTCTTGATGCTGTGATATACACAAGATTGCATGCATGCCCCTGACATAAACATAATAAGTAAAAGTGACAAAAATTTTGAAACTCATTATATACAGAAACTAATATAACTAAATCTGCATATAAAATTACAAGCTCAGCTCAAGTAAATGAAAAATAAATAATAATTATGTTTAGCAGTCTATTTATAACACACTGTGGAAAGCACTGTATAAATTGATCTCACAAATAAGATACAAATAATAGGTATCATAATACCTTTATGGAGATTGTAAACTTACAAGGAAAACAGCATGATCACTATGGGAATTTCCAGGGAAAACAATCTCTTATCTGCCTCTAACTGGTTAAAATAGATTTTGTAGACAAAATAAACCTGATGTCTCTGTAAGACAGAAAATTCTGGTAAAGTTAATTTCTTTCACTATTTAGTTTCTTACACCATCCAGATGTCTTTAACCACAAGCTTGGATAGAAAAGACATCAACATTCAACCCAACTGTAGGTTCTATCTACTACTACAATACTGAATTTCCTAGATGATATACCTTTTTTTACATGCCTATTCATTGTTCTTTTACTGTGAAGAGACACCATGACCACAGCAGCTCTTATAATGGGAAGCATTTAGCTGGGGTCTTGCTTATAGTTTCAAATGCTTAGATCATTATCATCATGACAGGAAGCAAGCCAGGTGCATGATGGTGAGGACTTAGTAGAGAGCTACATCCTGATCTGCAAGTAGAGAGAATATCTACAGATATAAATATCTATATTTAAATCTGGCATGGAGTTTTGCAAACTCAAAACCCACCCCCAATGACACATTGCTTCCAGCAAGGCCATCCCTTCCAATCCATTTAAATGTTTCCACTTATTGGTAACTAAGCATTCAAATAAATGAGTCTATAGGCCATTCTTAGTCAAATCCCCACATGTGACATGGAGGGTTTAACAGTATTCAATTATGTTCTGATTGGATTTGATTCACAATGTATGCCTGCAGTGTAGAACTGGACTAAAACCCAAGTCTATGAAGATGATATGATTATTGGGCACATACACTATTGATATTCTGACAAATGGTCATGTAGCTAAACTACCTGTTAAAGATTTATATTTATATTTATATCTATTGTTTTAATTAGCATTACTATTGCGGTGATGAAACATCATGACCAAAGCAGTTTAGGAAGTGTGTGCTATTTCCACATTATTACAGTATATCATCAAAGGAAGACAGCACTCAAACTCAAGCAAAGCAGGGACCTTGAGGCAGGAGCTGATGCAGAGTCGATGGAAGAGTGATGTTTATTGATTTTCTTCATATGACTTGCTCAGCCTGCTTTCTTATAGAACCCAAGACTACTAGCCCAACCTTCCCCTATAAATCACTAATTAAGAAGATGTTCTACAGGTTTGCCTACGGCTCAACCTTATGGAGGAATTTTCTCAATTGAGCCTTCCTCCTCTTTGATGATTCTAGTATATAACATTGACATAAAAGTAACCAGTTCACCTACACAGTGATGAAGCCTTCATCAGAGAAGCCTCCTTTAGCAGTGAGTGATGATCAAAATCGGGTCCCTTCACTGGTCAACATGCTGAGAATAAATGATACCTAGTTGTTCTACTGTGACAAAGGTCACCTTCCTGAGGTCTAGGAAACATTGCAGGTAGAGGGACATAAAAAGACCATGAAACTGAAGGATATAGGAAGTGTAGTGGGACTCTCTAACCTAAATATGACATAACCACTGTAATCATGGAAATATAGCAACTATGACTTCCTGCATACACTGCATAGAGGAAAAGAACAAGATAAGCAGGAGGGGAAATAGTTAGGAAGATGAGGAAGTCAGTGAGAGTGGAAGGGAATGAAAACAGAAGTGAGTGGTAGATACTATCACAGTGCATTGTATACACATACAGTACTATAAAAAGTAAAAAAATAAAACTAATGAACATATGTAGGCCAATTCATGTGACTTTATAGGCATTGTCTGCACCTCATAAATAAATAATACTTCCAAGGCAGTGCTCACACTAATCTCAACTGAGTGTCAGGAAGTTATCAAAAATATAAGAGAGATGAGGCATCATTACGGTATTCCATCAATCACTCAGCAATAACATAACATGGTTTCAATGTGGTAAGGCATATATATTGTTTTGTGATAATGAATTTCTCTGATTAGTATAAGAGTCTGCATGGACGTGAAAATGCCAAATGGGAAAATTTTTCTAGATTAACGTTTCCTTCTGCAGATTGTAATGATCAAAAATTGCCATTTAGGTGTTGATTTATGGTTTTATAATTAGCAAACTTTGTAAAATAGACTTCCTATGGTGGTTAATGTATGGCAACCATTGATCACAGACAAACATTTTACAATCAAAAAATATTATGATAGGCCAAATTAGTTACTTTCATCTTTAGGAACTAACTGCTGAAAAGAATTGGCTTAAAAGAGAAAGTATGTTGATGTTGATGTTCATGGTCCATGGTCTCACCAGATACCATGTGGAAATCCATGGTCCATTCTCCTGCTGACTGTAAAGGACAAGGAAGCTTATTCTGTCGTGGTATTAATGGTTGCAGGCTCACAGTTGAGAAAGAGAGATATAGGAAGCTTTTGTGACAATGTCTACTCCTATTCGTCCAAAAAATCCACTAACCTAGAAAGGAAGACATTGACGAGCCTTGTAAAAATTGTGGTAAGCATGCTGAAGTTCCCTACAATAGATTGTTGTTTGTTGAGGCAGGGGTAGGAAAGGACTCATTTCTCTTTCAAGTGGCTGGTCACTGGAAGCTTGGACATGCTAAATGAACAACTATATGAACAATACAAATTGGACTTATTGGCTTTTTGTTTTTGTTTTTGTTTTGGTTTGGTTTTTGGTTTTGGGGTTTTTTGTTGTTGTTTTGGTTTGTTTTTTTTTTTTTTTTTTTTTTGGTTTTTTTTCTGGGGGGGCCACAAGAGCCAGCAGGCAGATCTGGAAGCATTGGGAAGTAACAGTGATAAGGATGTATTATGTGATGTTGCCAAATAACCAATAAAAAGGTTATGTTAAAGGAAAAAAAGAGAAAGTATTTCCAGTCACCTGTTGATGGGAGGTATAGTCAATCACAGCAGGGAAAGCATGATGACAAATGGCTTCTTTGATGACAGAAGTACATTTACATTTTACACCAAAATGCTTATATCATAGTCCAATCCTGAAGCAGCACAGGGTGAGCAGGAACCAAATGAACAGGAACCTTAAAATGCTATCATTGCTTCCATAAGGAAAACATTGAAAATTCTGTTGAAATATAAGAAAAAGCCAGTTCTGAGATCCAGGGTTATTTCAAGATACGCTTACACATACACAAACACATTTTAATACTGAGCATGAAACACATGCTAGTGAACAGAGATAGTGTTGACAGTGAATAGGTTCTCTGGTGCTATAGAGATGGAGATTGACCATTGATTTTCTTCTCCAGCTTATTTATTGGCTGACAGCTTTACCTTGTTTCTGGGGTTTTTATGCATGAATGAGGGGTTCCTGAAACCTCCTTTTACATGAATGCCCAAGATGCCAATGATCTGTGACATCACTGGTAGTCAGCACAAGGCATGGCTTCTGTCTTGTCGAGCATGTCTAAGATCAGTTAGAGATCATTGTCTATTTCCAAGGCACGACTTCCATCACTGCCATGATGATTGTTGTGGTGGTTCATAGGTGTCATATCTGGATAAGAGTGTTAGTTGCTTCCTTCCTTTGAAGCTTCTTGCCTTTTCATACAATGAAATCTAGTTTTCTGAGAGAAGATATTCAGGTCAATTCCAGACCTCTGGACTCTGTCTTAGAAGTCAATCAAGAGTATCTTCAGCAATGGGGACTTATTTATTTTATTTTTAATGAATTATTTTTATTTGTTTACATTCCAAATGTTGCTCCCACTCCTGTTTTTCTTCTAAGAGCACTTTACCCCATTCGCCTCCCCTTTGCCTTTAACAAGCTGTCCCCCACCCCCAATCACCCCCCATTTTCTGGGGAATCAAGTCTCTACAGCATTAGCTGCATTCTCTCCCACTGAGGCCAGACACAGCAGTCCTCTGCTTCATAAGTGCTGGAGTCCTCAGACCAGCCCGGGTATGCTCTTTGGTTGGTGGCTTAGTCCCTTTGAGCTCTCAGGGGTTCAGGTTAGTTGACACTCTTGGTCTTCCTATTGGGTTGTCATCCACTTCAGCTCCTTTAATCCTCTCCCTAACTCTATCATAGGGGGCCAATAGTTAGTTGTAATGCAAACTGGGACTTACTTTTTACGTCTAAATGATGATCGAGGGCAATAGCAATAGACTGTACATTTGAGGGTCCTAGATGACCATGGCCGAAAGATGGCTTCTCATGTTGGGGCTGCGGTTTGTGCTACATGGTCTTTGGCTCATGGAGGGAACATTTTCAGCCCTAATAAAAAATTACTTAAATAGAGGTGCGCACACACACACACACACACACACACACACACACACACACACACGCTTACATGTATCATATGGTTTTAGATAGTAAATAGCATGATTCTTTATGAATTTCTCAGACATGTTTTATGTTATTTTACTCCTCTTTCACCTTCTTCTGAATTTATCTTCCATTCCTAATTAAGGCCCTACTTTTAATGATTTCCCCAATCAGGTCACAGGCATGTGCACTTCCATTTTCTCTAGTTCCCCAACATCCCCTCTCTGGCAATGGTCCCTATTACTTTCTTGGCTTCTGCAGTTACTCTAGAATATGTATTTATGTATGATTATTTGGAGTTAGGAGCCTCTAATAAGAGAATGCATGCAGTATTTGTGCTTCTGTTACCTGAGTGTCTTACCTCACTTGCTCACTTAGGGATCTTTTTATTTTGTAGGTTTCTTTTTTGTTCTTTATTCACTTTATATCCTGTTGACTGCCCTCCTCCTGGGCAACCTACCCCCCCCCCCCCGCGCGTATCCTCCTACCCTGACACTTCAAGTCTCTGTGAGGCTATGCACTTTTTCTCCCACTGAGTCCAGACAAGGCAGTCCAGCTAGAAGAACATATCCCACAGACAGGCAAGAGCTTTTGGGATAGCCCCTATTCCAGCTGTTCAGGATCCACATGAAGACCAAGGTACATATCTACTGTTTATATGCCGGAAGGCCTAGGTTCAGCCTACATATGTTTTTGGTTGGTAGTTCAGACTCTGAGAATCCCAAGGGTCCAGGTTAGTTGACTCTGTTTGTCTTCTTATTGAGTTCCTATCCCCTTCAGGACTCAAAATCCTTCCTCCTAGTCTTCCATAAGAGTCCCCAAGCTCCATCCACTGGATGTGAGTGTCTATATCTGTCTGAGTTCGTTTCTGAGTGGAGCCTCTCAAAGGACAACTTACTCCTGTCAGCAAGCATAACAAAGTGCCATTAATAGTATTAGGGATTGGTGCTTGCCCATGGGGTGAGTCTCAAGTTGGGCCAGTTATTGGTTGACCACTCCCTCAGACTTTGTTCTATCCCCTGTGCCTGCTTTTCCTGCAGACAGGATAAATTTTGACTGGAAAGTTTTATGGGTGGGTTGGTGAATTTTTTTAAATAAAATGTAAGTAGAAAGAATAGTCACTAAAAAAAAGTAACACACTTTTAACTATCAATCACTAAAATAACATATGCCATTTGAGATCTCTGACAAGTGTTTAAGAAGCACATGAATAACCGTCATGTAGTATTCTCTGAGTTTTATTTTCTTTCTCCATTTTCCGATTCTAAGTATATTGAGCCTACTATGCAGCTTTGCATTACTATTTCAAAGCAATCAGAATTACAAAGAGAAAAATTCTAAAAGAATACAAACAAAAGCATAAATATCCACCAGGATTGTTGAGTGCAATGTAATCCTTTTAAAATACAAAACTCTTGTGAAACATAAATTAACACTCAGACCAGCTATTTTTGCTGAAAGAAAAACAAACAAACAAACAAAAAACCCCAAAGTCTCCGTTTTTATTTAAACCTAAATAATGCTTCCTCAGCAGAAATTCAAGTACTCTAGCATAGATAGAATGATGGTTACTTGCTTTTATTTTATTTAATGACTACCTCAAACTCAAAAGGGCATTTCTTTTCCAGTTGGACTCATGGTACAACGAGAATTGCTTACCTGTTATCCCTCTAACAAATTTGACCCATGACAGTTTACGTAGGATAATAAGAGCTGGTGACACTGACTCAGCTCTGCGTGGTTTTTCTCCCAAGTGTGATTAAAGAAGTGATTGCCTGCCAAATGGGATGGCTTCTGACTGAGCCAGCTAATATGAGAGATGTATTAAATTAGTATTATCTGTTACTATCACCTTCTCTCAGGAAATAGAAAGGTCTTTGGGGATTATTCATGGTACTGTTTTAATAACTCTCCTATAGCTTGGCTGATGTGTGGTCATTAAAAATTTTATAGGGGGTGATTATACTGGAAGTGGATTTTTTGAATAGATAGGGGACTTATAAAATGTTCTCTTTTCTTAAAAGATACTTTGAAAATCTTTCCAAAACAGTAATTTGACCCACAGTGTGTAGAAAATCAGCCCAGGCTCCATCTTTAAGGTCAAGCAAATAGATGATAAAACAGGGAAAGCAGAAGAGTTGAGACAGATTTTCTTTCCTGTTGGCTCTGATGTCCTTGAGGATAAGCCAGTGTCACACAAAAATATATAAGTGTCATAAGAAATAGCTAGAAGCACGAGATCTAATAACTATGCCATGAGCACAGGACCTGGGATGAATAGTTTTCAACTACTTGAAAATAATAGAATATTCAGGATTTGAGGCAAGGGTCAGTTGTTGGTGCTGCGACAGATATGTCTGGAGCAGAGAGAGTTACTTTTGAGGTCATTAGTATTTTGGCAAAAAGCATTGGGCTGCATGTAATTGGTTCTGCTTTTCTGGGTAGTTATCTGAAGAAGGCATTCACATAAACACATTCTTGAATCTTTGTATTCTTGCCTAGATCCCTTCCAAACCTATAAACTCATGATCTCTTCTTTTTTTATTTATAAAGCCAAAAACTAAATGATAAAACTAGAAAGAAGTGTATTTGCATCATATAATTAATGACTGAAAAACAAGAAACGCTGAATTAAAATGTGCCAATGGTATTAAAATGTAAGCTGTTGTAGACACAGTATTTGTAAATGAAAGGAGACAGATGAATTGTCCTCTGGGTTGAAAACTGTCCTGATGTTTTGTAATAATGAGCTATCAACAGGTGCACTGTAGCACATTTCCTGGAAATGCCAAAGGAGAAGAGGGATGGTCACCAAATATCATGCATCACCCTCTAGAAACCATCTGCTATTTTATTCAAAATAGAATCACATCTGTTCCAGAATTCTTCAATTTTTTTTCATGCCCATCAAGAAACTGAGTGTTTTCCTTACCAGGTCATTCCTGAAAACTAAAAAAAAAAATTAATGAAATTTAACTATAGTTATACAATGCCATCACTTCATATGTTCCTGAATTTAAAATTCATTGCCATTTGCAAATTTCAGTATGAAATTCCTTGTTGGAATATTCTTGGTAAGGTAAATTTCCCCATGCATAAAAATAAAAGTCCATAGTGTTTAAAGTATATAACTGAATTTTTTTCATGTATGTATATCAAATAATGGGGTGACTTTGTCTGTTGCTGTGATAGACAAACACTTGATAAAAAACAACTGAGAGAGAAAGTTTTTATTCTGATGACCATCTCTGGATAAGTTCATTATGGTGGCAAAATAAAGAGAGAAACAGAAACCAGTGAGTATTTGCTAGCTGACAGCTTGATTTCCCTGTTTTATAGAGCCTGGATTCCCTGCCAAGGATCTAGTTCTCTCCAAAGTCAGTGTGTGCCCCCTACTTAATTAACTTAACCAAGATAGTAATAAGAGTCCTACCTCCCCGATGATATTGGATTCTGCCAAGTTGACAACACTAGCCATCACAGAACTGTTTCTTGCCTTCTGTAAAAGACATTTAAAATACATCTGTAGCTCCTCTTCTCTCTACATTTTAGCATGAACTCCAAAATAGACAAAACTGGCTCCAGGAAGAACTCATTAAAGCTGTATCATTGACCCAAGTGTTATAAGAATGTAACCAGCTAAGCTCCTCCACGAACAGCCAACCTTTCTGATATGATAGGCATGGCTTCCTTTTCTTATGAAATAATGTTGCAAAGATTTATTGAATATAGGTCATTTAAAAGACACTGAAATGACTATTTAAATCGGGTGAAGTGCAGGAAGGACTTAATCAGAGAGGACATTTAGTGACTCAACCCCGCTTCCATCTCAGGAGTGTGCACGAACCATGTGAAGAGCACATCGAGCAAATCCCAAAGATGAAGCAGAGAACAATGATTTAGGGACCAGGGTACAATGAGCTTTTAGATGAAATGAGATATGGAGATAGACTGACTGGTGGTTGATCTCCTTAGGATATTTTTAATCCTAGAGAACTAGTAACCGACTAGGTCCAGAAAACACGTGGGACAATAAAATATTTTTAAAAATAGAAACATGAGGTTATCTAGGCTGGCAACAACATTTAAGGATGGTCTGCCTTGCAGTCTGTTGCTCACTTTGGAGTCTTTTAGGGAAAGGTATTGCTTATTAATTTTTTTAAGCATGGCTTCTTTCTGTAGCTCAGGCTTCTCAGAAACTCACTGGGTAGCTCAGATTGCTCTGATTAAGAATCCCCTGCTTCTGGGTCTAAATTACAGCATTACAAGCATATGCCACAGTGCCCAACACCAGACTTTATTCTTGACTCAAAAAAGGTAATTATCATGTGGTCAGTCATTGTCTTAATGTTTGGAAGGTCTCATAACTCCCAGGAAAAAATGATAAAGTGCATCATATCAAAGGTGAAAAAAATTATTTAATACTAAATTTCAATGCACTTGTTCTGTCCCTCATAAACATGAGCATTTAATAACCTTTTCTTTCCAATATACCTTTCTTATATCAACTATTTTATATCTGTCAAAGCACAAAGTTCTTCACAAAGACATAGCTATTCTTTATTTTTATTCTTCCTTGTTTTTCTCCTCAACTTTTGAGTACTTTTTAACCATTTCATACTTCCCATTTTATAGAACTAGTTATGCATGATCTCTTATACACACATGTAGCTTCTTCCTGATCTGTGTATACCCTGGCATCTGTGCTCCTCCACTAGAATGATGAAGACTAAATGGTCACAAATGTACAAGTATGGGACTTTATGAAGTCTTCTTTCCACTGTTCTTAATACTTTTCCTGTTACTTGTAACAACAATCATGTTACATGATTGTTATAAGAGCAGCTTGACAGACTTTAAGCTGGCCATCCTCTACTGAGAGTCCACTAGCTTTCACCCCATTACTCAAATACCCTTTTCTTTAAGTTCAACAGTTCAGTTCATCTAAGGAGATGAACAATGAGTTTTCCACATTTTATAGTATTGGTTTATAGTCTCCATGTAATGGAGCACCTTCCCTTGCGTCTTTTGAGAAGGGCCAGGTCTGTTTAAACTCTCTTTTCCCTCCAGGGCTTTCTAATCTCTTCGCTGAACATTAGCACCCCTCATCACACAGTCAAAGGGTTGAATGTCACCAAGATTCTCAATGCTCCAGACTCATCCCTGTACTACCCACATATATACTGTTGTCCTGGGTTACAAAGGAATTCAAGGCCCAGATGGATAATTCAGTAAGATCCTGAAATTAATATGGGCAAGAATAATTGGACTTAGTGAAACCTGTAGTTTTCAAATAACAATAGCAAAATTACTGTGGTAACAGAATCAGTGCAGGAATGATTATTAAAATAAAAGGAAATTTCCTAGATATTCCTATGAATTTCTACTTTCAGAAATACTTTCTCATTACTTCCTTTTGGTGTATTCCATTGCTCAAGATATCATCATTAGAGGGTGGCTTTTAGAATTCTTATATATAACATTCTTTGTTGAACTATTAATACTGATGTTGCTGCCATACTTGCAATGAATACATAACACAAATTCACCCTGATAATGTTCCTTACTTTCCAAATATCACACAGTGAGAAACAGAATTCTGACTGCCAATTAACAGGTTGGAGCTCTATTTTGTGCATCAACATGAAGACGATGCAAAAGGGCACTCACAAGATTGGTGTTATGGTATCCTGGAAATACTGGCCAGTGTTCCAAAACCCAAGTTTACTCCACATAAACAAGTTTTCTGTTAGCAAAGAATACTGTGAGCAGAATATTGAGAATAGTAATAAGATAGTAGATATGGACTAAGTTCTACAAACTTAAGTAAAATCCACCATTTCAGTTGAACTGAAGCTCAAGATGAAGGGAACCAATTCAAATAACTGTAATAAGAACATACGTACAAATAACATAATACAGACTGGGAAAGTTTTGTGTGTGTGTGTGTGTGTGTGTGTGTGTGTGTGTGTAACAACATTAATGACAAAAAGAGGCCATGAAATTCAAAACAGTTGAGGAAGCACATTTAAGAAGGTTTAAAGGGATGAAAGGAAAGGAAAGAAATTATGTTATTCTGTTATAATAGCAAATATTAAATAAATACACTTTTAAAAGTGGTATGTTCTGGCTCCAATAGCATTCAACCCAATGTAGCTTGGAGTCAACTATAAAAGAATTAGCAATTACAGGATTTTCTAGGTCACTTGCTGTGGGCGTGTCTGTGGAAGACTGTCGTGATTATTAGTCCATGTAGCTGTAACTCCTCACTGTGGATAGTACCATCTATTCAGTGGGTGGTTCTTGAGTGTATAAAGAAGCTATCTGAGTATAAGTGTACCTGCAACCCAGCTAGCAAGCAACATCCTCCATGACTGCTGATGTACTTCTGTGGTCTATGGTTATGAAGCAAAATTCTGGTCAGAGATAAAGCTATATGTTTATATAGCTTGATTCCCTGTTATCCCTGATTCTTTGTGACAGAGCATAGCTTGTAAGCTGAAAAATCCCTACGTTGCTTTTGTCGTGATATTTATTATGACAACAGACTAAAACGATAACGTCAGGATAAAGCAATTCAGAAAAACAATACGATGTATTAAATTAGTGTGGGCGTGTGCATAAATGATTGGCACAGGACAAGATCTGAAACTGCAGTCAGTCATGTTTCTGATACCTTATGAAAATCACAGGTAGTCTATGTCCATGCTGTATTGAGGAACTTAATGTTCACACAGCATTCAAGTTCTATTCTTTTACTGTCATGTGGAATAGCATGCTGATGGGGCTAACTGATGCATCAAGGACAACCATTCTTCTTGCCACCTTTAAAAAAAAATCACATTCTTAGAGAATTACACAACCAAGTCAGACACAGTGGACAGATTTAATTAACCAGAGACCATAGTTGTTACAAATGACTTAAGAGGAAAACAGTGTAGGACACAACCTTGAAACACTTGTTATTTGTGTGAAGTGTTCTTAAAGAATTGTTGTTCTCTGAGTGTACCACTTGGTCGCAGGAGCCCGGACAGAGAATACAAATGTTTCTAGGAATAAAAATTTGACTTTGGGTTTCCTGTAATTACCTTTGTTGGAGGGACAAGGAAAGAAACGGCAATAACAAAACAGGTAGGACACATTGTTAATTTTGTCAGTTTTCTCTCAGACATCATTGAATGTTTAGCAGACCTATATGCATAGAGATTTCTAGGCATCTATTTATTTGCTGGCTAACCAATGATCAGACACAGAGATCATATACATAAAGTGGATCATTCTAGAAAGCATTGAAATCATCTGTTTGCCTAACTTGATGGGTCACAGAAGTGGGATGTTATCAGAGCAACTCAAATATAAATCAATCAAGCATGTTTATATTTCTAATCTCACCTTGCTATCAAAATAAACATGTACATTTGTCCCATTATATTTCCTTTATTGTTATTGGCATTAACAGTTATTAGTGATAGGAAAATGATTCCTAGGAAACATGACCCATGTCTCATTCGCATCTAACCCACCTCCATCCATATCTGTTGAGTGTATGACAGGTCACTTCCTGAGTCCTACTCTGATTCTATTGTATTATATCAGCTGCATGACACTTTGCCATGTCTTTTCAAACATGTTTAACATAGCATTTTTATTGATTACTTGGGAAATCACATAATAGTCACCCTTACTTTCTAGTCCTCCAAGGTCTGTCCCTGACCCTTGTGGCCCCTGCCTCCAAGACTAAAAAGAAAACAAAAAACAAACGAAGCAAAATAAGTCCAATTTATGTTGTTTATATAATTGCTGGAGCATGGTCAAACTTCTAGGAGGTAGCCCCATAAACATAACTGAGTTCTTCTGTACCACCACCAGCCCTCTACTGTGGACAGCTACATTTCTGCATCTTTATAACGATCTTTAGGAGTTCTCGTCAATGGCTTCCTGTCTAGGTTGTCTCAGTTGTTACTTTTGGGGGATAGGGGTGGGGTAGGGTTGATGTCACAGAAGCCTTCTATGTCTTTCTTAACTGTGAGTCTGCAGTCATCCAAGCCACTGCAGAAGAAACTTGCCTGTTTTTTACAGTCAGCAGAAGCACTGATCATGTATATTCACATGGTATCTGATGACAGCAGGGACCGCAGTCTTCACACAGGGACCTGGCCTCAAGCTTCCGCATATGCCACAGACCTCAGGATGGTCTCCAGTGGCAGTCTGGTCCATGGCCATCACCATGGTTTCAAGTAACATGGTGGTAACATGGTCATGGCTGCAACAGGAACATAGACCAGACAAGGCCTGGTACATCTTGGTAAACAGACATCAACATGGCCTCCAGTGGCAGCTCAGGCCTTAGACATGGTTCAGCTTCTCATCATAGCATAAGCACCGTTCTGTTCTTCCACCCTTCCCACCCCTTCATCACAAATTCTGTCATTGCAGTGACATTGGAAACTGCAGGCCACTGCTCAGTACACTTTTCTCCCACACAGGTTCTACATGTGCATTCTCATTGCCGTAAGTCCCATGACTCAAGGCCTCTGGACGTTGGTTGGAGCCATGCTTCAGGCCTTTATCTTTGGTGGCAATGATGTGCTCCCTGATCTGGTTCTGCGGCACTGGTGCCTCCTTGTGGTCCAGCAGCTACTAAATGAAATAGGTTTTATGGTTGACCAACTTCAAGCCCAGATGGCAGCCAAGTTGCTGACCTACTCTTCCAGGCAGCACTTTCAAAGTTTTGATTTCTTCTGAACACCTAGAGTTCCTTGCTGCCATCAATAGAGCAGATCAATGTGCTATTCCCAAAACTGGGCTTATGATATCAAAACTTTCCCGCTAATGAATCTCGATCCTCTTCATTGTAAATAGAGGTCTAGTATTATAAACTCAACACTTACTAGTCATATTTAGTATTGACAATTATTTCAATTCTATTTTCACCAGAAAAATGTTTTTAAAACTCTTAAAATTGAAAATTTTGTTACCATGTTCTTTTTATTTTTGCTTAGGATTTCACTGTATTATGAAAACAAATCTAAATTTGTATTAGTAGATATATTAGAAGGTTTGGCTCTATACTCAATAACCCAACTAGGGTACATACTTTATTCTGATCTCTAAAAATTTTAATGGACTTTACTTATACCAAATATTTATGTAAGAATCACTTTATAGAATGAACACAGACTGCATAATAGTTTTTTAATAATCTTAGTCATTATCTTTTGCTGTACTCACTGTTAAGGACATAATCAATAATTAATTATAATCATGGTTAACTATTCAGCATATCTAACACTTCTTTTTGTTTCTATGAATTCATTAATTCTTTATCAACTAAGATACGTAGAAATCTTGAAACTGAAATGATACTTGTCTACCACATTCTAATATTATATAGTTTTAAAAATAATGAATAAAAATTTATGCTATGGATCTAAGTAATCTATGAGTATCCATATTGAACTACCTTTATATCATCTATCACCTATCTATTTACCTGTCTAACTATTTTATAGACACAAATACACAGACATAGACAAGAAAAAGAAAAAAGAAAAATTACTTGTTTATATACATATGTATCATTTCCAGATGAAAAATACAAGAAACAGAGATTGAATTAGTCAGGCTTCCCTAGAGTCACAGGATTTATGGAATGTCTCATCTATTAAGGGAATTTATTATAATGACTTATAAAGTCTGTAGTCCAACTAACCCAACAATGGGCAGCTCTGGATGGGAAGTCCAGGAATTTAGTAGTTACGCAGCCCCACGAGGCTGGTTGTTTCAACTGGTCTTCAGTAGAAATACGTTCCAACAGATGTGCGGCCAATTAAGTGAAAGTAGTCAAAGAAGAATGAATCTTCCTTCTTCCAATGTCCTTATGTATATAGGTCTGCAGCAGAAGGTATGGCCCAGATTAAAGGTGTATATGTCCACACCTGGATCTAAACCTTGTTTTGTCCCAGACTGACATTGAACTCAGAGATCTGCTTACCTCAGTTTCATGGAGTTAAAAGTGTGTACTATCTTGCTTGGGTCTAAGATTTTCATGGCCACTATGCCTCAAGATCTCCATGTCAAAATCCAGGTCAGAAACCTGTCTTCTAGCCTTAATGTCTGCATCAAATGTGTGCCCTCCATTTCTGGACTGTGGTTCATTACAGATGTAATCAAGTTGACAACCGGGAATAGCCATCACAGAGATTGTGAAACTTTTTCAAACTCACTCATCTCCTTACTGGATGAGCTGTCATTTACTGCAGGCCATGGCTCAGCCCATGCTTTTTCTTTACAATGTGTCCTCTGCATCAGACCGAGGATAGATTAATAACAAATAGAAATCCCTCTATTTTCTAAGGAAAGACCCTTCCTTGGACACAAGCAAAACAAAACAAAACAAACAAACAAACAACAACAACAACAACAAACTCATAAAATTTGTAGGCCGGTCTCATGAAATGATCAATTCAGCTCATTTGAACAAAAGGATGTACTTCTTACTAGTTTTAGAAAAATCAAATAGTTTAATTCAACAATTCAAGGACTCTAGATAAACAACTTAAGGTCTAGCATTTGCATGAGAGAGTATTTAAGACGGAAGCAAAATTTAATAAACACTAGAAAGCAAAACTCTTTCATTATGAAGTTATTTGTGCTTAATATTGATTTGGATTAAAAAGACTGTTGAACTAAGAATGTGTTTGTCTACTTGAAGTGCATGTTGAGGGGATACCCAGGGGGTCCCCACTGGCCCAGAGGAGAAAGGGGTGGGAAGAGGGCAAAGATTGTGGGAGAAGGTGACTAGGGGGCGGGGCGTGGGCATTGAGCAGGATGTAAAGTGAATACATAAAAACTTAAAATAAAAAACATGCCTGTCAGATATAAGATTACTCTTATTTAATAAATAAATCATGTTTTCTTTCTAAGTTTGTATATGTATAGGGCTCATGTGTGTTAGGGAAAACCCTGCTAATTAACATTAAAGTCTACCATGATTTGAATAGCTTCTCTGTGGTTGCTGCAAAATAAGAGGACTCCCTTTGGAGAGCATGAACGCCACACCCTCTACCTAGGGAAAGTCAAATAGTCCTGTCAGACCTACAAGTTCAATTTCCTCCTTCCCCTTTCCTCTTTCCCCTTTTCTCTTTCCCCTTTTCTCTCTCCCAGATTAGGATTAGAACCTGCCAAGCAAGTACTTGGGATGTCTGAAATGCTTCTTCATACAAATGAGGCATTTTCAGAACTTTAAACTCTAGCCAATAATTCCTGTTTGCCCTGAAAACTCCTTCCTATTTTCCAAAGTCTATTTATAGTCCTGGTTCACCCCAAATAAAGTGTAGAAACCCACCCCCCAAAAAAGATATGTGCACAAGCTAAGATCATCTAGGAAAGCTGTTTCACTGAAAATTGTCAGAGAAGACCTTAACCTAAAAGAGCTGTAATACTGAGATCCTCAGAGAAGGCCTCTCTCTCTCCTCCCCCGCCCTGGAACTCACTCCTAGCTGGACCAGAATTCTGCAGAACTCTACCCATTCCTAACACCATTTCATCCTTCAGTCCTATGGGCAGCAGCATCTGGACACCGTGAAAGGGAGGAAGCAGAGGAAAAATTAACACAGCTGGACCTCCAAATGCATACCACATGTATGTGCAAATATGTATGTGAGCATGGACTTGTCTATGTGTACAGGCGTGTAGATGGCAAAGAATTTCATGTGTTCCTCGGGTGCTATCTACTTTATGTTTTAGAAACAAGGTTTATCTTTGGTCTGATGCTTGCTGATTAGCAATCCCGGCTAAACATCAAGACAGGAGGGTTGAACTATGTCTGACTCCCTAGAGCTGTATTTTAAGCACTTGCTACCTTGTCTGACTTACTTTTTTCCTTTATATCGGGATTCGTAGAACAAGTAGAGAGTCTTCATGCTTGCCTGGCAAGCATTTTCTGGGTGAGCTAGCCATCTAGCTACAGAGTTATATTTTCTTAAATATCAATGAATACTACAAATATCAATAAATTGCATAAATAAGTCATCATAATGATCATTGTTGAATGAAAATTTTCAGTTGCTACCCTGAACAAAACTTAACTGAATGGTTTTTAATTACATGAATTTTTGTCCAAAATTTTCAAGTTATTTTCTCTGTAAAACATTTGAAGTGGTCTCTGTTGCTACAGCCTGATTTCTAATTGTTAATTTGGGATATTTCCACATGAGAATTATGAAGTGTTGCTTAAAAATACAAATTACATAATATATAATAATAATAATATCATTAGTGACACATACATTAACCAAAGGAGGAGAAATGATAAGAGGGGGGAATATGGAGAAGAAAAAGAAAGACAAACAGGACAAAGAAATTAATTTTTATAAAGTTTTCATCCTGACATTATTGAACATAAAAAAAACCTAATGGGGACTGACCAAAAACATTGCATATAGCTTATGAAGATCAATATACTAATCCAAAATGTTTTATAGATTCTATGAAAATTTTGATTTATTAGTACATATTTGTGTAGTAAAACTGCTGTTCAGAGTTTGAAATGCAGCCCCATATAAATATAACTTGTATATTATGTTTTATTCAGAATAAGTGTGGATAAATATTGAAGAATTGTGAGTATACAGAAGAGAATTGAACAGCGGTTACACCTAAGGACTATAGAAATAACACTGAAACATATTTTAGCTGGTACAGTAGAAGTCTTGCTAAGGAGCCTTTAGCTGTAAAGACATCATTCCAGTGTTTGCCAGTTTATGATACTTCGCAAGTTGAACTGAACTGTGTTACTCCAAAAATGTTGAATTGAGGTCCTAGGCTCCAATTGTCTCCAATGTGATACCATAGAAAAATAGAATCATGAAAGATGTCATTAGGCAAGCTAGCTCTTCTTGGATTAGGTGGACCCCCAATCAAGCACAATTAGTGCTCCGGTAACAAGGCTAATTGAGAAACCAGACTGTCAAATGATAAGGATGCCAATTGCTGATACACTGGAAAACAGGCAACTTCTGAGTTGCCAGAAAACCACTAGAAGCTTGAAAAGGAGAGGAAAGCACTTTCTTGCAGATGGCAGAAGGAAAACGTCTCTGTTGACTTGATTCATTCTTTTAGCATCCAGAGGTATGAGACCATTAATTCCTGTTCTGACAGGTGGTATAGGATATTTTGTTATAGAAATTGTACAATACAGAATTTATGTAAATACCACATCTAAATAAAGATAAAGAAGGACGGCATTAATATAGATATAATTCAAGTATTTGGAATTGATGACATTTTGCTGTTGCTAGTAAATTAATCAGTCTTAGGAAAATAGCCCTGTATACAGACTTGTCTGGTTGCAAACTGCTTAAGAAATTGAATTGCCTCTTTACAGTTCATTCAAGTTAGCTATTCTATATACCTCTTCGGCAAAAGAGTAAAGCAAAAGAAAAGATGCACTCAGTAAGGTTATGTCCCTTGGCTTGGTCACATTTAGTCCTATTATATCCCTCTTAGCTGTCTGCAATAATGGCATAAGAAGAATTCATCACTTTGATTACATCAACAGAATAACATATTGATGGTGACACAGACCGGGAGAAATACTTTCTCTCATTTATAAATAGAATTCGTCCACATTCTTCTCCATTCTGAGAACTGATATATTTTTTTGTCCCTGTCTCTCATGTTTGACCTCAGAAGTTCATAACTATTTTTATGGGACTGTAGTCTGAAGAGACAAACTTCACTATGTCTCTTCCGTCACATGATTGAAATAGTATGTTTTTTTCTTATTTCCGTAGTCGGCACTATATTTATGGTAGTTGGTCCCAGAGAGATGAAGTCACAATGAAGGGAATTAGAAGTAGTTGATAAATGTCTTAAGTTCCTGTGATATTGACTTAAAAGAATATATAAAATAAACTCGCTGAAAATATGTATTTAGTCTAATAATGTATACAAGTTTTTTTTTTAATGTCTAAAGGCTATTTTAGTTAAAGCTACCTCTAAAGTAAACTTTCTGCTAACAAATTTTGTGGGTATATCTTTTATTGGCGTGTAATCCAAGGATGCAATCAAATGCAGTTGGAAAAGTGATAAGGGGTGGAGGTGGATGCTGTTGAGTATGTAACCCTGCACTCTATATTCTATGTGAGATTCTATTCGGGATAGAGAACCACAAATTGTCAGGACTGGTCACTAAGCTCAAGGTTGCTGACTTGGGAATACTTGAGAGATTAAGACGGCAATAACCCACGTTCTGTAAGCTATTTCCCAGTGCTTCTGCTTTTCTGCTAATGAGAAACATGAAGTCTAGAGACAGTATCTCACCAGAGCCAGTAACCACAGCTCAGAGGCCCAGGGTGAGAGGTGAGCAGCCTCAGTGTCTGCTCCCAGAGTTCCACCTCTCAAAACCTTCATTAATGGGACTCCTTTGATGAAACTTAATTACTAAAGCCATATGGTTTAAGTCAATACATGAAAGTATAGCTTTATTACTACATTAATAGGCACCTTAAACAGCTTAATGTATAAATCTATAAAGAGACCATTCTAGTTGCTAGCTGTGAGTAAAACACAAAAATAGTCTATAGTCTGCAATTTATGTAAATTCGGACTCGCACCTACCATTATATTTAATTTTAGAAATTCCACACCAACCTGAATTTTCTTTTTTAAACCACTTCATATGTCTGCCATCTGACTTTACTGTTTAATTCTGTTGGATTTTCAATCTGAGCGTCACTACACTTAGAAAGTAGCTTGGAATGAATGTTTTGAGATATACTCCTATATCTTAGCTGATGTTCAACACTATCAAAATAGAAAATGAGTATTCGGTAGAAGTCCCCATGAATTTCATGACAACGAAGGCCTTTCTTATCTTTTCTTCTCCCTATGCCTAAGCTGTTAAAATTCCTAACTGTGTTTGTGCCCTTTGGCCTTCTGAACAACCCAGTGCACATGTTGGTGGTTGAAATTGAATCTATAAATATATTCATGATGATCTCAGGGATGCAAACAAGTACCTGAAATAAGCAACTGAGGGAATGAAGGGCTGAAAAATGTATAAAGAATTTTACAAGCAGCTCTGTTCAAGTGCTGGGGTTGTTCTCTCTTTGTTTAGCAGAGCAGGATCAGTGGTTGGACCAGAGAGCTACCCTGGATTCAGGAATTGGTATAACCTCACACACACCACTCATGGTGACCTATTTCCCAGGAAAAAGCTCCACATATTCCAAAAGACACTTGCAAATTGAGAACCAAGTGGAAACATAAACACTGCAGGAAAAGTTTCACATTCAACAGATTAGAACAAGCATCTACAGTCCCTGAATTAGCTCTTACAGAGAAGGCCATCTTAGGGTTGCTGCTCTTTTGATGTAGCTTTTATCCATGCCTCTCTTCCTTGCTCACTAGCCCTGCCCTCTAAACTAATCCAAGAATATATACATTTTCCATGAATTCCTGCATTTAGAATAAAAAATTTAGTGGAATATCTCAAAAAAATTTAGCTCAGTGGGACAATGGGTTCGGGTCCCCCAGCTCCAAAAAAAAAAAAAAAAAAAATGTCCTAGAGATTGAATTTGAAAAAAGAAAAAAAGAAAAAAAGGAAAACTGGATTGATCTACGCCCAGAAAACAAACGGTGACCTCTCTATCCGCCATGTTATTTCCATGTGGTCAGTTCTAGATATACGGTTCTTACTCACTTAACACAGTGGCTGGCACACAGGATAAAAATAAAAGATCAACAATTATTGATTCAAGAACAGTAATCTAAGCAACCAGTAGGAAAAAGTTAGAAGCACAAAAGGAATAATTCAATGTAACCTGTCTTATTGCTTTATTTATTTATTCATTTATCTATCTATCTATCTATCTATCTATCTATCTATCTATTCATTTAGTTCATTTGTCTGGTTGAGCATTTTTCTCTCTTGAATATGCTCTCATTCTGGGTCCATAGCTAGTCTATAACTTGCTAAGGATCCTTGGCTGGGTTAAACACGAGGGATCTTTATGCATCTTCCTCCCAAGGGCTAGATTATAAGAGTAGTTTCACTATCTTTAAATGCTGATAAAATTTTGATTACTTTGTTTATGGCTCAGCAATGGAATAATAAATAATAACAGAAAAAATACAAATTTTCAACATAGAAATGATATTCTGAAAGGTTACTTTTGTAAGAAAGAGAGGTATTAGAAGAAACATCTGATGACGTTAATCTTGTAGGAGAATGTTGGATGCAGAAGATTAATTACGCTATGTGGCAGTGTGCTGGGACTAACAATGTTTTGTAAGGGTTGTGATAGAGTTGGGTGGGGGCTTCTGGGAAAGAAAGGAAAACTGTTAGAGAAAATTATTAAATGAGTTGACAGCATAGTTACAAAGGACAACTATTGAATTTGAGCTTCCATTTAGGAAGACACTAGCTGTAGTGGATGCTCACAGGGGTGCACATGTCACATTTACACATTGATCCCTTTTTAAAAATTTTATTGGTTATTTTATTTATTTATAGTTCCCCTTCCTTGTTATCCCTCTCCCTGGTTTCTCCTCCAAAAACCCCCTATCCTATCCTTCTTCCCTGCTTCTATGAGGGTGCTCTTCCCCCTGTCTGCCTCATCACCCTGTCATTCCACTACACAGGAGCATCAAGCCTTCTGAGGACCAAGGGACTCTCCTCCCATTGATGCCCAACAAGGCCCATCCTCTGCTACATATGCAGCTAGAGCCATGGGTTCTTCAATGTGTACTCTTTGGTTGGTGGTTTAGTTCCTGGGAGCTCTGGGGAGTCTGGTTGGTTGATATTGTTGTTCTATCTATGGGTTTGCAAACTGTTTGAGTTCTTTCAGTCCTTCCCTAATTCCTCCACTGGGGTCCCCAAGCTCAATCTGATGGTTGGCTATGAGCATCCGCATATGTATTGGTCAGGCTCTGGCAGAGCCTCTCAGGAGACAGCTATACCAGGCTCCTGTCAGCAAGTGCTTCTTGGCATCATCAATAGTGTCTGGGTTTGGTGGTTGCATGTGGGATGGATGCCCAGGTGGGGCAGTCGCTAGATGGCCTTTCCTTCAGTCTTTGCTCCACTCTTTCTCCCTGTATTTCCTTTAGACAGGAGCAATTCTGGGTTAAAATTTTGAAGATGGGTGGGTGGCCCAATCCCTCCACCGGGGACTGTGTCTAACCTTTGGATATGGTCTCTATAGGTTCTCTCCCCGCCTTATTGAATATTTCAGCTAACGCCATTCCTGTTGGGTCGTATGAGTCTCTTGCTTTCCTGGCATCTGGAACTTTCTGGTGGCTACCTCCAGTTCACCATCCCCTACATGTTAACTCTTATTGGGACCTAATTGAACTATCCTGTTTGAGCAACTAGAATTCTCCCTGTTCCCTATAGTCATCTATGTGCCACCAGACCCCATGTTATAAGTGAAATTGCACTGTGATTGACATCATTTATAGTAAATGAAAGGGGTTTCAGGTTCATCTATAATCAAATACAAACCTGAGCAAAGTAATTAAAAATATTCCTTTTAATGAATTAAAAAAAAATACTGCCAGGTATGATGGCACTTGCTTGTGACCCTAGCATGCGGAAGGCTAAGACAAAAGACCGTGAGTCAGAAGCCAGTCTGGGCTGCATACCATGGCCATTTTATAAACAACCAAACAATAACTGTCTTGTCATCTTACAGCATAAATATTCTACTCCTAAATTAAATCCTTTTCCTGTCATCA
This sequence comes from Rattus rattus, assembly GCF_011064425.1. NCBI lineage: Eukaryota > Metazoa > Chordata > Mammalia > Rodentia > Muridae > Rattus > Rattus rattus. The sequence continues at coordinate 21,757,182 of NC_046167.1, forward strand.
TTTCATAAAAACAAGTGAATGTCTCTGAACCATATTAAAATGCATGTAACTTTCTCAGGAAAGTATTATTATTTACTTTTTCTACTCTAATAATGTCTTCAATTTGTCAGTAGTATGTAAGGCAGCTTAGAAGAGGCACTTAAGCATGTCAACAAGGCAGAGTGTATTCATACCCATTTAAAACTGTTCAAGGAATTAGCTAGTGAAACAAAGGCAGCTAGAGGATTAAAGAATTAATTAAACTTTACAAACAGAGCTACAAGTGGATGTGAAATTGCTGTAAGCATGAAAAATAGTACCTTTGGCACTCACTTGTTTCTAACAATAATGAATAAACTCTTTGAAGTAGAATGGAAGGATTGATTTAACAATGGGGTGAGAACTCAGAGGAGAGATGAGTTGTTATTGAGATGAGTAATAGGAATTACATAACATTCTTCTAGGATAAATATTCAACAGCAATCATTACATATAGGCAGTACAGAAATTTGGTGAAATCAAAGTGGTTTAGCAACAAAAATTGTACTTGAAATTTTAGAAAATACATTTTCATATAATTTATGCATCCTAAATGCAGGGAGAAGTTCATGTATAGACCAAGTGAGTGAACAGAACACAACCACAGCAGAAAATCAATTTTGAAAAGACTAGGTTAAGAGTTAGTACTTTGGATGACCAGATAATCCTATGCTTGAGACTGACAGTGAAACACAAAACTTGATTTTAATTGTTATTAGAGCTATACAAAAGGGACATTATCCAGGGTATATTCACACATGCGCACATGTGCACACACACACACACACACACACACACACACACACACACACACACACACACACTTTCTCCTGCATGTAGTATGCTTCCTAAGGCCTTCCTTGAAGCTAACAATCTTTTATTCTTCAGTAGCAATGGTTTGATTATTGTTGGCTCATATATCTGTCCACTGGGACATAAAGATAATGTTCCCTTATCTTCGTACTGGACACATGATATGGGTGAAGTCCCTACCCAGCCATTAGAAGTTTGTATTTGTGAATCAGCAAGTAGAAGATATGGGACACAAGTTTACACCAGGTCAGACCATCTCAAATTACTGTACTGACACTTTATTAGGAGAAGAAAATAAAATATTCCCCAATTCCCACTACCATTGACCTACATGATTTAGATTTATTTAATATTCTCTAATTGCTTGTTATAATTCATGCAACATAAAGTAATCGGGTACTTGATATTACTATGCAGTATACTATGCAAGTGTCTGAAGCAATGGCTCACCAGGTATGAGTGCTTGCTCTGAAAACAAGAGACTATGAGTTCAGATACCTAGCATACATGTCAAAGTCAAGCATGGTAATGTGTTCTCCAAGACAGTATTGGTGGGTGGATATATCCTGAGAACTCATGAAGACCAGTCTAGCCAAAGCAGTAAATTTCAAGTTTACAGTTTGACTCAAAAATTAAATGAATAAGTAAGTAAATAAATAAATAATTACAGAGGAAGATACTCAATAGCATCCTCTGACTTCCAGTTGTGTTAAAATAAACTTCTAACATGTATCAACCCAGTAAACACACACACACACACACACACACACAGAGAGAGAGAGAGAGAGAGAGAGAGAGAGAGAGAGAGAGAGATAGAGAGAACAACAAAATATACAAATATGTTAAGAGTGGTTTGAATGTTTTCAAATATACTCTTGCAACCACAATTTAAAAAAAACCAGTGAGTAAACCAGCTGGTTCTAGAATACATTCCCATGATGCTAGCATTCAGAAAACTGGAGGCAGCAGGATAGCATACCTGACTTCCTACCTTACCTTCCTTATCATGGTGGACTGTATCCCTTCAAACTTTGAGTCAAAAATAAACCCTTGAACTCTTATATTGCTGGTTTCCGTGATTCCTCAGTGCAAGGAGAAAAATAGCTGCAGGAATCCCTCGAAGCAATTGCAAGCCTGGTCTGTCTTAAAAACAGGGTGTTTGGGTTCCAGACAATGGGTGGTTTTATGCTTAGTGTATGGAGACCAGTAAGAACAAACCCCTCTCCAGGATCTCACAAAGCGATGTATGCAGATATGCACATGTTTGATTTTCATTTTTAACTATTAGCTTTGTCTCTGGATTTTCCTGGGAGTTTAGTACAGAGGAAGAGAACCTCCCCATTGAAACTGACATCCGAATTATTATGCTAAGAAAGGTTCTTGAGTATAAAAGTCATGGTATCTGCATGTGACAAAGCATCAATGGGTAATGGGCCAAAGAATATTAGCAACAAGCACAGATTCATAGCTGTACAGTATAAAACAGTAAATAAATATTTAATAAGGATCATGTACTTTAAAAAATAGATTATATTGAACTCTAGAATTACTTCAGCAAAAGCCAGTAATAACAGTCTCTGAAACTATAAATTTTATACTCTTTAATCGTATAAGTAAAATTACAACAGGGATGAGGCCTAAGCAGATGTTTCTGGAAAGAGAACCATTTAACCATTCCAGTGCAGGCTGCTTGTTATTTTGGATTAAAACCAGATGGGATTTTAGACGGGATGCCTCAATTTGAGAATTTTTAACGTCATGTACATACATCTAATATCTAGAATATGCCACTGTGTGATTCTGAAACAGGAACACTCCTGCTTTCCTGAATGCAGCAAATCTTGGCTTTTCACGAAGAAGAATGTCTTCTAAGAGAGTCCTGAATCACAGTGTTCCTCTTGAGTACTCACTGCCACTACAGAAAAACAGTGCTTGGTGTCAACCAAAACTAAGCACTCTCTCTATGTAAACAAAACAGGCAAGTTAAGAAAACCTGCAAACTCTAAAATTATGGGCAGGGAAAAGGCTTTTCCTTTGTTATTGAGTGAAGACATAATCATATGGACTTCTTTAGCTTTATTTTTTATATTTGGTTTGTCTGTTCCTTGTTTTCTCTACGTTAGGACAGTTAGATGCCCCAAACCTAGGGAAGAGAGTAGAGGACACCACATGTAGAAGGAAGCAGAGTTAGAGGAGAGTCTTCTAATACACTCTTCTGGCCTTCGCTGCCTGCTTCCAGCATTTTTTCCTCCCTGTTATGTTCAGAAGTGACCATTTCATAGGCCTTGGAAGTGCACTTCTGAGATTTTTCTGTCTGCCTATGGAGAAAAGATTGTTGATATTTGCTCTTAGTCCTTTGATGACTTGTTAGCTCCACAAAGGAATGTAGACTTCACAGCGAGAAGAAGTTATGCACTGCTGTTACTCACTGCAAAGATGGCTTTCATCAAGTTGCCAGTAAAAACTGTCATAAACAGTATCAAGGAAATCACTACTTTGAAGGTATGTGCTTCAAACATTCCCTAAGGGAAGTCAAAGAAGTGAGTCTCCACTACAATGGTGACAGATGTCCGTTAGTGAAAGAAAATAATACAGAAATCTGAGGTACAACAAAATTAAGAAAAAATAAACCAAAAAAGATGGGAAAATAGAATATTTTATCTGCATTTATAAAGAAATGACTGTGGGTATATATTACTTGCCAACTACTTTTAAGGAGGGTTTAACATCTCTTTAGCTCACTGCCCAGCAGAGGTAACAAAAGGAAAGGTTATTAGGACAGAGGGGAAGTGGACCTGTTCCACAATAATTCTTTGGGTGTGAGTTTGACCTTCTTGAGCAGCAATTCAGTCCCAGAGCAAACACCAAATATGATTCAGCAATTACAAACTAGTCCTCTAGGCAGGCAGACACCAGGCATAAATCAGTAGCGACAGTTCAGTCCTTTTAGTAAGCAGATACTAGGCAGCTGTGGTTCAATCTTGAAGAAACCACCAGGTTCACCCACTGGCATGTAGTGAGGCTAGGGAAGTAGCAAGTTGTCACAGGAACATTCTTGGGCAAGGCAAGTTTCTCTCAGTATCAACATTCCCACAAGTTAAGCTCAACATTATGTCAAGCAAATCAATACATGCTGGTCTTTAGCAAAGAAGAATGAGGCAGAGCAAACAAAACCAAGGCTCAGTGTGTTTCTTCTACTGTCTATGAGTGATATTCATACTTCTTCAGAAAGTGTCCTTTCACATGTCTGCTTTAGCAAGACATTCTTTCACCTGTGTACCCCAGCAAAACATTTAGACGAAACTAACTTTCCAAAGGACTAGAAGTATAATGACTCCATTCAAGGATGGACACAATCAAATGTGAAATTGCAATACAAATGCTTGAAGTAACTATAAAACTAATGACAAAGATGATGATCCTAAATTATGTGACTAGTTATCACAAGTCATGTACAGAGATGCATGCAAATATACTTATTTACAAGTGAATAGGCAAAGACCTAAATGTAAAGACCTAAATGCCATGTGTCTCTTTGAAGTCCACCTCAGTGGGAGCTTTTCTAGGTTATTGTCCTCCAGGAATATCATCAGAAACAGTTGGGAAGTTATGGATGCTCGTTCTTATGTGCATGTGTGCATGTGGATCATAAAAAGTCATCTGTCAGTCAAATAAGTCTCCGTCCACACTCAGTTTGATTGACGTGGCCCTTGAAGGCTGGTGTGTTGAAGGCTGGTTTGGCAAGTGATGGGCTTTGGGAAGCATGAACGCTCTGCCTCAGCAACAGATGCAAAGCTAGAAAGGAAACAAAAAGAAAAAAGGACTAAGATGCAGGAAAAGAAACTTGGGTCTTCAGTCAAGTTTTTATTAACAACTGCCAGAAACACTCCTCCGCTCGGTCCGATACCAGCTACTGAATCTCCAGGCTCCTGAGCTAAGCAGTTACTATTCTAAGGCACTGAAATTTATCATGAGGGAGCAATACTTTGACAATAAACAACTGATTTGCCTGTTCATAAGAGAGAAAAGAGTTCTTATATTTACCACGAAACATAACAAGAAAGATGTCGGTGCTCTGAAAATGCACGTGGGAAAGTTCATGCATCTACCAAATGGAAAGAGATCTGTGTCATCCGTGGATGCAAATTTCATTAACAGAACCCAGGATACATTAATATTCCAAGGTTTTGATGAATTAGAATATGTTAAAATTAAGTATTTCGGTGAATTAAAAACACTAGCAAGAGTCCAAAGACAGCAGATTTTGCCTGTACATGGGATATGATCTTCTAGCTGGGCTCCCTTGTCAGGCCTCAATGGAAAAGCATGTGCCAAGCCTTGCAGAGACTTGATATGCCAGGGTGGGGAGATAGCCAGGGGGTTCCCACCCACTCAGAGAAGAACAGAAGGGGGAATATTGTGGGAGGGGGTTGCTGGGAGGGGGCAGTGAGTAGGATGTAAACTGAATAATAATAAATTATATATTATATATATTATATATTCAAAGACAAAGTAGAGACTATAAAATAAGTTTTGAAACTTAAATCAGAACAACAACAAACAAAAAAACTGTGTTGGAAACAGAGGAAGTACTTTTGAAAAACAGAAAGAAGATATCATAGCAGAAAAGGGAATCTTAAACAGTCTTTCTCCAAGGTTATTATCAAGTGGCAAGAGGGTCAACCTAAGGTCGAAACTCAACAGTCCGCAGGAGGAACCCAAATTAAATCCTCCACAATGTACCAGTTGCATATCTACCCACATAGTGAGAAAATAAAAACTGAAATCAGGCTGGGAAGACAGTTCCCCACCCCACCCCACCCCCGAAACTTTGCTATTTGCTATGCAGATGTAAGTACCTGAATATGATTCCTCAGGACCTGTATAAAAGCTAAACATTCAATACAAGCTTCTGGGATTCTAGTGCTCCTAGTAAGGCAAGAGGTGAAGACAGAATCTGCAGGCCTGGAGAAAAGCAAGCAGAAAGTGATTACCAGCACCTCCAGATATGTGGGACATCTCTTACCTCTCTCTCTCTCTCTCTCTCTCTCACACACACACACACACACACACACAGACCTCAATTCTCTGGACTCTCTCTCTCTCTCTCTCTCTCTCTCTCACACACACACACACACACACACACACACACACACACACACACAAAGTTACAATAAAATCTTTTAAAATAAATGTAAAAAAGCTATAGAGGAAACCATCATTTGCTAAGAAGGATAAAAGCAAAACTCTTAGCCGAATAGCCAAATTGGTACTTTCTTGTCCCCCTCTTACACTATGTATGTGAGCGCGTGTGCATGCTAACAATTTATTGTCTAAGCCTTTCTGCCTTATTCACGTCTTCAAATTCCTGGTTCCCAAAACTCTATGTGCAAACAAAGAGGGACCACAAGTTGCTCTATTTAGCTGTCTTCAGTGTGTGCACAGAAGTGCAATATTGTGTTTTGCTTCTAAACCAAGCATGGGCTGCCGCTTGGCAAAAAGAATAAATTTTAGTGGGTGGACTAGGGAAATATGAAAAAAATAAATAAAGCCAGCTGCATAGAGTGGAGGTGGTAGTTGGTGCCAATAACTGATTCATTTTCTCTCTGCATGCACTCATTACGTGTAGAAGTGCTTTTCTTCGCAGGCTATGTAATGAGTATGTCCACCCCCGACCATGTAAGCCCCAGAGCTGCAGTAAAGAGGTCATAGGCAATTGGTAGACCAGATCTCTCCTTTGCATTTGCTCTTAATTTTTTTATGAGGTATGTTAATCGCCATCTCACTCCCTACACTTTATAATTAGAATGACACTTACTCTTTCACCTTACTAAGTGTTTCTGAAAGGCTTTCAAATGCAGGTTATGAGTTTTATTATGACTATATTATTAAATTCGAACTACTGCCACACAGCATTCTATGTAAATAAGTTCCAGGGGACTTGGCTTTTGTCTACCTAGCATGGTATTTTGTGGCTGGTCTAATCTAATAGGAGGCTTTCTGACGAGATGCAAATTTGCTATAAAGTAACATCCCTTCCCTTTGTAATTAAAGCAAGGCTAAGAATAACTGTTTGTTTGATTGACTATAGCTGTGGAGCCATGCAAGTGCATGTCAGGTTGCCAAGAAAGTGCTGAGATTCTGTAACCATTCTCCAGGTCTCTGCATCATCATCTTCATGGGTTTTATTTTTAAAATTCTCCAACATTCCCATCCTACCTTTTACCTGCTGGTTGACTCCATGCCTCCACGTAGAGCAACTACAAAAGGTATCACCTGGACAACCAGCAGCATTTTGCTCCATAGATCCATTCTCATACCCTAAGTTTTGGCTTTCCAGGGAGTGCGTAGCTCTCCTTAGATTAAAGGTTAACTCATCATTAGTGGCCATATTCGCATCCTTTCTTTTCCAGGGAAATATTATTTGTGTGCTTATGTACACAATAGAAACTTTGTCCAGTGATATATTTTAAAATTCTGGAGCAGAGCCTAACTTTTTGATCAGTATTCACCAGTAATCTACGGAATGAAAGAAAGAACATGGGAGATGATTCTTTTCTGCACAGTGATCTGTGGACAATTTTGATCAGCTTTTTCTTAGACTAAGCGTTAGGAAGGCATAGAGTCATATCCATTGGTGCTTACCTTGTTACTCATCTGCATAATGTTTCTTGGCTTTTGGGTTCCTTTCACACCCCCACATCTTGCGACTGTCTCCCTTTGCACCTATAAATACCATGTTTTGCTGAGTCTGGCCAAGTTTCATCCTAGAAACATGACTGTAGTGACAAAAAAGAAAAAAAAAAGAAAAAGAAAAAAAGAGGACACAGAAACACAGATAGGAAAGCTGAATTTAGCTGTGGCATGATTGCTCTGCTGGAGTGGTACCAAATACAAAAATCCAAAATCTCAGGGGGTTATAAACAGCAAGAGAAAGAGCAGTTTGTTCTCCATGGTAGGAGCGATCTACAAGGAAGCATCTACAAGGAAGAAGCTGTGGTCCATGCATTCTGTGTCCTCTGTCAACATTCACACACTAACCAGAGTAAGGCCATGACAGTTCCCACGGGTCTGAGGTCTTGGTCTTTGTCAATCATGCATGTCTGTTTGTTTTAAGATTGTATTTTAATCTCAATATTTCTACCTTCCTTTTCTTCCCTCCAAACCCTCTCCTGAACCCCTCCCCACCCTCCTTCAAATTCCTCCTCACATTTCTCATCAGTTGTTATTACATGCATCTGTGTGTTTGTATAGATACATGTTCTTAAGTGTAACTATTTGAACACATATCATGCTATTTATATGTATGCTTTTACGACTGGCTGTTTGCTACTGGACAACTAATGTGTGTGCTCGTCCCTAGAGCACTACCTCTCTTTCCAGCTTTTCGCATATGTCTGTATTTCACTGTGTAGAGTTGAGGTCTCATGAGATTTTTCCCATACACACTGACAGGTTTGTTGATGTCATACTTGGATGGTCATGTTGGTAAGACTTTACGGTTGTAGGTTCTGATGTTACTAGGAGACACAATCCTTGATCCTCTGGATCTTAATACCTTCAATCCTTTTCTGCAATGTTCCCTGACCCTCAGGTGTGGGTGTTTGTAGTTCATTGAGATCAAGCTACAACCCTCTTCATATTAATTGGTTGTGGTTTTCTAAAGCTGTCTTCCTTTGTTGCAAACTTTTCTTTTCCAGGGGTGGTAGAAACTACACTTGTGCGTGGATGTAAGAACATAGTTTTTAGAGAGTTGCTAGGAATTATGGTGGTTTACTACATTAATAGTTTCAGATTTTTTCCAATCATTATGATCTCATTAGCATTGATCAGTTAGCTGGGTCTCCAGTAACAAGCATGATATTACTTTTATATAGTGGATCCTAACTGTAATTAGAGTGCAGTTAGTTGCTGCTAACTTAATTGTGTGCCTCTACTGCTTCTGTAGGGTTTACTGTCATGCTGAATGTTGTCGTGGTTCGCAGGCATTATTTATATAGCTGGGTTGGACTGTAGATTATAATTAATACACTTCAGTCTGTAAATATAAATATAATGTATAGTGTCTTAATGAACTCTTCTCTTCTTTTCCGATGTTGTTCCTCCAAAGAGCCAAACCTCCTAATAATGACTCTAACACTAGACATAAAAAGTCCCATTTCGAGTCTTTCACCTGGTTATATAAGAGAATCCCAAACCATACAGCCGATTGCTTTGCCCTTGATTACTCCCCAAAGGCGGAGGGTAAGTCACTACTGCTGAGGACAGCATGCACTTTAGGAATAGGTTTCAAAGGTTCTGAGCTGGCCCTGGTTTTGATAACCTCTCCCAGTGTGTTCTCCACCATAGCACTACTGATAAGCATATAATAGACAGGATATTTAATGTGACCTTCTTTTCGTTAGTAAATTAATTTTGCAGGAGCTGGAGAAATGGTCAGTTGTTAAAAAAAAGTATATACTGCACTTGCATCGGACCCAAGTTCAATTCCTGACTCTCATGTTGGGCTACACAAACTCATCTTTACCTCTGGCTTTGAAGGATTGCAAGCCCTCTCTACACACTATGAGCACCTGCATTACATTTGGATAAACCACACATACAACACATGCTCACAAGCACACACACACACACACACACACACACACAGAGAGAGAGAGAGAGAGAGAGAGAGAGAGAAACACACTAAACAATTCTAAAACAAATTAAATCAACAGATAATGTATTATCCTTTTCTAAATGACTTAAAATAGAATAATAAACAGGTAATTCTTTAGCACTTCCTTTACTAAATAGGAAAATATTGATTCAACTAAATAAATGTTCCATAACATACAGTGATAGAACAGTAACTGTGGTCATTGATAACATTTCCAATATGAATAGGCATCTTATCTGTTGTTATTTGTATCACTATTGACTCCTATATAAATAAAGATTGATCCATTAGAAACGTAAAATAATTTAAATTCCAGTCAGAAAGTGGCAACATTTAGCTGTAACTTTCCCAGAAGTCATCCTTTTACTGAAATAGATTAGGATGTAGAAATCCTCCAATAGTCTCTGAATCTGTCTCATAGGATCAGGACAATACGAAGATAGTTGCATCTTTAAAATTAATCAAGTTTTTGTTGATAACTATATAATTATATAGTGGCTAACATGGAATATTTTAGTAAATGAAATTGTTTTAATATGTAAGAGAGAGACTAAGAGTATGGTGGGACTATAACTAGACTTTGAAAATCTTTCAACTATCATTTTATTCTTTTATTGCTTCTCATATTTCCTGTTACCTTTCCTTAATATATTGTTCATCTATTTTTATGATCTTCATAGCTGAAACCACATTTGCACAGTATCTATTGATAATTATAGTATAGTCAAGACATTTAAATTCATCCTCTAAAAACTCTCATATACTATAAGAAAATATTGGTCTTTCCCTGTACAGTACAAGAACATCTGACAGAGTGTATATTGTCAATTTTTATATTGAAAATTTTAAGTATTATTTTGATGTTATAACGTATTTACATCATTCCCTTTCTTTTTAAAATGTCAAATATACCCCTTCCTGTTCCTTTGGAATGTCATGGCTTATTTTTATTTATAATTGGATATATACATATCCATATTTGTATAATATGCATACATACAATCTACATAATGTTTCTTGTATGTATGTTTTCAGGGATGACCATTCAGTATTGGCCAACCAGTTGGTGTGCTCTTCCCTGTGGAAGACTATTTCTCCAGGTCTCAAGATTCCTTAGTTACTTGTCATCCTTAATGTAGAGTTGAGGTCTTGTGAGGTTTTCCCTGGCAATGCTAACATGTCGATTGGAATTGTCCTTATTCAGCTTGTGTGAAAGCAGTCGTATTGGTGAGTCTTCATTGTTATAGCTTCTGACATTCCTAGGAGACATAGTCTAGCATCAAGTCTTTCTACTTCAGCAGGACTTAGAATTCCTGATTCTCCCAATCTCCCAGCTCTGCATCACAGTAGCTGTTTTATCCAATGCTTGAGATTGAATGCAGGCTTTTCTTCATGCTCCTCAAGCATTCTTCCAACTAAGTTACATTTCCATCCCAAGACAAGGAATTTCATAGTTAATGTGCTTTTTAAAAATACTTGTGTATTCCAATATTGGAGTACTGTCGTCAAGTGACTGTGTGTAATAAAGTTTCCATTTTTAAAATAAAGTTGGTGGTTGCCAGGAGATGACACGCTTACGAAGAAAATCTAGTCATATCTTCAATCTCATCCATAACAAGTATTGTCAGTATTTCATTTCCAATAGGACTCCCTTAAACCGAGGCTCAAACATTTCAATAGACTCTTGCCCAGAATCAATTATTCCTCCATTCTCACAGGACCCAGAAGAAAGACATATTACAATACTCAATATGAATAATTTTCTTTTCAAAGGGAAACAGTTTACACTCTATGTGTTAAGGAGGTCACATGAATCAGTTTTTCTAGCTGATGTTTAACCCCAGTGTCTAGTTTGGTAACTCTCAGCTTGTTTTGGCCCTTGTTTTCTCACTCATTAAAGTTACCACAGACTCCCCAATATACTTCTGGGAAGACTATATCTAGTTAGAAAAACCTTCATAGAAACAGGCAGCAGAGCCACATTTTTCTTCGTTCCCTTAGAATAATGATTATCACGTGAAAAAAATATCTTGCCTCAAAATATTATTCCATCAATAAACACTCTTGGACAAAACCAGTCATGCATGATCAGTCTCAATTTTCTTACATGCAAAACAAAATTAACTCCTCCATCACAGCTTCTGCTTAAGTTGTAAATTAAGTAATCTTTATTTTTTCATTGGATATTTTTATTTACATTTCAAATGTTATTTCCTTTCCCAGTTCTTATCTATAAGCCCCTATCCCATTCCCTACCCTTCTTCTATAAGGGTGTTCCCCCTCCCCAAGAGCTCCCCCTTCCCACCTCTCACACCAATCAGAATGGCTAAGATCAAAAACTCAGATGATGACAGATGCTGGCGAAGATGTGGAGAAAGAGGAACACTTCTCCATTGTTGGTCAAATTAAGTAGGCTTTAACATGCTATATCACTTCCCAATTAAGTTGTATTGGAGAAGTATCGATTAAATGGATTTGCTTGCTTCCAGCATCTTCCCATCTACAGTTTCCATCCACCTTTTCTATTATTTATAATCCTTCCTGTTCTGTGTTGTGGGGTTACCTCCGTATTGCTCAATAAGTAACTGGTTCTCCTACGGTGCCTCTACATGCTCAGATCTTTGCCTAAAGAATTGTCACTGAGAATTTCAGAGACCTGGTGCTCTCACTTCACAAACCCATGCGTCTCAGAGACCTATTCAAATAAGTTTTTTGAGGGTTTCTGAAGGTTCGTTCTGGTTTTACCCATTTGTAGCTCTTCAGCTTCAGTCTGGAAGAATATTTTCACCAGGTAACTAATATATTGGCAATGATATTAAAAAACCAAGGTCATATATTTAGAAGTATAGAAGTATTTTCACATTGTGGATGAAGGGAACAGATTCAGCTATTGATCCTTGACTTTCCTTGATCATTCAATACAAAAAATTTTAGTGACCACATTTCACATTCCAAGACAATAGTTTGGATGCCCAGAATTACGCCCTCTTGTACAATTTTATGTCCTCAGTCAGCAGACTCATCAGCCCTGCTGAGGTCCAGCTTTGCTCTGGGCGTTGAGATCAGGATGTATCAGAGGATGAAGTTACAATCCGGATAAAGGTATTAATTGGCTTTAAAAACAATTCTCATCTTAAAAAATACTACATTTCATAACAGAGAGTGACAATAAGGGTTCACATGAGCAGAGTACCAAAAGTTAGTCAAAGGTAGTAGAAAAGAAAAACAAACAAACAAAACCAATGAAACAAACTGCTCTAAGCCAGATATGGTAGATGCTTATAACTCCAGCACTCAGGAGGCGGAAGTCTAAGGATCAATAGTTTGAGACCAGCCGATATCTGAAGACAAGGGACATATGAAATGCTCCCTTAATTTTTTTCCTAGGGTTTTCATAAAATAAAAATCTCTAATTTATACCGCTTCAATTAGGAACTCTTAAAATCATAGCGCTTGCTGTTGCTCTATGGGGTTGGAGGCTCTAACTTCTCCAGAAGCATTTTACTCCGAGTCAATAGGTGGAAATATTTAGGCATTGTGGTGGGAGGAGAGAAATCAGTATTAGCCTTTGCTGGTGGAGCCTTCTTTAAGGAAGAAGTAGACTTGGCTTAATTGTATTTTCCAATGATAGGAAGGCAACAAGGATCATGATGACATGTGGCATTTGTTTGATGATTATGAGACACATGTGGGCCAGGAGTGGTGGTGTATGCCTTTCATACCAGACCTGCAGGAGGAGCTTTGTGAGTTCCAGGCCAGTTAGAATCTATATATTGAGATTCTGCCTCAAAACCAGCAGACAACAACAATATGGGCTCTCCATATGTTAAACAAAACATGATTTTACTAAGTTGGTTTTGCCATCTGATTGATTTATGCACACATAAAGATCTTAAAAAAGTTCCACATATTATTTAGTAACTAATAAAAATTACTTGAGCATGTAGAGAGTCTCTTTTTATTGAAAACTTGCTCATGGAACATTTTGAAAATATGAGAGGAATTAATTCCCATGGACCAGAAGGCCATGAGTCAAGAGCTAAAAATAAAAGGAGACAGCAGATACTGTCTCGACCTTCTGTCTTCTAATTATTTTTAATGTAATGTAAACAAAAAAGTAACTAGTATAAAATAAACTAAATGAAAAAAATGTGTTAAAGATGTTTTGTTTCAGTCTATTCATTGCAATATAGGAAGTATAGAGATTGATGCACACCAATTACCACAGTTTTAAAAACAGCTATAGAGGACATCAAAAACAGAGATGGTATGGCATGGAACAGAGAGCTGTAGAAGGTTAAGAAGCCCAGGTATGACAGAGCAAATTACCCCAAACTTCTTCCTTATTTTGGGGCATAAATCCTTTTAAAGAAAAATTTAACTATTCAAAAAATAGAGTAGAATTTTAAAACCTAAGGAACACAGAGCAGTAAATAGCTTTCAATTACATAATCTCACAGTGATTTTTAATATAAAGGTCAGAACTGTAAATATAAACTTACCTTACGATTATGATCTTCTAGGTTATAGGAAAACAGAGTAAAATATTCATAAACAAATCCATTGTTGTAGTTAATTTTGCAATCTGATTTTTCAGGAGGCAAGAGAGACAGTTCAGGCTGTTACAGAGAATCCAAGTTCAATTTCTGGGAGTCACATTGGGCAGCTCATGACCTGTAACTCCAGATCCAGGGGATCAGAAATCCTATCCTGGATTCTGAAGGTTTCTGTACACATATGCACAGAGAAATAAATAAAAATAAAAATAAAAGTTCTTCAAAATCTTCCAACCATTAAGTGTATATAAATAGATAGATGATGGTCAACGCATAATTCATAAATTTTATACTTATGGATTTAAATTTCACTTGTACTAAGATAAATATAGGCAGAGAGATGATAGAGATAGATAGATAGATAGATAGATAGATAGATAGATAGATAGATGATAAGTAAAAAGATACATAAAAAGATTGATATAGATGCTAGATAGATGATAGATTGATAGCTAGATAATAGATTGATAGATTGACAATAGACCAGAGTTATTTTATTAAATTGCTCTATTGCTCTATTAGGAATTTTGTCAGCATAGATTATGTCTCCCCTATCTCTGAAAGACTTATTCCATTCTCATAGCGTTTATTTGGGTGTTGGGCAGGTACATAGTGACTAAATGGAGAATGTCTTTCCTTCATAAATCAAGTGAGATTGGGTATGAGGGCAACTGGCAAAATGCATTTTAACAATGAGAGCATAATTTTGAAATTTGCTAACCACGTGTATAATTTTATTAAACAACAATGTCAAGCTACTGGACTAAGAACAGCTAATAGGCCATTGTCTGTATTAGTGAATTTGGAATAATGGCGTTTCATAGAGTTGATTTAGCAGGATGTCTCTCAGAGTTATAATTTTTATATAATTACAGAAGGTCACATTGTATTCACCTTATTAAAGAGGATTCTAATATGACTGAGTTATGAAATTTCAAAGTATTGAATGCAAAAATGAATCACTACCCAGAAGACTGATTATTACCATTTCATTCTTCCTAACCTTAATTTTCCTTCAGACAGTAACAAATTGAGTAAGGTGTGAGGATGGGAACTATATGCTGGTTTCCAATTACTTTGTATTTTACTTAGACTGCAAATATAAAGAGTGATTCAATTATTTCGTTATCTCCATAAGCACGGCAACTTTATGCAATTTTAATTTTGATCATAACATTAGCTCTGAGTTGTTTTTTTCTGTTATTTCTTATTTTTCTTTTTCTTTTTTTTCTTTTTTTTTCTTTTGATGATGCAGTATACAAATTTGAATATATTTGATCGGCCTTAGGATGTGGCACCTGAGAGTTTTCTTTGGTATCAGCAGCCTCCAGTGTGGGTATCTTTAATTTGTAACTGCTTTGCTTATATTCTGGAACAGACCCATACCGCACGACCAGTACATTAACTTCCACCATTACTGCCATTCGCAAATCATCTTTTATAAAACCTGATCAACAGACTTTGCAAAATAATTTCCAGAAATGTAATTTCTTCACCACCTCCTTTACAATCCATCAATGTAATTTATAACTGTCATTTGAAAGCTTTAATTTCCTGGTGGGAGTTACGTTATTGCGCACTCGGGATAAAGGATTAGGGAATGCTGTTATTTCTTAATGTGAATGTTCCGGCAGACAGAAGTTTGCTTTTCAGGGCTCTGCTCACTAAGCTGATCTCCCTCAATCCCACGCCATCCAAAAGCTAATTTCCACACCCTCTTTCTCATGCTCATCCAGAAAAGAGGGGCAAGAGCTTAAAGCCAGGAAACCATCTTCAGTGAATTTCCATATAATTTAACTCTTGACTGCTTTTCTGTAATTTTTAGCTTCCTTAAAATTGAAGGTCAAGAATGCAAATAAACAGGAAGTAATGTCCATAAAATATGCAATCTTGATTAGTCGCCTGAGCTTTACATAAGTGTGCTTAGTGACTTGCTCTTTTTGTGTGGTTTTTCTAAAACTTTGAGAAATGTGAATTGAAATTGCAGTAGTACTTAACTCATTGGGGATGACTAAAGGTAAGGAAACCAGGGCACGCAAGCAGCACTTGTAGACCATTAGCTAGTCTATACAATGTTCATTCCAACAAAATAGTATACCTTCAATAAAACAATAAAAAAAATCCAAACTAAGAACACAGCCAACGTTGGGTAAATGGTTTTTTTTTTCTTTGTAATGTGCATATGCATTACAATTGAACATAGAAAAATATTAATAATTATAAACAGTCTGTAACATTTAGTTATTTTACAGATATTAAAATAGCCAAAAATTGATAAGATTGACCACAAAATGCTAAAGAGATTTTTTTTTAATGTCACTAATATCAGACTCGAGGCAAGTGCTGATCAGTGATTATGTCATTAAATTCCAAAATGCTAAGTTTGAGATATTTTACCAAAATGAAATAATATTTGGTTAAAATCAGCTTTAAAATTGATAAAATTTGCAATTATCCTTAAAGAAATTATGTAAGAATATTCAGTCCTTCTTTAAATTGAATACTTTAAAATTAAATAATTAAAATTTGGCCAAAGCATACTTCAAGGAATATTGAAAGCAAACTAAACATATCGAAAAATTAACATGAGATTTTTTTCTTTTTAAAAATTATTTTATTTATTTACATTCCACTCATTGCCATCCTCTGATCCGCCCCCCCCCTTAGTCTTCCCCCTTCCCCGGGGCCTCAAGACTCTTGAAGATTAAGTGCATCTTCTCCCACTGAGGCCAGACCAGACAGACCTCTGCTGTGTATGTGCTAGGGGCATTGGACTAGCCCATGTATGATGGTGGCTCAGTCTCTGGGAGCTCCCTGGGTTCTGGGTTAGTTGAGACTGTTGGTCTTCCTATGGAGTCGCCCTCCCCTTCAGCTTCTTCAATTCTTCCCCTAATTCAACCATAGGAGTCCCCAATTTCAGTCCAATGTTTGGGTGTAAGTATCTGCATCTGTCTCAGTCAGCAGTTGGTGGGGCCTCTCTGAGGACACCCATACTAGGCTCCTGTCTATGCACATCATAGCATCATTAATAGTGTCAGGCCTTAGTGTCTCCCTCATAAGATGGATCCCAAATTGAACTGCCTTTCCTTCAGGCTATTCCCCATTTCTGTCCTTGCAGTTCTTTTAGACAGGAACAAATCTGGGTCAGGAATTTTGACAGTGCATTAGTAACCCTGTCCTCCACTTGAGGGCCTATCTACTGGAGGTGGACTCTTCAAGTTCCCTCTCCCCAATGTTGGACATTTTGGCTAAGATCACCCCCAATGAGTTCAGAGAGTATCTCACCTCCGGGGTCTCTAGTACATTCTAGAGTGTCCTCCCACCACCCTCGCCCCAAGGCTGCCTATTTCCATTGATTCTCTTAGCCCTCTAGGCTTCTCTCCTCTCCCCCTTTCCCCTCCGGCTTCCCTCTCCCACCCATGCGCTCCCTCCCTCTGACTCCTGAGATTATTTCCTTCCCCCTCCTAAGTGGGATTACAGCCTCCTCACTTGGGCGTTTCCCCTTGTTCCACTTCTTACCATCTGTAGGCTGTATCCTTGGCATCCTATACTTTTTGACTAATATCCACTTATTAGTGAGTGAATACATACATGTCTTTTTGGGTCTGAGTTACCTTACTCAGGATGATATTTTCTAGTTCCATCCATTTGCCTACAAACTTCTTGTTTTAATAGCTGAGTAGTATTCCATTGTGTGAATGAATAACATTTTCTGTACCCATTCTTCGTAGACTACTGGCTCAAAGATGGCAACCTTTTCCTCAGAACTTCTGTTACTATTGATCCATTCTTCTACTCAATATTGTGTTTAATTCTAAACAGTGCTTCTGGAGCAGTATGTCTAAAACGTGGATATCTGCTAAAATTACTAGGGAGCTTTAAGTAATTTACCTAGGTCTTAGATTGGTTACGTCAGAATTTGGGACAGTAAAACTGATATAGCCTATAAATCTCCCGTGAAGATTCCACTGTCCAGATTTGTGAGTCACTGGTGTGGAGCAGAAATATGACAGAATAAACTGCTTGCTCAGCAACATTGGCTACCATCTGATAGGTGCGTGCTATGCTATATGAAAGGAACTCTGTGTGTGGTCTAAACTACTAACCAAAGAGTACCATGGAGCAACTCATGGCTCCAGCCCCATATGTAGCAAAGGATGGCCTCATAGCGCATCAATGGGAGGAGAGACCCTTGGTCTTGGGAAGGCTCTTTTCCCCAGTGTAGGGGATGCTAGGGCAGGGAGGCAAGAGGGAGTGGATAGATGGGTGAGGAAGCACCCTCATGGAGGCAGGGGGTGGAGGATGGTATGGGGGGTTCCAGAGGGGAAACCAGGAAAGGGAATAACATTTGAAATGTAGATAAAGAAAATACCCAAAAAAAGAAAAGAAAAAAAAGAAAGTTAAAAAAAAAGAGATTGAACAATACAGACCACACAGAGAGAGAAAATTTTAATGGTATGCACTGAATTTCAAAAATGACCAAAATTCTGAGATGTTTAAGACTGCCTAAGCCCTTTAAATAATGTTGGTTTTTATTTTTGAGAATTTCATACCTTTATTTAAATATTTATATTTAATATATCATGATCCAATTTAGTTCCATTACCGTCTGTGACCTCTTCCACTCCAGATGAACCCCTTCATCTCCCCTCCTGTGCCTTTCCTACTTTTATGTACTCTCTTATATTCTGTGGGGGTGGGGCATGACTTACCAAGTTTAACTGGAATAGCCTATGCAATCTTGGGGAGAAGACTAGATATAGACTAGCAGAGAAGCAATTGCTATTGGCTAAGCCACTGAGTGGAATGACTCCCCTCGCACCATGGCAAGATGTTGAGAGGCCCAATCTTCTCAGCTATTATTCAGGAAGCCACAGTTGTGTTCGTAATTGTAAAAACTCTGTCATACTCAGCAGACAGTGTCTTATGGCGCTCCTTCCCCCCTGCCTCTCACAATCTTTCTGCCTCTACTTTCACAATGTTCTTTTGGCTGTAGAGTCCTGCTGCAAATATGTTGTTTTGGGCTGAACACCCAATCATATCATATTCACAGCACTTTGACCTGTTATGACTTTCTATATCAGCAGTAAAATGGAAGCATCTCTGACTACGGCCGAGCCCAACAAGTCTATGGAATAAATATAAGGACAGGATGATTGACAAAATTCCCATTCAGTAAAGCATGCATTGTAGATACCTTTTAAGACCTGTGACCTCCCTAGCCAGAGGTTTTTGATCAGCCATGTTTTCCCCAATGTAGTAGGTCTCAAATATAATTATAAATGGTTGGTTGATCCCCAAACAACTGTGCCACTAGCTCACCAGTAGGTATAGCTGATCTGTCGGGCCAACATATAAGTGGGTCATGTTCAGAGTCCGCAGCGTAGGGAAGCTATTGATGAACTTCTCTCTCCAGCAGCTTTTATATGCTGCTAGTAAGTATGCTAGCCAATAAGGACGGAGACTCTTGCTCAAATCGGTTTGATTTCTCTGTGTCCTGCTTCTAGAGTGTTGTCTTCAGCAATAGAGGCTTGTGTGTAGTTCTGGTTGAAACCAAGAGAAATGAAAATAGATAACTAATGTTTTGATGGTCTCTGGAGTATCCCTGACTAAAAATTCATAGAGAAGCATCCCACATGTGGATGTTTGTTTAAAGCCTCTTGGAACAGAATTTGCACCTATGTAGGATATCTGTATTGAAAATTCATAATATATATATTATATATAATATTGAAAATTCATAACATATATTATATATATAATATTTAGTAAGATTAAAAAGGTAGTAAACTTTACTGTAAAGTAACATGGATGCATTAGCTTATGAGTAATAGATTTCTGCATGTTCTACGTGGATTTTTCCTTCAGTTTTTCCTCGGTTTCGTACTTCATTCCCATGGGCCCCTTCCATGCCTACTATACCACAACTCTACTCCAGATTGCATGTGTAAAGCATATAAATGTCACTTCACCTGATACAAGATGCCTATCTATTTCAATGAGAAAATTTAACTTTAGAAATTAAAATTAATCAGAAGACATTTACCAGACAAGGACATGTATGTTCATTTTCTGTAACCAAATGTATTTAAATAAGTTTTTGTGGGTCTTTTTGAGAGCAGCTTCTCCACTTTGTAGCGTGGGCTGATCTTGAAGTCATACTAATTCCCCTGCCTCAGCCTCCCAATGCTTCGATTATAGTAATGGGCCACCATACACAGCTTACATAAATTCTTTAAAATTGACTCTTGAGGTAATTTCCTTTATTTTATTTCATGAAGTTAAAAGGAAACATATTTGAATCCATATATAGATATAGATATAGATATAGATATAGATATAGATATAGATATAGATATAGATATAGATATAGATATAGATATAGATATAGATAGATAGACAGACATATATATATATATAATATATAGGTATATATACTATGTGCATACATATATATTATAATAAAGGATAGGCTATACCTTTTTCCATAGAATGGAAACTATTAATTTCAGGGCATGTCATATCAGTAAAAATATATAAAGTTAAAGTTTGAGCAGGCATTTTAAAAATTTTACCTTGGCATTGAAATTTGTTCTGTCTGATGCAATAAAATATAAATTCTAAGAGAATTAGAAATCAACAATTAGAGCAAAAAAAAAAAACCAAAAGTAAAAAAAAAAACAAAACAAACAAAAAAAAAACCAAAAAGACCTAAACCCAAACCAAAACAAACAAACAAACAAAAACTAGGAAAGGAGGCTTGAATTTGTAGTTACTCTATAGGTTACAAGCTGTAAGAATCTAAAATGTACCAAGTCTTGTGAAGTCACTGCAATAAAAAATAAACATTTTAAGCACAATTACTATAGTGATTTGGCTTTCACAAAGTGCACCCTGAAATGAGAAATACTGTGCTGTGAATAAAAGGTAAACAAAAGTTTAAATTTATGCTAATTATTTAAATCTCTCTCTTTAAGTATCATATTTTATAACTATTTTGAGATTTTAATATAATTATACCATTTCCCTCTTCCCATTCCTCCCTCCAAGGCCTACTATCTATGTCTCCTCTTTGTTCAAATCCATAGCCTCGTTTTAGTAAGTTGCTATTCCAACACATACATCTATAATGAACACATACCGCCCACTGAGTTTGTGTAGTGCTATTTATATTTGTATGTATGTTTTCAGGGCTGATGATTTGGCATTGGGTAACCACTGGGTGTGCTCTTCCTCAGGGAAACTTATAATATCAACAATTTATAACTATGATAAGGATGCTAATACAATTTCCTTTGCTGAATGAACCTAAGCAGAATTGAAAAATCAGAGAAAAATCCTGAAGGGAGTGGAAGCCAACAAAGATAGGGTTATATGAAGAACTCCTTGGGAAAATGTTCCATCAGCCAGTTTACCCTGCCAGCATCATAGTATGTGATTCTAACATAATGTAGATCTAACTCTGTCCTGGGTCTCTTTCAGATGAGCAACTACAATTGACTATAGATTTGAGTATTAAGAAGCAAAATAATTAGCCTATATAAATAATATGGATTGTTGAAATTTTTTAATTTAAACATATCAAGATAAGAGTAGCTAAGCTATTCCAATAGGGAAGAAATTGGTTGTTTGAAGAAGTTTGTTATTTTCTTTTTTGCACAGGTGTTATTTTTATTGCTGTTATTAATATTATTGAGTTTTTATTGTTCATAATTGTTTTGGCTATTCTTTATTTTTATTTGTTGTTGTTATTGTTCTCTTTTTTCTTTTTCCATATGAAGTTGAGAATGGCTCTATCAATGTTTGTAAAACCTTGTAACTTGGTTGGGAATTGCATTGAATCTGTAAATTAATTTTATTAAGACAGTCATTTTCACTGTCTTTCAATTAACATTTCACTGTTAATTGTACTAAACCATGATCATGGGAGATCTTTCCATCTTCTGAGGTCTTCTTTGATTTCCTTCTTCATGGACTTAAAGTTCTTGTCATACAGATCTTTCACTTATAACTGGTTACAGTTATAAGACATTTTATAGAATGACTATTAAGAAGAGTGTTGTTTTCCTTATTTCTTTTTCAGCCCATTTATCATTTGTATAAAAAAGACTACTGATTTCATTGAGTTAATTTTTCACCCAGCAACTTTCTTGAAGTTGTTTATCAGCTGTAGTGCTCTGATAGAATTTTGGGGTTTGCTCACATATACCCCAATCATATCATCTGTGAATTGGGATACATTTACTTCTTCCTATCCAATTTGTATCCTCTTGATCTACTTTGTCTTACTGCTGTAACTAAAGCTTCAACTAGTATACTGAGTAGATAGGGTGAGAGTGGAAAGCCTTGTCTTGTCCTGATTTTATTGGGATTGCATCAAATTTCTCTCCATTTAATTTGATGTTAGCTATTGGTTTGCTGTATATTGCTTTTCTTTAATTTAGGTATGTGTTATGAATTCCTGATCTCTCCAAGACTTTAAACATGAAGAGGTGTTGGATTTTGTCAAAGGGTTTTACAGCATCTAATGAGGAAATCATGTAATTTTTTAGTTTGTTTATGTAGTGGATTACATTGATGAATTTTCATATATTGACCCATCCCTGAATCCCTGGGATGAAGTTCACTTGATTGTGGTGAATGATGTTTTTGATGTTTTATTGGATTTGGTTTCTAAAAATTTTATTGAGTATTTTTGCATTGATGTGAAATTTGTCTCAAGTTCTTTTTCTTTGTTGGGTCTTTGTGTGGTTTATTTCCTGGGGTAACTGTGGCTCCATGGAATGAATTAGGTAGTATTCATTCATAACTTCTTTTAGTTACTGTGTCTCTGTTTAGCTTCTGTTTCCATGATCTGTCTGTCCATTGGTGAGTTGGTGTGGAAATCTCTCGCTATGGTGTGAGGTTCAGTGTGTTTTGAGCTGTAGTAAAGTATCTTCAAATGTGGGTGTCCTTGCATTTGAGGCATAGATATTCAAAATTGAGAGTTCCTATTGGTAGTTTTTTTTTCTACTTTAATGCATAACAAGTGTCCTTCCTCATCTCTATTGCTTTTGGTTGAAAGTCTATTTTATTGGATATTAGAATGGCTGCCCCACCTTGTTTCTTGAATGCATACAGAAAATGTGGTTTATTTACACAATGGACTTTAGCTATTAAAACCAAAGACATCATAAATTTTTCAGGCAAGTGATGGAACTAGAAAATATTATCACGAGTGAGGTAACCTAGACCCAAAAAGACATGATGGTATATGCTCACTGATAAGTGGATAATAGCCAAAAAGTACAGAATACCCATGATAGCCCCACAGACCCTAAGAAATTAAACAAGGAGGAAGGCCCAAATGGGGATGTTTAAATCCCACTTAGAAGGTGAACAAAATAATCATGGAAGGCAGAGGGAAGGAGGAACGTGTGTGGGAGAGGGAGGCGGAAAACAATAGGGGATCAGGATCAGGCATGGGAGAAGGCAGGAAGCCCAGAAGGCCAGGAGAATGAATTGAAATATACAGCTCCCAGGAGTGGAGAGGGGTGTGGGATTTCCAGAAAGTCCCAAAGACCTGGAGTAGGGGAGGCTCCCAGGACCCAATGTCGGTGACTTCAGTAGAAATGCACAACAGCAGGAATATGGAACCTCAAGAGACCACCTCCAGGAGTCGGACAAAACCCCCAGTGGAAGGTTGGGGACACCAACCTACCTACAAAACTTTCAACCCAAAATTGCTCCTGTCTAAAAGAAATGCAGGGACACAAATGGAACAGAGACTGAAGGAAAAGCCATCCAGTGACTGGCCCAACTTGTGATCAATCCCATGGACAGGTACCAATGCCTGGAACTATTACTAATGATATGCTGTGATCGAAGACAGATGCCTAGCATGACTGTCCTCTAAGAGGCTCTATCTATCCAGCAGCTGACTGAGACAGATGCAAATACAGCCAAGCATTGGTCTGAGGTCAGAGATCCTTAGACAAAGGGTTGAAGGAACTGAAGGAGATGACAACCCCCACAGGAAGATCAACAGTGTCAATTAACCTGAACCCCTGGGAGCTCCCAGAGACTGAGCTACCAATCAAAGAGCATACGTATATAGGCTGTTTTCATTTGGGATGTAAATAAATAAAACAATTGATTAATAAAAATATTTTTATAGTATAATATAGAGTTTATTCAGGGAATGGGGAGGGGAGTTGAGGGAGTAGAGACAGAGAAAGGGAGAGAGAGAGAGAGAGAGAGAGAGAGAGAGAGAGAGAGAGAGAGACAGAGAGAGAGAGAGAGAGAGAGAGAGAGAGAGGCTGGCCTTAAGCACAGGGAAAGAGGTAAATATTTTTATACAATATACTCCTCTGATTATAGTTTCTCTTCCCAGCCTCCCACAGCTATGGTTTCTCTCTCTTTATAAAACAGAAAAATTAAATAATAAACACAGAATAAAGCAAAAACAAACCAGAAAGTGAAAACAGAGAAACGCAGATAAGCTGACACACACAAACAATACTTGTAACAACTATCGTGTTACTTTCAGGTTTTACTCAGTATTTCAATCTTTGAATGTGCACACATGTCTACACCAGATACATGTTTGGTGTGTGCAGCAGTGGACCTCCTCAGGGTGGACGTTGGACTTTATGAGCTTCTATGTGAGTGCTGGCAGTTGAATACCTCTGGCTGAACCGCCAGTTTCCTTGACAATGAACTATCTCTCCTTCCCCTATGTACTGATTTTAAGAAAGCAAAGTAGTGTGTTTCTCTGTAAAGAGTAAGTTCTGCAGTCTGGGCTCTATAGAGCACCTCTCTTTTCCTATAGTCTTGAGGTATATATTACATGTACAGAAGTCCATGTCTCTCAAATTCTGGGGTCTGTTTGTTGGTTTGTTTTTGGTTTTGTCTTTTTGTTGTCGTTTTCGATGCGGAGAGTGAAAGATGTGATAATCTACACTTTATTCCAGAACCTGACATGAATAATCATGTCATTGTCACACAGTTTTGGGTTAGCCTACATTCTATTTTCCAAAAGGAATGAGGTTTCATGAAGCTTTTATAGTAATGAAACTAAGAAGGTCATGTGTAAGGCACTTCCCGTATACATTGGTGGAAAGGCAAGCAGGGAAGCCACACTGTTTGTGGGTTAAAAGACATACCAATGTAAACTATATTCAAGCTGTGAACCTGCAACATCCCCAACTATTTATTGTTGCTTAATGTCCTATTTAAAGCTTGTGTGTGTGTGTGTGTGTGTGTTTTCTAGAGTTTTACATTTTGAAATGTTGATAAAGACCCATGCATTTTTGTGAAAGCAGGTGTGTTCTCAGCTACATGTATAACACAGTTTCCTGTTACTGCTCTGACTTCTAGTAACAGTCATCTCCAAAACTCCCCAATACATATCAGGACCACTCACTGATTATGCACATGGTGCTTCTAAAGATTGTGCCATTCCAGCCACAACACTGCATGGAGTGGTCTCCGTGATACACAACACAATCTATAACATTCCATTTATGCTTCAAATACATAGAGACTTTGCTTTGAGATGTATATGCATTCATGGAAAGTCATCCATTACATCTGAAAAGACAGAATCAATTATTTATTTTTTTATCCGACGGACTTTCTTCAGGTAAATCAGTGATGTCTTGTTGATCAGCAAAACACCTACTGGTATACCATAAGTTATCGTTGTGCACATCTCATAGGTGGTATATTGTGTTTCTTCCCTGGCTTTTATTGTTCTGTAGTGATCAGTTTGAAATGTACTTGTGGTTTTCAGACTTTACATACACATGCAACTTGAAGTGATTTGGGGGTCAGCTCTATTGCCCTGATCTGCCCTCTAAAGGAATCTGATTTATATGCTGTCCCTACTGCCGTTGTTCTCTTCTATATAGAGACATTGATTGTATCCTGCTGCTCAAGCTCCTGAACCTGGGTGAGCCAGAAAACAAAGTAAAACAAGCAAAAGTTATAAATGACCCAGGGCTATGGAGAAAAATCTTTGTATGGGTGCACAATTCATCCAACCCTCCGGTAGCAACAGTTAGTCCCCTTGAATAAATACTTAATACAATTCCTAGGACCATGCATGAAAGATGAAAGTATATAGGCATGTAATATTTTTAATATAACAATGTTCAGATGTCCAGAATTTTGAAACACCTTTTCCTGATGTGGATATAATTTATTGCTATAGAGAATGAAAGCACCATGTAAAATAAGAAGGCGGACAAAAAGCCTTTGGCACATGAAGATAAGTTCGGGGAGAATCACAGGTGTTAAGAGAATATTCACAGTACACTTTTGTTCTGTACAGAGTGTCCTATTTATCTGTGTCCTGTGAAAGCAATATCATAAATGCATGATGAATTTTCATGTTAGGGGTTGTTCAAAAAAATTAAAAAAATTTCTATCTATTTTCACTAAATTAAGAACTCAAAAAACCCTCAAGAGACCATGATGTATGGAGTAAATTGGAGGTAATTAATTGGAATCTGTCACCTTTTCCCTTTCCCATATGTTCATGCTCCTGCTGTCCTTTGCAAAATGCTGAGGAAAAAAACAATAAAAACTGCAATGACAAAGAAATGTACAACTTAAGATTTTCTCTTCTAGATCTATTATCGGAAAGGTTTTATACCCAGCCCATGTTTCATGAGATGTGCAATGCTAATATCCATTTCATGTTTAGTGATGTGTGCCCCATTCTTACTACCCATTGAGAATCACTCAATTATTCCTTTTCTTACTAACCATCTTTGATGAGTTATTCATTGCCAGTTATCATCCTGAGTGAGCTAATCCAATCACAGAAAGACATACATGGTATGCACTCACTGATAAGTGGCTATTAGCCCAAATGCTTGAATTACCCTAGATGCCTAGAACAAATGAAACTTAAGACGGATGATCAAAATGTGAATGCTTCACTCCTTCTTTAAAAGGGGAACAAGAATACCCTTGGCAGGGAAGAGAGGCAAAGATTAAAACAGAGACTGAAGGAACACCCATTCAGAGCCTGCCCACATGTGGCCCATAAGCATACAGCCACCCAATTAGACAAGATGGATGAAGCAAAGAAGTGCAGACCGACAGGAGTCGGATGTAGATCGATCCTGAGAGACACAGCCAGAATACAGCAAATACAGAGGCGAATGCCAGCAGCAAACCACTGAACTGAGAAGCAGGACCCCGTTGAAGGAATCAGAGAAAAAGAACTGGAAGAGCTTGAAGGGCTTGAGACCCCATATGTACAACAATGCCAAGCAACCAGAGCTTCCAGGGACTAAGCCACTACCTAAAGACTATACATGGACTGACCCTGGACTCTGACCTCATAGGTAGCAATGAACAGCCTAGTAAGAGCACCAGTGGAAGGGGAAGCCCTGGGTCCTGCTAAGACTGAACCCCAGTGAACTAGATTGTTGGGGGAGGCGGGAATGGGGGAGGATGGGGAGGGAGCACCCATAAAGATGGGGAGGGGGAGGGGATGTTTGCCCAGAAACCGGAAAGGGAATAACACTCGAAAATGTACATAAGAAATACTCAAGTTAATAAAAAAAAAAAAAAAAAAAAAAAAAAAAAAGTAAACCTATGGGTTGTTGAAGACAAAGTATCAATACTGAAGTGTGACGGTCTTCAATTCCAATACTCTCCTTCCCCTTTCCAGGCCATTCTCAATGCCTAACACTTTAGATTGCTTGTCTTTTTCTCTCCCTTTATGTTTATTTTTGCTTGCTTTTGACTCAATCTCATTCCTAAATTCTGGCCTCACATTCAAACAGGATGGATTAGGCTGAAGGTCTGACCCTCCCTGCTCTCCTCCTAAGCGCTGGAATTGCAGATGTGTGCCATCGCCTCCCAGTCATATATAGAATGGTAATATCAATATTATCTGACTAGTTTGGTTGTTGTCAGGGCTAAGAGGATAATAACACCATGGGCTAGTTGAATTTGAATTTATGTTATGTGTGAATTTATATTTATATAGTCTGCATGTAATAGCTACTGTTTTTCAATGATGGTGAGTCATTCATGACGATGGCAATGTTTATGAATTCCACAGTGGTTAAAATTGTTAACGTGATGTTTGTGTTTAATGGTAATTTCAAATACTAGGAATTTTCAGGATTCCCAGAGTGTTGCCATGGGTCTAACAGCAGGTAGTGGGCCTCTATTAAGAATTTGTTGATGAAGGAACTTGTACCCCTTCTCACAGGAGATAATGGTTTGATTTTTAATCTTATGAGAAGATATACCAATAAGACCAATAAGACTTATGCAGAAAATATGCTAGATTGGATTTACTCCCAACAAAATAATCTTTTGCCAATTGTTTATTCAGTTAAAGAACATATAAAAGTTGGAGTCAATGTTTCACTGTTTGGTTATAGGGAAATCTCCAATTTCAGTTTATTTTTCCATAATGGAATGGAAAAATGATGTGTGACCATTAATAGCTCTTTCTCTGATGTTTACATTTTAATTAAAATAAGAAATGGCCTCTGGGCATTTTAATGTTTTGCAGTAACTTGAGTTCCTGGTCATAGAAATATCAAGCCAATAAAATTTAATGCTACCTTTAAAAATATTAACATAATTTAATGTTTTTGTCTTTAGGGAGAAACATTTTAAAAAATAACATTTGTAAAGTATATCATGCCTAAAGTTAGTTAACTAACTTGTACAGTGCACTGAAGTTTCCTCAATCCCTGAGTTTTTCAAAATTTATCATTGGATTTGCATTACAGAGTCAGTAACATTTTAGGTTAAATAATTCCCTAACTTTTCAAAATTTATTCTTCTTGCATTCTTTTATTATTTCTGTATAATTGTGGAGTTGGTATCATGTTGTTCATAAAATATAGAATGAAGTATAAGTGGAATAAAGAAATTATTTTAAATAATACACAGAATTGAGGAAAATCAACTGAATGTGTTTTCAGCTCATCTACCCTTCACACTATGGGGAGCCTTGCAGAGACCCTCCACTCCTGGCGGCCATCTTTTTCTCTACTGTTTCCCCTCTTTCTTCCTATTCCTCACACCCACAGTTCACCACACACGCCACACTGTCCAGAATGCCTGCAAAGTAGCCTGATGCCCACCAATGTACCTAACATGTTTACCAAACAGGGGAGGCAGTGTTTGCATTTGACATTAATAAAACTTAATTAAAGCACTAGTCAGTTGTCTCTGCCAATTCTATGCAGTAATTTTCTGTACTTGCCATGGTAGATCATACTAGATCTATTTAAAAGACTCAGACTCAGTTTCAACAACTGATCCTAAATTGTTCGGCTCTGATAAAATAAACCTTTATAACCAAGAAACAAAACCTAGGTTTTAACCATTTATGAGAAGTTGTGCATTACTGTATACATGTAGTACATTTAATATTTAGGAAAGTTACAAAGGACATTTAGTTTTACCTTTACCAAGACTTTGTTATTATTATTTAATATCAGTGTTTTGAGTTGGTCGGTTTTATTTCTATCATTTCCTTAAATATGTAATTTTAAAAATATTTAAATGATTTAGATGGTAATGGATCATAGCATCATCTCCAATGTGTTACTAGAATATTCTGCTTCCAATAATACTTGTAAAGCTTAACATAGCTTGGAGACTTAAAAATCACACAGAGAATATTCTTTTTCACCTTGAAACTCTAATGGCACTTCTCCAACACCTCCATTAGCCTATCAGAAAAATAAAGCATTTCTAAATTGCCCATAGGTGAAAGAACAATTTAATATGCAGTATATTGGAAAATGCTTTTTGATATGAAGTTTTAACATTATTCATTAGGCTTTCTTTACATGTTTATGTGAGTCCTTCTACCATTAACTTAAGATATAGAAAGGAGGAAAATAAAATACTGAAACAAGAAGTAGATATCAAGAAAAGAACACAGGAGAGAACATAACATTCTTTCAGAGTCCAGAGAATTTGTAAATTTTTAGGAATAATCATCATGAAAACCTAGAGAGGACATAAACATTTTTAATTGGGTGTGATAAATATATATAATTACTGATTTTAAAATTGCCAAAAAGGTAACATTTTACAGAGATGCGATGAAAACGCCTTTGAAATATATATTAAATACACTCAACTGAGGAAAACACAGGCATATAAACCTAGTCTAAGTGCAGTGGGAAGCAATATTATAATATAAATTTTTAAATAAATTCAATTAATTACAATATTTCCATGAAGAAAATTCCCTGGTATAAAGGTAATACAGTAACTTTTACCAAAATTTAATGAAATAAAAATGCTAGTTGTTTAGAGAACTATCCTTTCTGTAAAGAATCATTATATGAACACGGTGGGTCTTGCCTGAGATCCTGACACCCAGTTACAGCTGATGCAGGAGGCTCCCCTTTGATTCCAGAGAAGCCTGAGCAACATAGTGGGTCAATACCACTCTGGGATTCGCTGTGAGATCCTGTCACAAAACATCAGTTAACTGAACGAGTAATTATTAAAAGTAATTTAATTATTACTAACATCATCTTAAAGTTGATATATCTCCACAGTGATGATAAAAAGAAAATAATTTTATACACATCTCATTCATGGTTATAAGCATTAACATTCTTAAATCCATGAAATCCAAAAGCCACTCATGATGAATGAAAAACAATAACGTTACAAAGATCAACTTAGATGTTATGCAAAAGAACATCTGCAGACCATATACAAATTTAGGAAGCAAGCTTTCTGGAGAAATATTGAAAGCCATCTCTGAACCTAGGTCTGGGAAGGCTTCTGTGTTCTTTTTTTTTTTCCTGTAGATTAATGGAATGTTCACTCATAGTAAGGCAAGAAAAAACCTAGTAATATATTAGGGTTTGCAAGAAATAAATGAAACACTCATTATCCATGTACATTCCTTATGCAAAATTTCATGGTCAAGTATAGTCCTTCAATGCCTAACACATCATCAGGGAGGGTATAAATGGAAGACCTTCAAGGTGAATACCACCTGCTTCAATGCTAGGATGCTACATGGCTCAGAGGAGGTAGAAGACAGTCCTTAATGGGGGGGCGGGGACAGGGGGTCTCAGTCTTTGTTTCCCTAGGTGGAAAACGGTGGGATCTGGGATAATAACTGTGGTTCCCAGTCTCCTGTGTACCCCGGAGCCTCTAGGGTATCGCTGGGAGTTGGGAATGGGGTCCAGGTTTGTGTTTCTCCTTAGGGCAGCCACATACCAGGCAGAAAGGGAAAGCAGAAACTCTCTTAGATGGAACCTGGTTTTGTTCCAAGTGAGTGCCTAGAGTGTGGAGGGACTGGGAGAGAAGGGCTTCTCCAGGAGATTTGGGTGTGCTCTTTACAGCCCCCCACCCCGCCAACGCCACACCTGCCTCCCACCACACCACCCTCGCAGCAATCCTTGATGATGACAAAGATGGTCCTTGCTTAGCCAAACTGCTTTATTTGATGACAAATGCGAATATATATACCTTACTCAGCGTGAACCAGAGATTAAATACTTCTTGTACGAAGAAATGCCCAGGAAGGGAAACCCACTGGCTAAGCATTCGGGGCATATCTAAATACCTCTTTAGTATGGAGAACTCTCGGTTTTTAATGCTACCTGACTGATCGCCATGGTCCTCTTGGCCGGGATGTAGTGGTTATGCATTGCAGAACAGGTAGAGTTTGGCAAAGAGCTAGTCCCACCTCGATCTTCTCAATTCTGAGTTTCACGTGGTTTAGAATCGCTTAGCCTTACCAGCTCTTTTGTCTAGTGGCATGTCCACTTGCCCCACCCACCTTTCGGAGTTTTCTTATGTTTGTGCTGTAATGAGCAGAGCCTTCCAGTTGCAGATGAAATGGCCTGAGAGGAAAAGTGCAGTCAGTCTTGAGCCTTCACTAGGCAGGGAGCTGTCATTCAGAATAGAGCATTTCCTTGAAATCCATGACACCCCAACCTCATTTGAAGCAGAGGAAGGGCACTGAGCTATCTCATGTGCTGTTCGATTTAGAACTGAAACCTGGAATGCCTGCAGAGTGTACAATGATACGGCGGATCGGCGGATGAAACGCAGGCTGAGACTTCGCCCTCCAAAAGCCAAGACAGAGATCTTAGGAAACATGAAGACTTGCGGGGCTGCTGTGGTTTCCATTTGCAAAGAAAGCAAGGTCTTAAGACAGGTAAGATCGAATCAGTCTGGAGAAACACACTAGCTGCTTCCCAAACAGCATTGCTTGTCAACACCAAGTTAGAGATTGTCATTCCCCCTAAGGAAGGTTAGTATATAAAACTAGGAAGAGATCAAGTTTCTCAAAAAGATTCAAAGACTTCTCTCTGAATCTAGGTCCAGGAAGTCTTCAACGGTTTTGCTTGGATAAGCTCAACCACCAAAAAAGTACAACAGAAAGAACAAAAATAACCCAAAAATATGGTGATACAGCTCACTGAAATGCAATAGGTATTTTAATCAGTAGTAACCAGAAAGTATTGCTAGGGGTTGGGGATTTAGCTCAGTGGTAGAGCGCTTGCCTAGCAAGCAAAGCCCTAGGTTCAGTCCCCAACTCGGAAAAAAAAAAAGTCCCACAGAAAGTATTGCTAGACTACCAACTAGAAAATAAACTTGTACAACTGTTTCCTGTCTTAAAGCAGTTTAAGCTGGATTTTTTAAAAAGTGTGATACAAATAAATAAAATTCAAAAGCAACTTGCAAAATATATCGAAATGTAGTATCAAAGTAGGGAATGTCTTCCTAAAATATATCATCAGAAGACATTAGAGAAGTGCATACAGCATACATGCACATAAACACACATAGTCAAAAATGCCACATGAAATTAAAGGTCAATCACAAGAGAGAAAAGAAACCTGCAGCGTGTGTGTCAACAATTATGGTTATAAATTTTACAGTTGTAAAATAAGTTTATTTCATAAAAGGTGTATTAAAAATGACCAAAAAAAAAAAAAAGGTGCTGGAGTTTTTAAAAGACATGCACTGAGTAGCTGGGTCCAGTGGTTCAGAACTACCTGTAACTCTAACTCTAAGGTATCTGAAGTCCTCTTCTGACTTTAAAGATATCTGCACTATTGTCAGTATAACCCCCCCCACACACACACACACAAAGTGAAATCTTTTTAAAAACTATATCACTGTTTTATTAGAGTTA
The DNA here is from genome assembly GCF_011064425.1 of Rattus rattus. Taxonomy (NCBI): domain Eukaryota; kingdom Metazoa; phylum Chordata; class Mammalia; order Rodentia; family Muridae; genus Rattus; species Rattus rattus. Next base: position 21,790,375 of record NC_046167.1, read on the forward strand.
GACTTCATTGTTCAAAAAATGTTTATCAAATATACTTGTCCTGATTTAAAAAGTTCCTAGGTTGTCTAACATTCTATTTTTATGCTAATTTAAGATAACTATTTTAAAACAACAGTCTTACAACAACTATTTTAAACACAGAAATTCTTACCATGAAATCAGAGCTTACTGACTTTACATCCGTGTCAAAAACTATATGTAACATATACCTCTTAAGTTAAAAATAATAAAACCAGACAAATCAATGTATAAGTCCAACCCCAAAAAGCATCCCCTTTTGATTCAGGCCTAAACCATCAGATCCTGAAGAAGTCTGTAGGGTGCCAGCATTGTCCTCCCTGTGTGATCCATTACCCTTAATGCCTCCTCCTATACACAGGCTTGCTGTAAGGCAAACCTTTTGTAGAAATTGAACTGCGTATAAGCCCTACAATGAATGTGGCAACTACAATCGCCAGACAGAGTGCAATACTAAATACACACAAATTATAGCGACCACAGGTAGGACCCAGCCTCAATTTTCTCACTACTCTCAGGACAATTTTTCGTGACCATTAAGGGACATTAAATGATGTCATCATCATAAATTGATAAAAGATCTCCATAGATTTGATCATCCGTTGTTTGATGAAGTAAGACATGAAGAGAGTGAGAACCAGACCTGGGTGAAGCCCACCACAGGCCTCCACATGACTACAGGAAGTGTAAGTGAGGAGAAATCGCCCGGGCAATATTTGAGAGTTTCCGGGGAAAACAGTGATTCAGCTCTGTTACAGATGTAGCTTTTTCAGTGTGGCATCTGTCCTATTCCATAAGCACTGTTTTTATGGATGCTGTGACTCTGTTATCTTCCCTAACTTGATCAATTGCATGACAGCTATATAACCAATTGTCTATCAGATTACATAGAGATGTTCTATTAATCTCCCCCTGCTCAGTACAAAAGACAGAAAACCCCATAAAGGCTCCTGCTTGTCTCGTCTACAAAGCTCACAAATGAATAGCTCCTACATGAGATACTCTTGCCTGTGTAAAGAGCGAGCGTTTGTCTAAGACATCCCCTGGTGTAAACAGTATTGAAAGACTGCTCTAAAGGATTAAAGCTCCACAAGTGATCTGGGGAACTCAGTCTTCTCCCAGGCTTCCTTGACATAACAAGGGCTTGGGCTTCCAAAATAATGCTCAGTACTTGAAATGAAATACAAATAAACAGTTAAAAAAAAAAGTCAACCATAGACTCAGGATTGGTTTCAATGTTTCAATCAAATCACGAAACACTCAATATATGTAGGACAGATGGATGCATACACATACAATATTTATCAGGGAGAACTGGAGACAAGGACTCGTATATACATATATACGTGTACAATCAAGTCAGGTTAACTTGAAGATAATAGTCTTAGGGATTTACGAGCCCCTGCATTACATCAAATCAGGTATATGAAAATGATAAGAAATAGATAGAGAAAGCCAAAGGACAGAGGAATCAGAATATAGATGTAATGATATGCTAAGACTGAGATTTCAGACCACTTTCTAATTCGCCACTGAATTGCCTATTTGCACTGTATTTTGTTCTTTGCTGTTTTGTTTTGTTTCTCTTCTCTCCCTGCTGCATCAGAAAGTTGCTCATTGTCGGTATTTAGTCCCTGTAAAGGAAGCTTGGTCTGGTTGTCCTAATAATCTCTTCGGATCACTTAATCATTAACAGCTTAATACAGCTTTGGTCTCTAGGCCAAGGTTGGTAAGGAAGACAAATATATCTGAGTGTCAGGCTGGATCCCACTGGGCAGACTTCTAATGCCCTGACAATATTTTAAAGATTATAGATAAATCTAAAGATTATAGATAAATCACTGGCCCAAATGGCACCTTCTGCCCATCTGCTCTGCCCTCTGGAACAGGGAGATGCCAGAATGCACTGCAATTATGGTGGTGATGCTGTCCTATCACAAGATGGGACACTCAGATGACCTTTTAAGCTAGTGTGTCATGGGACAGTGAGATAGACGAGGACTCATTGAATAATCGAAAACAACGGACGTCTTAAATTTATCGAACATGTGTTCCAGTCTCACTTAATGGTACTCAGCCCAAACTTGAAAACATTTAAAGAAGAAAATTACTAACTGCTGGCAATCCCTGGTGACATTTACAAAGAAACAATGCTGCAAGCACATGCCATCAAACAGCATACCCTAAAGTGTTTTCCACTTTGGAATGCCACACAAATGAAAGTAGGGATTCCTGTGGATGAAAAATGAAGCAAACAGCTGTGGTCTCAAACCTGAGGGATTCCTCCATCCCAGTGACCGGACGCTACTAAGTTTCCTCTGTCTGTTCTAAGCTAGTTTCCCATTTAGCAAGTCCCCAGAGGGAATTTTGGGGGGATGCTGGATCCTGTGACCTAAGCATTATATATGATTACTGGGAATTCCCATGATAGATCTAAGTCATGGGACCAAAGGCCAGACTTTCTCACAGACATTTTTTTACCTCAAAGGATAATTTTCTTCCTCATTTTTCCCATAACTTCACTCAATTGGAGGAGACATTACATTCCAGGCGTCGTTCGGATTCCTTTAACTGTCCTGTCAAAAACCGCTAGCACTCGCCTTCATGAGGACCCCATGCAGACTGTACTCAGAATGCCCGTGCATATCTTCTGGTAATTCGGGTAAATATTGTACTCTCTTGTGCCTTTTGCCAATTCATAATAACTAATATCAGTAAAACATTACAAAATATTAAGGAGAATGCTTTGAAAAGTTTTGCCTGTGCTACAGTTAAAAGAAGATCTTGAAGGATGAGTTTTGATCCTAGAGAGGTCTTTTCTTCATTTAGTTCCAAAAACTATAAGATCAGTTATATTTTGTCATTATTTTAGCGTCATTTTATTATTTGTGCTTTCTAAAAAAACATTTCTTATATTATGGGTTTGATGCCAATATTTGCAAAGAAATAGTGCACAGTGAGGCTATGTTGGCCATGCCTTCTCTAGCTGTTAATCTCTAGCTGTGAGTGAGAATGAGGAGTGTACCAGGTCCCCCTGACCAGGAGACAGGAGGACACAGGGCGGCATTGTCCACTAAGACATCCTCACTTGGGTTTCTTCTCTGTGCTTGCATAATTATTGTGACCTTTTCCTTTCCTTACCTTATACTGCACAATCAAGACATGGAGAGAAAAGGTAGGATCAGGCTTGGGAACACCTCTAACTCAACTGCTTTAGTGGATTTTTTTCTGTTCTATCTGACACTGTTGTGAATTTGCCAGCTACATTACTAGGTCTGGCCTTTTTCTTGTCCTCCAATATTAATTAGTTTGCACTTTGTGGCTAATGCTTGGTGCCTACAATTCCAGGAGTTAATCACATCACATGGGGATCTCTGCTAGCTCAGAGATTTTATGGTACAACATTAATTGTACAATTACTCTGAGGTTAGGGAAGTGCGGAAGCCAGGCAACCTCTGGCAGGAAATGGCATAAATCTAAAAGGGAGTGAGACTTTTCTCTCACAACCACACAGAGGGCAATGAACATTGCACCTGGATTGCAACTCCTTATCTAACATCTGTGAATGCACCAAGACAGATATTGCCAGCAGGCAAACTTGCTGAGCACTTGACTATGGGAATTAACTGAACACCTTCACTGAAAGGGTATAAGACAATATGATTTACAGTCAGGTGTGATCATATACTGGTGCAGTAGGGGGCTAAAATGGAAGATTTCCATATCACTCAAAATCATAAACATACATTGCTTCAGAAGGCATTTGAACACACACACACACACACACACACACACACGTTGGCATCTGAGGTAAGTTTGTCTAAACGATAGATGTCTCATTTCAAATTAACGTTAAGGTGATATGCAAGAGGTCTAAGACTGTACAATCTTCTGTGGGCCTGCTACTTAATCAAGGGAAGTCTTTCACAACAGTCCAGTTTAATAAAGAAAGGAAAGGCACTGCACTGTACTTAATCTATTTTATATCTATTTTAATGAAAGCAGCACTCATGACAGTAAGGCACAACTATGTGGAGGCAATTTTATGTTCTGAGTTTACAGGAAAATACTTCTGTGTCAGGGAGATATTTTCTTAGTCTACTGCTCTATTTTGAAACAACAGAAAGAAGCTATTTGCATAACTAATTGATTGCACAGAATATTTATAGAGAAGAATCATGGAGATGGGGAGGAGCTTGTGTTGTGGCTTTAGCACTATGTGTGAAAAATAAAAAAAAAAACAAAGATGTTTGTATTGGTGACAAGCAAGGGAAATACAGTGGGGACAGGACATTGCTGAGGGAGTTTATCTCTCACGTGTCCTGCAGCAGATCCAAAGTACCATGGCTGATGCTCCCTTGCTGAGTCCTGTCACTGGGTCTGTGTTTGTTTTCCTAGAAAAAATGTGAGGATCTGGGGCTTCAGAGGTGATGAGGTTACATAAAACTAAAATTCCTCATTTGGTTTAAGATTGTTAATTGTCCGGCACACCTCAGCACTGAGCCAGAAGACTGTTCATGCTTGCTAAAATGCAGAGAGACAGGGGTTAAGTATAATGACCAAGTGCATGTTCCAGGCTAGCACAACCTGAAGCATCAGAGTCATGCTTCAGTTAATTTACGACATACCAGAAGATGCATAGATCACTCTATAGTCAATTTCACTTTGTTCAATTATGATCCTAAAACACATTGAGACACAATTATTTTATTTTCTGACCAGTTTGGGAGTAGTTATAGCACCATCACTGCATAAAGACAAAAGCCAACATCCCATAAATCCCATGGAAATACAGTCTTGATGAATCAGTGTGAAAAGAGGGACAACGGTTCCTAATTCTACAAACACAGTAATAAATAAATAAATGTAATACCAAAAGTTAAAATACACAAGCAGGAATAGGATCATTTTATAGACACAAGAACTACAGACAAATAAGCAATAAAAGCTTAAGCAGAAGTTAGGTCAACACAAATGAACAAAACATAAAGTAGAATCAATGTATAATGTGGTATGACCTGAAAGGACTTTTTCTAAAGGAATGAAAGCTCTAACCCTGAAACAAAAGGAACTTAACCCAAGGTAAATTAAAACAGGACACATATAGACAGTTCAAGATAATGGAATTTACTTTTATTTATGAGATAAGAAAACTGGTTTTATGGGGAAAAACTGGAAATATAAAACGGTAGTTGGACTGTTATCTGTTACAAGTGAAGCCAAAATGGAATGAAATTATATTTTCTATTTTAACATAAAGCATACTTTGTTTTAAAATGTCATGGTATTATTCTAATTGCAATAGCCTCATTGGTTCACAAATAATTTCTTTGTCTCTCACTGGTGTTGCATCCAAGGCGTCAGCTTATTGAGTAAGGGGTTGCTTGCTGCTGCTTAAGGCAACTCCTCCAAAAGCCTAGCCCAGCAAGGGAGATCACTCACAAAACTGCATTTCCGGGGCTCTCAGCGTTACTTTCAAGATGCTCTCTTAAGTTGGCTCTGCCCCAGCAATTTCTTATTGCTTATGTAATCTCCAGAAAGGACCAAGTGAATCTTCTAATATAGTTCATTTACTTCCTGAGTCTTAGGAACCTCCCTCTGCTGTCCAAAAGGAAGTTTAAAGTTAAGAGGAAATAGAAATAAAGCGCCCTATTGTGCTCTCTGAACCACTCAGTAAGATGCCAACAGGATTACAGAGATTTGCCTCTTTCTTTTCTTTTTCTTTTTCTCTTTCCTTTTTTTACACTCCACATTTTATTCCCCTCTCAGTACACCCTCTGACTGCTCCACATCCCGGACCTCCTCCTTGCACCCCCTGCCCCGCCCTGTCTCCAAGAGGATGTCCCCACCCTAGCCACACCACCAGACCTCTGGACTCCTTGGGCGGCTCCAGTCTCTTGAGGATGAGGTGCATCTTCTCTGACTGGGGGCTACGTCTCAGCTGCTGTGTGCTGCCTGGTTGGTGATCCAGTGTCTATTAATAGAAGAATGAATACAGAAAATGGGTTCATTTACACAATGGAATACTATTCAGCTATCAAGAATGAGGACATCCTGAGTTTTGCAGGCAAATAGATGGAACTAGAAAATATCATTCTGAGATCCTGAGTGAGGTAAATCAGATCCAAAGGACATGCACAGTATATACTCACTAATAAGTGGATATTAGCAGAAAAAAGTACAGAATATACCAAGATACAGTCCATAAAACTCCAAAAGGTCATCAAGCTGACAGGCCCAAGTGAGGACCCTTCAGTCCTATTTGGGAGGGGAAGAAAGCAAGCACAATAGAATGGAGGAGGGAGGGACCTGGGAGAGAAAGGGGATGGGGGTGGTTTGGGGGAAGTTTGATCTAGTATCAGGTGGATGAGGGGAAAGGACTGAAGCCCTGGGGGCCAGCAGAAAGAATGGAAACAGGAGGCAACCTTAGGAGGTAGGAGGTTGGGAGGACCTTCCAGAATGTACCAGAGACCTAGGAGGTGAGAGACAATCAGGATTGAAAGGGAGCAACCCTAGATGAAATTCCCTATAGTGGGGAGAAGGAACTTGTAGAGCCAACCTCCAGCAGAAAGACAGGACATCAAGTGAGGGATGGGGTTGCCCACAGTTAAAACTCTGACCCATTAATTGTTCCTGTCTGAAAGAACTTCAGGGAGGAAAATGAAGAAACGCCTCTGTCTTGCCTCTTGCTGATCACAGGGCCATCACTTACTCTAGAATGATATAGCTGTATTTCTGACATTGCCGTAGTTGCTCCTTGTTTTCTATAGGGTCGTTTTAGAGGAAGTATGGAATTTGCAACAGGGTCCTCTAAAGGTAATTATATAGCTTTCTTTCTAATTTATCTATAGAATAAGTTTATTGGTTTCCAAAATTAGAAATACCCTCCTATTCTTGAAAAAAGTACCATCTTGTCATAGTACATTTTATATGTTACTGGATTCTATAGGTTTATATTTTCTCAAATAAAAATTCTGCCAGTCTGTACTTATCCAGGCCAACAACCAGTAATTTTCCTATAATATTTTCAGCTTGTTATTATAGTAATGCAGTCATTGACAAATGAAGGGTTTGTGTCAAACTGTCATTCCTTCCTTCCACACACTGAAACTGTAGGCCAAATATACTTTTGTAATAACATCTTAACTAAAATGAATTTTAATACATAGACTATTGCTCTTATGTCAAATATACTTGGCAATCTATACTTTCAAAGAGTATTTGTTGCCCATCTCATTTGCATAGAATTCTCGTTTTTTGAGTGACTATGGGACATGATGCCTTCATTTTCCTTCTAATAGTCGGTCCCCGTGCTTTTCTGCCAAGTTATTAGCATTAGTTTATGTCTTAAAACTAGATTTTCAGACTGATTTGCTACTTATCTGAATTCCATGAATACCTGCTCTGACAACTCCATTTTTCTTTATATTTAGCATGTCCATTTCTCTTTCTTGCTCTGATTTTCTGGAGTATATGCACTACTCATTGATTTTTGTACAAATTATTTTATAATAGTTTTACAAGAATGGTTACCATCAAGTTCTGTTTGAGCACTTGCTCAGAAAAGTACAACATCTTTTTTCCAGTGCTGCTCTTACAGTCTCTTGACTGCAAATAGACTGCTCTGACATCTGTCCTCACTATGCTACTTGTCAGTAGACTGGGAGTCCTGACGCTGCCATACAATAATATACTGACTGACTTTATGCTGGCTGTCCTCATGTTTTGTCTTCATGCCAAATCCCACCACCTAGGTCAACAATTCAGCAGACCCTAGCATGACCAGGTTTTGCATCCTTTTTCCATCCTTGGACTTAGAGCAATTCCTTCCTTCTGATAAAATTAAAAAAAAAATGGGCATGAGAAATTCAGGCCATAGCCTAAAATTCTGTCCCATGTAGTACAACCTTTTAGTCCCTAAAGCTAAGACCCATGAGTTCAAATTGCCTTAGCTCTCCTAAATTCTCAGGTCAGGTAACTCAGCTCAGCACAACTTTAGTATACTGCAAGGACTTCAGAGTTGTTTCTGAGTTTGAAAATTATTCTGAGACCAAGAATCAGTAGACTGGAGGACTCACCTTATGTGCTTTTCTTTTCTTCAACAAATGTATCTCAAACTCATAGGTGACAAGACTGGACTCTGTTTATTCTAATCCTGAGAAACAAGCATGACATTGTTACTAAAAACTGTACTGAGCTGTTCCTCTGTCAGTCATTCCATTATACCTGGAAGTCAAAGTTTCCAGTTTCAACTATCAGCTTAACCCAAAGCTAGAATCATCAGGAAAGAACATAACCTCATCTGAAGAACTCTCTTGGTCATGTCATTGAGTCATTTACTTCATTCATGAATAACATAGGAAAATCCAACCCACCGTGAGTGGTACCATCTCCAGGTAGGTTGTCCTAACTGTTTAAAAAAGATGAAAAAAAGGGAAGCCAAGGAGACTGGAAAACAAGCCAGAAAGAAGCATGTGTCTTGACAGTTTCTGATGCATGCTTCTTCCTTGAGTGTCAGCCTTAGCTTTTCTTGATGGTCGACAGAAACCTGTATCAATAGATAAAACATTCCTACCCAAGTTGCAACTATAAAACAAACTATGACAATACCCTATGCAGATATGCAATCAGAGGAGAATTCATTTTCATTCAATATGCATTAGTTTTCTATATAAGTCGAAAATGTGAGTGAAAACATCTGTCCTTTACAGTGTAGCCTTCACAGCTCATGTGGCAAAGTCCCCAAGGAACGTTTGTAGCTCTGAGCATCATGCCAGAACTCATCAGCTTGAAGAGTGATGTCACTATCAGTTATGGCAGGCGTGTGAACATCTGAAATTACACACTTTCAGATGTCTCCAGCAAGTACTATAAGAAACACATATTTCCTTGTTTCAGAAATGATAGTAATAACCACAGAATGATAGCGTTGGGAGGACGCGTGATAAAAGCTTAGGAATTTGTGTCATCTGGAAGATGCTGCTTCAAGTGTTAGATTCTCATTGTCAATACACTTCTCAGGGGCGTTTTCCTGTAAGTGGTTGCAGAAAATGGCAAAGTAACAAACTAATGCATATTTGGTTATACTGACCTCTTCCCAAATATTAAAATAAGCAGCACAATTTGCTCAGTTGTGTACATTACCTTCTTGTGCATAAGTGCGTCCATATTGAGGCAATAAAATTAGAATAAAATGTAAGTATATTCTTGTTTTAAAAACTTAATAAATGAGCCAATGAACAATGCATCATGAGATTTTCATTAGAAAATATTAATATAAATAATTTTTAATTGGATAAATTCAACACCATGTACCTCAGTGTAATAAATAAACCACTAATTTCTGCATGGAATCTAAAGGAATTATATTTCCCTATATATGACAAATGTAAAAGTTCACATACTTTATTTCACTTTAATGCAGGGTCTCATGTACCCCAGGCTATCCTTGAACTTGTTATGAAGTCAGAATGGATGCTGGACTCTTAATACTCCTGCTTCAATCTCTCAGACAATGGGATTATAAGCATGTACCATTACTCTGGCACATAACATTTACTGTTGAGTAAGACACTTTAAATAGAGCTGGAAATATGTCCTTGTGGGTGATAGTACTTGCTGAATGAGCTGGGGACCCACATTTGGCTCCCCTAGACCCCTTTAAAAAGCCTTGAATCTGCAATCCTGGTGAAAGGGTATGTGATATATAAATTGTAGTGCCTTGTTGGATATGTGTGCACATATACATTTAACATACACACACGCACACACGCACGTGCGAGCACGTGTGCTCACATGTGCGCACATATAAATAGAACCCTAAAGTAACTCATATATGAATATTAAGGTTCTGTCCTTGACATAGTCACACTTTCCTTATCCCTTTGTTATGGAACTCTCATACTTCATATGGACGATGGCACGTCTATACATTGAAACTTAGTGGGAATAACAGGCTAATACAAACCACTAGTTTTCCAGGCAGATTTCAAGAGCAATAACTGATGCCCCAGGGTTGAAGCAAATTTTTAAGACTGTGTCAGCATCAACGGTGCTATTGCCTCCCAAAACAAAACAAACTGGGGCCTGGTGAATATCAAGAAAGCTTTGACTCGTTCAGAAGCCTCTGCTGCACTGACCGTACTGTTTACTATGACTTCAATGATCTCTGTCCCTCTTATGTGGAAATCTCTCTCACCTAACCCATGTCCTTCATAACTCACTCTATGGTGGACAAAGGTCAAATTTTAGTTTCTCTTCAGCCACATTACATGCCGATATGTCTCCTGAAATGCAACTTCTCTTGATCTAGGAACATATGGATTAAGAGTTTGTAGGGCTGGAGAGATGGATCAGCATTTAAGAACATTTACTGCTTTTGCGGAGGATCATGGTTCAGTTTCAGCACAAAAATGCCCATGGTTCCAGTTCCAGGAGATCCAGTTCCTTCTTCTGGATTCATGGATATGTGAGTCAGACATATAAGTGGTACAAATGTGTGCATGCATACAAAACACGTATACACATACATTAAAAATAAATATTTTTTATGTTTAAAAATAGTTAAGCCTCTAAAAACATACACACATGCACCCACACACCCCCCCCACACACACACACGATGTACAATATTTGGGGAACACCATTCTTGCAATAGGCACTCAAACAGATAGAATGGAAATGTTATAGTTCCTGATCACCAAAAGTTCTGCCAGAGCACTTTGTCATCAGGGGACTCTCCAGGGTTAGAGTCCCTATGAAATCTTGGCACTACTCTTACAAGTGGCCCACACTCTTCTACTCTGCAGAACATTCCAAGTCCTTGACTACTTAGAAGGGGCTCACTCAATGGCTGATGTTTATGGATATTGGTTTCCCCCACTGTCTTCTAGCTTCTATCCTCTAAGATGGAGACTTTTATACTTGCACACAAGAAATGCTTGATTTGACAAATATGGCAAAACCAGAAGCTCCAGAAGCCTCTACGGTTTCATCCGCTAAAGTCCCTTCTAGCACCATGTGACATTTTCCAATCTCAACATCATGGATTCAGGATGGCTTGTCTATATACTCTTTAGACACCAACTATTGACTAAAGTCACTCATTTTCTTACTGTAGTGAGAAAGACTTTGCTCTAAAAAATATCTGATAAGGTGTTTAGTCATTGTATAGACATGATAAGTGCACCCAAGGCATGGTCTCATTTTATGGGACTATCACAGTCCATATCTATACTTTTGAAACATGTTTTTCTCTCAACACTGTCTTAAGGATGTTTATGTAATTGTCCAGATTTTGCTGTTAAGACTTTTAGAACATTGTCAATATAATATTAAATGTCTACATGGAATCACTCTGAACACTCAAGGATTCTAACAAAGGATCTCATAGCTCACACTTTTCCTGATCTTTGCCCCAAGAATCGTGTTAATCAGGATTAAAAGTGGTAAACCTCTTCAAGAATGGATGTGAACATGATATAAGAGGAATACTGAAATTCTTAAGTGCACCATTTCTCCCATCTTAAGGCCTAGAAAAAAAATACAACTTTGCCATCTATGGAGATAACCATGATTCAGGGAAACAAATGCATTTATGTAAAATGGCATCTTACAAGCAGCAAAATGCTTTGAAATGCCACAAAATTCACCACACATTTGGAATTTAGCTAGAAATCAAAGCAAATGTTCCTAGCTTTAGGCAATCTCTATAAGGTATATGCACTTTCCCACAAAGTAAACCTCTATACAGTAATAGAACACAACATTCTAACCCCTGCTTGAATAAAATTATTTGAGAGAACGTTGCCTGGCAACAGAGTTAGCAGTTTTAATGATTGTTGTGGAGTTCACATCTCCATATATATATACTTTTTATTCAGGTCAAAATATAGCTTTTAAATTAAAATGGTTTTACTTCTAATGGCTGTCAAAATTATACATTTTGCAGGTTAGCTTCAATGCCAGTGGCCTTTAGTCTATACAAAGCTTTTGTAAATATATGTTGAGTATGTTGTAGATCTGACTCCAGCTTCAGGAAACTACTCTCTCTGGAGAGCTTTCTTATGGAGTATCCACTTCGGCTTCTATCCCTCGTACCCATTATAAACAGTAAAAGACATGACTACATAGAAGCTGAGTTTAAAGGTTCACATAGACACAAGACGAAGCCCAAAAATCTGGTATGGAAGCACATATGTAATGCCACTTCTAGTGGGGCAGAGACAGAATATACCTGGAGATACAGCCTGCCAGCCTGGTCAATGAATGAGCTGCATATTCAGAAAGCTTTCTGTTTCAAAAAATAATATAGAGAGCCATTAAGAAAGGGATCCAGGATCAGTCTTTAAATTTCATACCTCTACAAATACATCTGCATATGTATCACACCCACACACATTGTGTAGGATATCACTGATCTGAGTAATCTGAAAAATTACAGACTCATAAAAGAAGAGAATTTTATCATGAGTACCAGAGGAAAATGAAAACATACCTAGATAAGATATTAATCAAAAGGTATAAGGCTGACTGAGAGAAGAGACTTAAGGCAAGTGAACCAGTGCACAAAATAGTGACTTCTGTAAATACTAAACTATTCTTTACAGCAAAATTATCAAAATAGTGCATTTTAAACAGTTTAGTAAAGGTTTACGAAATGTAACTTTTTTACATTTAGCTTGAATTCGCTATTCCATTATGTAAACATTTGTGCCCCACCCTCCCCGGAAACCTGTATATGAAAAGCTGTATTCACAATGACCAAAACTTAAAAGCATTTCAAAAATGCCAGTCACTTGCTGTTTGCTCTATCTCAGTCACTATGTGACAAAGTTAAGTAGAAAAGTCATTAATTCAATTCTCATCCAGCATGTTCAATGCCTCAGATGTCCCAGAAAAAAAAAACCATGGTTCTGTTTATTAACATCTTTAGATATGTGCTGTCCATGCAAGGTGCTTCTGATAGACTCATAGCAGGGCAGGATGAGGCAACTGGACCATGAAACTTTTAGGGAGCCCTCCTCATATGCAGTAGATTAATTCCATATACACGTTTCAATTAGTTTATTTTCATAGCTATGATTTGAAAAGAGATGGAAATAAGCAAAAGTAACAATTCCTAGCTTCTGAGAGTGAATATGACAGAAACATACCTCTTCAGATATATTGCATTACTTGACTGTGATGGTTTAAAAGGCTGAGGATGCTCAGGAAAGGGGAAAGGACTAACTTGACCCATGTGAAGGATTGCCCCTGGGAGAAAAGAATTAGTCTGGGTTCGATTTCAGGAGCCTCTATACCCAGTGGAAGCAATCTGAAATGATTTCAGGAAGCTTTGCTATGGATTAACAAATTACAAAAATTAAATCAAATAAAGCATAAGGATATTAGCTGACCTTTATCCATGACTCCTAATTGGAGAGCCCCAAAACCACACTGAGAGCTCTGGAACTGCAGCATAACCAGATTGTATTCACAGACAAAGAAAAACAGTGAAGCCCAGAAATGGGTTGACTATAGTTTGGTGCTCTTTTTTCTTTGAACCAGACAAGCTCCGATGGTGCCTGACATTCAACTATTTGCTCTATCACAGGTAATAGTTTGTGACCTAAAGAGTCAAATACACAGGCATCTTGGGATCTAAATTTATTTTGTCTAAGAATACCAGACACAGAACTGCACAAGTCTAGTCATCTCCTTTCCTCTCATCCCAAGGGACATACAACATAAACCATTTAATTGGTCTGGAAGGGATGTGGATGTGTGGCCACCTTGCACTAGATCTTCAGCTTAGGATGGGTTTGATTGCCTCTTTTAGTGACTTTGGTGTGGTAATGGCCAAAGTTAATGGCTATCGTCATTAAATGCTATGTCCTCCATAATAGAAGTGATGATGACCTTACTTAGATAGCTCCCTTCAGTGTGGAGTAGACCCAAGTTCATTATGTGCTTAAAGTAATGCACCTGATCTGTCAATAAAGTAACACTGCTTCCAGTGGGGGAAGGCATTATTGTTTTGAGAATGTTTGAACATGCCCTGGCTTTTAGCTGTGAAGAACTGTGTTTCTTTTCTTGTAGATATATGGCTATAACAGTTAATCCTGACTGAAAACCTGAATAGATTGAGAGACATGTAGGAGATGAGTAAAGCACACTCACAGATGTGCACATGAGGGCATTTTCTAAGATGCTTGCTACAGCACCTTTACCAACCCTGAATATGGATTGGATTGCCTGATAGGTTTGAAATCTGTATGAAACAGAGGCAGAAGATCTGCCAGCCAAGCCAGACCTCCATTCTTGACATCTCCACATCTATTGATGTTGCCTTCACCCGTAAGCCAGGGGAGACTCGCCCTCCTCTGTGTTTTAACTCAGTCACTGATGACTCTACAGGCAACTTCTAGAACTTGACCATCAGACTGGGACAATGCCAATAGCTTTCCATTTTCTGAAAATACTACTATCTTTTAGAAGATTTTAGAGGACTGAGTAGCAATCTTCATTATTTACCCTGATAATCAATCTGCTACCAAAAATCTCTTGTTTCCTACCATGCAGATAACCATTGTGTGGCTATCTGGTCTCCAACTACATAAGCCAGTCTAATAAGTTTTCTTTTCTCAGATATATATATATATAATGTATAATAAATTCATATTGTAATATTTTGTAAATATAAACATCAGACATAGTACTCAACATTATGTTATCTTTAAAATCATTTGCATGTGTACCCGCAGAGACTAGAGAGCATTGAATCACTGGAATTAGAATTATATATGCAGTTGTGAGCTATTAGATGTTTGTCTGCAAATAAAAATTCTAGATCTTCTCTGTAGGAGCAGTACATGCCTTTAATTACTGAATTACTGACATATTTATGCAACCTCCTGTGTGTGTGTGTGTGTGTGTTTCTATTTCTCTAGAGAATCCTAATGCAAATGCTTTTTCTGTCATAAATATATTTTTGGTTCATTTAATTCTACGTGTGACAAGAACTTTCCATTTTAAATAGGTGGTAGTTGTCTTTCTAATAATCTCAGACAGGGATCTGAGCCTTCAATTCAACAAAAATCAGGATAGACTTGTATAAATTTAAATAAAAAGCATGTATGTTCCTTTCATTATGTACTTTGTGTTAATAGTTTTCTCTTTGACTGACCACATTTTTTGAAGAAAACATTCTCAAAAATTAAGTTCTCTTCTTTAGGATTTAGAGAACACAAAGATGAAGTTGTAAAGAACATATACAAATAGATCTTAGTTCTTTACCCACTCAAGTTTTACTCTTGGTCTTCACCATTTCAAGGATTGCATCAAAAAGATTTTTTTCTTTTCTATAAAAGAAAAAAATGCACTGTTGGTTTTATACTATTTCTGAGGTTGTTTCTGAAGGTACACCTCTGTATTAGATAAATCCTAAAGGTATCTAAGAAAGAAACAGGTTCTCATGGGTTTCACCACAAAAGCACTACCAAGTTTTGATCTGAATTTGGGCATAGATTCTACTACCACATTCCTTTGTCCTAAAACATACATGACTGTGCTGAGACCCATCTCAGGCCCTATGTGATAACCCTAACTCTATTACCTAGAGTGGCTATTTTAAGTTTCAAATCCCTTTGGCATTCTATTATGTATCGTGACTTTCCTATGCTTGTCTTACATTCATATTTCCTCCCCTAGACTCATGTCTCCAGGAAGATGTGACCTCTCATTTGTCCTACTCTCCACCACTATCTTGCTTTTATTTGATATAATCATGGTGGTTCTATAAATGGCATTTGTCTGTGCAGAATCCCCCCTGCTATATAGAAATATCCAGTCATTCTATACCTCATACTGCCAATGATCTACCAAGTAACTCACAACTTTCCTTTTCTTTCTGAGTAGGAAACCTACAGAAGAATCCCCTTATGCCTTGCATTTAAGAATAAATGGAAATGTAGATCTTCTGATTTCTTGTGGCCATGTTTTGTTATTTTACAGTGAATAAGTTCTAATTGGTCAAATTAGTGATATATTTAAAAACTATTAAGCCCATGCTATACCATCTTTTTTTGTATTAATTCATGCAATGAAAAATTTTGGCTTTTGCTGGAAATGACTCTGTGTTATTTTTCTTGTTGTTGTTATAAAGTAGACTAGGAAACAAATGTGAGTCTGCATCAACACAGTCACCAAACACCATGCCAAACACAGTTTCACATCACAAAAGGTCTAGACTTTTGATCCTTCCTTATTTACCCTGATTATCAACCTCAGAATCTGAGTGGACTTGTCATCTTCATTATAAATCATGACGCGGAGTAATTATCAATCCAAACGTCTACAAAAATTGAGATCAGTCCCTACACAGAAGAGATAGCACTCATTGTCACCTTGGGGAAGTGGAATGAGACTTTGTCAGAGGAGGCTGCTGACACTGTTATGACAAAGCAAATCTCCACCTGAACCTGAGGGCAGCACACTCATGGAAAGGAACTTGAGGTTTCATCATTTACATGCAGGTCAACCATCCAATTGAGTTTTAACTGTCTAGTTTACTGTTTTTCGTGAAAAACGGAAAGAATCCAATTTAAGGGAATTGATTCCTATAGACAAGATATTCACAACATAAATATGTACTGGACAGCTTCAACAACCGTCTCAAGTAGCATGTGACTCCTAACTTGGGAACACACAGATTGGAGTCACCACAGGAAAGGTCACTGAAAGGAAAATGCTGGAAACAAGTTACAACCAAGGTGGCTGGGGCTATAAAGTATTATTACACGCTTTACTGCAGAATAAAACAAGTTAGTTCATTCTCAGGGTTAAGCCAGTATAAGTTTTAGCCTCTTATCGGCCACTTGTTCTTGAACATGAATTAGGTTTACAAATTCACAGAGTGGTCAGCAGATGTTAGCACGCTTTGGCATGGGTTGAAGATATGCTGACTCTGACACAGTCATTCTCAATATTTCACCAGTATTTTAGAATCTTTCTTATTTCTTTTATTAGTTCTAGAATCTTGGTCTTCATGTTCAGAACTTCAGATTTAAATGAGTTCTGATTAACATACTTGCTCATGCAGACAAAATATACATGTTTTGAAATCACTGTTTATAACTCTTTTGTATTAATTCATGAAATGAAAATTATTTGGGTTTTGCTGGAAATGACTCTGTGCTCTTTTTGTTGTTGTTGGTGTTGTTGTTGTTGTTGTTGTTGTTGTTGTTATAAAGTAGACTAGGAAACAAATGTGAAGCAGGCAGACGACCCTGAGCTAGAAAGAGTTATCCCATAATAATGATACACACTCAATATTGTCATCTAGATTTGACAAGATGAAGGTGCCTTCTACCTAGACAGGAACTGAAAACCTGTCTGTAAAAGTATACTTGAGAAAGCAGTAAGATAAAAATGCTTAAAACCAGGTTTTTCTGAAGTTCTGACACTAAGTCTTCCTTCTGTCCAGAATTCATTGCACTTGTAGCATTTCTGATCCAGTTAGAGATGGGAAGAGATTGGGAGTTATTTAATCCATTCCAGCATAAAACCCATTCTACCAATGACACAGCTACAAAGGTCATAGTAAGATAAGAAACAGAGATTATCAAAAGTGCTTACAACTTTTATCAGAATAATAGACATATGATATGTAATAGATGGATGATAAATAGGTAGGTAGATGGATAGACTACAGACAGACATGATAGATAAATGATAGATAAAGATAAATAAAAGAATAGAAAATATATACATGTAGATGGCATGTGGATGTAAAGATACATATGGAAAGATGATATAGATAGATAGATGATTGATAGATACATATATGCGCATGCATATGTTCCCTATGATAGCCATGGTTTACCAATGAACATCTTAGATGGAATATCTTTCCTTTTGTCTATAGTTTTGGTAAGATTCTCTCAACAACTGCCATTTATAAGCGGCATATATTTGCAATTTATGACCTTCCCCCCTGTATGTGTATGTATATGTCTACCAAGTATATTAAATTTTTACAAATACTAGTGAGTTTGCAAATGACACTATATTTTATATTTGTTTGTTGTTAAAATACTTTACTTTATTGTACATAGGGACAAGATTTCCTAGGCAGAAGGTTTCCAAAGAGCTCTCCTGCCCTGTTATATCAGTTTTATTCCAGAGAGCTTCCCTGCTTCAAAAAGTTATCCAGAAAATATTGAATCTAACTTAGGGATGTAATTAAAGGTAAAAATGGACAGTCATTTTCAGGAGTTATTCATCTTCCCACACTTGTGTTTATAATTTTATTTAAGAATATATATTTTACATGAATATATGCATGCATATTCATACACATATATATTGTACTCACATGCATAGAGATATATATTCATGGATACATATAGAAACCCAGAGTGAGATTTTTCTAAAGGGATGAGATAGCACAAGGAATCGCAGAGGCTGACAGCCTGTGAAAGACAAGCAACTGTAGACACAGCCACTTGCGAGGTTAAATGGATTTGCTTATCTTCTGAAAAGATTTGCTGAGAAAGCCCAAGCTGAGACTTTTGCTCTGAAAATTTCATGGAGTTAATGCATATAGTTAATCTTCCAGAGATATATTCTCTTTCTTCTAGACTATTCTTCAGGAGAGTAAAGGATAAAGGAAAAGTCACAAAACCTCTACCTCTATATTCTGAAATTCTGAAACCTGGTATTAGGTTAAGAGAACACCTGTTTGAGATTCTCTTCATCCTCTCTTGAGTAATAAGAATTGGAGTGAATGCTCTGGTCACAGCACCTTCAGCTTACAGGGTCTCCAGGGGCCCCAGCCATGGGCTTGCCTGGGCCTTCACTCTCCCTTTGTTTCTGTTTTCCTCGTGCCCAGGAGACTAATCCACAGATGCGGAGAACATGAACTTGTACAAGAAATGGGAATGGAACTCGCAGGAATACATAGAGCTCCGTGGATTTTACTGCTTTGGAAACGTTTATGTAACTAACACTGGCTTAGAGCACTTAGACTGCAGGTGCCAATTTTATGAATCAGATAAATTCTTACTTGTTCATTGCAGTTGTGAGCACATCCCCCTGAAGACAGGGTAGTTCCCAGCTTTATTAGTAAACATGACATATTTTGAGAACCAGCTTATGTCTGAGATAGCCACGTGCTTTGAACCAGCTCTCAGCATCCCTTACAGATAGGCACAATCACCACTGAATGTGGGCAAGCATTTTGAAATGTATAAGAGGGCCTTTCCAATTGTGGTATTAGTGCTGGTTTTGAGTTAGTTGACTGTTTCTGTGACATTGGGGGGAGGGGTTACTTGTACTGAAAGGTGTGCCAATGTAGAATTGACCTTTCAAAATATATTCTTATAATATATACGTATATATATATATATATGTACATATATATCTCACATCACTTCAGCATACAGCATAGCATATAGTTATTGGTAACTCATATACAATCTCTTAGAGATTAGAACCATTGTGGAGATGGTTATGCAAGTAGTAGAAGTAGCAAAAGTTATACTGTGTGTCATAGGAATTTAAAAAGATAAACCCCAAATGACAAGGATCACAACAAACAAATACTGGGAGTACCCCCAGAAAAATAGTCTGTTGTGATGCAAGTAATCCTCAGCTTGGAAGTAGATTCGGGTTATTCTACATTCTAGAAAAGAGAAAGTCATGTGCTTATAAAACAGATGCTCAATGGACCTGCATCACACGTGAGCCTAGCTCCTCCCTATCCTATCTAATACTGGAGATGATATTAGATTCTCCACTCTTTATATTTAAGATCATCTAAACTGGTTCCTCCATCAAACGGGCACCATCTCATTGGACCTGTCTCTGATTCGAAGAGATGGATTTAAAAATACTTGATTGCAGAAATCATCACTTCATAGAATCATTATTTTCTTAGAATATTCCCTCCTCATTTTATTTGACTGAGCTGGTTCATTACTCAGAGGTAAGGAAGATGTCAAATGACACCCTCAAGGCTACAGATGAGCATATTAGGTGATGGTGAATGTAGTAGGCAGAAAGCTAGGTGCTGCCGCTGCCAGCAAATCTTTGAATCAGCTGAGGACCAGATCATCCTCAGCCAGCCTTAGGCTGTCTGATTTCCTAAGATGGGATCTATCAGCATCTCTTTTTTTTGGTATGAAGTTTTAATATACATTTAATTTCCCTAGAAACTATTTTTTTCTTCAAGATCTCTGGCAAACCACAGCTGGTGTCACGGGTATAAAATATTCAACATAAGTGGGCCCTAAAAGTTTGTATGATTTAACATTATTCATTCTGCTTCTCTCTTCTCTGAGTCATTTTGTTGCCTAAGTCTGTCACTGGTCCAGTTACAAAGTCTCAAATTTGTATCTATCATGTTTAATCATTCATTTCAAATCCTACCCAACCTTAGATAAATAGAGGCATTCTGAAAGCCCATTCTACAGTGTAAAACCTGAGGTTTCTCAAGTTCATTAAGTCCATCAAAGGCATTTAGTTTTTATAAGTTCATTAAATATGATGAGAGAAGAATGAACAGAGCCACGGTCAATAAGTCAAATCAAGATTCCATGGAAATAAATAAATTTATTTGACCATGGCTTAGTATTTCTTTTTAATAATTAAACTGTATATGTGATTCTCAGATTCAGACTTTGAGATAGGACAATTAATTTCCTTTTAATAAGAAGAACAAAATACTTCATTTAAAAAGTTAAGGCTCATTATGACTCCCCCAAAGAACTTTACTAACTTTTTATATCTCCAAGGACAGACCCTGTTGTGACCTTATTTTGTGCAGGTAATTAAATACAACCCTCAGTGGTTCTAGGGTCATCAGTCTATGGGTGTAAATTGAAAAATGTCTGATTTCTGATGAAGGGATTGTGATGACTTATTCAAAATGAGACGTGCAAAACTCACAGCAGTAAATGACTAACAACAGCTACTACAGAACACATCACTGAGCTCAGGTCTGCTGCTCAACCTGCCGTCTCTCTTAATGTAAATATTAAGATTCACCACATTCTTTAAAAAATGGGAAATAGCATTTAAAAGTATCAGGAGAAAGAATCATCATGTGTGTGCATTCCTAGGAATCAATCCTAAAGCATGGAAAGGGTCTATTTTCCCAAATACCTCACATGAAATATTCTCTTTCCTCTGAAACCTTGTGAGAAGAGGTATAATACTAAAATGAAAAGCTTACAGAACATAAAATAAAAGGGTAGTAGTATCTGGTTTATAAAGAAATGTGAATATGGATCTAGTAAACTTTGCAGGGGGAAGGGTGCCTGAAAATGTCAAAAGATGTTGAATAGACCAGAATTCCTATTTTCAAATCACCGTAGTAAATAACCAAATTCAACCTGTGTGACCACTTCAGACAGGCTTGACATACATCACAAGCCAGGCAGATTGATGTAGTTTTGGCTTGTCATTTGTTTTTTGAAGAAAATTCTGCTCTTCAGCAGATAAGTTACATAGATATGTGTTGTGTGATGGTCCAAGAGGCTGGGCTGATATCAGGGGAGTCTCATAGTTGTGTACCTGTAGAGAATGAAAGGCAGAAAAGGTTCAGCCTATAGCATCATTGACTGAAGCCATGCTTCTTAAGAAAAAGAAGGCTTTGTTCACATGGCTCTTCTGACTCCGCCTCTCTCTACCTGTAATGAAACAGTTACAGCTCCCTGTGAGCACTCATTGACAACATCTATCTCTTAATCAGTGGATCTGAGTGTCTTTTGTTATGTTTTTACTTTCTTGGTTTATTTGAGAAAAACACTAAATAAGTTTCCATCTAGCCTGGAATTTACGGTGGAACCAATATTGCACCTTGAACTCCTAATCCTCTTCTCTTCAGTTTCTAAAAATGGGGACTGCTGGTGTTGTCCACCATGTCTGGGTACTTTGTGTAGATTCCCTTCATTTGAAGGATAAGAAGTTTATGAAAAGTATATTTTATTTCCACAGACAATGTTGAGCTTACATCAAGAACAAGAATTTGTAAGTTAAGATCATTATGCAACCCTTTGAAATTTGTAAGGTTCCAGGCTAGACCTAAAATGTAGAAAAGATTTAGAATGATGAAAGAAAGAGAGGAAGGAAGGAAGAAAAAGGAAGAAAGAAAGAAAGGAAGGAAGGAAGGAAGGAAGGAAGGAAGGAAGGAAGGAAGGAAGGAAGGAAGGAAGGAAAGAAGGAAGAAAAGAAAGGGCAATGTAGCAGTCAGTATCTTATTTTAGATTTTATGCATCAGATGTGTCCTTATGCACATGATTATATGAGTCCCTAGCAAGATGAGCCACAGGTCTATGAATATCTGTCTCATGACTAACCAGCTATTCAGAGGAAGAAGTCATTATGTAAAAGTTGCTAAACAGTGCTTAAATGTGGTTAACACTGCAAAGCAGAATGTGCCATTTTTGTTTCAAAATGACTGTACCAAACGAAAGAGCTACCACCTTCTAAAACATCATTGTCCTGGGTTAAATCAAATGTTTATCCAGTGTGTGGCTTTACTTCCTTTCTAGAATGTCACCAAGGGCTACATTTACAAAGGGGCCTTCCTGGGTTTGGTGTACTGCCAACATTTCTTTTCTTTTTCCTTTTTAACAGTTAGTAGGGAGGCTGTCTTTACTGCGCCAACGATGGCATCCAGGGATGTAATTTTTCCAAATTGCTGGTTTTGTTTAGCAGAATGGAGTCGGCTATCCATAGCAATCCCTGACAACTTTGCACTGAATGTTTAGACCCACAAAGCAATTAGGAGGCTCTCAGAGGAAATCCCACCTGCAGCTGGTTTTCCTGTGAGAGCTGAGCCAGATCTCAGAACTGTGCAGCAGAAAATGCCTTCCAGATTTAGCTTCAGAACTCATTGCCTTCTGTTGCCTTGTTTAATTTGAGGGGTGAGTGCCTATCTGTCACACCACAGGTACAGGGTGAGCTGCTGGCTACTTCCTCTATTGGTCCTGATGCTCAGGGTTCTAGGCATGAGGAAAAGCCAACATATACTGCTTCTTCTTGGTTTTCATAAGGTCTGCCAGAAATCACCAGTGTTTATTTGCCATATGCTGCCTCCATCCATGCATCAGCTCATTTCTATGTGGCAAATACCTGCTCATTCTTAAAGGCCTAACTCAAATATAGACCATGTTGCAAAGTGACAAGAATTCTACACAAAAAAAGAGGACATCCATTTATTAATATTCTACTTTGTAAATATTCTGGATACATGACTTGATCTTTATTGATTTACAAGCATAGCCACCTTATTTAGACTATTCGTTTTTCTGGTACAAAGTAAATGCTATGAATATTGGTTTGAAACCAATATCTCATTTAGGTCCTAAATTTAAGACTGTAGGACACTGGTTTATAATAAATGAATGGGTGCGTCAATGTGTTCCAATATCCTTTGATTATGAATAACTTCATTAACCTCATGGCTTCTCCTTAGAAAACAGGTGCAATTTCTGACTTATGTACATTCTGCTGCCGTAAAAGTAGCCCCGGCATGTTTTGAAACACCACTGCTGTCCTATTTTATCACAATAAAAGATATTCTAATAGGAATTTCTTCAATTTAGCATAAAACTTCTTGCTAGACAAAGGGCTAAAGTCTACATACAGCACAGCTCTTATAATTCTACTCAGACATGGTATGCACAAAGTTGTTTTTGTTTCCAAATAATATGTTCGCATTACGATGAGTAGAATGTCAAAAAATAAGTATGGTCAAAAATGAGAGTGGAAAAATATTCAGTAAGAACAGTCAAAGGAAGTATGGAGGTTTCATGCAGGAAGCTGGTACTTTGTCATGTAAGAAGGCCGTCTAGGGTTGACCCACCTTTGGGCATGCTGAGTTTAAGGCCATAATTCCAAATGGGGAAATGGTGGGACCATTTGGGGACATAAGTGAGGTCATGGAGCATATGTTCGAACAAAATGTTGAAACACTGAACAGAAACAATAAGTTCTGAGTTTGCAATCTAGGTATGGCAGATAGAAATGCCCTTGGGCATATACAATGTTTAGTTGTTGTTGTCATTATAAGTATCAACTCAGGAAAAGAGAAGAAGGTCAGCAAGGTGACTCAGCACATGATGATCCTTGTCATTCAAACTGATAGATAGAGTTCAATCCTTGGGACTCACATAGTGAATGAAGACAGTCAACTATCACAGCTTATCACAACTTTCTGACCTTCATAGACAATCTCTCTCTCTCTCTCTCTCTCTCTCTCTCTCTCTCTCTCTCTCTCTCTCACACACACACACACACACACACACACACACACACACACAAAAAGAACAGTATGTGTTAACCTAACTTGGGCACTAGAGGCATCTGGCGAATTTAAGGGCCAACACCAAAAGAGCTCTGTCAATGGAGGGAAAACAAGAGCAGCCTGCTCAGAAGGAGTTTGGGAATTGTCATGAAAGTTGTATTTCTCGAGTTTTACACCTACACAGAAGAGAGCACTGTTTCCACTATCTTTTTCACAAATTAAAATGAGTTCCTCGTTAAAATATGGGAGCTATTCCACTGAGAAGCAACTAGAAAGGTATGATCATTCATGTCTTCTGCAGAAGAAAGTTCTCATTTTTATAAATTAACATCCACTTCCTTTCTTATTTCTTTAAAAATTTTTATCAAATTATTTTATTTATTTACATCCTAAATGTTGCCCCCTTCCTGGTTCCTGTCCCAGAGTTCTTCACCCCATCCTCCCTCCCCTTCGCCTCTGAGAGAGTGCTCACCCACACACCTACCCCCCTCATCCACCCATCCACTCCACCTCAGATTTTCTGTGCAATATATTTTGATCATATGTTTTCCTCACTCCCCAATCTTACGCATGCATGTGTATACACACACACACACACACACACACACACACACACACACACACACACATATACACCCCATCAACCAAAACCATCAAAAATGAAAACTCAGAGAGAGATACAGTCCATCATGGTGGGAAAGACATGATGAGCAACATGAAAGATGTAGTAGCAGAAGGAAAAGGCTGGTTGGATGCACTGTAACTGTACTCAGGAAACAGAGTGTGAACAAAAATTAGGGATGGGCTATGAAGTTCAAAGGCTCGTCTGAGTGAACCACAAACTCCAGCAAGCCCTAACTCCTAAAACTTACGAAACCTTCTCAACAATTTAGATCAAGTGTTGAAATGTGTGACCTTACAAGAAACCTTATACATTCAAACAATACACTCTGAACTCCTTACTAAAATAAAGTGATGGAAATTTGTAAAAAAAAAAAAATAAAAATCAAGGCTGAGTCTGGTTACACTTGTGTTTGTTCCAGGGTATTAAAGAAAATAAGCATGTGTTGTGGGTAAAAGAGAGATATAGATAGCATCTAAGGCACATTCAGTAATATTTATCAGATCATGGAAGTAATAAATACTAATTTATTAATTCATATGTGTCCTTTGATACAACTCCTTCAAACAAACAAGAAATGCTATAGTGTGTTTCTCCCATCGCTATGTGACATTTTCATGACTTTTATTATTATATCTTTCAGATACAATAAAGGTCATTTAAGCAATTATTATTTCCAGATCTATATTATAATAAACTGTAACTACAGAAGATATTGTCCATTAATCACATACTATATATTATAAATTTAAAAAATAGTTTCTTTCATCATTACAATATCTCCATATAGAAATTATTATTTACATCTACATTATTGAGTCACAGGCTATGGATTACCTATAAATGAAGAGAAAAATTAAGCATTTGTCTCAAAAATATGTTACAAGTAAGCTTCTCTGACATTTCCTAGGATAGCAAAGTTAAGTATAGGAGAAAGTACAGAATGTACCTAGAGATCAAAGAAGCCGTGTATTCACAAAATACACAGTTCAATGAAAATCTATGTTGGATGGAAACTGCTCTGACCAGGACTCAGAACTTCTTCTGGGTTCATAATACTTCATATATATGAACAATGATGGAGGGGAATGTATTTGTGTGTTATGTATGTGTACATTTGTTTCTATGTGTTTGTGCCGGTCATGACATTAATGTGGTTGTAAGAGAACAATCCTATATGTCAGCCTCCACCTTGCATAAGACAGGGTCTTTTGTTGTTCTCCACTGTGTTTAACAGGATGGCTTCTCCTGTCCTCACCCCTAGGTTTCCACGTGAGGTCTGGAATAGAAACAGATGACACCATGCCAGGCATTACACAGGTCCTCAGTCATACTCAGTGAACGATTTGCCTACTGAACTTTTTGATATTAATAAAATAGCATTGCAGGGCAAAGGTAAATAAGGAATGATTTTATGATATTGCCAAAGTTAGAATAGCACTAATTAGTATATGAAAAATGTGATTTTCAAGCATCGGGTTTGGAGAGATCTTATCAAATGTGATAGCTATTCTTGCTTTGGTTAATAAAGAACTGTGTTTTATTTAAAGGCATTTGGAATTATTTATAAATAATTCAGTGCTACTGGGAGGGCAGAAACAATTGTAAGAACATTAAATTTCCATTAACCATATTAAATGCAAACATGCTGTCAAGTGTTCTCCTGGGTATAAGATGTTGCCCTGTGTTAGACTGTGCATCAGGAGGAAGTGCTCGGGATTTCCAAACATGACTAAATCGCTCTACACTGTTAGATATTCTGTCCTTTGGGGCATGGTTGATGTAACTAGGGGACTTTATACAAACTCAGATATCCAAATATAGAAAACACAATACTGCATGAGCTCATTCATTTATAAGAGTCAATAAAATTGAAATTTTCATGGAAAAGAATAGAGAGAGTTAGCAGGGTCTGGAAGAAAGGAGGTACATTGGAGTAAGGGAGTTATGTCACAAAGGGCACAAGTTTAATGACCTGTCACACTGATCATTATAGCTAATATTAAGTTACTGTGAATTTCAGAATTGCTAAAGGAATATATTTTAACATCCTCATGATTAGAAAATTGTAACTTCTCAAGGTGACTGATAACGTTGATTTAAAGGACAATTTTTACAGCATAGACACAGTTATAAGTGTTACTTTGTCTCCTCCTCTAGACTGTACATGACTATCATTTGTGATTTATGCATGACTCTTATTTGAACATACATTACTTTGGTAAAATATATAGTTCCCAAAAAACATTTTAGGCAAAATGTATGTGAATCAAACTAGACAAATGCAGAAGATTGAGCCACACTAGATAAAGTCTGTGGGAGAATTATTCTGTACTCATATTCAAAACTACCTGACCATAGGGGAGATGGGGGAGTAAGGTAGGAACCATAATCAATGTGCAATACACACTTGCATAAAAATGTCTTTGTGTAACGCAGTACATGCAAAACAAACATTTACAATGAAATTAAATAAGAACAGCTTGCCTCCATCCCTCCTCCATTTAAATTCCTTCTCCCACATTAAACTACATAGATGACGAACTTCTGTGTGGCCCCTGTACTCACAACAACCCAAGGCAGGTTTGCTTATCCTGGAATCGGGAGGTCTCGCCCTAACAGATGGAAATCTGCTTCGTTCACATTTCACATCTCTATTTCAATGTAGGAGTCAACTCTTCCTATTCTTAGAAAACTTAGTGTTACCCTTACTTCCACTTACAAAGGCCAAGATTTCTAGGTATGAGAGATTTCTTTTCACCCTCACGAGGGTGGGTTTTTTTTTTAATCCATTATAGCCTAAGTCCTCATAAAAGTATAAAATACAGAAATAAACAGCTTTTTTTCCATTATTGTCTGAAAAACCTCACAAGAAAAGACAAGTCTGTATTTCTCTAAACCATAGTTCCTGAAATGAAGGCATATTGCCACTGGGTGGGTTATACCATAGCACCCTATCACCCCAGGCGATGGACACAATCTGACCTTCTAAGAAAAAGTCAAACTATTGCACCAGTTTCAAAAGGATTAAGTCAAAAAAAATGCGCAAAAATGAGAATAACTTTTTCTTTCTCGTACATATGACTTTTAACATAGAAAGTTTTTTTCCAATTCTGAAAGAATTAGATAACAAAAAAGTGATCCTTGTGATTTTTTTTTTTTTTTTTTTTTGGCCAAATAATGTGAACAGATTATCTCTCTGGTTTGAAAAGAAGATTTCTTTTTCTTTTTTTAAAACTGGATATTTTATGTATTTATATTTCAAATGTTATCCCCTTTCCAGGTGTGTGGGTGAGAGGGGGAGCACCCTCACAAAATCAGGGTGAGGGGGATGAGATAGGGGGAAAAGAAGATATTTAAAGCCACATATTCAAATGTATCTCTTGAGGAGTAATAAGATATTTTTCCCAATACGCATGCAAATTAATACAAAATTTCATACAATGCTATATCCATTGAAGTATATTTTCATTAAATGTAAAACTTATAGAGATCCAAATTCTTGAATAGGTCATCACTTAAGAGAAATATGCATTATGCGTAACGCTGCCAGTTTAAATGATATCATCTGATAAAAATCAACGTTCTTTCATTTCTCTGCATAATGCACCTTCTAAAACCAAACCACTGATTGTATTATGATATGGAAAGCAGAAATTGCTAGGTGATAATGGGAAGGATTTTGCATCATGTAAATTGAATTTTCGCAGAACTGGCTAGGACGTACAGCTACACGGTGTTACGGAAGAATGAAACTGGGGGAGATACCTACCGACTCCAGGGCTACTTTTTTTTATCTATATGCCACGCATAGGTATTGCACAGGCTGCTGAGGAAGTGAAGAAAGGAATTAGCAAGCATTTCTTTAACCACAAATCCATATATCTAGGTGCTACTGTTTTCTACTGGGGATTCAGTGATCTAAATCCCTGTATTACTTGTATTGCTGCTGTGATGGAACACAATACAGGAACACATATACATGCAATAAAAGTTCGTAAACAAGAACAAAAGAGGTCATGATTTGAAGGCGAGCGGCAAAGTATACATTGAGAGGGTTTCGAGGGAGGAAAGACAAGGGAGAAATGTTGCAATTAAACTATAACCTCAAAAAATCTGGGAAGCTCCATTCTTAAGGCTTTACGATACATGGCCTCTCTCCTGGATTGAGTTCGCTTGACAACCTTTCGAGTATGAATGTCTTCAACATTCTGGGGTTGCCATTCTATCTGAAGCTTTAACTTCATAGCTACATGCATTTTCCTCTCAGGGGCTGCCTATAGGTTTTTGAGCCTGCCATATATTACTTGTAATCATGGGCCTTATTTGAAATCCCAGTAGAAACTTCTGTGACCCAAAGCAAACAAATGTGGTATACAACACACAAATTGGTTCTGCTACTCAGTGCAAAGCTGTGGTACCTGGAGCATCTCCAGCATCAGCATCGTTTGGTCAGATACATTCGTTCTTCAGTCCCATGGTCAGCATCCAAGCATATTCCCCAGGTGGACCCTGTATACTCTAATACCGAAGGAACACTTATTGTAATCCTGCTGCTTTTCCCATGTGTAAAATAGAGACAGACAGGTGAGCATGTTCCTCAGAGGACTCTTCGTCCACTGGATGGAAAAGCAAAGAAATTAGAATCTATTCCAATTCCTAAAGATTCAACCTTTCCACCAGAGATCCTATGACCCCTACTTTACTGTCCGAGTTTATATCAACCTCCACATCACATCTGTCATTATAAGTACCTGCTAAACTCTGCTTGCAATACCCTACATTATCAGCCACCCTCTCCAAATTCTTCCTCCAAACCACTTTCAAAAGTTTGAAAGCCACGCAATGAGGTTTAATCCTAGCTAAGACCCCATCCCTGGTAGTAACTTTCTATATTTAAATTATCAACTTTTGAAGTACTAGTATAGAAACAAGTCCCAGAGGTGCAGGTATCTCTCAGTGACAACTGTTTATGACCATGATGTTAAAAATTTTTAAATTTACTTTGTCAATTTGATACCATATCATTTTATGACATGGAGAATATTTTTAAGATCACATTATTTTCAGCAAATTCTAATAGCTACGAATAAAATCTGGGTCTAAGTTTTGCACTATCACTTCTGACTTAACCTTCAATACAGAAATTAAAATAAATGACAGATTACTTTTATACTGTGGTATTATTCAGGAGCTCAAAACTGAGCACAGGGTGGATAGAAACACATCATTTTTTCACAGAAATTTTATATCTGACAACTATGATGTGTATAAAAATATAGTATTGAATAAATGAAAGAAACAAAGCCAACCCTCAGGAAATAAAGAAACCTTTTCTATGTGAACATGAAATATTAGATTTCTTTCCAACTCATGTGAATTTATCTTGGAAAGAGTTTGCTAGTAGCAAGAACACTGGAAGATTTTTTTCATACTGATTAATTGAACATTTAACAACTTGTTTTCATGTATAGTTTACTCAATTCATATAAGCAATTACCAGATTTGCATGTAGAAATGGGTGAAGCTGTAAAGCCTAAGGTATTTTTTTTTATTAAATCCACTAAATTTGAATCAGAAAAGGGTTTTAAAAGTAGCATTTGGCACTGCTTTCTCTGCTAATGATATTCAGAGCTCAGCACTGTGTATTTGAAAAAAAAAGGGTACTGGGAAGGTCATATTGAACAAATAAACTAATTGGATTTGAAGTGCATGAAAATCTTGTTTTCCAGTAAAACGAAATGCAAGAGGAGTGTGAATCTTAATCATGTCCAACCTTGATCAAGACCGAATTCCTCAATGACTAATCAATGACTAATGTAGAAACAGGTCACAGGGATACCTTACTCTGAGACACGCTCAGGAACATGCTGTTGAAATACATTTGACTTTATTATGTGAGGTTATGTGACTTCTCAGTTTTTCGTGCGTTCAGAGTGAAATTGAGAATAAGTAACTTTATCAAAATTGTATATGTTTGTCTGTACGTATGAATGTAGGTGGATATAAGGGCACAAGTGTGCATGTGCACATAGAGGTCAGAAGACAGACCTGAGCCTCATCCTCAGCCACTCTCTGTCTCATAAATATTTGGAGAGTTATTTTATTTTTACATAATAGTTGAACTGCCTGATTAATTGTATACATTAAACATGTATATTGATGGGTATCTACCCAGCACAACCCTCCCTCCAACTTTTCCTAGTGTCCTCCACCCATCCCCCCCACTTCATGACCACATTTTATTAATTTTGTTATTAATAATCTCTTTAGTGCAATGAGTGTTGCCTGTTTGTGCTTAGGCATCTGGCAATCAACCAGAGCACGAGCAGCAGCTGCCACATTTCCAAAGGAGAGTGACTATTCCTCCTTCAGTAGACATTCAATAGGGGTGGAGCTTTGGAAATACCTACATCATCCATTGTGAAATTTTGATGACCTTGATTTTGTACAGGACTTATGCAGGTGCCTCAGCTTCTGTGAGTCTATTCAGACAGCAGTCATGCCTTGTACAGAAATCAGCAAATCAGCAACCTATACTTCTCACTATTTGTCAACTTATACATATATAATATATAATATATATTATACTTTCTACCCTCTCTAGAAATTCATCAAGCCTTAGACTGTCAGAGACTTATACAAATTTACTTCACCAAGAGCTTAACACTTAAACAGAACAATTTAAGCATTTTTAGAGTCCCTCCACTAACCCACTACAAAAAAGAAACTTTCTGACTAAAGTTAGTGATGTCTTCATCAATAGGGTTTTACCATCTAGATATAAACATCTTCTTTGAGGTAAGACGAGTCACTCAACCTAGAGCTCATATATTCAATAACCCCAAAGGATCCTTCTGTTTCTACCTCACCAGCATTGAAATTACAATCATGTTTTCCTAGTCTAGCCAAATCATTGGTCAACAGAAGGTCTAGTACATGAAATCCCATTACACCACTGACTTCTGGTGCTTACGTTTTCTCTAACATTATAGATAATGTTGGGCTTTCTAATCACTAAAGTGTATTGTAATAGTGAACTTATGGACTCATAGTTTGAATCTGAAATTACCACAAAGACCCTTTTTCCAAAGGCACAGTTGATAACTGATGGGATTTTGGAAAATGTCCAGATCATGATAGCTCTGACCTCATGAGTGGATTGCCCAATTATACAAATCCTGATTAGAGAATATTATTTGGAGATGGTAGAAACCAGTAGATGAACCATAATGGGAAGATGAACATCAATGAGGGACGTGCTCTATAAGAAACATATTTTTAGCATCATCTATAAACCGTGTGTCTTTTTGTATTCCATCATCTCCACACATCCAACCATGTAGTCATCTATTCCCCTATCTATCCTTCTATCATCTATCATATATCTATCATCTATATCTACCTCTTACTCCATTAATTCTTCTCTCCCTCCTGCAAAGATGTGAACACGATCCTCTACCACAACTTCCTGCCAGTATGATTAGCTTCCTCGTCACAAACCCACATCAATGAAACCTATGAGATCATTATGCAAAACAAATCTCTCTTTTTCACAAGTTGATTCTGTAGGTAAGTACTTTTGATGTGACTGAAAAAACACAAAACCAAACAAAAACAAAACTCAGACATATTTATGATATACAGCTATGAAAAGTTCTTATAAGAAACTAGGAGGATAAATCTTGATCTCAGATGGTACACTGATTTCTCTCTTCAAAACTTTATCTTTGAGAACTTCTTATTAAAATGCAATGAAACATAATCATATTTACCCTATTTTCTCCCTTACAACTCTCCCCAACACATTTTCCTCAATTTCACGACTGTTCTGTTCTTTGATAACTGACTGAGCCTAGTTAATAATGCCCAAGGGGTATGAGTGTCAGACAATCTATTAGAGCACAGAAAATCAAGTAATGACCATGTCTTCAAAAAAAAAAAAAGAGTTCTTCTTCTTCTTCTTCTAGGAACTGATAATACATGTTTACTTTCTGAATTTCACAATTCAATGCCAAATGTGTTTATTAAAATATGTTCGGTATGTCAAGCTACCAAAATGCACTGAAAGTTAAGCTGGCTTTGAAAATGCATTTGGAATTGTCAATGTCTCTGTCATTCTGCTCTTTACAATGAACAAGTGCATGTGTCTTTAAGAAGGAGTATTTAACCTGATCTGATTCTCACTTACCTTTACTCCAGTAACTTTTTTTTTTTTGAGCTGGGGACCGAACCCAGGGCCTTGCGCTCTACCACTGAGCTAAATCCCCAACCCCTTTTACTCCAGTATTAAACCTGCTATTACTCTGCCTATGCACAATGCAAGTTGCTTGTCAACCAACAGTGTGTAGCCCAGTACAAATGAAATGAAGCTGACTTCTTACTTCCCTAGGTGTGGTTTCTAGTCACAGATAAGTATACCCCAGGATTCACATCTAGTCTCTCAAAACTATCTTCTACCTGAACTGTAGATTCAGTGTGGTCATGCTTACCTTGTTATTACCATTAACTTCTTTTAATCAGAGAGCCAGATCGTATTAGGTGGGCTAGGAAAAATGATGTGCCAAAATTTCAATGTAATAATGCCAAGGCTGTTTGTATATTAGCCACTCATGAATCTACCCAATTTGTTTCTTCCCTGGAAACTGTGTTCTGTGGCTACAGCCCTGACTTCATGTTTTTCAAATACATGAAGTTATAGATTTTTTTCTTCCTCCCATGGCCACCAATCAACTTAGTCTGAACAATATTGTTGATCAAACTGTCATCACAAACTCATAATGCCCATAACACCTCATTGAATGGTTAAGCTTCATGGAAATATAACAAGACTATTCATGATTTCCCTGCTTTTCTTAACCAGAGTCTCCCTTCAAAAAAATTCTTTCCAAATATTACTTGATGTTCATTGTACACAAGATCCATGGCCACGTTTTGTAAATCAGGCAGTGAGCAGGGAGTCATTTTTCATATAGCACCTGTGGTAAAGAATATTCGGGGAATTATATATTTCATGGTAATTATTGGAAAAATAATGTTAGTTGAATTTCATTTATCCTTTTAATAAATCATCTTTAAAATAAATAGTACAGAATTACAGAAGAACAGAATTAATAAAATATTTACCTATCTCACACAAAGTCCCAGATTCTACCCACAGTACCACAAAAATTGGCCATAAAGACTTGGGCATAAAAATACTTCTAAGATAAAGAAAGACAGACGAAGCCTTTCAACATTATCCTCAGTTGTATAGTAAGTTTGAGGTCATCTAGAGCTATATGAGATCATATGAATGAGTGGGTAGATGGAGATAAAATAGATGATAGATGGTAGATGATTGATAAATGATAGATAGATAGATAGATAGATAGATAGATAGATAGATAGATAGATAGATAGATAGATAGATGATAGGGATAGATAGACAAGTAAAAAATGGCATTGGTGGGTCGACACCTCTGTCTCCTGCGCGGGATATGTGTCGGCCCGGAGATCTCCGTAATAGGTCTCCGTAATAAACCTCGCCTTTGCTTATTACATCCAAAAAAAAAAAAAATGGCATTGGTGTAAACATGAAGGTAACAAATTTGAATAAAATTCCTCTCATTTTTCAGTTACATTCTAAAAGTTATCTGAAGCAAATGACCTCTAGATGAATGTAGAGTGTCCTGCTATCTACAGTTAAGCTAATACATTTATTTCTGTAAAGCTTTCAAGAACTTTTCCCATGGATTAATTTTTAAGATGATGCATGAAATCCAATCCAACTTTTGTTATTGTTGACAGAGTTCTGCATTGCCTGTGAAGTCCAATTCAGAGAGGTCTCGTGGATTTAGTTCCTTGCCAATTAATAGTCTGTTAATATTTTCAGCAGAATATTTTTTATAAACTGTCAAGTCTCTTTTATCAAAAGCTACATAGTGAAATAAAAGCTGTGACAGTTAGGTTACTTTAATAGAATGTGGTCTATGTGTCTTCAGTATATATCTGTGAAATGCGTTAAAGTATTTCAGAAATATACAAATATCTTTATCTTTATCTTTACATGTGAACATGTAAAGGAAACAGAAAGTTTGAAACAAAGGTAAATAGGTAAAGAACCCCTTTGTTCACCGTTTTGGTATCCAATCCATATTTGCCCTTTAAAGTGCATGATGCCATTGCTATGCTACACAGCATATCTGTTTTCATGATGGGGAACATATTCCCATAATCTTCCAGTCACGTCTTATGTTTATTTTCTAGAAAAACTTCTCCCTCTGGAGAAGCTTACTCTGTAAATACCCAATGGCTGTGACTGACAGATGGATGACTGAAGGTCATAGCCAACTGAAGGAGAGTTGTAAATAAATTTATTCCATCACTTAATTAAGCACATTAGCTTATTAAGGCTTAGGATAGAAGGTCATTTATGAATAACATCAACAGATATTGTGAACACATGCCTTTAGAAGTTGAAATTTTGTTAGTCTTGCTTCTCATCCATCTATGATCCCATTCTATTCATCAGTCAGGTACTAAAGGTAGGTTAACTTGGTTCAAATGAAATTCCACCACTGCAGTTCAATAATCCTAAATTAATACTTTTCTCTGTATGCCTCAAACTCTTTCTATAAACTGAGAGTAGATATAAACTATCTCTTTGAATAAATTACAGGTAAATTATAATATGTATGGCGAGATACATAGACGATAGGTATGAAGATATGTATGATAGATTGATAATACATAGATGTGAGATAACAGAAATATAGATAGATGATAAGTATACAGACCAATCAACAGATCATTGATAGATATGTAATACAGGATAGATAGTATGTATAGAGTTAGACAGTAGGTATACATATGGTAAGTAGATAGATGCTAGGTTGATGATTAACAGATATAAATAATGTATTGAAAGGTGTATTGATTTGGTTAAATCAAAGACATCAGTGATAACTCATTGTTATCATTTTTATCACCAGCCATCCTATGATCATTGAGTCCCAGGAATGCTGAAAAGTGAAATGTTATGCTATCATGCCTTAAATTTGAACAATGTGTCTGGGCTGAAATGTATTCAATAAAGGAAATTAAAAATGTCTTATTAAAGATAAGAAGAGCTGATAATGTTTACTGGGGTGATTAATAAGAAAAATTAATAAAACAAAGTATCTCAGAATTTTGTTATTAGATTTTATGAAAACTGCCAAACCATTTCTACAGGAATAAATAACCGTATATTCACATGAAGATGGGATGAAGTTGACTCTTCCTTGTCTACTCTGCAATTTAAAAACAATAGGAAACAAACTAACAGCATTGTCCAATTTTAATTGCATTCCTCATGAGATAAATCTAAATAATCTGAAGTATAGGGAAAAATCTGATATATAGTTAGCCAGAATTGTCTAAGAATAAAGTCCGAATGCTGAAGATATCAGACAATCAGAAAAATTCCAAATATACAAAGGAATGGGGCAATATTAACTTGTTATTCCTTAAATACCATATTATTATATACAGAGCAAATATACAAAATGGGGTATATTGTGTGAGAGAAAAATCCATTTTCAACAAAATGCAGGTACTCATTTTAAAATTGCAGATGACTACCAGTGTAAGGGGAAGCCCTTGGTCCTGCTAAGACTGAACCCCCAGTGAATGTGATTGTTGGGGGGAGGGTGGTAATGGGGGGAGGGTGGGGAGGGGAACACCCATAAAGAAGGGGAGGGGGAGGGGCTAGGGGGATGTTGGCCCAGAAACCGGGAAAGGGAATAACATCCGAAATGTAAATAAGAAATACTCAAGTTAATAAAAAAAAATGAAAAAAAATTGCAGATGACTACTATCAACTCACTTGATGATAATTTTATATATATTACATGACACACAGGAAGATCCGTGGGTCTTCTCAGTGTATATAAGTGCATCTATGTATATGACACTATCTGTGTGTACTATGTTTTTAACAGTGCCATCTCTGTTTATGCCTTCAATTTCCTTTCCATGTGTACACATGTGTTTGTGGATGTAGATGCAAATGTGTGAACATGGTGTGGGGACCAGAAGTAAATATTGACTATTGGCTGCAATCACCTTCATATATGTCATATATGTATATAATCTTTGTGTATCCTTGGCTATCCTGGAATGCACTCTGTAGACCAGGCTGGCCTCAAACTCAGAGATCCACCTGTCTATGTCTACTCTGTGCTGAGATTAAAGTCATGCAGCACTACAGACTCTCTGCCCATGTAAGTCTCTGTCTGTCTCTGACCCTATGCCCTCCTTCTCCCCTCCCTATCTCTCTTTTTCTCTCTCACCTCCCTTCCCTCTTCTTGACTTGCCACTTTTTAGAGATAAAGTAGCTTAACTCTACTTGGAAATGTTTTGTCAATCCTGACATTGTTCTTCTATTGTTCAGTTTTACATAACCAGAAAGATTAGAATCCCTAAACACTGTTAGGCTCTGTAAACTGCCTCACTCATTCAGTCATTTTTGCTTCATGGTTAACGCACCCTTGAACGGAATATGCATTTCTCAAAGCTGAACCCACAGTAATATATAATTCAATTAGTTTACATATGATAATTAGTATATTAAAAGTGTGTATAATTTAGTTTTTTCTTAGAGCTGGCAAATACATGCTAAATAATGTCTGGTGAATTGAAACACCACTGATAAAAGTATAACTTTATTCTTAGTTTTCTTTAATTTTTCTAGAGATGTTTTATGGCCACTCTGTAAAAAACACATGGATGCAGATTACCATGTTTTTATTGGATTGACCCCTTTGTCATTGGATTCTTTGCATTTGATGTTAAACAACGGTTGTTATCTTCATGATGCCGCGCTTTATTCTGAAAACTCCACGTTGTATTTGGAAAAAGTCTATTATAAATAACACCTTAGTAGAAACACATTTTATTCAGTAATTTATTCTTATTTTTTAACTATGTGTCAATTGACAATTCTTGT
Source organism: Rattus rattus (assembly GCF_011064425.1). Classification (NCBI taxonomy): domain Eukaryota; kingdom Metazoa; phylum Chordata; class Mammalia; order Rodentia; family Muridae; genus Rattus; species Rattus rattus. The sequence goes on from NC_046167.1 coordinate 21,828,277, forward strand.
GTATATAGTATAATAGAGTTTTAATAATTCAGATCTATACTGCTTATATTTAAGGCATTGATTCCTTATTTAAGGTACCAATTCATTGAATATATTAATGATAAACTCAGAGTCACCAATCATGTGTTGGTGTTTCATAAAGGAAAGAAATCAAAGCATTTCCAACTTGGTGTCCTTTAACCAAAAGTGGGCCCCGATTTAAAATCAGCTCAGTTCTCCCTGTCCTCTTTTGTCCTCTCGGTCTATTCTGAGACTGAATCTGTACCTCTTGAATGCTGTGTTGTGAATGTCTGTCCTCAGTTCTGAGTGTGCCTTTCTGTCTGTGTGTGTCTCCTGTTAATAAAGGGCTTTGCTCTCTCTTATATTGGAAAGCACAATAGTATCACATAAAATGCTGTACATTTTACATAAATCTTTAAATGAGTTTTTTAACAAAGGTTTCAAGAGTCTAGCTGATCCCAAAGGATGCAGGCAAGAACATTACTACAAACGTCATTGTGAATAAAGAAATATCCTTATGTTGCATTCAATATTTATCACAGATATTCCTTTCATAAAATTGCTTTCAATTTATATATGGTGTTTTTAACGAATGATTATTATGGTAGATGTATACATATACATTTTACCTGTAAATCCAAGGCATAGAAGACTATATAGCTTACGTTATATAACTTAAGATCATAGCTACTCATTACCTTTTACTGATTTCAGGAAAACCCAAGTAAGTGATCAGTGGTTACATTGTTCCCTTACACATAGATAAAACAAGTGGGCTAGGTTAACCATTACAATAACACTCTCAAGAAGCATTGTTAACTTTGACTGTGAGGTTCAAGAAAAGTTTCAGTCCTGTAGGATGTAGAAGACATTTTTATCACAATGCATTACCACACTACTCAACACATATTTTGAGTCCTCTCAACTTTTTTTTAACTGTTATCCATCAATTTTCCACCATATTAACATGTTCATAATTTAGTCATTCACTATTTTTACTACACGTACTAGTGCTAACAACAATCACTATGGGTTTGCTGTAATTTAACTCAGTGTATACTTATCATCTACAAATATCATCAACACTGCGGCCTTATTTGGGTCCCTGATTCAAGGCTAAGAATAGAACTTGGAGGTTTCTCTACCCCCATAGGCAGTAATATCTGTTTAAGGAAAATAGATATCAGAATTAAAGGTCTTAAGTCAAGAAACTAAACTAGGTTTGATGACCAACTGTTATTATGCCATTATTTAACAAGTGCATTGACCAAAATATCAAGCCCCTCACTTACTGATTTTGTACCATTGATATTCTCTTCTTTTTTAAGACATTGCGTAGAAGTAGTTCATCAGATTAACTGGAGACTCCAATTAGACAGACAGTACTTTTTATAGATCTTCAAAAATGTTTGACCTTGAAACATATTTTACAATCAGGAAGCATTTGTGATCTACCGGACAGACATCCACTCACCAACTTTTGGCTCACTACATTGTAGTTGTGCTTCCACACATGAAGAAGGAAAATGGAGGTCAATGTGCTCATACTAAAAGTGGTTCTTGATAAGTTGCTTCATATCATGCTTTTATTTTAAGACCAACATTTTAAAGAAACTAAAAATAAAAGTCCCTAAATTTAAAGCCATATCTAATATCCAGGAGCAGTTTCCATCTGGATAATGTATGTAATTCCATTCTTTGAAGTGATAATTATTGGTCTTAAGAAAGCAATTGAGGATAAAAATACAAAAAGGATCCTCAAATTATGGGTTTAACTGCAAAATTCAAGTATCTGAGTGCCTTAGCGATGCCTGTGATGAGACCTTTATGCCGGACTAGTGGGGGAAAGTGGGACAGAAAGTAATCACGACTTCTGCTTGGTCAGTTCATTCCATTTCCCTTTTTCTTGGTCGGTTTTGTCCTGTTCTAAGAAAGGGATCACATTTAATACTCTTTTATATTCATCTCCTACCAAAACATGCTTCAAATGTAGGTTATGCTCTATGTCTAGAACATACCTTCATAGCAAGCACAGTGGTTCATGTGTAATGCAGGCACTGGGGAGTCTGGTGCAGGCAGATGGCCATGTGTTTGACAGAAGCCTAGATTACAGTGTGAAACCTGCCTAAAACTAAAATTAGTTCATCAAAAATTAAGACGATATGTAAACCTCTAGAAAGATGCATATGTTTACATGTTTACATCATGTTTATAATTCTTTAATGTGATCAGCATCGACTGCTATCTGTGGAGAGCTGAATGAAGCCTCCATTTGCCTGGTTTTCTTATCAGGAAAGCAGAAACTTTGTACATTCAATGCATGCTGACGTGGACATCATAATTGTTAAACACAGACAAAAACTGTATCCAGTGGCTCGATGAATATTAATTTTGTGTACATTGGTAATATAAACTTGCAGGTGTTTAAGGAACTGGGTAAGGAAATATACAATTTTCATCTACAAGAAACACTGTAGAATATATAATGTGTTTTGTAATGTATATATGAAAAAACTGAAATCAAGATGATTTCATTTCCTGACACCAAATCAAGCCACTCTTTTCTTGCCAACTATCCTTTGGGGAGTTGCAAATGAAGACCATCATTTGTCTTAGAATTTAATAACAAAACTAGCTATTTAAAAGAAGTGATGCTGGCTTATTTGTTTTCAGTTTTAAAAATCTCCTCTTTCCCCTAGGTGTATCCTATATGTATTCAACATAAATATGCTAAAAACACACAAAATATTAAAAGTTTCTAGCGCTTTTGAATATGTTCTTAGCAATCAATGTGTCTTTTAATAGGTGCCATAGATGCCAACCTCAAACAGACATCATAGATTGACATGCGTACATCCATCAACTTACACATTGATTAAAAGCTAAGATATAAATTGGGCATTGCTTCAAGAAAGCCAAAGAGCTGGGTGACATAGGGTTTTCACATAATGCCAGCACAGGGGGCCCTAAGCAGGGAGGCTGTGATCACTGAACCTCCAATGAGATTGGCTTTCCCCGACCTCTGCATGAGTACAGAAAACATGTATAGCACATACGTAATACTCTACCAACTAACTTTAAAAAAAGAAAATAAATATTTAAAACTAGCAGCGTTGCTTTCTAAACTGCAATTGAACCTGCTAATATCATACTAAATAATTTATGCAAGTTGCCTTAACAGTATTTCTTATTGACAGACTACACGAGAAGCAATCTCCGGAAAACCTGATTTCCTTCTCATTTTCCCATTGTTTGCTTTGTTGTATCTAATTTTTATTTTTTTATTTTTTTTTTTTTGAGAAAATGTATTTCTAGTTCTCTCCCAGAAGTTTAAAGCAAGGTTCTGCTCTATGTAGACATGTAGCTGCAGGCATCCGGCTCCGGGAAGAATATCACAGGAACCTCCAATGGCTGCAGAATCCGGTAAAGCCAACACTTCCGTTAACACTTAGCTGCAGAGGCCTGACTAATTGCTGCCTGCGTCCTAGTACACAGCATGTTCTACCAAATACTCGTGTCTCGCAAAGAGTCTATTGCAACTGTTTACTGAAGTGTATGGTAACCTGCTCTTTCAAGGATTCTGCGGGCCAGCCCTGGAAAGGCGAACAATCTGTCACAATCAAAAGGAATTCCCAATCCCATTCTGCTCATAATTTTAGGACCATATTGCGGCTCCTCTTTATGCATCTGTCCTATTCTTTATTCTAATTCCCGTGTTTGTGATTTGTGTGATATAATTGATGGTCTTTAGTATGACAATGAGCAATTAAGAAATGCAGGCCTTTGTGTTCCTACAGATATAAAAATATCCTCCATTCTGAGCTGTATTTTCCCAAGGCAGTTATGAGAAAGGAATATACAAGTCTAAAATTTCTTATTAAAGGTAAAAGAACTTTCCCTGGGGAAAGTTTCCATTTTGAAAACAAAACTTGTAATTGAGAGATCATAAAATAGTTTATATTCTTCTTGCACAACAGGCTTGAAATATATATAAACTGTGGGGGGGCTAGTGTATATTATTCAACATACTTACTTTTATATGAAAAGAATACTCAAAATCTCCACTTTGATATCGAATGTATCACAACAGTATTAACTAGACAGGTAATACATGTTCTATAGAGCTCACAAATTTGGGGACATTATTCTCAGTGAAACAAAGCCATTTTACGAAAAGAAGCTCTGTAATCAGAGAGAAGTGAGCTTGTTTCCGACCCCTCTGCTCTGCAGGAGGCTTAGGACATGTGTGCTGCTGGCCATGGCTACTGGCACCATTCTGGCCCAGATCCTCAATGAGAATTGCTTTCAGCCTTGCTGAGGTACAGGAAGCCTCTGGGTTCAGTCTTCAGGGTGTCCGACTCCTTACTCACCTGCCTGACCCATGTTCTGCTTGATTTTTCCCCAGTAGAGCTGTGTCTGTGTTTTGGATCTCCCTCTCACCCCACCCTCCCATCCTCATCTGTTTGTAACTGAACCATATAATTAACATTTACAGAAGGCCACCAGGCTTCTACAGATGCACCTGGCCGGGATCAGTTCACCGCACTACTGCCTGCACAGAGCAATCCAGCCTTTCCCACAGCCTGGCCGCTTGCCCTGGCCTTCTCCCTGACTCTGTCTTATCTCCTCCGAGCATTTGTTATTCAGTTTCATACTGTCTATTCTCTGTCACTTAGCTCTTTTGTTTCGGTTTGTCTTATTTCTCAAAACAGTTCCTAGAGTGCCTTGATTGTACTCTGTGACAAAACCGATATCCACTGTTTAAATTTTCTTTTGAAAAGGTCTGTGAGGCATGTATTTTAATTTCTTGCATGTTATTAATGACATCTGTACAGATTTTTCAAAAAGGGATGGAAGATTGTAGAGTCCTCAGTCTGCGCGAGACACTGATTGTATCACTGTACAGATGGAAAATGAGAATCAAAATCAATGGATGGATTTCTTTATACGATACAAAGGTGTAGGCAAAACTTTCTGGCATTCAGGACTGTGGGGACTTGCAAGAAAGGGGTCACATTCACCTAAAAATCTGGTAACAAAACCAGCTATTCAAAAAAAAGCTGTCATTTCTCACATTTAAAACAGGTGGCTCATTTTTCTCTTAGTTATTAAAAAAACTAAGGAAGCATTGAGTTCCTAAATAGTTACACATTTTCTCCAAATATCCGATTGCTAGAAGGGTATCATAGCATACTCCTGTCACCTTGGGCGATGAAGGCAGAAGGATCAGGAGTCCAAGATTATCCTCAGCCACACTGAAAGTTCACCATTAACCTAACCTACATGAGACTTTCTCCCCCCAACCCAAACAAGCAACGATGATAAAACAACACCTACATCACTATAAATATGGCTATCATAGTGAAGTTCAGACAAATTAGTCAGAAATAGACAAATCATCATCCATGTGCATATAACCCTGTGCCTTTTATTATTTTTAATAATCATCATTTCAAACTAGGCCTTCTGCTGTGAGACATATATCTGGCTGAACACACTGCTATTATCTCTGAAATGGTAATTACTGGGGGAAAGTTTAATGATGAAAGTGGGAAAAAAACATAAAAATCTAACAGTCATGACTACTTGGAGAGCTAGTTGTGAGTGGGCTGTGAGAACAGGCTCAGAGCAAAGGACAGCATTTCAAATGACAGGCTTCCGCAGAGTGTTGCTACTGTGACAAATGAGATGCGTACACCTAGCATTCATTCCTAAGGTATCTCAGCAGTTGTGTTTGTGTGTGTATGTGTGTGCCTGTGTGTGTGTGTGTGTGTGTGCGCGCGCATGCGCGCGCGTGCCTGCTTTGTGCTATGTGTCATGTATATGTGTGTGCTTATGTGTACATGAGTCTGTGCGTGCATCTATGTGTGCGTGTGCATGTGAAGGCCCATGGTGGACACTATGTGTCTGCTATCTCTCTCTAACTTAGCTTTTGGAACACGGTTTTTCACAGAACTTGGAACTCACCAATTCAGCTAGACTGGCCCAATAAACACCAAGGATCTTCCTGCAACCCTGGGATTACACATCCACTCCCCCATACTTGGTTATTGAATGTACATCGCAAGGATCTGAACTTGCGCCCTTCTGCTTCTGCAACAAGAACTTTACTCATGGAGCCATATCCACGGCACTGATTCAGTGGTTTGTTTGGTCTACATACATTTTTGAAAGGCTTAGTCACTTAGAAATATTGTCAAGAGTTTATTTGGCCATAAGGCATTTAAGTTTGTCAGTGAGATGGCAATGCTAACGGCTTTCCAGGAGGCGAATTTCAGGGTCCTCGATGACTTTACTTACATCTTCCTGGGTTGCTAATTGAGTAGACAGGCAAGCAAGCTCCTCAGAAGTCAAAGAGCAACTCTTAATGGAGGTAAATACATATGGTTTCTGATTCAAGAGACAATGACAGTCTGAGGGTCTGTGCCATGCATCCCTCTGCTACGCTACTCTTTCTAGTTCAGACAGTGTGTCTCCCTAGAAACCTTCTCATTTGTTTAATGGAAAGCAGGTTTAGCAATACCATGCCAAATCATGATCACGGGGATGTCAGCACACCAGAGGGTATGGTGAAGAGGATGCAGCCAGAATGGAAGATGCAACAGGAGACTGACTCTTAAAGCAGTGGATCAGGAGTGTCTCGTTCCTGGAAGAGTCAGGGAACACGGTCTCCCTGCTCTGCTTCAGGATACATGTTGAAAATACCAACTACATATAACAAAAATGGAAACAAAATGAAAAGCAAACAAAATAGCTCTAGTCAGACATTTTCCATTAGGAGGTCAGAGATGATACATATGTCTTATGCTTCTGAGTAGCAGTCTTTAAATTGTGTGTGAAAAAGAACCAAGTATTTAGAGATAGTTTTAAGTACTAATTTCACTTATCTTTGGCAGACACTTTTAATTAACCATTGTAATGAGATTCATGGGCTGAAAATAGACATATACAAAGCTATAGAGAAGATATATCAATGTACTATAGTGTGATATAAACAATAAAAAGAAGGTTAAAACCAACAAGGAAAATGTTGCTGTAAAAATAGAATAAAATAAATTTTTGTCCAGAGAGATGGTTCAGTAGATAGAGTACTTATGGCAAAAGAATGAGAATCAGAATTTGATACCTCCAAACCACATAAATGTCTGTGGTTCATATGACATCTCACCTGTAATACCATCACTCAGAATGCCAAGACAGAGGATCGGCAGAGCAAGCTGACTAGCTATATTAGCCTGATCAGTGAGCTCTGGGTTTAATTGAGAGGGCTTGCTTCAATGAGTAAAGTAGAAAGCAATTGAGGAACACTCCCAACTTTATATTCCAGCCTTGGTCTCCACATGTGAGCATATTTACATGTACACAAGTGCACTTACACATGTGGACATAAATACATACATGGATACATGCCACACAAACATACAAATACATGTATCCACAGAGTGTTTAGATCCACACTGACATTATCCTACATGGGAAAGACCCCAGGAAAAATGAGCCAATTAAGAATAGAAACTTAAATACAAAAAAGTGTCAAGACTGACGTGAAACACCTTGTGAAACGTGACCTGTAAGGTATCTATAATACAAGATAGACAAGTAACAATAGGACAACGGGTGTGTCTCTTACAAGATAGTGTACAGAGCAATATAGTCAAGACTCGATCCCTCCACCTAGCAACTTCAACCCAGCAATCCAGCACTTCAACCTAGCTATCAAGAGTATGATGACATGTTAGCACAAATACTCCCCTTATCAGAGAAGTACAACACGCTTTACTCAGAATCAAAGGAAGAAGGAGGAGGAGGAGGAAGAGGAGGAGGAAGAGGAAGAGGAAGAGGAAGAGGAGGAGAAGGGGAAGAAGGAGAAGAAGAAGGAGAAGATACAACAGGATCACAGTCCTCTTTCAACAATTCTGAAATCATTGATACTCTGAAACTCAGAAGGTTTGAGTAGATTACAAAAACACCAGATATAGCCTGAGCTACACTGGTGCTCCTCATCATTTACAGGACTGCCAGCAATTGCAGGAGCTTGTCACAAACTCTATGTGTGGAGGGCCTATAAATGACTCTAACTCATTTACATTTGCAGATAAAATTGCTGAATAGAAAACCTCCTTCCCTGCTAATCTTCTGAAGCCAGAGAAAGTCAGAGTTCTGCACACCTGACCCTGTAAGTTTTAAAGACTCGTCATTTCAAACCTGTCCTGGCGATTCGTCAGTCCCTGTGGTGGGAATTTTCAGCATTCTTTATCCCTGCTCCACTCCTTATTAGCAGATTTTCCTCCTGTCATATTCAGTCACCTTATTCCCCTGACACAGTAGACACACCCCCACTCAAGAACTTTTAGACAATGCAATTTTGTCCCCCAAATACCCACCATCCAAAAAAAAAAAGTCTAGTCTTGAAAAGACATTGAAACTGAACTTTCCCACTTGATCTATTCACCCTAATTCACAGACCACACTCTCCATTCTCCTAATACTCTCATTCTTCTTCCTAGATTTGTGTTTCTATATAGCACTCACACACTGACTTATTATACTTACTATATTTGGTTTATTTCACAGTATATATCATATATACAGCATATATATGTGTGTGTGTATATATATATATATATTATACATTTTGTATCTGTGACCTATGTAGAAAGTTGCTAAATGCTTAAATATCTGAATACCATCATGCTTGTGAATGTCTTCTTATATATAAGTACCACTTTTAGACATTATGGATATACCTTAAACAAAATTTTCAGTTGTGTTTTTCTAACTTATCTGTTTTTAAGTGAGAGATTGATTCCTGAGGAGTATTTACTTGCTATGAAAATAAAAATTCATCAAATTCCAACTGATTTCATCATCTAAATTTTTTTTGTAAAATGGAGTGTGTTTTGAATCATAATGGGTCTTTCACTAACAACGGAGTTCAGAACCATTTACCCTCACACACACGTTTTATTGAGGCATGCTTTACAAATAAAAGCAAAAAGTTCAAGATATATAATATTGAAATATACTCAAATATTAAAAAAAAATGTATGGGAGGTTTACAGCTTGATGCCCTCATATATGTAAACAATGTGAAGCAGATATTATAAGTAAGATAATTTGTATATACTCACCTACAGTTAGCTGTGTGTGGTGAGAGCACCTTGAAAATCATTTCCTTTGCAGCCTAAGTATAGCCATTGTGTTTTATGGATCTATATAATTGCAAAAGTGGGGTCACAGTGGACTAGGGTAATGTGCTCCCTTCTCCCATTTTTACTAAGTTTCCTGAGCACTGTGAATGGGATTAGAAATACAGTATAGCATAGGTTGATCTTTCAGAGTTCACATTCAAAGGAGGATGAAATAAAAATCTATAACCACACTTATAAAATCAATAAAGGAAAATAAATACTTACCTAAAATGAAATGGAAGCCATTATTGTAAAGAATCTTGGGCAGTGTTCCACCTGCATGCCCTCTATGTGAGCTGCAAAGTCCACTCTACATAAATGGCTGAAAGGCTTCCAGGAAGACAGATACTGCAGGTTCTCTCTCTCTCTCTCTCTCTCTCTCTCTCTCTCTCTCTCTCTCTCTCTCTCTCTCTCTCTCTCTCTCTCTCTCTCTCTCTCTCTCTCTCTCTCTCTCTCTCTCTCTCCCTCTCCACTAACTCTCCCCTTTTAAAAAGCAACAGAACTATAGATATTGGTACATTATCATCTTTTTTTAAGATTTATTCATTTATTATATATAAGTACACTGTAGCTGTCTTAGACACACCAGAAGAGGGTATCAGATCTCATTACAGATGGTTGTGAGCCACCGTGTGGTTGCTGGGAATTGAACTCAGGACCTCTAGAAGAGCAGTTGGTGCTCTTAACCGCTGAGCCATCTCTCCAGCCCCATTATCATCTTTTAAAAACATTCAATTTCTTTCCAAATTCACATCCTAGACAGGCAAAGGAATTTTTGCACATAATTCTTACTTCTGTGTTATCTCAGTTGACCAAGTTATTAAAAGAAGGATGTAATTCTTTATTTTATAGACAAAATAAGATAAATTCACCAAAAATGCCTAACTCCAACTTTCCATCTAGTTCTAATGCTATTTGTGCAAATATGAAAAATTACCTTATTGCTCTGTAGTAAAGTAAAACTATAACTTCATATTCTCTGTTGAATTAATAGCAGATTTGTTTCCTAGGAAATGTTTCTTATTTTCTCATGAGGTCCCCAATAGAATCATATTTCAACTTGAGATGACACAATTATTCATTTCAAACTTTTCATTAAGCTTAATAGTCCAGGGATTATGTAATGAAATATGTCAGTTATTACAGGCATGTCAACACTGGAAATTATTATTAAAAGAGAATATTTTGAATTATCCCTTCACGAAAAGTTGGTTATAGACGATAAGTATACACTGATATTAACCAGACTCCTTTATATCTTCTAGGATAAAAAGCCCAGGAAAGGCCAAACTCTGTAGTGAGTTATGGTGCACAAGAGTGCTCTGGGTCTGGGTACAGCACACATTTGGAAACAAAGACAATCCTCAATATTAGGGCAATCCCTGCCATGTGCAAGGTGCTGAGTTCAACCCCCACAACGCAACACAAAAATATATAGTCTACATTACTTCTGGAGACTAATTGTTTACATGCTTTAAATGAGCTACAAATTCAATGATATAATAAAACACATCAAGTGGACTCCAAGATATATATTTATTAACAATCACTGTTAATGGTGCTGGTAATGAACTAATGTAGCATGGTCTAAATTATATTTACAATAGTTTTATAAAATATAAGAAAATCTGCAAAGTTGATAGTGATTAGTCCAAGGTGAATCTTTTTACATTTCTCTATTTTCTAACCATCCTAAATTACCTACCTGCTAACATGGAAAAACATAATAATAATTTTAATGTACATTTTACATTTTAATTTAATTTATCTATACTAGCTCTTTGTTCAAATAAATCTCGCATTTCTGGTGTGGATAATGCATTCATGAGTAATTTTTAATATGTGTTCCTGTGAGTAGGTGTTTTTAACAAAATATTTACAGGTATTATAATTTATTATCTCATTTTATTTTTATAACCTAATTTTGACAAACACAGTTTGAAAAAATCAAATGCCCCCTTACTAAAGTAAAGCATTAACAAGAATACATTTGAGTATAGAAGTCCAGGAATGGCAAATAGCTCAGTTCTAGATATCTGCAGTTTGAGATGGCACTAAAATATAGAGAAATATATCATAAATTGATCACATATTCAGAAATGAAGCAAGTCTCAATAGACACAATGAAACTGACATGGCGCCCTGCACCCTGTCTGACCACTGTGGACTAAGTTTGGATATCAACAAGAAAAAGCCTAAAAACTCATTGAACTGTAACAATGCTCTACAGAATGAAAAATGGATCAAGAAGAAAATAAAGAAATGAAAGACTTTCTAGAATTCAACAAAAATTAATATGCAATATGAAACCCATTCTCGCTTGTGATTAGATGACCAAACCAAATGCTAGACCCCCAAGACCTAGGGCAAAACCACAAAAAATGTAGCAGTAAATGGCTCTTAATATTATTCTTTATTTCTTTTATTTGTGGGGATATGGGGAGTATTTACTTGCCATGATAACCATGTATAAGGAAGTCAAACAAAAATCTTTGAAAGTTGGTTTTTTCCTTTCTCTATAAAGATCCTGGAAATCGGGATTGCCAGACTCAATAGCAAACACCTTTACCCACTGAGCTATCTTACTTCCCCATATTTACTCTTTTGAAAGAAATGAACCATGGTGGTTTAAACAGGTTTGGCTATACTAGCTTGATGTGTCAAATGCTTGGCCAATAAAAAAAAATCACACTATTGGGAGGTGTGTGGCCTTATTGGAGGAAGTGTGTCAGTGTGGAAAGCTGACTTTGAGGCCTTATAGATACCCAAGCTCTGCCCAGTTTGGATGTCTAGTCTCCCCCTGGCTGCTTTCATATCAAGATGTAGAACTCTAGGCTACTTCAGCACCATGTCTGCCTAAATGATGCTATACTTCTGGACTAAGCCTCTGAAAATTAAAGTCAGTACTAATTAAAAGGTTTCTTTTGCCTTCCAGTCTCAGTCTGCACCCAGAGCTAAGGCTGAGCCACAACTCTCTGTACCCAAATTCTGCCCTGAGAGAGCTGGTCTCCCAGGAGTTCAGTCACTCCAGAGTTCAAAGGTGAGAGCACCACTTTTACTTCAATAACTGCCCAAAGAGGAACCTGTCAGGAGCCCCACAGGGCACTGGAATGGCAGAGGAGCCAGGGACAGGATTCTTCCAATTTCCATCAGCACTCCAGAGCTAACTCTGTAACACAGCTCTCCACACCCAAATCCTGCTTGGAGAGTCTTGGTCTCCCAGGAGAGTTGAAACACCTAAGATCACAGGCTCACAGACTCACAGGAGGGACAATCTCCAGTCAGAAACAGCAAGACCAACTAACGCATGAGATAACCAGAGGGTGAGAGGCAAGCACAAGAACCTAAGCAACAGAAACCAAGGTTACTTGACATAATCAGAACCCAATGTTCACACCACAGCAAGTCCTGGATACCCCAACACAAAGGAAAAGAAAGATTCTGATTTAAAACCACAGCTCAAAATAATGATAGAGGACTTTAAGAAGGACATAAATAACTCCCTTAAAGAAATACAGGACAAAATACAGGTAAACAAGTAGAAGCCCTTAAAGAGGAAACGCAAAAATCACTTACAAAATTACAGGAAAACACAAACAGTTAAAGGAATTAAATAAAACCATACAATATCTTAAAATTAAATAATAAAGAAATCACAAAAGGAGACAATCCTGGAGATAGAAAAACTAGGAAAGAGATCAGGAATCATAGATGCAAGCATCACCAACAGAATGCAAGAGATAGCGAGAATTTCAGGGGCAGAAGATACCATAGAACACACTGACAAAACCATCAAAGAAATGAAAAGCACAAAAAGATCCTCAACGAAAACATGCAGGAAATCCAGGACACAAAAAGAAGATCAAACCTAAAGATAATAGGTATAGAAGAGAGCAAAAATTCCCAACTTAAAGGGCCAGTAAATATTGTCAACAAAATTGTAGAAGAAAACTTCCCTAACCTAAAGAAAGAGACGCCCAAAAACATACGAGTCTACTGAACTCCAAGTAGATTGGACCAGAAAAGAAACACCTCCAGTCACATAATAGTCAAAACACCAAATACACAAAACAAAGAAAGAGTATTAAAAGCAGTAAGGGAAAAAGGTCAAGTAACATATAAAGGCAGACCTACAAGGATTATACCAGACTTCTCAACAGAGACTATGAAAGCTAAAAGATCCTGGGCAGATGTCATACAGACCCTAAGAGAACACAAATCCCAGCCCAGGCTACTATATCCAGCAAAACTCTCATAATATAGATGGAGAAACCTAAGATATTCCATGACAAAACCAAATTTACACAATTATCTTTCTACAAATCCAGCCCTATGAAGGATAATAGATGAAAAACTCTAACACAAGGAAGGAAACAATGCACTAGAAAAAGCAAGAAAGTAATCTTACAATGAACCAAAGAGAGCCACATAAACACAAACATAAACACTCTAACAACAAAAATAACAGGAAACAACAATCACTATTCCTTAAAATCTGTTAATATCAATGGACTCAATTCTCCAATAAAAAGGAAATAAACTAACAGACTGGATACATAAAAAGGACCCAGCATTTTGCTGCATACAGGAAACACACCCCAGTGACAAAGACAGACACTACCTCATAGTAAAAGGCTGGAAAACAATTTTCCAAGCAAATGGTTCCAAGAAAAAAGCTGGAGTAGCCATTTTAATATCGTATAAAATTGACTTTCAGTCAAAAGTTATCAAAAAAGGTAAGGAAGAGCACTTCATATTCATCAAAGGAAGAATGCATCAGGTGAACTCTAAATTCTGAATATCTATGTTCCAAATGCAAGGGCACCTACATTCATAAAAGAAACCTTACTAAAGCTCAAAGCATACATTGCACCTTACACAATAATAGCAGGAGATTTCAGCATCCCACGCCCATCAATGTACAGATCATAGAAACAGAAATTAAATAGAGACATTGAGAAACTAACAGAAGCTATGAAACAAATGGATTAAAAAGATATTTGTAGAATATTTCACCCTAAAACAAAAGAATATACCTCCTTCTCACACCTCATGGTATCTTCGCCAAAACTGACCATATAAATGGTCACAAAACAGTCCTCAACATATATAGGACAATTGAAATAATCCCATTTATCACATCAGATCACCACAGACTAAAGTTGGTCTTCAATAACAACAAAAGCATAAGAAAGCCCATATACATATGGAAGTTGAACAATGCTCTACTCAATGATAACTTGGTCAAGAATGAAAGAAAGAAAGAAAGAAAGAAAGAAAGAAAGAAAGAAAGAAAGAAAGAAAGAAAGAAAGAAAGAAAGAAAGAAAGAAAGAAAGAAAGAGAAAGGAAAGAAGAAAGGAAGAAAGAAATAAATTAGAGACTTTTTAGAATTTAATGAAAATGAAGGCTTAACATACCCAAAGTTATAGAACACAATGAAAGCAGTGCTAAGAAGAAAACTCATAGCTCTGAGGGCCTTCACAAAGGAACTGGAGAGAGCATACACTAGCAGCTTGACAGCACACCTGAAAGCTCTAGAACAAAAAGAAGCAAATTCACCCAAGAGGAGTAGACTGCAGGAAATAATCAAACTCAGGCCTGAAATCAACCAAGTAGAAACAAAAATAATTATACAAAGAATCAGCAAAAGCAACACTTAGCTAGACTAACCAGAGGGCATAGAGAGAGTATCCAAATTAACAAAATCAGAAATGAAAAGGGAGATATAACAACAGAATCTGAAGAAATCAAAAAAATCATCAGATCTTACTACAAAAGTCTATAGTCAACAAAATTGGAAAATCTGGAAGAAATGGAAATTTTTCTAAACAGATAACAGGTATCAAGCTTAAATCAGGATCAGATAAACCGTCTAAACAGTTCCATAACTCTCAAAGAGATGAAAGCAGTCATTAAATAGCTCCCAACAAAAAAAAAAAAGCCCAGGATCACATGGGTTCAGTGCAGAATTCTACCAGACCTTTAAAGAAAACCTTAATACCAATTCTCTTCCATCTATTCCACAAAATATGAACAGAAGGAGCTCTACCCAATCCATACTATTAAACCATAATTACACTTATACCTAAACCACACAAAGATCCAACACAGAGAGAGAACTTCAGATCAGTTCCACTTATAAATATCAATTCAAAAATACACAATAATTTCTCACAAACCAGATCCAAGAACACATCAAAACAATTGTCCATCATGATCACGTAGTCTCCACATCAGGGATGCAAGGGTGGTTCAATGCACAGAAATCCATCAATGTAATCCACTAGATTAAAAAACTTAAAGAAAAAACCCACATGATTATCTCACTTGATGCTGAGAAAGCATTTGACAAAATTCAGCACCGTTTCATGGAAAAAAAAAAAAAACTTGTAATGATCAGGAAGTCAAGGCCCATACCTAAACATAGTAAAAGCAATACACAGCAAACCATTAGCCAACATCAAAATAAATGGAGAGAAACTTGAAACAATCCCACAACAATCAGAGACTAGACAAGGCTGCCCACTCTCTCCCTACTTATTCAGTATAGTACTTGAAGTCCTAGTCAGAGTAGTCAGACAATGAAAGGAGGTCAAAGGGCTAAAAATTGAAAAGAAAGAAGTCAAATTATCACTATTTGAAGATGATATGATAGTATATTTATGTGACCCCAACAATCCCACCAGAAAACCCCTAAACCTGATAAACAACTTCAGCAAAGGGCTAAGTAAAAATTAACTCAAACAAATCAGTAGCCTTCCTCTACTCAAAGGATAAACAGACTGAGAAAGAAATTAGGGAAATGACACCCTTCACAATAGGCACAAATAATATAATATACCTGTGTGTGTCTCTAACCAAACAAGCGAAAGATCTGTATGACAAGAACTTCAAGTCTCTGAAGAAAGAAACTGAGGACAATCTCAGAAGATGGAAAGTTCTTCCATGTTCAAGGATTGGCAGGATTAATATTGTAAAAATGGCCATCTTGCCAAAAGCAATCTCCCCATCAAAATTCCAACTCAATTCTTCATAGAGTTGAAAGCAATTTGCAAATTCATTAAGAATAACCAAAAGCCCAGGACAGCAAAAACTCTCCTCAACAATAAATGAACTTCTGAGGGAATCAATATCCCTAACCTCAATCTGTATTACAGAATCATAGTGATAAAAAAAAATCATCATGGTATTGGTACAGAGACAGGTATGTAGATCAGTGGAATAGAATAGAAGACCCAGAAATGAACCCACACACCTATGGTCACTTGATCTTTGACAAAGGAGCTAAAGCCATCCAGTAGAAAAAAAAGACAGCATTTTCAACAAATGGTGCTGGTTCAACTGGAGGTCAGCATGTAGAAGAATGCAATTTGATCCTTTCTTATCTCCTTTTCAAAGGTCAAGTCCATATAGATCAAGGACCTCCACATAAAACCAGATACACCTAAACTAATAGAAGAAAAAGTGGGGAAGTGCCTTGAACATATGGGCACAGGGGATAATTTCCTGAACAAAACACCAATGACTTATGCTCTAAGATCAAGAATTGTCAAATGGGACTTCATAAAATTGCAAAGCTTCTGTAAGGCAAAGGACACTCATTAGGACAAAACAGTAACCAACAGATTAGGTAAAGATCTTTACGAATCTTACATCCAATAGAGGACTAATATCCAATATATACAAAGAACTCAGGAAGTTAAAGTCCAGAGAATCAAATAACCCTATTAAAATGGGGTACAGATCTAAACAAAGAATTCTCACCTTTGGAATATCAAATGTCCCAGAAGTACCTAAAGAAATGTTCAGCATCCTTAGTCATCAAGGAAATGCAAATCAAAACAACCCTGAAACTCCACTTCACACCAGTCAGAATGGCTAAGTTCATAAATTCAGGTGTCAGCAGATGCTGGTGAGGATGTGGAGAAGTGGGAGCACTCCTCCATTGCTGGTGGGATTTCAACCACTCTGGAAATCAGTCCGGTGGCTCCCCAGAAAATTGGACATAGTTCTACCTGAGGACCTATCTATACCACCTGGGTATATACACAAAAGATGCTCCAACATATAACAAGAACACATGCTCCACTATGTTCATAGCAGCCTTATTTATAATAGCCAGAAGCTGGAAACAACCCATATGTCTCACAACAGAGGAATGGATACAGAAAATGTGGTACATTTATACAATTGAGTACTACTCAGCTATTAAAAACAACTTCATGAAATTCACAGACAAATGGATGGAACTAGAAAATATGCTCCTGAGTGAGGTAACCTAGTCACAAAAGAGCACATATTGTATGCACTCACGGATAAGAGGATATTAACCCAACAGCTCTAAATACCCAAGGTACAATTCATAGATCATATGAAGCTCAAGAAGGACAACCAAAGTGTGAAAGCTTCTGTCCTTCATAGAAGAAGGAACAAAATATTCACAGGAGGTAGAGGGTGGGAGGGATTTGGGAGGAAGAGAGGAGGAGGAGGAGGAGAGGAGGAGGAGGAGGAGGAGGAGGAGGAGGGAGGAGGAGGAGGAGAAGGAGAAGGAGGAGGAGGAGAAGGGGAACATGATCAGGTACAGGAGGAGTTAGTTATAATATACAGAGGGTCAGAAATTGGAACAGGGGTGTGTAGCAATGGGGGATTGGAAAGTGTAAGTAGCCACCAGCAAATCCCAGATGTCAGAAAAGCAAAAGGCTCCCAGGAACCAAAGGGGATGAGATTAGCTGAAATGCCCAACAAAGGAGAGGGAGAAACTCTATTGACCATATTCAGAGGTCAGGCAAGGCCTTTGGTTGGGGGATGAGGTTATCCACTAATTTCAAAATTTTTAATACAGAATTGATCCTGTTTAAAGGAAATATGGAAAGAAGGTAAAGAGCAGAGACTGAAGGACAGGCCCTCCAGAGACTGCTCCACCTGGGGATCCATCACATACACAGACACTAAAACCAGACACTTTTGCAGATGCCAAGAAGTGTTTGCAGAGCCTGATATAGATGTCTCCTAAGAGGCTCTGCCAGAGCCTTACTGATACAAATGAGGATGCTTGCAGCTAACCATTGGACTGATCATGGGGGCCTCAATGGAGGAGTTAGAGAACTGACTAAAGGAGCTGAAGGGGTTTGCAACCCCATAGAAAGAACAACAATATCAACCAACCAGACCCCACCAGAGCTCCCAGTGACTAAACCACCAACCAATGAGTACACATGGAGGGACCCTTGGCTCTAGTCACATATGTAGCAGAGGATAGGCCTTGTTGGGCATCAGTGGGAGGAGAGACCCTTGATCCTGTGAAGGATCAATGCCCCAGTGTAGGGGAATGCTAGGTCAGGGACGCAGGAGTGGGTGGGTGGGTGGATGGGTGGGTGGGAGAGCACCCTCATAGAAGCAGGGGGAGGGGAAATGGGTTAGGGGGTTTCTGGAGGGGAAACCAGGAAACGGGATAACATTTGAAATGTAAATACATAAAATATCCAAAAAAGGAAAAAAAAAGGCTTGCTTTTTTCAGAGTTGCTTTGATCATGGTGTGTCTTCATAGTAATAAAATCCTAATTAAGGTGTTAATTTTAATTTAAAAGAAAAAGAGATAACTCTATATGTTGTCTAGACCTTACACAAGGTTTCATTATAAAAAATCATTTCATATAAGTAACATATTTAGAGAAAACAATAATCATACACACACACACACACACACACACACACATACATTTAAGCTTTGGAGGTAAGATCTCTATGTTCTTAAGGTCTCCTGTGAAGACATGAACAAGTGTCTATTCATCCCAGAGAAGACATCAACAGGTGCCCAATGACCTGGTTCCAACTTTAGCTTAGGTAATCAATGTGTTTACTGGGAGTACTTACAGGAGGATGGATGCCTTAAGCAACAGCATCACCAGAAACCCCACCACAGAATGGGTGATGATTATAAAGCAACACAGGTCATCAGGAACTCCTATACAACCCTCAGGAAGCTCTGCTGAAGTAGTCCCCTCTTCAGCAACTACTTATTGCACATTAGCCCTACAAGAGGCTCAGGAACCTTGTGTATCCAACAGTTTGGTTTGGATTGGTTTTTAATCTTCCATGTGTCTTGTGATCTTCATGGACCTGTGAGCATCTCTTTTCTCCAGAAGAGTATGTTTCAATTTAAGGAAAATAGTTCCTTAATACTATAATATTGTCAGCTGAGATAAATTAATACCAGTGAGGCTAATTAGCTAAAACCATAAATAGTGTCAGGAAGCTATATTTTTGAAACAGTCTCTACCACGTATTGTTTAATTTTCATGTTTCATTCCTCTCTGTCCTTCAGTTTTCTTATCTGTAAAATGGGACATAATTTTATATACTTCATAGCATTTTTGTGAAATGTATACAGTGATAATAGTTACCTCATATCACATCTCTGACTCTTGAAGTCTTGTGGATGTAAAGTGAATAAATAAATAAATCCCACCATGATTTTGGTATATTAAGGCACTAGAAGGGCCTTTATCTTATTTATAAAACAACACACCTTATAAATAAAATTTTTCCAATTATCTACGATTATCAAAGACCAGGGGAAATAATAAAAAAAGAAGACTTTATTACCTGAAGAACCATCATGAAATATGTAGCCTAGAAAATGGACAGTATCTTGCTTTAATGTTTGAGTCCTTAAGATTCCATGTGGGGACTTTTAATATGGTTTTGTAATCAATCAAAGAGACCATTCACTTTCGACAATCATCCTCCATTACCTCGATCATCACCTAGACCTTGATCAACCATGACTGGTTCCCAGCATGCTGATACACATTTCTGTCTATGTAGCACTCTCATGGCACAGGAAAACTGACCTCTTTTCATCACTCCTTCACATAACATCAAGATGGTCAATAACTCATTTCTTCCCTGAGTCTTATGGACTCTTGTGTCTTCTGACCATGCAAAATTTATCTTGAGTAAATAGCATTAGTTTCTTGCTTG
Organism: Rattus rattus; assembly: GCF_011064425.1. Classification (NCBI taxonomy): domain Eukaryota; kingdom Metazoa; phylum Chordata; class Mammalia; order Rodentia; family Muridae; genus Rattus; species Rattus rattus. Next base: position 21,848,452 of record NC_046167.1, read on the forward strand.
ATAAAATTAGTGGGATCCACAGAAAAGACCAAAGGGACTTTGAGCCATGGAGGAAACAGAGTCAACTGAAACAGAGCTCTGAGGTTTCCTCCAGTTAGCACCTATAGGAGAGGATTCTAACATCCATCACTATAGAAGCCACATTTTCCTTCCCGAAAGTCACAACCAAAACCTTTCTAGACACCAAATTAGGACACCAGAGCCAAACACCGCATTTCAGATCCCAAGTGATGTCATGCTGTTAGTTGCCAAAAGAGTGAAATGTTTCATATCAACATAAAATAAAATCATATTGTCACAGCAGGGGCATTGCAGTCTAGTCCATAATGGAATGTCTTAGGGTTTCCATTCCTGCACAAAACACCATGACAAAGAAGCAAGTTGGGGAAGAAAGGGTTTATTCAGCTTATACTTCTACATTGTTGTTCACCACCAAAGAAAGTTAGGACTGGAACTCACACAGGGCGGGAAGCAGGAGCTGATGCAGAGGCCACGGAGGGATGTTACTGGCTTGCTTCCCCTGGCTTGTTCAGCTTGCTTTCTTATAGATTTCAGGACTACCAGCCCAGGGATGGTACCACCCACAATGGGCCCACCCCTCCTTGATCACTAATTGAGAAAATGCCTTACAGCTGGATCTCATGGAGGCATTTCCTCAAGGAAGGCTCCTTTCTCTGTGATAACTCCAGTTTGTGTCAAGTTGACACAAAACCAGCCAGTACAATTGACCCCTTGTCAACTTGACTCACAAACACATCACTATTAAGCCTCAACCCCTACTTTCTTATTCATCCCCATGATCTAAATAACTTTAATTAAGTCCCACGGTTTTTACAAATTCTTACATCTTAAATTTTCTATCCCTTTAAAATACCTAATTTGTTTTGAAATTCAAAGTCTTTTTTAGAATTCAGTCTCTTAACTGTGGGCTCCACTAAAATACTTTCTTACTTCAAGAAGGAAAAATATGAGGGCACAGTCACAATCAAAAGCAAAATCAAACTATAACTGTTCAATGTCTGGGATCCAGTAGTGATCTTCTGGGCTCCTCCAAGGGCTTGGGTCACGTCTCCACCTCTGCCCTTTGTAGCAGACACCTTGTCTTCTAGGCCCCAGCTGCCTGTATGCCACTGCTCCTACTATTCTTGGTGGTCATCTCATGGTACTGGCATCTCCAAAACACTGCTGTCTTCTACTGAAACTGGTCTACACTTTCACAAATAGCCTCCCATAGTTCCTTTCATAATGCTAAACCTCAGCTACTTTTCATGACCCCTTCAGACCTGAGGCTGCACCTTCACCAGTGACCTCTCCTGGCCTCTCACAGTGCATCAGCTGCTTCCTCTTCATGTTTCAGTACCACCTGAGTGACTCTTACACATTACCAAGTCTGGCCGCCAACACAAGGTACTACTGTGGCTGCCTCTGGAACACAGCTTCTCTGTGCTCTCAGGAAATACTTCTCAGAAGATTTCACCATAGTGATGCTGGTTCTTCTTAATTACCACCAATTTCATATCTCCAGTTGACCAACGTTAGCTGTCCCAGTAGTCTCTTCTATTCTGGACTCTAAAGCCAGAGCCACATGGCAAAAGCTGCCAAGTTTTGCTGCTTGCTGGTGCTCGAACATGGACCCTTTGTTCTATTATGGTAGCACCAGCTTTCAGTTTTCCCAACTCCTTCACTGCCTAACCTTGACTGTCCTGGAACTTGCTCCATAGACTGACTTTAAACTCAGATCTACAGCCCTGTTTTCTAAACACTGGGATTAACGGTGTGGTCCACCAAGTCTAGATTTAAGATTTTCTTCACCTTGAAATTGCTGTGTTCTAAGGCTGGTTTGAACTTAGAGATCTGCTTGTCTTTGCCTCCTGAGTTGTACTACCATGCCTAGTACTAAATTTAGCTGGGTGGGATCTTTCCCCAAGGTCACTACTCCCTTAATTCAACTTAATATCCTTGAACACAGGATTCAACTTCATTTGACTTCCTCATGCCCCTTTAATACTCCAACCACATATTTTATATTTTTCCTTTCTTAGCTTGCTATGCTTGTTTAAAATGTTCTTCATGAGATTTAACCAGGAACAAAGTGTAAGATGGGCATTTCTGAGACTTTCTTTGTCAATGCAATTAATCTGAGTCTCTTCACTTTAGCCTCAGGCAGATTCTTTGCACAATGGGAAAAGGTAGCCACATTCTTCACCAAAATATTACAGGAACAGTCTTTTGACCACATACTAAAATTTAAAATTCTTCTTCTCTGAAACCTCTAGAACCAGGCTTACATAGTTTAAATCACTCTTAGACACAAAGTCTTCCTTATTTTTACTAGGATGGCCCATTAAACCCCACTTAAAACATTCCACTAATTTCCAAATCCAAAGTCCCCAAATCCACATTCTTCCAAGCAAAAGCATTGTCAGGCCAATCACCACTATACCCCAGTCTCTGGTACCAATTTGTCTTAGTCAGGGTTTCTAATCCTGTAAGACATCATAATCAAAAAGTGAGTTGGAGAGGTTTATTCAACTTACACTTTCACATTGCTGTTCATCACCAAAGGAAGTCAGGACTGGAACTCACACAGTGTGGGAACCTGGAGGCAGGCCATGCACTGGCCATGGAAGGATGCTGCTTAATGGATTGCTCCCCATAGCTTGCTCAGACACCATTTTTATACAACCCAGGACTACCAGCCCAGGGATGGCACCACCCATAATGGGCCGTCCCCACTTTGGTCACTAATTGAGAAAATGCCTTATAGCTGGATCTCAGAGAGGCATTTTCTCAAAGGAGGCTTTCTCTGTGATAACTCCAGCTCATGTTAAGTTGGCACACAAAACCTGCCAGTACAAAGTGTAAGGACCAGAGTTGATAAAGGACACAAAGAAAACAAGGCCTTCTAAATCAACATGAATTAAGCTCATATAAATTTACAGTTTAAAGAAACAAGAATTGGGACTCCAGCTTGTGTCAAGTTGACACAAAAAACCAGCCAGTACAGGGAATATGAGCATCTTTAAAACTACACTGATTACAAAAATATATCCAATTCTGCTGTAATAGTAAAGTCTTATAAGTGTGATTTTCACAAACTAATATCGATTATAATGATCCAGTCTAGTGAAATTGCATAGTCTTAGTTCTTCATCTTCATCTCTCCTGGGAAATCTATGCTTTGGGTGCTTTTCAGGTTCCAACCCAAGTGACCCATCTCCCATAATAAAAGCAGCGGCCGTTTGAGTGGATGCCATGCACTCTTTGGAGCAGGTATCAATTTCAATCACATAGTACTCTATTCTATTTAGAATATAGTTGATTGTATTCATCATAAAAACCAAAAGCACATCTTAAATTTTTATACTGAACAATAAACTGCTAAAGGACAGAAATATGTCTGACCTAGTGATGACTTCAAACTCTTAAGCAAAACACTTTGCAAATCTCCAGGAATGTAGCTTTTGTCAGTCATGGGCACTTAATACAGTTATGCAAATGCTGTTGCCAGAAATATTATACATATTAATAGTTAAGTGAATCTCTGCACAAGGTGAACCTCAAGGTTGAGAGAGTGGGGAAAAGAAAGAGAGAGGTAGAGGGAGGGAAGAGAGAGAGGGTGTTTTATGTGCAATTGCAGATGAGATGAAATAATTTCCAATGGAACAGCAAAAATGAAACAAAGCATCCGACAGAGGTGAAATGAAACGATACAGAAGATGCTGCCGTTAGGAATAAAGTGAGAGATTTATCACTGAGGAGGCACTGTACAGGCATCCAACTCAGTGGATTATAGGTGAGATCTAGATCCTAAGCATGAACAAATAGCACTGTACGCAATAAAGACTCAGAATTGGAGTTAACAAGGCAGTGTGCTAACAAGGGGAAAAAATTATGCTCGACGCTCGAAGAGATAACAGGATTTGAAAGGGAAAATGTAAAGGAAAGTAAATGAGCCGCCGAGGAGCTGGATAAAAATTTTATCCGGAATAGTTAGAAGGTAACTTTTCTATGAAGCAAGGCAAAAAATCATGGACTATTGGGATGGAACGTTATAAATAATGACAAGGATTTAGTTTAAACTTTCAAGAGCACGTTCATCTATCAAACCGTCTCTGGAGTTGTGGATTTGAATCTGCACACTTGAGCAGAGACCAGAGGTGAAACAGATATGGAAGAGGGGTACAGGTTGTATTTAAGTGATCTCGTTTAGGAATAAAAAGTGAGGGGCACAGGGTCGGTAGATTCTAAGACAAAAACCATTAGCGAGATATCAATTCGGAAAATAAAATAACAATGCCAAGAGGTGTGTTGATGGAGGACCCGCATTCTGTGCTGTTTCATTTTCGGATATGATACCAACCTCTTTTGTGCCACGATGCCCCTTTTGTTTGCCAGGTTTGGGTTCACCCTAAATCCACACTTCTGTCGACTTTATCAACTCCCTCATGTCAATTGGATTGTGACCTTTTAATCCTGGTCTTGACTTGTGGCTTTGGGATAATTCAAAGTTCACTTGAGGGCTGTACTTCCTCCCCTGTGGCCCCTGTTGTACAGGACGGTGACCATTCGGACTAATTACTGAGAATGCAGTAACATCTATCTACTTGATGGTCACTTCTAGGTATTTATTATAATACAAAGTAGTGTTAACCTCTGAACTCTAATTAACCCTTATCTATTTAGATATTGTGGCTAAGAAAAGCCCTGCAAAACGTGTCACCTCTGCACCTGAACTTTCTTTTCTGTATCCCTTTCAGGATCATAAAGTTCAGAATCAACAGCCCACTCACTGAGAGATATTTAAATGCCTGTTTATAGCAGGCTTTACAACTGGGAAGACTATTAATATGATGTGGTCCACAGGGTGTTGAATTTTGTTTATCAATAAATAAAATTTTATTCTGTGTTTCTAAGCTTCCTTTTGTGGCTTAGGAACTAAATAGAGATTAGAGAATGAGTCAATAGTTACCTTCACATAAGAATCTAAACAAAGTCTTTCTTATGAACAAAATCATTGCCCAGGTAGAAAAGTGTGTGTGTGTGTGTGTGTGTGTGTGTGTGTGTGTGTGTGTGTGTGTGTGTGTGTGTGCACTTGACCTTCCATCTAGCAGATGAGTTCATTTAGCCCGTTCCTGCCTCTGCTGATTCTCTCACTGATATTTGAACGAACTTTTCTTGGCTTTGGACATGAACTGAACACTGGTAGCATCTGATGATCCTCTAGGCCTTTGAAGCACAAAAGTCTGCTGACATACCCAGTCTTATAGACAGAGTGTCTACTGGGTTTCTTACCCTCTCTGGTTGGACACGGCTATTGTTGGACTATCTCAACCATGTTGTACTAGTGTGTTCAATAAACTCATTGTAAACTGACCCAGAACCAGAATGACTCCCCCCTTGTGTACACACACACAAACACATACACACACACACACACACACACACACACACACACACACACACACTCTCTATGAGTTATGTTCCTCTTGAGGGCTCTGACTAACAGAGTCAGTATTTCCTGACTTTAAACTTACTTTTCTATGTAAACCAATTCCCCCCATATTCCTTAGCAGGTTTTATGAATTTGTGCACAAGCCCCTGATCACCTGATCACCTACAAATTGAACATTTTTTCCCTCACTAAATCAAACTGTCTAAAAACTCCTGAATCTACCATACTGGCCAGAAAGGATTTCATATTTTACTGACCGCGTGTAATGGGATTATAAATTTCATGGCTGTGAGACTCATGGTAATGTTGTTGATAATGCTAAGTCTGCTGTATTATTATTGATTGTCATATGTGTCTAAAAATGCAGTAGTCCCATTTTTACATAATATAACTGTTCATTTAAATTCTATTTTAGCACTTTGCAGGTTGGGAAAACCCCTCCTCCATTTTCTTTAAGTACCTTCTTCTAAGTAGCATGTTTGAAAGGCTTGTCTGTTCTAGAATTTCACATCAGAATTTCAATCACTTTTTAATATTACATGAGGGTTTTTTATGTGAACCCATCAGTAGAAACACAATGTCAGAATTTAGACTAATTGAACAGTTTGCTTAAATGTATGCATTAGTTGGCTGAAATTTAGGGTGTGGGGGGGTATGCTGAAAATCATTGTTAATTATATTACTAGGCATGTTGACCTACATGGTTTTATGAAGGCATTTGTCATAGTTAATTTTTGTCAGTGTGACACAAACCTAGACATACTTGGGGAGACAAGATCTCAATTGAGGCATTCCCTAAATCAGATGGACCTGTTGGCACACCTGTAGAGCATTTTCTTGATGGATGATTGATAGGCAAGGACCCAACCCACTGTGGATAGTGCTACCCCTGGGCAAGGGAGTGTGAGGTATATTAAGAAAAATAGCAAAGAACACCAGAGTGATCGAGCCATTTACCAGTGTTCCTGCACAGTCTCCCCTTCAGATCCTGACTCCGATGTCCTGCTTGGAGATCTTGCCTGGATTCCCTTTGTAATGAAGTATACGCTTTAAGTAGAAATTAACCTTTTCTTCCCCCAGTTGTTTTTGGTCATGGATTTATCACATCAAAAGAGTAACAAACTATGTATATATATATACATGGAGGGAGCCATGGCTCCAGATGCATATGTAACAGAAAATGGTCTTACCTGACATCAATGGGAGGGGAGCCCCCTTGGTCCTGTGGAGGCTTGATGACCCAGTGTAGGGAGATGCTAGGGCCGTAATATGGGAGTAGGTGAATGAATGAACACACTCATAGAGGCAAAGTGGAGGGGGAGAGAGAGGGGATGAGATGGGGAGGTTTGTGGAGGGTTCAACAGGAAGGAGGATATCATTTGAAATGTAAACAAATAAAATTATTAATAAAAAACATTAAAATAAAATAAAATAAAATAAATGAGTAAACAGGCACAAAAAAAGAGTAACAAACTAGAAAAAAGTTATTCCTAAATTTTAATGCTACTTGTTGGCTTATACTCTGCATTTATCAGTTCCACAACATCCAAAGAACCCTTATAACAACTTTGATTTATTTTTTGGAAAACAGGAATTATTAACCTCCCATTAGCTGTTTTGGTTTGGTTTTTTTTGTTTGTTTGTTTGCTTGATTGGGTTTTTTGTAGAACTGTTTTTTGTCTGTCAGGATCTTTAGCATTCATACACTTTTATTATCAGTATGAAATTTTCTACTGCTGTGCATCTGGGTATTGATAGGACACTATCCAATCTGGAAATCAATTTTCATCTTAGCTAGATTGTCTTCATTTTCACGAACAATAAATGTGTTTCCATGTATTGAGATCAATTGATTTAGCTCAACAAAAATACTATCATTTCCACAATATAGTTTTTATTTTTTTTGTTAGTTATTTTAAATGTATGTCTCTGAACTTGTTGATGATGATGATTTTATTTTTGGTTTGTTCATAGCTAGAATACAGAAATAAGAATGACTTTGTGAGCTGAGACATTCAAAATGTCTTTAATTTTCATTATTTGATATAGTTTGCTTTGCTTTTCTATGTACTAGATTGTATATTCTGCACACAGACATTTTTAATATTTGCTTCTTAATCTGAATTATGGCTGGTCCCATGTTTCCCCTCCCTGACCCATGTCATCCAATTTAATGTTAAAAGTAAAATATTAAAAATGGAACAGTAAAGGAAAGGGACAAGAGGGTAGTTAATCAATGTAATTGCATTTTAATTACATTTAACTTTTTAATTTAATAAATTTTTTTTAAAAAATTAAAAGAAGTAACAAATATAGGTAGTTGTCCTTGCTTTCTATCTTGGAGTTTTTGCATTCAGTATTTTACCCTGGAGTTTGATATCAACTTTGGATATTTTTTTTTATCTTTTTTTTTTTTTTTTTTTTTTTATTGACTTGAGTATTTCTTATATACATTTGAGTGTTATTCCTTTCCGGTTTCGGGCAAACATCCCCCCCCTCCCCTTCCTTATGGGTGTTCCCCTCCCAACCCTCCCCCATTGCCGCCTCCCCCAACAGTCTAGTTCACTGGGGTTCAGTCTTAGCAGGACCAAGGGCTTCCCTTCCACTAGTGCTCTTACTAGGATATTCATTGCTACCTATGAGGTCAGAGTCCAGGGTCAGTCCATGTATAGTCTTTAGGTAGTGGCTTAGTCCCTGGGCTCGGGTTTTTGGCATTGTTGTACATATGGGGTCTTCAGCCCCTTCAAGCTCTTCCAGTTCTTTCTCTGATTCCTTCAACGGGGGTCCTATTTCTCAGTTCAGTGGTTTTCTGCTGGCATTCGCCTCTGTATTTGCTGTATTCTGGCTGTGTCTCTCAGGTTTTCCTCTGGCATCCGAGATGTGTGCAGAGTGCAGTCTCTTCTGGTTTCCCAGGAGTGTCTGCCTCTCTGAAGGTTTAGCTCTCCCTCCCACGGGATTTGGGTGCAGAGAACTGTTTATCCGGTCTTTTCCTTCAGGTTCCAGCAGTGTCTCAGGCGCAGGGGTCCTTCGGCTCCTGGGCCCTCCCCCACGGGAACCCAGAGGCCTTATACAGTTTCCTCTTGGGCCAGGGATGTGGGCAGGGGTGGGCAGTGTTGGAGGTCTCTTCTGCTCTGCAGCCTCAGGAGTGCCCACCTGACCAGGCGGTGAGGTCTCTCTCCCACGGGGTCTGGGAGCAGAGAGCTGCTGCGGGCTGGGATCCGCGGGTGTGGGACTCCCGGTAAACACAGGACGTGCCTGGTCCTAGAGGAATTCTGCCTCTTTGTGTCCTGAGTTCACCAGGCAGGTCACTTGCAGCAGAAAAGTTGGTCTTACCTGTGGTCCTGAGGCTCAAGTTTGCTCTCGGGGTGCTGCCCACGAGCTCTCTGCGGCAGCAGCAACCAGGAAGATCTGTGCCACCGTTTCTGGGAGCTTCAGTGCACCAGGGTTCCAGATGGCGTTTGGTGTTTTCCTCTGGCGTCCGAGATGTGTGTGCAGAGTGCAGTCTCTTCTGGTTTCCCAGGCATGTCTGCCTCTCTCAACTTTGGATATTTTAAGTGAAAATGTTACCACTGTAAACTTCTTTATCACTCTTGTTTTGTTAAATGCTTTTAATAAAAAGCATGGAATTTTATTAATGCCTGCTTGTGGCTATTGAAGTGATCCTATAAAATTTATTCTTTATCCTATTGTAAAGGTATATTGCACTAATTGATTTATTGATTTTTTTCTTAGGATGCTAATCCAATCTTTCTCTTATGGGATAAATCTCTCTTGATCATGGTACATATTTATTCCATGTTATTAGTTGACTGGCAACTATTCTTTGAGAGTGGTGACACAAAGTTAAAGGCCTCCATGATTTCTCCTGGGTAACATAACTGTCTGCAGAGGTGAACTGTGAGGGCTCTAACTTTTGAAATGAAATATTTGTTACTAATTAATTATATCTATCAAAATTTCCAAACCAGGTCAACTGGCCCTCTGATTTTTCTGCTTGGGAAGGTTTCTAATTACTAATTAAATATCTCTTTGGTAGGCAAAGGTCAACTGAGCTTTTCTAAATTGTTCTTGACTTGATCTCAGAAGTATGTAACTTTCTGGAAACTCAATCCTTTCACCTAAATCATTCAGTCCATTGCCCCGAAATCCTCTTTATTTCTGTATGAGGAGTTCTGTAAAACTTTTCCTCCATCACTCCTGAATTTAGAAGCCGTCCTCTCCCTCTGGGGCTTGATCAGTATAACTGAAAAATCTGTCAATTTGTTGCTCTTTAAAAATAAACACCTTCTGGCAGCCTTTGCTTCCTCTGCATGGATTTGCTGTTCTGTGTTACACTAATTTCTCTCCTAATGTGAAAATTGATGCATCTTTCTACTCATTTCGTTTTTCCCACTGCCTTTGTCTTTAGCTCATTTTTTACTGTTGCGTGGATTAAGTATAAAATTAGCTTACCATCTTAAGTCCATTCGTTTTCCCCCTAAATATAGACTTTTTCAGCAGTTAACATCTCTTTAAATACTGTTGCCTTGTATAGACTTCTGAGTTCACTCTGTTGTACTCACAAATAAGACATCTTAATCTTTTCTAAGCAGTTTGTTTAGATTTGGTTAATGGGCTTTTTGTCTTTCCTGAAGAATCTTCAGTGTGCCTAGAGGCTTGTAAACATTTGTCTGTCATTTGAGTAAAGTATTGTATCAAGAGTCTATAGATCCTATCAGCCTTAATAATTAGAAAAAACATTGGCTATGAAGTAATCAATTATGTTTCTGAGGGATATACTGATTAAGGTTAGACCCAGAATGTACAAATCTTGAGAGACATCACATAAGACACGGATGCATCAATTTTAAAAACTACATATGATAAAGTATAGGTATGCAAATTATTGTTCAGAAATGTCATTTATACCGAGGAATCCTTTTGGGTCAGGAAAATTTGAAGAAAAATAAGACTTAAGTTTGGGGTATGAACCATGATACTACTCTGTCTGACACAAACGAGGACCTGAATGTCAATGAGTGATCTACCTGTCTCATATAAACCAAACCTGAAACTTGAAGATTGTGATGAAAATGAAATATAAAAATAATAAAGAAAACTTTAAGTTGATGATTTCAAAATAACAGTAAAGATTATGTGAGGGATGCTCCATGAAAGAGTGTAATAAACCCACATTTGTGATGCTCCGCGTTTGCTTTAGGACCCCAATCTCTGCTTCCTATCTCTACCTGTATGCATTCATTTACATCGATTTAAATAATACTCAATTTACTGCATGGGCCCTGAAAGGCAAAATATCACAGGCCTGACCTCCAAAGTTATCTGATTTCAAATAAGGCTATTACTCAGCCTCCTTTCTAAGTGAATGTCGGCCACCTCTCTCGGAGTGGCTTAAATTCACTGACGTTAATTCTTTCAAACAGTTGTACAGCCTGAACCCTGGCAATCACCAATCACAGAAGTAAAAGACAGCATTATCATAAGCTTTGTGATTCGGCATAGTGTGTCCCTCTCTTGTACATTGCCCTGAGATGTTCAGCTTTCTTGAGAAGTGACACCTGCCCTGCTTTACTTTAGTGTCTAGTGTAAAGCTTCAGAGACATTACCCAGATGCCCTGTTTATCTATCTATCTATCTATCTATCTATCTATCTATCTATCTATCTATCTAAGAGTCATAAAACCCACAAGATCCCAAGCCCTTCTTTTCAAATGCACAACCTGATTTACATAACAAATTTCTTCCGAAATGTTTCTGTTTGCCTCCTAACACAGCATGCCCCATATGGTGGCCTAATGAACAAATTTAATGAACCTGCCCTGATCCATTTGTAAAGGACAAATTGGTTTGTAACTTACAGAAGCGTCCTGAACACTTATTTACAAATTTAAATATACATGGGTCCCTTGTTGAAAATAGTTTCTAACCATTCTGGAAAGTCTGAACATCCTTAAACCAAATGGAAGGTTTTAATTTTTGATTTGATTTCTTAAAAAAAAAACTTTTTAAAAAACAACTGTATTTATTCTTTGAGAAATTCATTCTCACATACAATGTGTTGTGGTTATATATGTCCCCATTTTCTTCTGACCAATCCCATCAATGCATCTGTCTCCTAACATTATATTTTCTTAACTCCAGTACACCTTATTAATGCTGCTCATTTTAGCATGGGTGTGGGGCAATCTGGAGCACAGACACAGATTACCTACTACAAGCTCAGAGAAAAACCATTTACTCCCTCCTTACTGCTGTCCACGGCCAGTATATCCTCAGCAAGGGGTGGGAACACCTGTCCATGCTGGGATTTTGGCTAGGTTGATTTCCTAAAGTTAAAAAAGAAAATACATCTCTAAAGTATTATATTTATCATCTATAATATATAGAGTTCACACCATTTCCTAGATTGCCTTCTATAGTTTACAGAATGAAGCTTTCAATCCACAAATTCAAAAGAGTGTCCAAAATAGCATATGCAAAACTATGCCATGGAGACTAGGATCCTGAGACAGATTGTTGTTAATGTTTTAATGCAAACTTTCCTTTTATGGAAAACATTTATTTTGGCTCACAGTTTGATAGTACAGTCTACCTTACAGGAAATTATGTCAGTCGGTCATGTTGCATCCAGTCACTCAAACAAAAAATGCTCTTCTCTCCTTTCTCCTTTCTCTTCCCCTGCCATCACCCTCTTATTTTTTATATAATACTTTAAATTATACTACTCTATATGCATTACCTATAAAACACACAAATAAAGATACTTATATAAACAACCACTGCATTAGATATAACATCTTCACTTTCCCAGATAATTGACTTGGCCTGTCCTAAATCTCTGTTGACCACCGAAGGCAACAGCAATCTCGCATAGGCATGTCAGCCATGGTGGTGTCAAAGGAGAATCATCAAGATGATGCAAAACTAGATAAAAGTGTCATTTATTTATCTCTTCAGGATCAACTCATAGTTTAGAAATTATTTTGCTGCATTGTTTTGGATCTCTGTTGCTTAAAGTGGATTTTTCTATGTTTGTTTCTAGGCGCAGTCTAAACTAATAAGGATTTTAAACCTAATAAAGGACTTAAACTTTTTGGAAATTTAATAAATTCCCCACTTTTAAACACACAGTTAATAATAGAACTGCACGTAGAATTCTAAGAATTATATACCTTTATACTATTCCATTCCCTTCTCTCTCTTCTCTTCTTTCTCCTCCCATACCATGACTCTTCTTATTTTGAACATAATACTTTAAGTTATACTCCTATATATGCATTACCTATAAAACACACAAATAAAGATGCTTATCTAATTACATTAGATATAATATATAGGCAGAGTGATTTTATGCATTAATCTGACTTGCCCATATGGTGCCCAGGTACTTGGCTAAATACCATTTATTTTCTGTGAGCATATTACGTGTATGTGTGTGTTTGGGTATCTATGTATATATTATTAAAACATACATGGATTTGTATCTTATGTGCATGCACACAAGTGTGAGTTGGAGAAGCACAACTGCTGAAACATCTCACTAGAAACATAACAGAACTAAATAAGATGGTAAAAGTGTGTCTCCCAAACCAGAAGGGTGCCACGCGCAGTGCTGGGCTGTTGGGGATCTGTACTTGCACAGTAAACACAGCTTTGAAATTCATCTTCTATTTTTTCCTTAAAGAAGAAACCAGCATCTCTGATCGTGCAGCATCCTCTCCTCACTGTGCCGTCAACTCTGCTCCTCATCTCGTCTCTGCACTGTGTTGCTAGGCAATTCTTGGCATGGAGGAATAGACTAAGCATATGGATAGGCACACGTGCTTGCATTCCTGTGAAACAGCCAAGACACTTCACCCACATTTCCTCCCAGAGCACATATGAGGCGAACAAGGTTCCTTCATTCTCCTTCAGGTTGTAGTTTCCAATTTTATTATATATGCATGTGTGGGGGAAACGTTAACATAAAAAGATAATCAGCAAAAATTGAATTTTGTTCTAATTATTGCTTCATCATAGCTCAACAGTTTAAAGACACTTTCAGTCTTTATACGTTTTCCGATAAGTGGGACTGTGATTTTTCTATTTTCCTCTATTTGTTTTAATCATATTTCACAGTAAGAAGATTTCATAGAGTGAATGATACTTTGTGTCTTTTTTTGTTCTGGGTAGGAGAACATTTGCTAATGACATATGAAGGTATGTTGCTAAATGCAGGAGAGGCAATTAGATAACATAAGCTTTGGCTTCTAGGAACTCACATAGAGACTTCTCTAGATATCCATTGTTACTTCACGAGCATGGCTTAATTTTGTGTTTCCTATGATTAGGCAGATGCCATATGCTCACAGGAAAAATGTAAAATCAATAAAAGAAAAATGCAAACAAGCAATATAAGCAAATAGAAGGGAAAAAATACTTCACAAAAATCTCAGTATGTGCATGCTTGTCAGACAGCAGCCAATGATTGACAAGTGTCTATAGACACTTACACACCGACATAAATGGATCCATCTTATACTCAATTTACCTCAAATACATTTCCTTATTTTACCACACTGTCTCCCAACTACACATCTCCCTATAACTATCACATAATACTATATGCTTAGGGAAATTTTTTCCTATGTCATGACATATAAAAATAGAGTAGAAAAGAACAGCTGAATGGAATTACTTTTCCAGACTATCCCATCATTTTCTCCATAGACTATTGTCTAAAGTAAACTTTTAGTTGCAAAGGGTGAGCAAAACACACCTTGTTTCTATTTTCATGATGCAGAGTCTCCAGGATAGGGTTAATACAGTTTTAATCGCATAATTTAATTGTGCAGGTTTTAATGATTTTACCCTTTAAACTTCCTTATAAATTTTAATGTTTTTGATTTTGCAACCAGTAGTCCCTCCCAGAGAGGATGGCTGTGAACTACAACATTGAACATGGATGGTGTAATAATCTATCACACACTAACATGTATCTAAAGGAAAGCAAGATCTGCTCAACAAGAATAAAATCATGCCTTGTACTGAAAACCTAATCAACTACCCAGATATAATGATGTCATAAATCCTGGAAAGAACCTACAACCAGAATTTTACTAAACAAGCATAATACTTAACTTCATCCTAACTATTTATCCTTACAGCCACAGATAAGTGTATCTCTTGGCAACTGAGACCTCTACAGAAAAACACAACCAATCGTGATGCAGAGATCAAGAGATCATGTAGCGCCCACCCTAACTAATCCATCTACAACACAATGGAGTATCAGCCCAAGGAACATCAAGGAAGAGGCTGCAAAAAGCGATTCTAAGTGCCAGAAAAGGACACCTAATGCCAGACTCCATTTCCTCATTTCTTATTAAATTTGACACCTGTATACTTGAGAAATGCTTTATGGCATATGATTAATTTCATCTTCTTTTATATTTATATTTATCATTTGTACATTTCCTGTTTTTCTCTTTTCGTTGTCATCTTCCCTTCTCCGCTGGCCTATGCCCACATAGGAAAGGAGATCTTGCCCTAAGTTTGCATCCATGTAGAGCATCTATTGTCCTAAGGGGAGGGGCACAGTACTATTGCATTCAGTCTTCCTGACACGTTACACCTTGCAGACAATACAGATACGGACTGAGAATCCCACCCTTTCTCAAACCTGGGCTCCTTCTCACCTTTCTCACTGCTACCACGACCTCATTGCCGCCATCACCAGATATGACACTTGGTGGAACACCACTGGTGGAAGCCACTACTTCACACTGCTAAGGAAAGTTCATAGGCAAGTAATAGCATGACTTTGCCTGAGAGCCCAGGGAGCTACATGTACTAGTATTTCTTTACTGCATAGTAATTATCTTGGTGTTGCTATGTGTGTGGCTCTGATCTACATTGGAAATGTCTTTCCCTTCCTTCACATGGCATCTCCAGCCTCATTAACAAAGAGATATGTGCTGTATCATAGTCATACCAAGTCCCTTCTGAGTTTTTGTCTTATGCCTGTGTTATGCATATTAGAATTCTGTGAAACAAACATCTGTGTATCCATTACTGTGTGCTTTAGAGGTACCTGATTCATTTGTCCAGGTAGATTTAATAGGCTTGGTAGAAATATTTTGCTAATATCTACCATACCTGCATTGAAATGAAGAAAAAATATACGGGGAAACTTTCAATCGTGAAAATAATGTATCATAAGTTTCTCCATCACCACCGTGGATCTCTATACCAGGTTTAATGATAGGTTCACTGTAAATAAAGGACGGCAGGTATAAAGTTCTACTGAGCTAGAATAGCACTTCAGAGAGCAAGCCAGGTGAGCAGCTTTGCTTTCCAAAGCAAAAGTCGAGGGCAGGTGCCAGGTAAGTTATTCTGTAACAGCTATGGAAATATCAGTGCCCCCCAGAAATCATTTCAGTTCTGCCTTAGCAATTAAGTGTAAGTGAATTCATCATAGCTTTCTCCTGGGAACTCCAGGAATTGTGTACAGGAAAATCAGTGGGACAGACTAGGAAAGAAAGGGAAAACGTGTGTGTGTGTGTGTATGTGTGTGTGTGTGTATGTGTGGGTGTGTGTGTGTGCGCGCGCGCGCGCGCGTGTGTGTGTGTGAAGGGTTGTATATATTCCAAAGCAAATTCTTGCACATTATCATGTCTAAAGATCAGCAAATCTCTGGAAATAGAATATCAAATGCCACCATACACTTCTAGGTATAGGCTTAGAACACTAGAGCAATGGTGTTAGGACAGACCAGAGATGCTATAGCTCCTGGTGACTCAGCTCACTTCTGTTAGAACTGTAAGGCCAGGCATGAAGCTCTTCCTTCAGGGCCCTTAGGAAATACAGAGTGTGTAGGGGCAAATGGATGCAATATGGAAGGCCTAAAAGCAGGAATGGTTTCCGGACTCAGCAGCCCCGCCCAGATGGTCCCTTCAGCTTTGGTTAATCCATACATGCAGGATAACTGGGTTATAAACATGCACATGGGTTTAGGGTTTACCGTAAGGGTACAGTATTCATCTCGGAAGTGCAGGATGCTGGGTTTGATCCTCCACTCTGGAGGAAAAGATGAAAAGGTATAGAATAAAAATTATAGAAAAATAGGCTGTGATTTTGGGAGGCATCGGGGGATGAAAACATGGGATAGGTGAGAAGCAAGAAAGGGAATGAAAGAAACGATGTGACTGTGTTTTACCTATAATCAAAAAATGGGCATGTAGTGATGGGATTGCATGTAGAAAACATCAATTCAGGATGAGGGAAGCTGTGTGTTACAGGTAAGCAAGCTCCTCGCCAGTGTCTGAGGGGTGAGTGAGGAAAGCTTACTGACTTTTATTACAGAACCCACCAGGGAAGTACAGGACACAAAGGAATTCTTGTGGCACCCATTTATGCTGGCTTCTGTATGTCTCCACGAATTCAGTCAAAATGGCAGAAGCAAAAACATGTGGGGACTTGACACAGATGCTTTTATGACATCATAAGAAAAAGATTACTTGTTGCCAGAAACGATTCACTCAACCACAACAACAAAATAAAAATAAATAATAAAAATAAAACTACAGTCAGCACTTAGACAGAGTAAGTGCACCTGAGCACAGTTAGGGTCAGGAAAAGGGCAGCTCGGTTTGGAAAAGGATCATAAACTGAAAACAGCCTTGTGTGGGTTCCCCACCCCCTCCCGGCTTTGCAGGTTCCAACCCAAAAAGTGTGCAGCAAACTTAGGAAGAATTTATGGGATATTTCCCACATCATATTTTATGTAAATCATAATCGTCCCATATGTTGTTTAGCTTGTTTGTAAAGTTTAAGAGTAACTATTTAGAAAAATGCGTGTCTCGTGGGGTTTGAAAAGCTTATGCTTGTAAAGAGAGGCCCATATGTTGTCATGAAGAGATATATTTTTCCAAGATACAGGTATTTCCTGTAAGCAACTTGCTGCTTTGGAAATTAAGTTACCTTACCCAACAGGTCTTTAATATTATACTGAAAGGCAAGTTATTTCACCTTTTACAATAAGACAAAGGATGATCCAAATCTGCCCGACATGCTGTACACAGAAATCAATTTTACCTGGAATCGACTACGGATGAATCCTCCAAAGGTAACATATCCCTATGATATTATTCCTCTTATGATAAGCATTGAGGGGCTGGAGAGATTGTTCCGTGGTCAATAGCAATGGCTGCTCTTGCAGGACCTGGTTCAGTTCCCAGTGCCCGTATCAGGCATCTTGAAGCCACCTGTAAGTCCAGTTTCCAGGAATTGATGGCTTCTTATGGTTTCCATACATTCCAGGCATGTATGTTGCACAAAACGCACACTTAGGTCCACAACCACTAATGAAAAATAATAATCAATTGCACTCTAATAAAGCAGTAAAGGCATCCAGAGAAGATTCCAGCTCTCAGACACAAGCCGTTAGGGTCAGTCACCTTAGGTTTAAACAGAGTGGTTATCAATGTATTCTCTCCTACTGGGACTTCTGCCAGATTCTACTTGCAGAAGCTTAAGAAGTCCTCCCCCACCAACTCGCCTTTTGCGTGTCACGCACTGAACAGAAAGGCACTGCCTTCTTCCAGCACATTAGCATTTCATAAAGAAAGCAGTATTTCTCTAAGACAGCTGCTTTCATGCAGCAATTTCCTGCTTCTCCCTTAGCCTGTATTCCCACTTCCAGCCTCCCCTAGCACTGACTCCCCACATAGCAGCACACAGCTGCACGACACAATAGGCTTGAACAATGGCTGACCCGCCAGCTCCCGAACACTGCCCTGGAAATAGCATAAGAAACACTGGATGTAATGAATATGTTAGAAAGGGAGACTATTATATTTTACCAATATACCCACTCATCAATACAGACGATATCCACACTGTTTTTGAAATTAGAAAAGGGGGAAGATGAGCGCTTGCTCACCCTTGTGTACACATTTCAAACACAAAAAGACAACTGATACCACAGGAACAATCATCTAGAATCTTGTGGCCTTTAGCTTAAGATGAAGAAAGTTGTTAATTGTTCAATTGCACACACACACACACACACACACACACACACACACACACACTTTGGAATTATTTGAATTTTCATGGTAAGTTTGTCAGTTCTAACTCAGAAATGATCGGTAGAAGGATAAGGCTATGTCTCAGCCTAAACAAACCTGTTAAGAAGCCATTTTCCTGACATTCTAGCAGATAGGAAGTTTAGGCAGGAAAATTGTGAGTAGCCAGTCTTGGCTATATGGTGTGAGCCTGTTTCAGAAAAAGAAGTACAGGTGAAGAGTAGGGAAAAGAAGGAGGAGAGGGAAGAACAAAGAAACCACTACCTCCCTCTGCTTTTATTCTTGTCAGTTTTGTCTATGTTTATATTTAATAGAGAACTTCGTTCATACATATAATGGATTCTGATCACCCCCTTTCCTTTCTCTATACTGCACCCCCATCACCCACACCCACCTTTTCCCCTCCCAGCTTCATGATCCATTCTTTCTCCATCTGTCTCTTTCCCCTGTCAGAGTCCCCTTATGTCACCTATATGAGTATAGGTCTTTCAGGGGCTGCCTCTCCAAAGAAAACTTACTCTCCCTTCCCAGTAGCCATCAATCGCCAATAGCATCCAGTCTAGAAGAGGGATTTCAAGAACCCTCGCCCATCTGTGCTGGGATTTTAATCAGCTTGATCTTGTTCAGGCCTTGTGCTTACAGTCACAGCTGCTGTGTGTAACAGCCTTGACAGGGCACTCACTTAAAAACATTTGCCAAGTGTTGTACAGTGCAGCCTGCATCGGACAGAGGTTTCTACTTTGTTCTTTCCCAATAAGGGTCACATAAAGGAGAAATTAATTCTAGTGAAATAGCTATTTTATTAGAGAAACAATGTGTTCAAGTTCTAATTCTTCTGCAGAGTATTTTCCCCTTTTTTGCTTGTGGTAGGTGGTGTGTGTGTGTGTGTGTGTGTGTGTGTGTGTGTGTGTGTGTGTGTGTGTGTGCATGCATGTGTCCAGGAATTTGAGTAGGCAGGCCAGAGGTCAATATCAAGTGTCCTACTGGTCTTCAACTTATATTTTTAAATATTTTTCAAACAATACATTCTGATCATGGTTTCCTCTCTCTTTTCTCCTCCTACATACTCTCAACTTCCCACACTTCCAAATCAATGCCTTCTTTCTCTTTAGAAAAACAAAAACCTGGAATAGTAGAATTTAAATAAGAAAAAATAACAAGAAACACACACACACACACACACGTCATAAAAATCACAAAATCAGAAGCCATAATTTTCAAGAAAATGACCAGTGTGTCAAAAACAAAGGAATAAACCACATATAACAACATGAGATACATTATTCTCTAAAAATTCCACTGTGTTTGTTTTAGGCCAGCCACCTATTGATGAGCATGGGGCCTGCTCTGTGGTGGTAAATCTCCAACCACAATAAGCCCATGCAAGGAGCAACTCCGTTATATATTTATAAGCTGCACGCCTATATTGGGCAGATCTGCCTCTATACCACTTTCTTCCCCAGCCATGAAATCCCTGCTAATGACAGTTTCTGCAGGCCATGTGATTCTGCTCCATCTTCCAACACTCCCCCTCTGTCCTCCTCCATTCGATGGCTCCTGAAACCCCTCCTCCTCCCTTCCTCTTCCTGTCTTGACCGGAAAATCTGCCTCCTCATTTTCACCCAGCGATTGGCTATCTGTTACTCCTCTTACGTGTTCTTTGTATGCCAAGTGAGACTCCTGGGAGAAAAGTAATTGTTTTCCTTTGCAAGTATTTGAAGATACCGTCTTGGTTAGGGATGGGAGCATGCGTATGCTTCCGCCTCATAGTGCTGAAATCCCATCTACATCAGACCTGTGCAGGACCTGTGCATGCTACCACAGTCTCTGCGAGTGCATAGGTGTGTCAGCCCTGTTGTGCCGGGAAAACACAATTTGCTCAGTGTCATCCATCCCTTTTGGCTCCTCTTCTGCATCAATCCCTGAGCTCTGAGGGGAGGGGTTTTAAGAAGATATTTCCTTTAGAACTAAGTGATCCCAGGTTATTTGCTCTCTGCATATTGTCGTCATGTGTGTCTCTATATTAGTTCTGTTCCGCTGCAGAAGGAAGCATCTCTGATGATGGCTGAGTGAAACACTGATCTACTGGTATAGCAGAATATTGTTAGGAGTCATTCTATTGCTGGTTCCTTTAGCAAAACAATAGTATTTGGTTTTCCTGCACCCATGGCTATTCTAGTCTCATGCTCTGAGCCACCTGAGCAGTGTCGGGTATGGGTTCCAGCTCGTGGAGTCGACATTAAATAAAATACATAATGCTTCAAACTTACTTAGAAGAGGGAACAAAATAATCACAGGAGGCAGAGGGATGGAGAGACCTGGGTAGGAGAGAGGAGGAAAAGGAGGGGGGGCTGGACCAGGCATGAGAAGAGACAGTTGAGAAGTACAGAGGCCCAGGAGAACAAATAAAAATATGTAGCAGTGGGGGTGGGAAACTTGAGGAATCACTAGAAAGTCCCAGATACCAGAGATGCAAGAGTCTCCCAAGACCCAATGGGGATGACATTAGCCAAAATACCCAACACCGGGGAGAGAAAACCTGAAGAGACCACATCCAATAGATAGACATGACCCACAGTGGAGGAATAGAGCCACCTACCCTTCTAAAAATTTTTAACCCAGAATTGCCCCTGTCTACAGGAAATGCAGGGACAAAACTGGAACAGAGGCTGAAGGAAAGGATATCCAGAGACCACCCCACCTAGAGATCCATCCCATCTGCAGACACTGAACCCCCACACTATTGCTGATGCCAAGATGTGCTTGCAAACAGGAGCCTGATATGGCTCTCCTCTGAGAGGCTCTGCCAGCTCCTAAGACAGATACCGATACTCACATCCAACCTGATTGGACTGAGCCCAGAGACCCCAATGAAAGAGTTAGGGGAAGGTCTGAAGGAGCCGGAAGGGATTGCACCGCCATAGGAAGAAAAACAGTGTCAATTAACTGGACCCCACAGAGCTCCCAGGGACTAAACTACCAGTCAAGGAGGGATCCATGCCTCCAGTTACATATGTAGCACAGAACTGCCTCGTCTGGCATCAGTGGGAGGGGAAGCGCTTGGTCCTGTGGAGGCTTGATAGCCCAGAGAAAGAGGGTACTAGAGGGGTGAGGTCGGAGTGGGTGTGTGGGTGGGGGCACCTTCCTTAGAAGCAAAGGGAAAGGGGATTGGATGGGGGGTTCATGGAGGGAAGACTGGGAAGGGGGATAACATTTGAAGTGTAAATAAATAAAATAATTAAAAGAAAAAACATAAACATCTCTGTTTCTTTAAAAAACAAACTACAGGTTGATGGATCAACACTGGCCTTTCCTAGAGCTGTTTTAGAAATCCAAGAATACAAGCTGCTGTAGGCTCCTGGTTTGAGTTGCAAGATTATGTTTTAGTCGTGTGAGAAGTTTAGTGCCAATTTCTAGAAGAATCCAAGCATTCCTAGGTTCCAAAGCTCATAGTAACCACTTGGTGCTCACCCCTGGCGCTGTCAGGTGTGGGACCACATTCACCATGATGTTTAATTTTGACGGGCAACTTGACAGAGAGCAGGAGCAAATGCCCTGGAGATTTGAGAGTTGCACCTCTGGATATAACTGTGATGGTTGTTGCTAACAATGATCCCTCGTGAGGGCTATGATGTAATGAGTGAATGCTTCTATCAGTGGATTTAAACTCTGAATAGGTTCGAGAAGTAATGGAACTTTGGATGACATGGTTCGACTAGAGGAAGAAGGAGAATGAGTCCTGTCCAGTTGGGCTCAAGCTTGGCCTACCCTTTTGTGTTCCTCCTGTCTGCATGACATGAGCTGTTCCAACAAGTCCTCCACGACGAAAAAGATTGAACTTCCTGAGTTCCGTCATAACCTCCACACCACAAAATAATTAACCCCTCTGCAATCATGGAAGGATACTTATTTCTTCGTTTTAGGTTACTTATGTTGAATAGGCTACCACAGCAACGAGAAAAGCATCGCGCCTGTGCTGCTATAAGCTTTGTTATATAACCCCGGCCTTTTTCTTCCTTCTGCACACATTCAGCTCATCTCTTCATGCAGAGAACACACCTTTTCTTGGACACCATGGAGATCGCCAGTGTTCAGGCTCTTAGCTTGATGGGCCCTGAAACCAGGACATAATTTTACAAATATGATTTATCTCCACTAAAAATGAATTCTGTGCCTAGCATTCACAAGTTCCTGTTCAATCCTTAGCACTTCAAGAAAAAGAAAGAATTGTGGAACCCGCTGTGAAGATCAAAACGCATCCTTCACCTCACACATAATTGTACAAGAGGAGAATGTCAAATAGCTCCCATACTTCTGGTTTAAAAAGCACAAATATAAATGCTAGTGTTCAAATGACGCCTACAATAGTTAAAAATAATGAAAACAAAAAATTATTCTCTCAGGTTTTCTGAACTCAAAATTCAAAACAACTACTTTGTGTTTGCATGAATAATTTTTTTCCCCGAAATCGGTAGAATTTTGAGTTGCTAAGGTGTCACATAGGGCAGCCTAAGACATTTATCTTGATCTCCTCATTCCCTCAGGTGCTATTTCCCAATAAATATATGCACTCCATAAAACCAATGTCATAAATATAGACAACTGACTCATAATGCTAACAGGATTTCAATCTTTTTTCCAAGGGATGTGCAAAACCATTCAGCTCCAGTCCAAGTGGAAAAAGAAAATCTCTAAAACTTGTATTTTTAGCATGCACCTTATTTTATTATATAAGAATTCTGAGAAATGGGACAAACTCCTATCTACATAAAAAACAACTCCAAGACACAGTACTGATTTTTATTACCAGTGGGTATTATGGTTATGGGCACATTCCTCAAAGAGCTCTTAAAACACTAGTTGCTATCTATCAACCAATCAAAATTTGTTAGAAATATTTTTGTAAGGAAGGTCCTACACTTGATATCCTGAGACAAATAGCAGAAAGTATGAGGCATGTTTCTCAAGCAAAATTATGGTATGTACCACAATCCCCAAACTGGCATACAGTACCTTATAGAGGACTTCCTACTTGAAAACTGTATGTAACAGACTTCAGTAGACACTTCAGGGGGAGATGAGATGTTGTATACATGTTCACATGGGAAGGAATAATGTCTGTATATGCAAATTTTCAGGTAAATTCATGTTTAGGTGTATTGCTGATGATTATTTGAATTTGTCTTTGTTGTTTGTTTTAGAGACTTGTTCTCTCTCTCTCTCGAGCCCAAAATGATCTGGGACTCGCTCATGAGCATACCTTCTCAGACTTCAATTGCTGGAATTAAGACTATGACCCCACCTATATGCCCATATGCCTACACACACATGAGCTCATACGTGTGTAGGCATGTGATCTGTGAATATATAAAAATCAAACAACTTTGGAAATGGTACAACACATGTTTGTCAGCCAGGAAACTCATAAAAGGCTCATTTTAGTGACAATGTGTTTCAGGGAAATTTAATTATTGCAGCTGAATGAGCTCTAAGAGTAACATGCAGTGAGTGTTTTCATATGCTGGGAAGCTCTGGCAAGGACCCAGCTTATGTCTGTGGCTGTGAATGCCCTGGCCTTAGTATCAATGAATAAACACTGCAGTTAAGACAGGCCATTTTATTCCCTCTTGACTTATTCATCATAGTCCTATCCATTTTCTTTTTCATTCTTCATTTCCAGGTCTCTCCTAGTTAGCTTCAGCTGTCAACTTGACATAGCCCAGACTTGTCTGAGAGAACCTCAGTTGAAACACCATTTCGATCAGATTGGCATGCAGACATGTCCATGAGGAATTGTGCGAGGAATTGTGGGAGGGCTTAGCCTAATGTGGGAGGGATTATACTTAGGTACGCAGACTTGTGTGATATAAAAAGCTATCAGAAAGAAAGGCAGAGAGCAGGCCATTAAGCATTCTTTTAGAGTTCTTGCAAATTCCTGTTTTAGGTTAGACCTCAATGATGGTCTAAGCTCCTAAATTGAAAAAATAAAAACAAAACCCGGACCTTTCCTCCACACACTTACCACAGTCACAGAAAGCAAACTAGGACAAAGGTAGAAAATCCTAACATTAACCTTTATGCATATCGACACTTACATTTACCTTTCATTTTAAGACCAGTATAGTGTGTGGGATGTGTGTGTGTGTGTGTGTGTGTGTGTGTGTGTGTGTGTGTGTGAGAGAGAGAGAGAGAGAGAGAGAGTGTGTGTGTGTGTGTGTGTGTGTGTGTGTGTAGGTGTAGTCTTGCTTATCTTTGTCTCTGCGACCTTCATTTTCATTTCGGATATGTCTAAGCGGATGTAATTGCGAACATGGGTGTTTACTTTTCTCTGTTTATTTACATTATCTTCTTTCACTGACTTCCTCCCCCACCCCAGCAAGTGCAGTTTCAGCAATCACACCCTCATTCATTTCAAATTTGCTTCATCATTCTAATTCCCGGGAAAGAGAATCTGGAGTCTATATCCTCACTCCATGTGTGTTTCCTCTCACGTTCTCACCCTCACATTTAGCTCGGTGTCACTGTCCTGAGAAAGGCTACCAGTCACCCACACAGACACTGAAATGCATTTCTATTGGTTTTCTTATATCACTGCAATAGGCAGCTTGTGGGCGTTGAATCATTTCCTCTTCAGGGCTGTCTCCTCTCTCGGTGTCTATAACACTCCTTCATCCCCCACACCCGTAATGTTCACCTGATCATTCCTTTATATCATGCATACTAAATGCAGATAAAGGTACTAAATGACATGGTTTCATATATTTGAAAATCAAATCAATGCACATGGGTTTGTCAGCTAGATTGAAACGCAAAAGCACAGCCAGTCACTGATCAGACTTGAAAGAAACTCACGATAGATAAATCCAGCTGCAGACTTCAGGAAAGAGCTTTCTCCAAGGTCAGGTAGCAGCTGTAAATGCCATAATGGCCCCCTCTTCGAGTGGCTATTGCTTTCTGTCTAATAACACCCTAGAACTGCTTTGCTATTTCCACCTAGAAATTGGATACCCCGTAGCTAAACTGCCCTTAACTCAGAGCAGCACCTAATCCCTAATTAATCCTCACTTCCACTAATCCCTCCAAAGAGCAACCAATTCAGGACTGATCCCTGCCTCCCCCAGGTCTGCAGTTCATTTCTCTCTCTCCCTACAAAGGATTCCTTCACCTTGTTAAGATCTGTCTTCTACCCTCTGCAGATACATCACATCAAAACATAGGACTACAGGCTAGTATCCACATGCAGATACATGCAGGTTTTCATCTTAAAACATGCTCATTGGGTCTCTAAACCATATTCTCGACAAACAGGCATAATCAAAAACCTTTCATCTTTCTAAGCACATGTGAATTGTTTATTATATCTCAAGCCCTTTAAATTACATTTACTATATATAAGCATATAGTGTATATACAGGCTGTGTATTAATGAGAGATGCATGCATACATGCATAAATATGTCCATGCATATGTATAAAATATTCATTGAGATTATCATATTTTAAGCAATCATTTTATTTGATTTAAGTTGATCATACAATACAGTTCAACCTAGAGGGATAATAAATTTCTTTTTATGGTTCAGTATCTGAAGCATTTAAAATTGTATCAGCTGGATGTGAGTTCAAATGATTGACTTCCAATGAAAATGGATTCTAAAAGTTCCTTACTCTTGGTAATGCTCATTGGCTTCTTTCTGTAACTATTAAACCAAGTAAATATATTGCATATATTTAAGTACAGCATTTCTCTAAAAGCTACACAACATAGCAATACATTAATCCTACTTACTAGATGAATGAGAAAGATGTGTTCGCCTCACAGTGAAGAAAAACCTAAGAGACCGCATGTTAGACAGACAGCATTGCATTAACTTGGAGACAAAGTTCACCTTCATACGGAGACACCCGGAATGAGGAATGACGGAGAGCATCTGGTGTTTCAAATCAAATCTCTTTCCATTATCATCTTCTGAGAGCTGGCATTCAAAGACTTAGAAAATTCCAGGCTTCCCTGAAAGGTAAAATTATGTTACATTGCTGATCATATATTCTGAGTAAAATAAAATGGAAAGGTTGTTTTCATAGAGTCTCTTTAAGAACATGTTTGAGAGAGTCTATACTGACACGATCCTGCCTCTGTTTATGATCCAATTATTAGGAAACATAATAAAAGCATATGGGATGATATAGGGCATTTGATATTCCTTCCAATTTAAAATTTTATTGTGGTTACTCCACATATTTTACTGCCTATAAACATTTCACTGCATATAGATTTTTTTTCGAACAAAGCCTCAATATGAATGTACAACTTTAGATACTGGTTAAAAGTAACACCAAGGGGCCATTTTAATTTTCATCATAATTGTATTTCAAATCTATGTCTGCTTTCAGTCTAATCACTATGCAAGGAGAGGTTAAGGCACGTCTATTCAACTGTTATCTTGTTGAACCCAGCTATGACTTTGTGGGGAGCCTTGTCAGTTTTCATAATACAAATTAATTTTTAAGCACACAGTAATATTTAAGAAAGACAGAAAATTGGAACAGATTTATAAAGCTTATCACGTGAAAATCTCAGTCACGTGTCTTGAGTCTTTATGAATTATATTCATTATATTTTACTTGCTGAAGCTGTCTCTGGAAGGCTTGAAAGTGAAAGCGGCAGGAAGTGAATTTCTCTATTTCCAAACAGCAGTTACCTCTTCAAGTGCCTCTCATTCAACATTTCATGTAGGAAATACTAACAAATATTAATCCCTTCTATGTTTATGTAAACCTACACATGTGCATGGTGTGTGGCTGTTTGTATAATGCTCATTGAGAACATGAAACTATTTACGTACAGGAAGAGGTTGGCAACTATCAGAGAATCTCTCCGTGGCTGTAGAGTAGATTTAAACTGTCTTTCCAGTCTTTCTTTCTTGAAATTCTCCCCACCTATGCATACACATGCTTATACAAAAAGAGTCACACATACAGACAATACACATGTATGTATGCATGCATGTATGACCCTATATGGACACATGAGCATGTATGGTGTGTGCACATGTGTGCACAAGCGTTTGCACACACACACAGCCTATCTTCTTCACACACTGACCCCACAGCCCTGGTCATTTTCTTTCCACTCTCTCCACTTCCTTCTCATCTGAACACATCACATAGTAACCTTCACGTGTGAATGCTTTGCTCACAATTTGCCTTCAGCTTAACATGGTTTTCAATTACTCCAACATACAAGTGCTTTCTTTAATGATTTTTGACCCCTCACACTCCCATATTTATATTGATGGGATGCTATGTGATTACCTCTGTGTAAGTCTCTCTTCCTTAAAACATCAGCTTTCTAGACCGCGTGACTACATAGGGATGATGCCAATGGGAAGTCTGCATTAGATGTTGGTTCTGAACCATTAAGGAATGTATCCCAGCAGTAAATCCAAAATCAGAAGAGCCTGTTCTCAGCTCGCAGATCCGCAGAAAGGAAAATTATTCTCTTGCATTCTTTTTGCTCTATTCAATATTTTAACTGGAAGAGGTATGCCTGCATTTAGAAGAAAAAACCTACTTTACGTAGCCTATTTATCCTAACATCACCTTTTAAATGCCCTAAAAACAGTCAAAATGAAATTTGACCATATGGCTGGTATAGCATGCCCCAGCCAACTTCCAAATGAATCTAACCTTCCCAACAGCTTCCTGTGTGCAGTTATTTTAGGTATAGTTATCTATGGTCCTCCATTAAACAGGCAACATCTAAAGAACAAATTCGAATACTGTGTAAATATATCAATACTGTTGGCTCTTAAAGATTTGTTTCATTTGTAACTATGCCTGTCTATCTGTCTTTCTGGAGGAATGCAGGTGCCTATAAAGATAAGAATATGAAACCAGACCATACAGAGCTGGGGTTACAGGCATGTGTGAGCCACTACCCAACACAGACATTGAGAACCCAACTTGTCTCTCTGAAAGGGCAATTCGTGCTGCTAACTGCTGAGCCATTTCTCCAGCCCCACCAGTGCTATCCAATCTTAATGAACACCCTCAAAATAAAAACAAATGCCAATTGTCTTATATATAGTTAGGTGAGACAACCAGTCAAAGAGGGGAGCATTGCATTTAATCTCTCTTCATACATTGGTTATGGGAAAATAAATGTTAGAATACTATGAGATCATTTTGTATTTCCTATCATGCATGTTGCTATATCTGTTTGCAAAGCCCCGGTTTTTTACTTGTGGTTCCAGGAAAATGATTAATAGAGTCCTTTTCCTACTATTAAAAATATTCAGTCTTGCATGAAAAAAAATTGACCATATGAATCATGAGACATCCACCAGGAAGTAAAAGTTATGCTTAAAGGGAGATTTGCTGGCCCCAGCAAGACTTCAAGGCATTTATTTTGATTGATGCTCATGGGCTTGCTATTCCCTTGTACCTAGCAGGTTATTTTCATCTTCAGTGAGTGCCATTGGGCTTATTTGAGTCTATGTGTCAGGATCCAATATCCAGTTCATGCTTCGTAGCTCTTGAAACACATATACAATCATCTTCTGCCAGGGTTTTTCTGGAAACCCTGTTTTATGACTTTTCCTGGTGAGACTGGTTCTATCACCTCGATTAGAGAGAGTAAACACAGACCAAAAAAATTATTCCATTCAAGTATAGCTTGATTCACCAATGGGTTAAGAGGAGTTATTTACAGGAGCTTGAGTGAGGGCTAACATCACAGTTCTATCATTGAAAAGTCCGTGACAGCACAGACAATGACTTATAAAAACCACATCACTAGTCTATCCTGTCCAACTTGCAGGCATCTTCACTGAAGAGACTTCTCGATCCCAGTAAGTTTACAAGTCCTAAGCCTTGAGGAAGACTCCTTGAGTTTCATGAGCGTGCTGAGTCTTAGAATTTCCTTGTAATTTTCGTAAGCCTAGCAGTCTTCCCTCCTCTCTGCAGTATCTGAAGTTGAAATCCAAAAAAACAACAAACGGACACTAGGTCATTCAGGATTTCTCAGTGCTCAATCATATGACCAAAAGGCAAACCACTTTGTATTCCAAACTGATCCTGCTTCAGCTAGTTCTCTTGACTTCCGGTTATACTGACAGCTTTCCACCACTTTTGGTTACTATATCGGGAGCAGTATAAAACAATACTAAAACCCACCAGCTTCAAAGGCAAGTGCTATATATACTATTGCTCAATGACAGCAACAATTGTTATCTTTCCTCTTCCAGAGAAATGGATATTCCACATGAATTGGACCAGGCTAGGTACCTAAAAATGTCAGGTCTCTGAATCTTCATGTGCTTTTTTCCCTCTATACTTTTATAACTTGGACTTTAAAGTGTGTGTGTGTGTGTGTTAGTTTGTACTTCTTGGTCTACCAGGTCAATTTTTCATATTGTATATGCTGAATTAGCCTTGTTATCTCTAAATACAAACAGAACACCAAAATCCTACATTGTAAGAGGCAGCAGGAGAACTAGGATTCCTTGAACTTGGTGCATAAAGATGGACAAACTCCTTTCCTCCTCCCCCAGGCTTGGTTTTGGTCCTGCTTGTGTATTTCTTTTGTATTTTTTCAAAATTGTATATGTGTGGGTCTGTGCATGTGAGTGCATAAGAGGCTTTCAAACACCATTAGGGCTGGAGTTAGCTTAGAGCTGCCTGACACAAGTGCTGGGAACTGACCAAGGATCCCCTGCAAGAGCACTATGTGCTCTTTGTCTCTGAACCACCTGTCCAGACCCCTTGTTTCGTGCATTTCAAGAAGAATTCTAAGTCTATACCCCTGTGTCAGCTAATATCTCATTCCTTCCATGAATTACAATTGTGCCTTTTCTTTCTTTCTTTCTTTCTTTCTTTCTTTCTTTCTTTTCTTTCTTTTCTTTCTTTCTTTCTTTTTTTTTTTTTTTACTTTGATTTTTCTTAATTTCATTTCCAATGTTTTTCCCCTTCCCTGTTTCCCGGCCCACCTCCCCCCTACCCCCCCCCCCCCCCCTCCGTAATGGTTGTTCCTTCCCCCTCCCCCCCCCATTACCGCCCTCCCCCCACCAATCTCGTTCTCTGGTGGTTCAGTCTTAGCAGGACCAAGGGCTACTCCTTCCTCTGGTGCTCTTACTAGGATATTCATTGCTACCTATGAGGTCAGAGTCCAGGGTCAGTCCATGTATAGTCTTTAGGTAGTGGCTTAGTCCCTGGAAGCTCTGGTTGCTTGGCATTGTTGTTCATATGGGGTCTCGAGCTCCTTCAAGCTCTTCCAGTCCTTTCTCTGATTCCTTCAACAGGGGCCCTGTTCTCAGTTCAGTGGTTTGCTGCTGGCATTCGCCTCTGTATTTGCTGTATTCTGGCTGTGTCTCTCAGGAGAGATCTACAACCGGCTCCTGTCGGCCTGCACTTCTTTGCTTCATCCATCTTGTCTAATTGGGTGGCTGTATATGTATGGGCCACATGTGGGGGCAGGCTCTGAATGGGTGTTCCTTCTGTCTCTGTTTTTAATCTTTGCCTCTCTATTCCCTGCCAAGGGTATTCTTGTTCCCCTTTTAAGGAAGGAGTGAAGCATTCACATTTTGATCATCCGTCTTGAGTTTCATTTGTTCTAGGCATCTAGGGTAATTCAAGCATTTGGGCTAATAGCCACTTATCAATGAGTGCATACCATGTGTGTTTTTCTGTGATTGGGTTACCTCACTCAGGATGATATTTTCCAGTTCCAACCATTTGCCTATGAATTTCATAAAGTCATTATTTTTGATAGCTGAGTAATATTCCATTGTGTAGATGTACCACATTTTCTGTATCCATTCCTCTGTTAAAGGGCATCTGGGTTCTTTCCAGCTTCTGGCTATTATAAATAAGGCTGCTATGAACATAGTGGAAATTGTGCCTTTCTTAATAAACAGTTGGGAAGAATAAAGTCATAATTTCCACAAATAGACTCGTGGCCTGGAAGGTAGCTTCCACAGATAAAAAAGATTCCCCACTGACCATTGTGCTCTGGATCCAGCCCAATAGAAAGATATGGAAGCCTGAGTAACTGCATTCACTCACCTTTGTTGAGATGGCTGACATTAAACTTTTTCTGTTCCTCTTCTTGCCTACTAGTTATCTCTATTGTTTCAATTTTCTTTATTTTTAGAATATTTTTACTAGTTGAGAACTCATTATTGGCCTTATTTATATTTGTACTTTTTTGCTTATTCTTTGTTGTATAATTTTGTCCTCAGTATAGCCATAAATACTGTCATTCTTAAAAACAAAAGAACACGTCTTAGCTCAGCCATGATGTTCCTAGCTACGTTACTATTTCTCAGTACACTGGATGCCCCATTTCTCCCCACCAACCCCTGCCTCCCTCTTCCACTACTATGTTTAAATAGTCTATTAAATTATGAGACTCCCCAAAACTGAGCAGCATGCTGTCTCACAAGATTTCATGTAACCTTGTATACACCAGTGCTGGTGATGTGGTGGTCCAGATGTGCTACACCAGGCTGAATGGAAAAAAGTTTGCTTTTCTTTCAAGCATCAGTTCCTGGCAGCATCGAGATAGCTGTACCCTGATTAACCACTTATGAAGTGTCAGGAAAATCACCAAATGTATTTCTTTCACAAGATTGCTCTATTTGGAAACTCTCAACTTCCCATTGCCATGGAAACCATCAAGATTCATCTGTGAATTATAGTTGATGATTTTTCTATTTGTCTGGTTGTATATAATTAATTTTTGCTATACCATATGTTCTTGATATACCATGAAACACTGCTATAATATGCACAAAGTCACTTCATCTCTGGCCTTTAAAGGTAGAAGCCATGGAAGGCTCATGGTAGAAGATCTGGATTCTTGTTCTTCCCCCACTAAAGCTGATTATTGTGTGGATGGCTTTAAAGATAAATCTATTCTTTATGACTGCCTTTATTCAAGTCTTGGCTTAGCCAAGGGAGTAGCTCAAGTCATTCAGAGCTCAATAACGGGGATCCAGTTTAATTCAAGCAGTTTTCTTAGCTTTCGTATGATACACGTTCAGCATTGATGCCTGAGTACTTGGAGAAAAACAGGCTTATCACAGACATATGAGTCCTTGTCTTAATCATATTGATGCCACGTTCTACCCGGGGCTTATTAAAAGATTTTAAGTAGACAGCATTGGCCCAATAACCAATCTGAAATCTATAATTTTAATGGATCACCAAGTCAAATAATATCAATAAAAATATTACCATTGTATGCCAAATGTGGGGGCACATGTGCCCCCATATCCAGAGCCAGGATATCCCCAGTGGAAGGGGAAGCCCTTGGTCCTGCCAAGACTGAACCCCCAGTGAATGTGATTGTTGGGAGGAGGGCGGTAATAGGGGGAGGATTGGGAGGGGAACACCTATATAGAAGGGGAGGGGTTAGGGTCCCCAGTCTCTGTCCAATGGTTGGCTTAAGTATCTGCATCTGTCTTAGTCAGATACTGGTCGAGCCTCTCAGAGGACAGCCATACTAGGCTCCTGTCTGGGATCACTTCTTGGCATCAGCAATAGTGACAGGGTTTGGTATCTGCAGATGGGATGAATCCTAAATATGGCTTCTTTGCTATGATCCAATGGCTTGTTGTAATAGTTTATATTTTTCATAGTCTTGTGCTGATTAATACATACTACTCTACAATAATTCTGTCACAATAGTGTTCCACAGTTCAGTGCCACAGGAATAACACTTACTAATTGGATGACCTAATAACTGTAAAATGCCCCAGAAATAAACTAGCTAGATAAACATAAGCTTTCACTAGAGTTAAAAGATAATAAATCTTCCTTTCCTTCTTTGCTATGGATGGTTGACCTCTCCTTCTTCCAGTCTATATTGTTTCAAATGTGCCTTAAGGTTGGCTGTGACCTCAGTCCTTTGAGATTTAAATAAAATTGAACCAAGGTTTATAACCAAGGTATCTGGAATAGCGACATACAGACTGTAAGACCCGAAACCCCTTTAATTTTTATTCCTGCTGAACTTCTCAGTCTCCCCCACGAGACCGATTTTCTTAGAAATAATGCTAAGGAAAACACTGCAACCTGTTTAAATTACATTTTTCTTTTAATTTCTTCTGTATGTTAGTGCCATGGTGCATTTGTAGAGGTCAGAAGGCAACTTGTGGAAGTCAGTTCTCTCCTAACCTATGGGTAACTGGAGCTTTATCCACTGAGCCATCCCAAGAGCCCTTGGTATATTTTATAAAGTTTAATTTATCTATTTATTGTATACGATGCAAACATTTCATATAATTCTCAAACCAACAGCAAGCAAGCAGGATATTTCAAACTTTGCTGAAGTTTTGGGAGTTGGGCTGAATGGTATAATCATATAGCATATAATTTAAGTTCCATCAATAATAATGAAAACCCTGAACCTTACCCATTATCTGGTTTTATACCTTGGTGCCAGTGCATGGGAGAATGATTCATCCTTGCCTTCAGGGCCACCTCATCTCTATGGTGATCTGAGGGGCAGCATCCCTGTTGTTTGTGGGTTGTAGTTTTTGTTTTCATTTGTCTCTGTGTAAGTTTTAATGGATGTTGTTTGTACTCTGTTGGTTAAACACTCACCTAAATTAGTGCCAACAGTATTTTCCATTAAAAAAAAACAAAACAGAAAAAATAGAACAAAGGGCAGCTTAGGACAGTGGTGCCTTAGGCACCAGAATAGTCATAATCATTTGGGTTGTGCATGGAACTTTTCCCTCTCACCTCGGTCTCTGCCACATTATTTATTTCTATTTTTGACAAGCACACAAATTTATATTTTAACAGTTTGAGTCCATCATTTCTGAATAATATAATGCAGAGGAAGTTATGGATTGCATGGCAAAACTAGAATTATGAAAATAACCCTACACAGTTGATTAAATTTAATAGCTAACCTTGACTGTGGACGTGTGTTCTGTGTGCCGTTGTGCCTGACGACCACCCAAATGAAGAGTGATGGTTCTGGGTTCAGGTTGCAACATCCTAGTATGCAAATACAGTCACGTGAACTCAGCAGACATTCGGAGGCAGGCATAGGAGGAGAAGTGTGCTGCAAACATTGAAAAACTCAGGAATGTTCCAATGGAGGCTCTTTGCCTGGGGAAGCTGGTCCAAAATCCATGTGATGGTAAGCATAAAATATTGGTGTTTCTCTGGATAACCTTATATTGGAAAAAATAAAGAAAAAGAATTATCAAGGCTGTCAAGTATTAATCAAGTCTTGGGTGTGTGGAACTAATTAATCAGAGGTCTGTGGTTTGGCCTTTAAAACTGACTGCTAGTGGCTACGCTCTGAATCTCATTGCTTTGAGTGGTTTTAGCCACTGTTGGTTTTCATTTCAACTTCTCCCTAGAGATGGCAGTCCTACTGGTAATGCCACTGAAATGATGAAACTTGGGAAGCAAGGGATAGGGGTAGCTGCTTAGAGTCACTTCGGGTAGATCTGAGGGCACCAAGAACTTCTGAACACGCTGGAGGTTGATAGCAGGATGAGATAGGACCATGGTGAAAGCAGCAAACACAGCTATCTGTGCTAACCAACAGCCATCATGGATAGCAATCAGCTGAAGTAGACTCTCCAGGTTGTGGGATCAGTGAATGTTCTCTAGTCTCCTTGCTGTGGAGTTTAAGATAAAAGGATAATGATTTGCATCTGGAAGACAAAGAAAGGAGAAGTCTTTGATGCACCAAATCTTTTACAGAAAGGACTGAGTTCTGGGAACCTGGATTTGACAAAGTTGGTCTCGTGGATTTGATGAGGCATAGAGAAAGGCTGAGACCACCTTCTCCCAAGAAGAGGTCATGATCCCAGTCTTTCTTTGACCCAGCTCTAGCTAAGTGCCTCTGAGCCTCTTCATCATCTGTGTTCTACCTCATACATACAAGGCAAGGTCTTCACTAAGTAAACCGTCTCCTCAACCCTGCTTTATGAGATTTTAGGGATGAACTGGTGGAGGTCTAATCTCACTATAAATTGAGGGCGACTGTGAATCTGTTGCCTACCTGTCAAATACATGAGAGTTTTTCCTTGGAATGCCACCATCCAAAAGAAGAGGTCCCTCACTCTAGACTCTGCTTAGGAATCATTAGCTCTCTTGCATATGTATCAACGAACAAACCCAGAAGTTTCATTGACTCTGCCTCCTTTCCTACTTTTTCCCCTATTTACCTCCCCAATTCTAATTAGTCCTAGGTCCCCTCTCTCTTCCTCCCTCGATCTCTTTCTACCTATCCCCTCCCTTTTCCTCCCTCCTACCCCCTTTCTCTTCATCATTATCTCTGTGCATAGTTCGTAGTTCTGCTTCTTCCTGGAAGGTCTCCCCTCCTGATGTGTGCCTTTGGTTTTGCAAGTCAAGTTCATAGAAAAGTTGTGTTTTGACAGCTCTTTTTACTCTCCATCTAAAGAAAGCAAACAGTCCTTCTTTTCACACAGCAATGGTTTAATTGCTGTCATTGTTAGCTGGTGGTTTTCTTACTTTTTGTTTTAGTTCATTTGATTTCTGATCATACAAGATCAGAAGTCCTGCAAGAGCATAGACTTAGGTCAGTAACAGACAAGATGTGATAGGATCAAGTGTAGTTTGAAGCCCTCTCTGCAATGAGGAACCCATACCTGGTAGTATAACCTGGTCAAGAACTTGGGACTAGAGAGGTCACAAGTCATATGTGAGAATTACTACTATGTTTTCTAAAATGAACATAGTACTAAAAACTTTCTTCTAATTACCTGTCCTATCCATAGATAAGTATAGCTCTGTATTTATTAGAGAAGGTTTTTTATGCAGTAGACAGCATGAATACAGAGACTCATAACTAACTGATCAAAGCACAGAAAATAAGTGACTGGAGTAGACTGTCCCATCCTAAATGGGACATCTAGGTTCCACTTCTTGAAGCTCTTGAGAGAACTCATTGAAACCAATGGACATGCAATGTCCGATCAGAGAGAAAATAGGTAATTTTGTTAAGGACATTGTATGGGTGACTGTGATCATCATCGCCACCCTTTCTGAGCACCTGTCATGCAGTAGACACTGTGTTTCCATGTCAACTCATTCATTTCTCACAATCACTTTGAATATCATTAGAGCTAGAGATTGGGGAGTTCTGTTGAGCTGGCAAAAGATTTACTTAACTACTATTAACATTTTTTAAAACAGGTTTTTAGTGAATATTGAAGGAGAAGTCACTACATTTAAAAAGACTTATGGACCATCTAACTACTTCCCATGTGTACATTCCAAGTCTGTCCTTTATTGCACATATAAACATGATCTTTGGTTTCATCCCAGAAGCCCAAAGCAAATTTCCCTAAGGTGCCTGTCACAAGAATCAGGAATCACAAGTCACATCCACAGAGCCACTTGGGGTGGGTGCTTTCACAGCTGTCTGAATGGTATTTTACCATTGTTATCAAATGAACGAAGATCAGTTCTCTCTGCTACCTATCTGCACACTTCCCCAGTCTGCTTCTTAAAGTCCTATCTTTTCATTATTGTTATTATTACTCCTGTTTGTTTTACAAAGAGCTGTGGACTTCTCTCTTCCTGAGTTTCCCTGATAAGCATGCTGCTAAGTGAAATACAATGAGACTCTTGGTGCAAATTACTGAATAGATTATGTAGCCTGACATTAGGGTCATGGGTGTTGTTTGCGGTGGAAAGGTAGTTAAATTGAAACAAAAGATTGTTCAAATTAGAGAACATGCAAGTTATTGGCTGGGCACAAAGGGTAAAATTATAAATATGCTAATGCGTCTTGCTATCATAATATGACTTTGTTGTGAATAAAATACTGAAAATCTATAATTACATTGAATATTGGAGACAACAGTACTTTTCAACCATGTGCCTGCTATTTGACTGAATTTTCATCCTGACAATCACAATAGAGAAAAGAAAAAAAATACTAGTCTGTCTGATTTTGTCATTGTTTCTTTTAGTAGACAAAATATCTCAATAACATTTGGGATCTTTTAAGAAAAAGAAAATTTTGCATTCCTTTGTTTACAAAAATCAGTCTGAGTTACCATAATTTTTTCTGTTCATTTTTCCCATTTGATTTTGACTGTAGCATGGTAACTGGTAGGAATGGGTGGTGGTTTATTGAGCACCTGCATACCGTAGACACCATGTGTGCATGTGAGCTCCTTCATTGCTCACACTAACTTCTCCACCCTAGTCTCATTTGAAGACACTCTCAATGATCTCGAAATGGCTAACTTGCCAGTTACCAAATAACACTTGTCAAAGCAAGAACATTAACCAAAATCTAATTGTAAAGGCTCCTGAGGTCAAATGACCCTTGAGATAGCTGAAACCTAAGTAAGCAGCATGAGGTCAAGCAAGTGTGCACAGGGAAGGAAGGATATGGGGACAATCTCTAAATGTTTCAAGGGTTATTATCTTCTCTCTCTCTCTCTCTTTCTCTCTCTCTCTGTGTGTGTGTGTGTGTGTGTGTGTGTGTGTGTGTATTTATGTCTATGAGGAGGAAGAGGGAGAGGGGGAGGGAAGGGGAGGAAGAGGGGAAGATGCAGGGGAGTACATCTGCTCATGTGTACACAGGTCAGAAGCCATTCTGTGTATCTTCCCCAATCCCTCTCTCACTCTCTGCTTTATTTTATGAGACAAGATCTCCTCCTCTCTCCTTCTCTCCCTCCCTCTCTTGTTCACAGATTCACTGAGGATACTTCTTACCTCTACCCACACTTCTTGGCTTTGGGATTACAAGCACACACCATGCCTGGCTATTACTCTGTGGAGTGAACTCAGATCCTCATGCTTGTGCTCCAAGAAGTTACCTATGGAACCATCTTCCCGGTACTTCTGGATCAAGCTGGAATCTAAAGATCTATTACCAAATATTGTGGTTGCAGGTTCCACCTCCCCTCCCGGGGTGAGGGGTGAAGTCTGGAATGAGTGAAGTCTAAAGTCTGTAATCTGCCTCTTTCCTCAGGGGCATCAGATGCTACTGCCTACCAGGCTATGAGGGCATGAGGCAGAGTCCTGGTCTGGTTGGCAGCAAGTTGTGGGGTGAGAAGATCTTTAATGAAGAAGCTTTCTGAGATGATCTTAGCAGTTCGTTATTGGGAATGGGTTTGTGTGGAAACACTTTACTCAGGGTTAACCAAAGGTTATGTAGTTTGGGGGAGCGGCATGAGAATATCCAGGGAGCGAAAAGGTTGGTGGTGAGTCTCCAGGCTATGTGTTCTATGGCAGGTATAGAAACCCAGATGGAGGTAACACCACTCCTTCCAGTTTCAAGTTTTATGAGTTTTGGGGTTTGAGCGTGTTCCACCTCACTAGCTCTATGCCAATTCCTCTGGTGGTATGGTCCACGTGCCCCACAGGAAAGGATGCTAATCTTGACAGTAATTCAGTTAAAATATGAACTGTAGTATATTATCCAGGAAACAAGTCCCCAAGATGGGTGCCCAAAATTTGTGGACTCCCCTTTGAAAGCTTTTCCTGGTGAGTGAATCGTGCTATCACTTCTCTGAATGACAGCTTCTAATTCGTTTTGACAGCACCTTTCCTAAGGAATTATTCCTTGTGAAAAGAAACCACCTCTTCATAAGTACAGGTAAAGAAGCCTTCACCTCCTTCTCTGTTCAGTGTTACACACTTGAGCTGCTCTGCAAACCACACCCAAGACCATAGCATTACTCAACCTCTCCTAGATACCTCCAGTGTTCTTGAACTTGTATAGCATTAGCATATTTTCCCATTAGTATCCTTGAGATCAGAGATCACCACCATTATCAGAGAGTCTTTCCTATGAGTGTGGGGTTAGACCATCATTCCTTGAGATAAACTATTATACCTGGCTCAATTTCTTTGACTTCATGGATCTCACAGACTTTGTACACAACTTAGACTATAGTGAAGCAGACTAATGATTCTTAGCCTCAGACGTTACTATCAGTGCTGATCTTCACCCAAGTCTTAGTTATTGAAAAGTTAATGGAAGCCACATCTTTCTGCATACTAGAAAAAATAGCCACAAAATATCCTTTCCACTCCAAAATTAATTTAGGTGTGACTTAAGTATGTCCCTAAAATTTACCTAGGACATGACCAAATGTGACTCCTCTAAATCTCCATTGTATATGTCGTAGATAATAAGCTGAACTTGCCCCAAGGACAACCTGGACAAATACCAGTTTTCTTGACCCACCCAAACATGAGTCAATCTTCTCTTCTTCCCCTAAGCTTTACTTGACCCTTGAGGTTAAGCAGGAGAAGATGAGCATCTTTCTTAAAGAATGGGATGACCTATAGGTGGCCCCAAGATGTCATCAAGTCACTAATCTACTGGCTTTTCTTACACTTTGCTATAGAAAACAGTGCTTTTCTACTTGTTAAATAAACTGAGAGGTTGAAGTCGGACCATTTGTCCTACTGTAACTCTCAACCCTCAACATTCTACTAATGTTTTCAGATAAATCCAAAGTACTAATGCACTTTAAGTCAAGTGATTATTGCCACTACATCTTTAAAATGTTTATAATGAAGTGGATAGAACCTCACAAAGTATATTCATTCCAAATATGGTTATTTAGTAGATCAGTTGAGTTAATCTCAACTTCTCTGAGACACAAATATCACTATCATTGATGAAGATTTACAACAAATTAATGTTTTGCCCAAGATGCCCATGAGGTTGTGCAAATAGTAATATATTAATATAGTAACCCAATCATGAATGATTAGATATCAAGGTCATCGGATTAGACTACACAGCACAATTCTATCTCAAAAACTCACAAATAAAACCAAACAAACTTTCTGGGAATGTAATTACACTGTGTAGCTCAGTGGTGGTGGGGGGGGGTGGCTAACATACCAGAGGTTCCAGGTTCAACCCCATAGTTACAAAAACACACAACAACAAATAATTAGCTTTCCTTGTATTTTAAAGGGAAGTTGGAAGGGCCAGTGTACACGGCCAGGGGCTTGTCTGCTAGACTTCCATATGCGACAGGCACCTACTCTGATTGAACAGTAGCTTTTATCACACTTTGTAATAAAGAACACAAACCAGAGCCTAACTCAAATAATCTGAGTGTATAGAAAAGTACAGAACTCCTAACTCCAAATGATATTTTATTTTTATGACAGATTATTGACCTGGAACTGTATGAGCTTTACTGTACGAGACACGGGGTTAGTAGGCTGGATTCATTGTGACAATCAGTAGAGAAGTTTGTGGAGGCAACTGTCTACAGAAAGGCAACCCACCTGGCCTAGAGGTACAACCCTGAGAGTCTAACCTAGGAAGACTCAAGCTCGATCTCACAGTTCTGCTCCCTTTTATTCATGATTACATCTTCAAGTTGTTCTTTTAATGGACACTGGCTACACTGAACACCACATCTTCATACTCATTAAAACAAAACATAAATGGAGAAAAGCAACAGGAGTATTGTGTATATCAATACACAAATCTCTGCTAGCTTCTTCCTCAGATGTCTTCTTCTATAGCTTGCTTCCATGCTCTACTACCTCAGAGAGAACTATGTCCCCTTGAGGCAGTAATTGATCTCTAGAGGTGGAAGACCGTTGCAGTTGGATATGAAACACCCCCCCCCATTGGATTGAACACTTAATTAACAGTTGGTAGCACTATTTGAGAAGGTTGTGGCGCCTCTAGTGGGTGGAATCTCATTGGAGGAAGTAGGCACAGGCCCACTTTCTGTTTACAGTCTAACTGCAAGTACACTATGACCAGACAACCTCCTACTTTTGCTGTCAAGTTTTGCCTGCCAATTTAAGCTATAATCTCTCAAAGTACAAGCCAAAACAAACCTCTCCTTCCTTAATTCTCTTCCTGCAAGATATTTTGTCACAGTAATGAGAAAAGAAACTATTAAAAGAGGCCTGGTTAAGATCCTATATCTCGTGCATAAGTGTCATTAGCATTAACGCATGAACAATACAAGTTCGTTTCATGAGCCTGTGGCAAACATTTAAACAGGTAACTGTACAAAGCTCTTAAGTGTTCTGACAACCTAATAAACCATAACAAATGAGTGTCTATAATGTGCCCTCTCATGCACTGAGCAAATTGTATTTCTGGTAGAGAATAATCAAAGAATTTCTTGTTGCCAAGAGCTGGACTTCTTGATTATGACCTTCTTACAATGTATACAATAATGGGTTCATTCTGAAAGCTTAGACATTAATCTGAGTCCCATTGTTTGCAGTTACCTGAAGCTCGGGCACTGTCTTCTTTGAACAGGGTTCCTGGCGACTGAAAACAGCTTTGGTGGCTTTACTTCATATCTCTATGGGGCTCAGCTGGAGCAATCTCCCTCAACCAAGTTTCTAGGACACCGCTCTACAGTAGCAGTTACAGTGGTTAACATTCTAGAGTATCCTGATCAGTCTTCTCTGGACAAATTGTGACAAACGAATGTTAGTCCACAGCTTTTCTGACTACATTTCTTAGTAATGTTTTCACTAGATTTGGAGTAGGCAGAACTCACTGTGTATATTCATTGTACTCTCACTAGTCAGCCACCCTATGGTTTTAGTTTGGACTTGGACCAGGGCTATCCTAGTTATCTCTCGAGCTGATACAACCTAAAACCATTTGAAAGAATGCCAGTTGAGGGATGGCCCAGATCAGATTTGTCTGTGGCCATGTCCTGTTAAGAAATTGTCTTAACTAATGAATCACATAAGAGGGCCCAGCCCACTGTGGGCAACATCATCCCTAGAAAGGTGGGTCTTGGTTGTACAAGAAGCTAAATAGACTCTATCCAGACAGCGAGCCACAGTGACTGAGCCAGCGAGTCATATTCCCCCATTTTCCCTGCCTTGAATAACTCATTTGTTTTAACCTCAGTGATGGCCTTTGACCTGGAAGTATAAGACTAAATAAACTCCTCTCCTAAGATGCACTGGTCCAGTTTTTTATCACAGCTATAGAATGAAACTAGGACTACAGTCTTTTAAACTTATTTCAAACTCAACAGCTCTGTTAAGTTTCACTCTCTTGGCTTTAGTCTAGCATTATAACCTATCAAGTTTACTGAGTTAGGGGCCGCAAAAGAAAATGTGCAGAGGAAACTGTAAAAGATGAGCTATTAACAAAAATCTAAAGAAGAGAAATGCAAGATGAAACAATTCCAAGATCAGCAGATGTGTTGGCTGCTGTCAGGAATCTAGCACCGAATTTGCTGAGACGCCAGAGTTCAGTGCCAGCATGTTCACAGTAAGTTCTAGATCAGCCTGATTTATAGAGTAAAAGCTCATTTTAAAAAATGGTCCTAAAATAAGTGTTGAAGACTCTGTGTGTGTGTGTGTGTGTGTGTGTGTGTGTGTGTGACATAGAGAGAGAGACAGAGACAGACAGAGAGACAGAGACGGAGACAGAGAGAGATAGACAGGCAGACAGACAGACAGACAGAGACAGAGAGAAAACTAAATAATAATTAGGGCAAGCTGGGGGTATGACTTCCTTTAGCCACTGTCTAGATGTATGATAGTCAGCATCTGCAATGAAATAGTCATTGTTAGAGGAAATAACACTCA
Organism: Rattus rattus; assembly: GCF_011064425.1. Taxonomy (NCBI): domain Eukaryota; kingdom Metazoa; phylum Chordata; class Mammalia; order Rodentia; family Muridae; genus Rattus; species Rattus rattus. The sequence goes on from NC_046167.1 coordinate 21,891,540, forward strand.
CCAGAAACACGTCCTATTTAAAGCAGAATGTCTCTGAGCAAAGCCATTTGTCTCTTTCATGACTCCAGTATGGATTTTTCAGTAGCTTTAGATATGCCAGTCAAGCAGAAGGGAACATAAAAATAAACTGAACTTAACTGTGTTCTCTGTCCCATATTAAACAATAAAACTGAATTATGCTTCTCTATGTCTCCAGCTTGCCTATAATCACTTTTATTTATGACATACATTTTGAAAAGGAATCCAAAATACATAAAATACTTTCAAAGAATTAAATAGATGAAAACATTAGATTTTCATCATGATTTTTACTAAACATTTTTTATATTTATGTTCTTAAATTTTATATAAGTCTAACTGGATTTTTCTATGTAATTAATGCCTGTCTCTACCTAATAAAATCAGAGTAAAAGTCATCACTGCTAGTCCAGTAGCCTTCTTTCTAAGCACAATTTGAATAATCTTAGGTACTTTACTATAGTAAAATACATTGATACCGGCTAATACCTTGTCATTTATAGAGATGGCCCCTGCTCAGTTACTATTAAAATTAAAAGAGGAGCAAGGGAATTGCTATTCTTATTAGTTTGTTAAATTATTTGATTTATTTTTACTGTTGTTTTGTAATTAATCAATCAAATTATTTTGGGGAGCATGCATTTCATGGCACTTGTGTGGAAGTTAGAGGGTTACTTTCAGGAGCTGACTCTTTACCTCTACTGTGGGTCCAGAGACACAGGTAGTCATACTTGGCAGAAAGCCATCTCTCCAGCCCTCAGCAAGTTATATTTTATGGTTGCAGAACATGCCCAAGCAACAGTATGTTTATGAGTAGATCATTATTGATATCCTCTAGTGTTAGTGTATGATAATAGTGGACCCTTCCATGAGACAAGTAGTTATTTATTGTGGTCCCCATAGGTTAAATAAATGTTTGAACTCTTCTCTTGGTCTTCAGGTAGTGGTGCTGTTTGAGAAGGTCATGGAATATGTAGGACACTGAAGCTTGCTAGAGAGAGTTACTGATAGGACATGGACCTATCTGTTCACTTTCTGTCCCTCATTGTCTTAGTTAGGGTTTCTCTTATTTCTACAAAACAGGATGATGAAAAAACAGGTTGGGGAGGAAAGGGCTTTATTGAGCTTACACTTGTACATTGTCATCTATCATTGAGAGAGGTCAGGACAGGAATTCAAGCCGGGAAAGGACATGGAAGCAAAGGCTGATGCAGAGACCATGGAGGGGTACAACTTACTGGCTTGCTCAACCTGCTTTCCTGCAGAAGCCAGACCACCAGCCCAGGAATGGCACCATGCACAATGGGCTGGGCCTTTCCCCATTGATCACTAATTAACAAAATGCTCTGCAGACTTGCCCAGAGCCCGATCTTATGAAGGCATTTTGTCACTTGAGGTCTCTTCCTCTCACATAAAAATAGTTTTGTCAGGTTGGCATAAGTCTAGCCAATACAACTGACCCTTTGACAGACTTGACACACAAACACATTGCTGCTAATCCACAGCCTTTCCTTCCTTGTTCATCCTAAGACCACACATTAATATATCACAATGTAGGACATATTACAAACTTAAAATGTCCTCAGCCTTACAAATTTAAACACTTTAAAAGTTGTCTCTTTAAAAATATCATCTCTTTTAAAATCCAAATTCTCCCTAAAAACCCCTAAAATCTCTCCTCTGTGGACTCCTATAAGTACTCTCTTACTTCATGATAGATAGAAGACCCAGGCACAGTGATATTCTAAACAAATAAAACCAAACTCCCAACACTGTAAATAATGGGTGCTCAATGTGTGGGACCCACTCATGATCTTCTGCACTGTATTGTATGGGCATGGGTCAGTTTCCTGGCTCATCTCTCTGTAGCACCCACGGCTTGTCTTTCTGGTTCTGACTGAGTCTACTCCACAGCTGCTGCTGTTCTTGGTGGTCTCACAGTGATAGTGGCATCTCCAGCATGCCCAGTGCTTCTACTGCAACCGGACTATACTTTCAACAATAGCCTCTCCTAGGTTTCCGTGATGGTGCTAAGCCTCAACTTCTCTGCATTGCAACGTCAACTACCACTGAGGTGATTCCCTTACTAATGGTCACTCCTGGTCTCTCACAGTGCCAAGCCTCAGCTGCTCTCCAAGACCCCTTCATGCATTCAAAACAGTACCACCTGGGTGACTCTTGCACAACCAAGCCCAGCTGGCAGCATGAGGTACAACCATCACCACCTCTGGAATACAGCTTCTTCATGCTAATTCTCAGGAAACACTTTCCAGAAGATTTTGATGATGCCTGTCTCGTCTTCACCAACATTTAATTCTCAGCTCCAGCTGACCAGCATCAAGTAACTCAGCAAAGGTTTCCATTTAGTAGTTCTGTTATCTTGTTAATCACAGCCAGTTCTTCAGCCCCAGCTAACCAAAATCTTAATTCAAATTAATAAATGCCCATGATATAGTCTTTAAACTCTCTTCTCTCTTAACTTCACAAGACAGATTCTATCACGTGCACTGCTCTCAAAATCCTTACCTTCCAAGATCCTACACGACGACTCATTAAGTTCTTAACACTCACTCAATTGCTTTTCTAGCCCCAAAGTCCTTCCGCGATCTTCCCCAACACAGTATGTTCAGATCTGTCACAGTGATACCTCTCACTATCCTGGTATCAACTTGTATCAGTTAGGGTTTCTATTGTTTTGTGACCAAAAAGCAAGTTGGGGAGGATAAGTTTTGGGGGAGTTACACTTCCATGTGGTAGTCTATCACTGAAGGGAGCCAGGACAGGAACTCACACAGAGAAGGAACTTGGAGACAGCTGATTCAGAGACCGTGAAGGAGTACTGCTTACTGGCTTGGTTTTGTGGCTTACGTAGCCTGTTTTCTTATAGGGCTCTAATGGGCTGTGCCTTCCCATTTATCACTAATTACAAAATTGCTCGACAGTAGTTGTTATCAACCTGCAGGGCAAAATCCCTTTCACAGGGGTTGCCTGAGACCATCAGAAAACACAGAAATTTACATTATAATTCATAACAGTAGCAAAGTTACAGTTATGAAGTAGCAACTAAAATAATTTTATGATTGGGAGGATCACCACACCGTGAGGAAGATTTTCAGCGTTAAGAAGGTTGAAAACCACTGTTCTCCAGGCTGCCTCTAGTCTGACCTTATAGAGGCATTTTCCCAATTGAGGTTTCCTCCTCTCCGATAACTATACTTTGTGTCAAGTTGATGTAAATCTAGGTACAGCATAAACAATGGACTTCATGCTCCTGTCACCATGATGTCATGATGGACTGTATCCTTTCAAATTTTAAGCCAAAATAAACCCCTTCTCCAGCATGATGCTCTTTGTCAGATATTTTATCATAGCAATGAAAAAGGTAATTCATACTGAAGACTGTAGACAGGTTCTGAGATTCTACTCATGGAATCATTTTATATTTCATTTTACAGCAAACATCAATGCATTTAGAAACAGCCCTTCGAAAGGCAAGATCTCCAAGGTTGTGATTTATGGTAGGAATAATTATGTTTATTTGATGCTAACCAGCCGCATGTGAGAACCCTGAGTTCAACAGATTTAGATCGCAGTGACAGGAAGAACAATACTTGTTTCCCAAAGCATTACAAGTTACTAAATATGTTGCATGAATCAATTTCAACACTAGCACAGGAATGGAAGCAAGGTTTTAAACACAACATGTTATATATTCATTACTTTTCTCTCTTATGAGTGACTATGCAAAATACTTTAAAATTACCTAGGGCGGAAGTTTCTATTTTTGACTTATCAGAGCTAATGTTAATTTGACCAAAAAAGGCAAAAATATCTAGACGATGATTTTAAATATTACAAATAGACCTGAGTTTATCCTTCTAGTGAAGTTTTACATTTGATACATTTTAATGCTAATGTTGGTGACTTGGGACTTGGTCTCATTTTAATTATAGTATATTAAAACTGTTCTTTAGAGCACCAGTGGAAGGGGAAGTCCTTGGTCCTGCCAAGACTGAACCCCCAGTGAATGTGATTGTTGGGGGGAGGGCGGTAATGGGGGGAGGATGGGGAGGAGAACACCCATATAGAAGGGGAGGGGTTAGGGGGATGTTGGCTCAGGAATAACAATCGAAATGTAAATAAGAAATACTCAAGTTAATAAAGATGGAAAAAACTGTTCTTTTATAATAATTTTATATATTTATTTAGTATATTCTGGTCACCATCACACTTGTCCTTCCTTAGCTCCCTCCCAGATTATTATTAACACCTATAAGTCCCTTTCTGAGACATGTGTATCTCTGTTTTGTTTTTTGCCATCTGTGTGTGTGGCCATCGGTTTGTAGCTCTCTATTAGAGCATGGTGGGCTTATCAGTGGGTAAACAGTTTGTTGAGGCTTGGTCTATTGCTATGTATTGTAATGTTAAATTTTATACCTGAAGGTCTAGGCCTACAAGTGACTTCTTATTTTTACAAGCTTTGGTTGTACAAACCTTGATTTAAAACTATTGGTTAAATAAAATTAGCTACAGCCAATTACTGGAGGAATTAGAGGTCGTTGGGTCAGAAGTGACTGGTTGGAGGAGGAGGGACTGGGAGGAAAGAGGAAGGAGAGGGAGGAGGAAGCCATCATGAGGGGAGAGGAACCATGAGCAAATGGCCAGGAGAAACAGCAAGTATCTAGAGTACACTTCTGGTGAGGTAGCCAGGCCAGCAGTTAGAAGAGTAGATTAGGGGTGATTCCCCAGTAATCCTTCAAGCTGATTTTATTTAACCAATAGTTTTAAATCAAGGAACAAGGTTTGCACAACAAAAGCTTGTAAACATGAGAAGTCACCCATAGGCCTAGACAGATGAAGAAAATATCTGCCCATCCTCAGAATCCACGAGTCTTTACTGAGTTGGTACCCATGTAATTAATAGGGTTTGTTTCTAGGGGTGTTTTCATTGCACTAAGTGCTGGTCACATACTTTGCTAAGTCTCACAGGGCTGCACTGTTGAACAATCTGCTTTTCTTTTCTGTATCCATTCCATGAATATCTCTGCAAAGGTCGGGATCTTTGTTCCATGAGGTTATCTTGCAAAAGAATAAATAAAGGACCATTATTTTGTCAGAGGTATGTGAAAAAACACCTATCATGTAGAGACACTCACAAGTACCACAGATGCTACATTGTTTTTTTGGTTTTTTTTAATTTTTTTCCAAGAGTAGTAATTCTCAATTGAGAATATATAGATAACCATTTGCAGCCTCGGAACTGTGTGCTGCATTAATCATCCAGAATGTCTCATCATCCTTATCTATGTAACTAAGCTTTATGACAGTATCTTAGTTGCTGTCCTACTGCTGGGAAGAGACACGGTGACCAAGACAGCTTATAGGGAAAGCGTTTAACCAGGACTTGCTTAGTTTCAGAGGGTTGGTCCATGGTCATCATTATGGGGAGTACTGCAGCAGGTAGGCAGACATTTAGCAGAGAGAGAGGAGAGAGAGAGAGAGAGAGAGAGAGAGAGAGAGAGAGAGAGAGAGAAACAGAGACAGAGAAACAGAGAGACAGAGACAGAGACAGAGACAGAGAGACAGAGACAGAGACAGAGGAGAGAGACAGAGAGAGACAAAGAGACAGAGAGAGAGAGAGAGAGAGATTGATTTGGCCTAGAGTAGACTTTTGAAACCTCACAGTCCACCCCCATTAACAGACCTCTACCAATAAGGCCACACCTTCTTAAACCTTCCTAAACAGTTCACCAACATGATCCTATGGAGGCCATCCTCATTCGAACCACCACACTTAATTTCTCTTAAACATTCTTCCCAGCTTTCTGAGTTATAAAACCTCAGAAGTGATGCCACCACTAGGTTCCATGTAACCAGAATGTCTCTGGGCTAAAGTAAAGAGTAAGTAGAGCCTGGTCCTAGTCCTCACTAAGGTTCTCAAGGACCTGGGAGTATCTAGAAATAAAATAGACTATACATGGAGAAAAACAATGAACAATAAGGCTTAAGATGACAGTTTTATGTAAATAAAGAATAACTAAAATTCTACATCACTTCAATCTGTTCTTTTAATTTCAACCAAAACGCTATATTTACTCTTCCTCTTGTTGAATGAATTAAGATTGATAATGGACAGACAAATAGTAGATGGCAAAATACAACCTCATTCAGTACAAAAAAAAATAGTATAGGCCTAGGAAGTTAAATCTATTAAAACAGTCTAACTAACTGATATTAGCAGTCTACCTAATATGATGGCATAAATCAGATGTAGATTATGCTAAGCACTGATGGGAAAAATGAAATACAAATGGTTATTACATAAATAAATCCATCGGGCATTTAAAAACCTATGAGTAATTATTATGCTAACACAGAAAATAACTTCTAAACCCTTCATTCCAAAACCTATGGAAATTGTTGGGAATTTTGAAAATTATTAACAAGCTTCTCTGCTGTAAAGTAATACTCCAATAGTCATAGACCAGAAGGTATTTTGTACCTTGCTGTTGCAAAATAGCATCCCATGTAGTAGGAAAATGTGCAACTATGCCAATTGTGAGTTGGAGCCTCCAAAATACCTTTTTAATGTGTTAAAAGTACATGTGAGCTGGAATATCTGTTCTCAGTTCTCAATATATTAAATAATCACACGGTACTTTATTCATTAAATATTTACAAGTTACAGATACAAAAACACAAATGCAATAATGTTCTATCTCCTAGATACTTGCCTGTCAATTTTCCTTTATATCCTTGTATAAGATGTAGAGGAAAGATTTGCAAAATTATTGTTTCTATAACAGTTTCTATACCAGAGGTTTTCTACCTATGGGTCACAAACCCACAGAGTGTGTTTCAGATATTTACATTACAATTCATTACAGCTATGAAGTGGCAATACTGTATTAAAGTGTTGCAGTATTAGGAAGATTGAAAACCACTGTTCTATATCATGATACCAAACAATCATTGACATTCTGTACTTCAGAAGTTATTGACAATTTGTACAAAAAGTACAAGAAAAGTTTTGCATACTCGAAATTGCAAAGTTGTTCTCATATTTTCTTCTGGGAGTTTGTGTACCTGGTGCTATACTTAGATATATTTCCATTTTAAACCGTATGTGTGTTTGTGTGTGTGTCTGTGTGTCTGTGTGTCAGAGAGAGAGAGAGAGAGAGAGAGAGAGACAGAGACAGAGACAGAGACAGAGACAGAGACAGAGACAGAAACAGAGACAGAGACAGAGACAGAGATCAAAGTTCTTTTATTTCATATGACTGTTCCAGGATTTGGAACATTTGTTATAAATACTTCTTTCTCAGCATGAATCTTTGCAAATGTCTTAATGTTCAGTTGCATGTGTACTTTTTCTATCTCTGTTTGCAAGGCAGTTGTGGTGTACGTCTGTGTATGTGTATAGCTGAATGCATCTTTTATCTGTTTGATATAATTCTATGTTGACTTAACATAGATGAAGTTTGAAATCAAGTAGAATTATCACCCCAAATTACATCTTTCAATTTTGCCTTTTATATGTATCTTTTGTATTACCATAGAAATTTCAGATTTTCCCTTTTTAACTTCTACTAGAATGCATGCTATAGTTTTCAGTAAGGTAAGATTGAAGCCACAGCTTAAGTTTAGAATCACTGTCATGTTAAAAATATTGCCATATAAAAATGTTTACAGGTCATCTGAATGCCAAAAATTAAACTGAAGTTCATCTTTACTTGAACATTCACCATAGGAGATAAGTACAAACTAAAAATAAAAAAGTTTTAAATCACATATTTAACAAAGAACTCATCTCTATAAAATGAAAGAACTCTTGGAATCAACTAACAAAAAACAAACAACACATTTTTATTGTGTAAAAATACTAAGTGCAAACTCCACTATGTGATGCCAGATAAACACACACATGCATACACATAAACATGCACACGTCAACACATATGTACTTGCACAGACTCACAAATTGATTCACTATCCTTATTCTCTTTAAAAGAAAAAATTTATAACCTAAATGAAAATTCCCAAAGTCAAAAAAACCAACCAACCAACCAAAAACGAATTAGAGTTGTCCACAGTGGGAAATGGTGATCGTCTTACTGGCCTTGAGATTCCTGTACCCATAATGCCTTCTTTCACTTTCCCAAAGATCGTATCTTGCCAGTGCAGATTAAAAAACCGGGAACCATTTGTGTTTGGCCCAGCATTGGCCAGGACATGTACTCTTCAGGATGATGTCGTCATCTTCAAATTTCTCTCCTAGATGGACCAGTTGTCAGTGCCATTATGGTGTGTCAAGTTGCAACCAAGGTGCATGAATCCTGAGATAACTTTGTGAAAGGATGTACACTTATGCTCAAATCCTTCCCGAGTGCTCAGAGTATGAGTGACTTCTGCTCTCTTTGTAACTTTGCTAAGAGCTCAAGGCAGATGTAGTCAAAGGAATCCTTTCTCATCTCCCATGATCTAGATAAACAATGTGGGGGTGACCATGGCTGCAACAAGCTGTGACATGGTGGCCATGGGTCTGCAAAGTGTGTTGCAACTTAAGATGTTAAGTATGTGCTTGCCATATGGTGGAGTCATCTCAGGTATTTGCCCATAGACATGAAAGCTTACGCACATCCTAAGACTTGTGCATACATGTTTATAGTGTGACAGGCAGAGGTATGAATGAGTTTAAATGTCCATCTGAACAGGAATGGATAAGCAAATTGTGGAATATCGATACAATTAAAACCATGCAGCAAGAAAAATTTATTATGGATAGGGCCAGAGAGATTGTTCAGTGGTTAAGAGTATATATTACCCTCATGCCACCTTTCATTCATGCATAAGTACATGTGTGCACATGCACACACACATGCATACACATGCCATAAAAATAAAACAAAACTGTTAAAATATCAAGGATAGATTAAAACGGAGTTAAATATCCCTCTTCTTTTAACTGGAGGTATGCAAAATATTATGTGCCAATCAGAATTCTGCTCTCAAATGAAAAACCCAGGACTGATCTCTGACTTCCACAATATACATTATGTGCACCCATGAGAACACACAAATCACACAAGCATACACACGTGAGTAGTTTTTCTTCTAGGCACTCATCAAATAAAATAATTAATAATATGTGTTAATTTCTGTAGCTTACATCTATAACAAAATCAATAACTGCCTGTGCTGTTGTTCAATATGGAAATACACAGACTTACAAAGAAATTTTTATTAAAGTGAGTTATATTTTAAAAAAAATCAAAGCACACGTTTCTTCCAATTTGGAATTCACATTTTTTTTAGGTTATGAGTTAGACTTCCATCTTGACAGATTTAAGCAGTAATTTGTTATAGCATGAGATGGCATGAAATGTACTTATTGACATTTCAAATTACAGCATTTTCAATGAGAAAGATATCTAATTTTAAGCCACTAAAACAGCATGATGCAGTCATATATTTCCTGCTGAATAGCAGTCACTCGGATGTGGGGTTCTAATTTATAGGTGTTACATAAGATGAGAGTACTACACACAAAAAGGTGATGTTATATAGACAAGAGGTTGCCATTGCGATTCTCAACATGCTACACTTCTATTTGAAAATGCCAAGTAATTCTATGATGTTTCCGCGTTTAATAATTGTGCCAGCTCAATAAAAACATGTGAAATCATTATTTCCTGACATTAATGAAGTCAGCTTTCCCAGTGCTATTTGAATAGGCAATTCAGTGAGGAGCCTCAAAACTGCATTAAAACCAGGTCAGCTGTTCCGCGCTTCCCACAATACGTCCACGGTCCCATGAAGGGTAATCTTAAACCATTTTTAGAGCAGCCTGTACATCTTTATCTCGAAATTCCAAATGTTTCAACAATAGACAATTGTTAAGAAGTAGACAATTATTTTTTCAGCACCCACTGATTAATGACTTAGCATATGACAGGGGAAGGAGGGTGAGAACAAAGGCGTCCATTATAATAACGCACAGGCATTAAACCATCTTCATTAATGGGATCTTCTGAATTCAGCTCAGCATAAAGCCAAATACACCATGAAGGAAGTTGGGTGGTAAGAATTGGAAGCATATTTTGAAACTCGCTTGATAAGAAGATTAAATAACGTCACGTCACTGTCCTCTATTAAAATTCTTCCTTTCCCTTTTACTTCACTCTCTTTCCTGTCTCCATACTCTCTTCTCCCTGTCCCTCTCAGTCTGTCACCCCCACCTCAGCACACACAATGTTAACCCAGTAAGAATGATCGTAAAATAACATTTTAAATGGTACGAGAAATTAATATTTTTAAACTCACAGGCTCGGCTGTCATTTGCATTCAGAAGATGGGTATTTAGTATAATTGCAGTCTTTTCAACAAAAAATGCAATATAGTAATAGAGAGGTGATACCGGTTATGTCATTTGAGTAACCTTACCCACTGGGTAATTTATGTAATCATAGCAGGGAAGATAAAGCTTTTGAAAATGAGATTTTTTTCCCCCAGTGCTTAGACGCTGAGATTGGTCTGTAGAATTCTTGCTTCTGACAGAACAACTGAGAAGTGTACCATGATTAGCATGTCATTCAACCTTTACCAGAGTGCTACCAGGCCATTGCTCAGATTTCTGATCAAATACATGTGTACATAAGCTGGTAGGTTCCTTTGGTTCGTCCATGGTGATTGTAATATAAATAGCCCATTTCACAAATTCAAACAAAGCAAACACGGTCATCTTTATACCAAACAACTGTGGGATTTGATACTTTTCAGAGGTACCCCACCCCCAAAGCAATCTGCCTGAATTAAAAAAAAATGCTATCATTTTTTTGTAATAGCCACAGGAGGTTAAAGCTACAGACAATCCCATTTTACAGAAGAAAATGAGCCTTTAGGGCACTTGAGTTTCAAAAAATGTGATGGCTATTTTAATAGGGGCATCATAGACAATCTGAAATTCCATGTGACTTAAGTGAGTTGCCTTCTATTTCTTCGGAGCATTCGTAATCTATATTTCAGTTTCCTGTTACCACTCTTAGCTTGTATTTTCTATTCTTCCTAGTCATTTTTCTAAGTAGATAACCAACATATCTTTGGGAATCAGAGGTAGGCAGCCTCCCCCAGGCTGTTTTGATCTCTGCTTCCTGGAATGCGCATGCGCGTATCAGATGGGATGAGCAGGGAACTCAGGGATCAGGGGTGTCACCTCTGGGATTTAGTTGTGAAATTCTTCTGCATCTGTCTTGAATACTGTGCCCTTCTCCTATTTATCATCTGTCTTCGTCCTTCTTTTAGTCATCATTGTCCTCTTCCTCCTTCCCGCATTCTGCCTCTCTCCTTTGCTCTTCTCTTTTTCTGTCTCTTCTAAGTCACTTAGGCAGCTTCCTTGTTGGAATACTTTGAAGGACCCTGGAGAAGTGTGGATGCTGAGACACAGAAGTCTCCACCTAACAGTCAATAAGGACCTATATTTGGCCAACAACCACTGAGGGAGTTTGAAAGCAACACCCTGACAACCAAGCGGTGGGTACTAGGGCATGATTCCTGGTACCTATGAGAGACGCAGGATGCTCACAAGACTCTTCTGAGTTCTCTGAGATGCTGAACTGCAGGATAATGTGTTGCCCAGCAACAGATGGCTGAACAGGGTGTGAGAGAAGGGCTACACTTTCTGAGAGTGTAGGATACATAGAACTATTTGATAATTATAATGCTTTTAACCTCTGTAACAAGACTACGAGATCTTATCATCATATTTTACAGATGAGAAGATCAGGCCAACAAAACACAAGGTGTGTATACAAAATAGGTATGGAGGCAGGGAGGGCAGACCAGATTTATCCTTCCACCTCCCAAAATTGAGATTTTTTTAGTGTGTGTGTGCCTGTGTGTATGTTACGAGCTCAGGGTGGAATTCTTAAACGCATCAGATTGCTGCTTACCAAGAGTTGGCAGAGGATTAGTAGGACTAACAATCTATATTTTGATGTTAAAATTCTTAATTGCTTTCTTATGTGTTTCAGTCTTTGTACCAGATTTCCATCACAGTGGCCTAATCCGACTTGAGTTTGCTGATACAGAAAGGAATTAATCCCTGTGCTTTTCTAGGAATTTAACTCTGGGACACCTCTGAAAGCAACTTTGCTGACGCATTTGTGATGATTCTCCGGTGCCAGTTTTCTTCGGAACAGGAGTATTAAGACTTCAGAGCAAACTTGAAAATAATGAAAACAAAATGCTTTTTTGTTTATTCAACTAAAAGTAAATTGTAGTGAAGATTGATGGGGAATGGGAAAATGTTAGAGAATTAATAGAAAATAAGCAGCAAGTTTAATCAAAATCTTTTCAAGGACTGGCAAGATAGAAAGAGGAACACTTGCCATGTAATCATGAGGACCAGAGTTCATATCTCCTGAACCATGAACACCATGTTAATATGAGTATGGGTGTGTGCCTCTGTAATCTCAGTGCTACTATAGCGAAGTGGGAGGCAGACAACACTGCACAAAGCTCAGATCACCTAGCCTGGTAGGAGCAACAGTGAACCACAAAGACGAGAAGGTGAGAGCCCACACTGTGATTGTCCTATGGCTTGAACATGTTACAGTCTGCATGAGGACATGCATACATACACACACAGACACATACACACACACACACACACACACACACACACACACACACACACACACACACGACCAGACAAACCAGATTAAAGTGTTTTCTACTAAAATCAGTGTAGGTTTTTCATTTTCACCAAGTTATTTCTTTTTCCCCAGTATGCATTTGAGTTTGAAAGACATCACTTTAATGTCAGTGTAGATTATTAACAGACACTTTAAAAATGCTTTGTTTCTTCTCTCTCAGGACTGCCAAATAAAACAATTCTTTCCTCTGGAGATGCTTTTGCATTCTTCTCTCTTCTACATTTAGTGGTTTCGCTGCTTAATTTCCAGCTGAGTGGTTACTTCTTGTAGAATCCTCTCTAAAGACAGTGCCTAAGTCTGTGATTCAAAGCTGACTGCACTCCGTGGGAAGGATTCATTAAGTAAGTGGATAATTAACTGAAGACGGTGATGATGTGTGTGATCATTGAAATGGTACCACTATAGTTACTGCTCCCGTTGCTGTGACAAGAACCTGACAAGACATAACTTAAAAGACAAAGGGTTTATGTTGGCTTATCATTCAAGTGATTGCAGTCCATTACATCTGGTAAAACATGGCAGAAGACAGAAGTTCTGACAACTGGTCACATGGTATCTTCAGTCAAGAAGTAGAGAGTAAATAGGCCATAGAGTCAAGCTACAAAACCTCAAGACCCAGTCTTCAACAAGCTACCTCCTTCAGCAAAGCTCTGCACTCTAAAAGTTCCACAACTTTCCCAAAGAGTGTCAACATCTCGGGGGGCAAGTGCCCATCCATTTGAACTTATAGGGGACATTTCCCATTCAAGCCATTAGAGGTGCTGAGCATAGGGTTGTGAGCTGTCTTGATGCTAATTCTAACTACATGTATGGACATATTAATGCACACAAAAAGGACTGGAAGAGGGCCTACTAAATAAGGGAATTGAGAAGAAAAAAATTGTCATTATTTAAACCTAGTCACCGTCTAACTGCACAAGTTGCTACAAGTGCAGAGTACTCTTCAAACATTGATCCAAGGAGAGATTTTGAGATGTTTCTGGTCATATTAGTTTTGGCAACAGATGAACATATAGCTGTGTGTGTGTGTGTGTGTGTGTGTGTGTGTGTGTGTGTGTGTGTTTTTTTTCTTTTTCGGAGCTGGGGACCGCACCCAGGACCTTGCGCTTGCTAGGCAAGTGCTCTACCACTGAGCTAAATCCCCAACCCCGTGTGTGTGATTTTAAAAGATACCTTATGTCTTAATTACTTTCTCTCATTGTGATAGAATGCTACAAAGAAATTATAAAATGAAGTGTTTAATTGGGCTTATTATATCAGAGGGTGAAAGTCCATGACAGTGGAGCCCAAACAATAGGAGGCAAAGAGGCATGCTGGGAATAGCACAGGTCTTTGAAACCTCAAAGAAATCTGGTCAGCAGCACATACATCCTCCAACAAAGCCATTCTTCTTAATTCTTCCCAAATAGTCCCACCAATTGAGGACTAAATATTCAAACACATGAGGACCTGTCTTGTTCAAATCAACATGTCTTATTGAATATTTACTGTGGAATCACTGACTGCAAAACAGTAGGAAAAAAACTCATCTAAACAAAATTCAAATAACACACAGATCTTTTTTTCTCAGTAAAGAACATCACTTCTTGGGTTTGGAAACACAAACTACATAGATTTTAGCATTGTACTTGAGGTGGTTTTAAATATCTAAATCACCAACATAATCTTAAAATACAAATGAATGGCACTAAGTCATGAAAGAACATCTGTTTACAACACGAGACTTCAAGGAGGAACGCAGAGTTTCCATTTGCAGGGACTGTGGGGGTCAGTAATTTAGTTGGCTAAATTTTCACATATTGTTTAATCTGTCTCCACACTAAACTACTTTGTATTGGACAACGATGGTGAACGTGTTTCTTACTGAATAGCCCACATCTATACTAATTATGGCAAATATCCTTCCACTCCTTTCATGGGTGTTCCTCTTTTCCTTGCTGACTCATATTTATGAGACTGAAAACTTAGTAACTCTCAGATACCAAATCAATATCTCTAGTCCAAAATAAGTGTTTTGCCTTTCTCTAATCTAAAGTCTTTACACATTGTCTTGGTCAGGGTTCCTGCACAAACATCATGACCAAAAAACAAGTTGGGGAGGAAAGGGTTTATTCAGCTTATACTTCCACATTGCTGTTCATCACTAAAGGAAACAAGGATAGGAACCCACTCAGGGTAGGAACTGGGAGGCAGGAGCTGATGCAGAGGCCATGGAGGGATGTTATTTACTATCTTGCTTCCCTGGCTTGCTCAGCTTGCTTTCTTATAGAACCCAGGACCACCAGCCCAGGGATGGCACCACCCACAATAGGCTGGGCCCTCCCACCCTTGATCACTAATTAAGAAAACGCCTTACAGATGAATCTCATGGAGGCCTTTTCTCAAGGGAGGCTCATTTCTCTGTGATAACTCCAACTTGTGTCAAGTTGACACACAGAACCAGCCAGTACACATATATACATTCCATGATGGTAGAAGGGGGAAACCATTTGAATGGGCAGGGAGAGAGGTGCAGGAAATTTGAAAAGGAAAAAGAATAAAAAGCATAATAACCTAAATATTTGAAAACCCCCACAATGAATTCAATTATTTGTATGCTAACTTGACAAAACTAATAAAAACATAGAAATTTTCTCACGGAATGGAAAAGTTAAAATAAATGCCCTTAGTTGTTTTTATGAAAATATGTATACATATTTTAATATAAATTCAGGATATAGTTACTCAATGGTAGACAAGCACATCAGTTTGTTAAACTGCTTCTTTATTGTAATAGATCACACCCCAAAAGTACAGCAAGGAAATAAATCTTTCCTTCATGTATAACTTTCCGTCAAATTTTCAGTTTGCTCTCACCACACAAGGCATATAATATGCTTTTGTCAAACTCCACATTAAACATTATAACCCTCTTTTAATTCATTGTTGTGATCTTTTATTTTTCTCTTTCTAATACTTTCCATGGCATGTAATATAACCATATCCTTTTTCTCTTTTTCTTTTTTCAAACCAATTTGGTGGCACTTTCCAATTCTTTTCTAGAACTTTGAGCTACTGACACTGTTATTTGACTAGAACTATCTGGAGGAAATTTGTCTGCAGAGAAGAATTTATCTCTAACCCTTGTTCCCCTTTATTAAATCCTTTGAAATTAATTCCTCCTTTAGTTTTCTTGCTTCAGTTTTTCTTTAATCTTGTTCCTAATGAGAGCATCCTAAGGCAAGACAAGACTCTCTCTGATAAAGGATGCTTTAGTTGAAAACAGCTTTGCTCTCCAGTGACCCCCTGTGGCTATTGAGGGAAGAAGTCTATTCTCTATGATCTATTAATAATCTCAGCTGTTCAGCTGGATAACTGATGTCTATTGGTGTGCGTATGTTCTTATCCATGTACTAACATGTACTTGTATGTAAGGAACAGGGAAAAGTAGGTGCTGTACTTTGTAATAATATATTAACCTGGAAAGTATTTAAAAATTGGCAGCAGAGATGGCTAAGGAGTTAAAATCAGTGGGTGAGGACCTAGGTTTGATTCTCAGGATCCACATAGTGGCTCACAATCATCAGTAAGTCCAGTTTCAGGGGATCCAATAGCTTTTTCTGACTTTTCCAGCGAAAAGTAAAGCTTGCACAGACATACATGCATGCATGCAAAACAGCCATATATGTATAACAAAATTAAATTAAAATTTTAAAACTTGACAGCCACCCTCCTTTCTAGAACCACAAAATTAAAAGGAAGCATTGTTTTAGACATACAAAGTTTAGACATAAACTCAGAGTCCCAATTGCTTGCCGGTAATCTGTCTGCTGGTTAAAAGCCTCAGTTGAACTGTGATGGGAAAACACACCTGTAACATTGAAACAAAGAAATTCTACAGCATTATTTTAAAGATATCAGAAAAGCAAAGTATGTGTTAATGTGATGGGTTATTATTACTGTAAGCAATGGCTTAGAAATAGGTAAAAAGGATCTTTCAGTGGGTAAAGGTTTTGTTGTCAAACTCGACTCTCTGAGTTGGCTCCTAGAACCATGTTGTTCCTGTGAATTATCATTTCACCTGCACATCTGGGCCCTGGCATCTGTGAGTCCTGGCCCATCATCCCTCTCTCTCTCTCTCTCTCTCTCTCTCTCTCTCTCTCTCTCTCTCTCTCTCTCTCTCTCTCTGACACACACACACACACACACACACACACACATAGTGAGAGAAAAGTAAATAACTAAAAGTAATAATAATAACTTACTGCTCCAGGTTCAAGGAGAGATGTGTCTCAAATAGTAAAGGAAAGATCGATAGAACAGAACACCCGATATCCACTCACTGATGGTTTTTGTGCACACCATATGCACACGCGTGCTCAAGTAACATACATGAGTAAGCTACACACGCAGACATAATTGCTCTTATTTTGAATGTTGGTTGTAGGTACTACTAAGTCTTGAGTTATGGAGATCATATCTGATGTCTTAAAATGCAGGTTTTGCTGTCCTCTGTTCTCTCCAATGCATTGTCCTGTTGACATTGCTCTTGGCTTTCTTTGTGGCTCTAAGGATCACTTCAAAACTCTGGCTTGAGCTCAAAGGCAAAGGATGTGATGTCCTAGCACCTAAAGTCAGCCTCTCCACTCAAGGTGACACCCCTGGGAAGAATGCAGCCACATTCCCTCCATAGAAGCCTAGTGATTAAAAAAGAAAGCAAGGGAGTAGCAATCAGAAGAATTTTGCTTCTGTGTAAGATACTGGGGGGGCTTTCATAAAATCTGTTTTTCACAGATAATATATGGATACATTAAACTCTTCCAAAAAGGAGGCAGTAACAAGTAGAAACCCTGAGGGTGGTTACAATTTTTGTGCCCAAGCCCCAGCCGGCTGCACGTCTGCTCTGTGGGCTCACTGAAGTCATTCACATTCAGTTCATCCTCGGAGAACATAACCACATTGACCTTAGCAGCTTTCTCAAGCTCAGCACAGGCAAACAGGGCTTGAATTATTGCTCTCCCACAACATAACAATCTGATTGTTATGACCCCTTGTGTCTTGCAAAATACACTAGAGCGGTAATTGTGGATGTTCCATGTACCATGTGTTATCGTTGGCAGGGGTCAGCATTAGTCAAGTGGCCTTTGCCCAGTGCTCAGAGAGGTAACATCTCTTTTCTTGCTCAGTTGATAAAATGTTAAATAGCATCAACGCAGGCCATGATTTTGGGACACAGAAAAGATAAAATCGTTTTACACAAAATCGCCTCTTCCAACACTAAAGGAGAGCTAGAATTCTGACCAGTCATACTCATTACTAACAAGTGTGGACATTTAAATACCATAAAGTATTGGGGGAAAAGGATGAGCCAGTAAAGTGCTTGTTGCTGTGTGGTTAGGGGGACCGGAGTTCAAGTCTCCAGTACTCACATAAAAAGAACTTTGGGTGGTATATGTTGGTATTCACCATGAGTGCTGGAGAGGCAAGAACAGATCCAAGCACCTTACTGGTTATCTAATGTAACTGAATCAATGAGCTCCTTGACCTATGACAGGTCGTCTTTCAAAAGATAAGGTAAGGAGCCATTGATGGCAACCTCTGGCCTCCGGATGAACACATATACATGAGAACCCACAGACATATGCACAACACACGCACACATGCACACACACACAGAGAGAGAGAGAGAGAGAGAGAGAGAGAGAGAGAGAGAGAGAGAGAGAGAGAGTTTATCTTACTTAAAAGCACACACATCTAACCAATTTACCTTATGATTCATATCAGGGAACAGATTTTATGCCAGAATAAAAAAGTTGAGTCACCATTCCTACTTAAGTCATACACAGGAACAAGGGGTTAAGAAATTACTCTTCAATATGGACGAGTTAACACAGGCATTAGCATAAAGCCAAGGTCCCTTTTATTTAGCCACTTTTATTTAGCCACTGGTCGCTGCAGAAAATGTGACTGATGTATTTAAGTCCTTATGCCAAGAAAGCCAGCCAGCCAGACACCAGAATATTATACTCAGTCTTTTTCTCAAAGAACATTTGTGCATTAGACTTTGCAAGGAAAATATAACAAAAATCCAAACTAGAATTTTAAAATGACTTTACACAGCTAAAATAAATACACATAAATGACAGAGAAAGACTCAAACATACATTGGAGCTTGGAAATTTGAATTAATATCGAATCTAGATGTATTTGAAGGTTGTCTTTCGTTTATTTTTGTTCTATGTGTATTAAAAAAACAAACTAAACTTTTAAAGATAAAGTAAAAGCTGAGAGGCTCTTCCAGAGCATGACAAATACAGAGGCGAATGCTCACAGCCAACCATTGAACTGAGAACGGGGTCCCCATTAGAGGAGTTAGAGAAAGAATTGAAGTAGCTGAAAGGGTTTGCAACCCCATAAGAGTAACAATCCCAACCAACCAGAGCTCCCAGGGACTAAACCACCAACCAAAGAGTACACATGGACAGACCCATGACTCCAGCTGCTTATGTAGCAGAGGATGGGCTTGTTGGGCACCAATGGGAGGAGAAGCCCTTGGTCCTGCCAAGGCTGGAACCCCCAGTGTAGGGGAATGTCAGGGCGGGGAGGTGGGAAGGTGTGGGTGGATGGGTGGGGGAACACCCTCATAGAAGAAAAAGGAGTGGGGATGGGATATGGGGCTTATGGACAGGAAACCAGAAAAGGGGATAACATTTGAAATGTAAATAAAAAATATCCAATAAATAAACAAAAATAATAAAGTAAAAGCATGAAACATACCACTTGGAGAGTAATCGAATGACTGTTAAGAAAACTGTAAATATTCCCCATCCCTTTGTATAAGTGGAGGCTATGAAAAATTCTATTTTGAGTTATAGACGATGGTATTTAGAGCAATCCAGTTAATATCCACAGCCAAATGTAGTTGAGGGCAAGTTCTAGGCAGTATGTTCTCTACAGTTGTAGAAATTATAAAATACCTCAAAGCTGTTTGGAAGTATTTGTTTTTTTAGATATGTGGATTTATTCATTGTCCTTCTCACTGCCATTTTTTAAAGTTTCTTTATTACCCAGGCCACTGGAACATTGAGCATCATAGGGAGTTGGACTGTGGCTATCACATTTGTTTATGGAAAGGCTCAGATCCATTTGAAAGTGTAGTCAGGGAGCAGGGATTCAGTGGCCCACTGGGTAGCAAAGCCTCTCTTTGCAACCACTAAGGTCCCAAGGTAAAAGCTTGACGATCCCATCTCGATTCTGCTACATTTTTCCTGAAATATAACTGAAATATGTTCTCCTTCATTTGTATCACTATCTTAAACACATCCAATCACACATACGTACACAGTCATTTGTGCCTTAGTAATGACAGTATGCCATACAATAACTTCCCTGTCCCATTACCTTGCTTTGCTCAGTGCTCCCTTTCTAGCACACAACTTCTACAAAACTCAGCTACTAAAATTACTGCTGTCTTTCCCCCTTCACTCTGCCTTAGGGGCATCTAACACAATAAAGTCAGTTTTCATCATTTATGTCATGTTATGCTAGTCTCTAGGATGCAGGCTTGCTAATTTCGCATCTCTTTAATAAGTGATTTAGAGCACGGGAAGAATATTATAGCTTCCTCACTTTTGGGATGCCATTTTTACCCTGATAGATAGAAAAAGGTGATTTTCACTGACTCTTGAATTCAGTTGGACCTAATAACAAAAAAGTTTACATTTCTTTAAAAATTCTTTTCTACATGTTTCCTTAGTTGTTTAAGAAATGTTGAGGCTAGACCGACATTACACTGACAAAAGATTAATGTTGAGAACATAGAAAGAACTTAACGACTCATCAGTAAAAATTGTCATCTAATCATTTAAAATGTGCAAATGATTTTATCAAGGCATGCTAGGTAATGACAATATATATAAAATGTTTAAAAAAATAAATTATCAGGAAAATACAAACTAGACTCACAAAGAGATAGCCTTCTACCCTAATTATCATGATTGCTATTAAAAGAAACAAAATGAGAGGGAGGAGGAAAAAGGAGACTCATATATTATGAGTGTCGATGTTAATAAGAATATGCATGAAAAACAATGAAGACGTTCTTCAGAACAAACAGATTCATAATCTGTATATAGTCAAAGAAAGAAGTACTTGTATCAATGAAACATCTATACTCCTTTATTGTGAGACTTCATTTATACTAATATATAATGGAAAGTTATTCAACCTTAAAACATAAAATATTGTTATTTGTGGCAAAGCAGATGGAAGGTGAGGATTACAGGTTAAACTGAATACGTCAGATACACAGAAAAAAATCTATATTCTCCCTCATGTACAGAAAGAACACAAGTTAGTAGAGACTAGAGAAAATAGAGAAGGTAGATAGGAAAAGGTTTGATAATGGGTAATGAAATAAAATTAGAAAAGAAGACATAATTTCAATGTTCTATAGCACAGAAAAATAGCTATAGTTGATGCACTAGCGATGGTTCATTAGTTAAGAATAAGCATTGTTACTCTTTCATACAATCTAGGGTCAGTTCCCAGTACCAACATGAAGGTTCACAACCATAGGTAATTCCAGCTACAGAGGAACCTATGCTCTCTTGTGCTCTCCAGGGTCACCAGACACATATATGGTACAGTACACACTGTAGGCATAAAATACGTAAAATAAGCAACTTTAAGGACTACATTCTACTGTATTTTATTTTATATCTCATAATAAGCAAAAGAGTTTTAAATTCTCAACACAAAACAAAATAATAAAAATTTGGAAATTTGCAATCTACCTAATTCAATCACATATAGTCATGTATACATGTAGGATGATGCTAAGCCCCCAAAATGTCTAGATATCATGAGTCATTTAAAAGATAAAAATAAAAGTAAAATTAAGTTGTTCAGAGAGTAGCACTCTGTGTATTTTGTCATTTTCCAAATAGAAATGATGTTAAATTTTTTCCCAAATTGGGTTTTTAAATAAATGATACACGTCCTTATTCTATTTTGTAAATGTATGTATTTATATCAATGTGCAGAACAAAGCTGTCCTATGTAAATGGTACAGGACAATGCTCATACTTCCCCTGGTAAATTATGGAGAATTGCGACCCTCAGATTTCCAACATGGACACTGTAGAATAATGGTTCTCAGCTCATTTTGCACATGGTGCAGAACCATGATGCTCAAAATTCTGTTTAAGCAATGCACAATCTGATCAGAAATTTTGTACTGCAGGAGAGTGGTTCCCAATCTATGCCTATAGATAGTTTGGACTAGTAGTCTCTAGTTCTAGATGCTGCCCAATAATGTTTCTCAGGACCCCTCCCTATGTGCTAAACCATAGTGACCCTCAGCTTACTACTATAATTCTACAGAACAGTTCTTTTCAACCTCTCTCTCTACCTGCTTCAAACGCGGTCCCCAGATCCCCTAGTAGTTGTTACAGATAATAGTAACTTCTTTGTTACTATTAATAATAGTAACAATAATAAGAGTAGTAATAATAGTAGTAATAATAATAATAGTAATAACTTCTTTGTTTAGGTGCATCAAAACAGTAATGAGCTTCCCTTTGTAGATGCTTCAGATAGTAATCGTCAGTCTTCCACTATCGATGCTTTGGGCAATTGCTATTCAAATTCCTTCTGTGGATGTTTCAGAACAATGACCATTAGACTCCCTTCGTAGATGTTGTAGAACAGAAGTCCTCAGCTACCCTCTGTGAGTGCTTCCAACAGTGGACCTCAGTCTTCCCCTGCAGATGCTGCCCACAGTAATCTTCAACCTCTCTTTGTCCATGCTGCAGGTAATGACCTTTAACCTTTCTATATAAATGCCTCAGGTTCTATCAGACCTCAAGGTCTCCCTCTGTAGATGCTGCAGATATCACTCCTTCTCCTCAGTCTTCTGTATGTGCTCCCTGTAGTGAGTGGTCCTTGGTGCCTGCCTCTGCAGACGTCCCAGATGTCCGGTCCTCAGTCTCCTTCTGTCGATGGTGTGAAACAGTGATCGCTTGACTGAACATTCACAATTACCCATAGAACCTTAAAAGGTGTTAATGTTTCAGATTCCAACCCTAGACTCAATTAATAGTGAGTTCTCTGACTACATTTTTATTTAATGCCCTCCCTGAATTCATAATAAATGAACCATTGATGATAAGATTGAACTAACTCTGTAGTGGCTTAGGAAATTCCCCCAAAAGATTTTTGAAATTAAACAAATCTGACAAGTGCTTGTTTTCCTACCATTTTGTCTGAATTTGAGTATCTAAGTACTGAAAAATTACTTTCACTAACTGAAGGATTTGGTAGTTTGAGATCTTTTAGAATGAAATTGAGCTGTGATAAATCAATGAACTATATTAAACTGTACAGGTTCAGGCATCTATAAAAAATGCTATTCATGGGTAGTTGATGCAATCTGTCAACAGTCAAAATAATTAGTGTTGCATAATGTTTTCCAAGATGTGTATAATTTAGCAACAATTTCACTTTCAAGAAAGCTTGACAACCACCCAATATCATGGATAATTGTCCTCAAGGAAAGCAGAATATCATTCATTAAATAGGGAATTTATAAAATCACACCCATTACCATATAGCATGGACAGGTGTTAGAAATATGTTTTTTCATCAGAGATCTGTTAGTTCTATACTTTTCCCACATATGTAGAACAGTGGTCCTCAAGTAATTTATAGATGCTTCAGAATAATGGTCCTCAACTTTTCTGTAGCTCTCGTACAAGAGTAATCCTCAGTTCCTCTCTCAGAGATACTACAGATAGTGGTCCTAAAATTGCTCTGTGTCCATGTTTCAGAAAGTGACTCTTACTCCCCTCTGTAGGCCCTGCAGGTAGCTGTTCTCAATTCCTACCTCTTTAGATACTGCAGATTATAACCCTTAACCCATCTCTACAGCTTCTGCTGTTGTTCCCTTTCTAATATATCTAAGACAAAGATGTTTTAAAGATATTTTTCTTTTGTCATTAATAACTTAGATCGGAATTTTAGAAGTCAGAAAAGTTAATCTGCTCTAAAATGTTACATTAAATCTGAAATTTGATTTAAGATATTATTAATATATGTATTGTAATATTTAGATATATGACTATAAAATTTTAGTGTAATATATATGAACTTTTATGAAACATTTGGTTAATATTTTGTAATTAACCTGTAATATCATCTGAAACAATGTAATTGGAATTTTAGGTCATATTGCTGGTGGGTAAAAATTAAAAGTAGAGATTTCCCATCTAATAACATACCTATTCATTTTCCTAGTCTTCTCTCTTTGTATGTCACTTTTGTTACTGTCTTAGTTTGGGTTTTATTACCATCACTATTGTAATATGAAGAAAAAATATTTCATTTGGTTTGGCTTACATTTCAGAAGTTTAATCCATTCTTATCATGATGGGAAGCATGACGATACACAAGCAGACATGGGGCTCGAGAGGTAGTTGCAAGCTCTACAGCTGGATCCACAGGAAGTACAAAGAGACAATGAACCACTGAGCCCTGCTTGAACTTCTGACTTCTTCCAACAGGGCCACACTGCTCCAACAAGGCCACACCTAACAGTGCTACTCTCTGTGGGCCTTTGGGGGCCATTTTCATTCAAAACACCATGGAAACCGATATCATCGAGACATCACTATCACTCAAAGTCCATAGTTTAATTTTTTTTTCTTTAGGTGATGTGTACTGCATGATTCTTGGATCAATGTGTAAAAACTTGTTTATGTTATAGAGTGGATTTACGGCCTTAATACCCCTTTGTGGTCACCAGAAAGACAGTCAAGCGGTTAAGAGTACTGACTGCTCTTCAAGAGGATGTGGGTTTGATTCCAAGCACCCACATGGCTGCTCACCCAATCCATAACTCCAGTTCCAGGGGATCTAATACCCTCTCTGACCTCCATGGACACCAGGCATACATGCAGTGCATAAACACACATATAGGAAAAAAGCCCAATACACATAAAATAAAATTAAATAATTAAAAAAACCTCTGTTTTCGGTCTAGTCATATAATCTTTACTCCCTAATCCCTAGGTACCCCATGATCCTTCTACAGAATTCCTAGTTCTGGTTTTCCCAGATTTCATTTTGCTAAAGTCATATAGTATATTGCCATTGCAGATATGCGTCTTCCACTTAGCAATATGCGCGCAAGCTTTCTCCAGGACATCTATAGCTTGGCAGCTCAGGGACTGTATAACGTTATGCTTACAGATTTTATTCATTTGTGTATTAAACTACTGAAGGATATTTTGATTGCTTCCAAGTCTTTAATGAATACAGGTTTGCTAAATGCCTGTGTATACATTTCGTATGGACATCAAGCTTCAACGCATTGTGTAAATACCAAGCAATACAACTGGTAAATCACATGCTAATAAAATGTCTTGTTTCGTAGGAAACTACCAAACTGACTTCTACGGTAGCAATGCCAATAGGGAGCCTGTTTTTGGTTTCAGGAGAGGTTTTTGGTTTTGCTTAATAAAAAACTTTACAATTGGGGGAGGGGGTCTTGTATATATACTATATTGGTATCGTTGTCTTTCTTCTTCAAGGCCTACCATGTGCCCTCAATGCCTTCACAAATTTGTTATTTATTCTCTAATTATTAAAATGTATACCCTTCTTAGTCCCTTTATGTTTCTCAGGTGTATATGCATATATGTTTAAAGCTGACCAATCGGGATTGGATAACCTATCAGGTGACTGATCCCTGGAGCAAACTGATTGACCACATCTCAGCAGCCGTTCACTACCTACAGTTCTTCATCTATGTCTGGAGCCCCGTGGGATAGCTCCTTCCACACTTGCATATCAGCTGGTGCTGTCATTATGCAGATTTTGGTGAGAAGATCATATCGTTGAGATTCGATGGCGGCAGCTTCAGTGTCACAGATAGAAGAAATCCTGGACCTCCAGGACTTAAAAATCTTTTGAAGCCTTCTTCTGCGATGGTCTTTTTGGTTGTATTATAGACATATCAATCGAAGCTGTGCATCCCATTGTTCTCGTCATTTTGTCCAATTGTAGATTTCTGTAATAGTCTCCAGCTGCTGTAGAATAAAGATTCTTCGGGTGAGAGGGATCAGTGTTTAGAATGGAGTTAGAAATGATACCAGTTTAGGAAAATGGTACTAATGGCTTCTCCTCTTGTGTCCATGACCTCGTTAGTCATAAGAAGAGGCTAGGTTTATGGTAGGGATGTTTGGGGGAAAAGAAAAAAACCACAGTAAATGACTACACTAAATCTATTTCCCCAGATGCAACAGGGTAGTTCCACACATGAAATCACAGTGACTATGGCTGTATGTGCAAGACTTTCACAAGGTCAACCAGACAAAATACAAGTATACATGAGGGAGATGCTCAGGAAGTCTCACCCCTAGCTCAGAATCTAAAATAATTAATGGCTGCTAAGGTAACGGAAACTTAGGCTATTGTGCGGGGTGGGGATGCAGGAATTATAGCCACCGGAAAGCTCCTCATGAGCCAGTAGATGGCCTTGCAATCGAGTACATACTGAGAGCACCAAGCCTACTTAGTGTTTGGATTGTATGTTTGGTTGTTTGTTGTTTGTATGTGCTTGAAGTTTGAGGATAATAGTGGTTCAGGAACAGGAAGAAATTGGGAGGAGAGAAAGTAAGGGTAGATTTCATCAAAATATGTTGTAAACATGTATGAAATTTTCAAGTGTCTCTCTCTCTCTCTCCCCCTCCCTCCCTCCTCCCCCCCCCCTCTCCCTCTCTCCCTCCTCCCCCCCCTCTTCTCTCTCTCTCTCTCTCTCTCTCTCTCTCTCTCTCTCTCTCTCACACACACACACACACACAATGACTACATATCATCTTCCCATTGTGTGTGTGTGTGGGGGGAGAGATTGAGAAGAACATATCCAGTGCTATATCCTCTCCCAAATGGGCAGAAGTCACCCAACTGGGAAAAGACTAAAATAAACTTTTAGGAGAAGAAGTAGAAATAGGTACAGCTTCGGCCCCTAAAAATTCTTCTATGAGTTCCCTGATAGAAGCCGTACATTCATTTACTTGACCTTCAAAACTCCAATTTTTTTGTACCTGTAAACAAGGATTGGAGGATGATGAGGCTGATCAGTGGCTTGGCCCCTCAGGAACAGAGAAGTAGCTATGCCCCAGAAGCCAGGGCCACAAGAAGGCCAGAGTCTGCTTCCAAAACAGCAGCTGCTTTGAGAGTGAGCTCAATTGGTCGCTTTCAACATACCCTTTCATTTAAACAGGGCTTTCTCTGTCCAAGAAAAGGTTTGAATATTCATTATCTTAGTGATCATGGAAGGCTGCCGTGGGCCCTAAATTCCTATAAAGTCCATTGAGTCTTATGAAGAAGGTCAGTCATTTGAAAAAGGGAGTGAGAAGCAAATTGACTTTATATCTTAAAACCTGATTTCATTTTACCCTCCATCCATGTAGGTGGAATTTGTGGATTTGAGTGACCTTTTTGCAATACCCCCTGCATTTGCTTTTGCTTTGTCTGGATTTAGTCTTCTCAATGAAGTAGAACGAACCAAAATTTCTTCTGCATTCCATCCTTATCATAAAGCTGGGATTGACTAGGGAAGCTGGTATTGCGAATGGAGCTGTGGCCACAGAATCTGCATTTCTACCACTCCAGGGCCTTGGGTAATTTGAATACATGAAAAATTATGGGAGAAAGAAGAATGTTGATACACCCCCATAAGAGGCATAATATATATGATACTGGCTCTCCTAATAGATTAGAAGCTTTTTACAAACTATACTTCATTGTACATAATAAAAGTAAATGCTGTTTGACAAGGGAGGTAGGTTTCCCGGAGTCGGCTTTGTTCAAGTTCATATCCCTTGTGCCCCTAGATCTGGAGAAAATTACACAAACTCACTAATGAACATGACAGCATTGGCTTCACCGAAGAAATTTTACTTAATTATGTCTGTAAATCAATGTTTGGAGATATAAAATGACTGTAAAGTGTATGCCATTTGGAAAACAAAGATAACTGGTAGAGTACATGAATTAAGTGTGATATCGTTAAAAAAGAAAAAAATGGGAGGGTCCTAAATATTCCCAAACACCACACACTGCCCACCACAAAGCAGGCAAGCTTATCTTACTAAAAAACAAGGGGCCTGCACTTAATCTCAAATTGCCATCTGGTTTGCAATTACAGGTGACAACATCACCAACCTGCCAAGAGAGCCCTCACTTGTCTATTTTGATGCTTTGAAGTTTTGAGTGGATATATTATTATAATAATGTAATGAAAAAACAAATTTCTTTTTTCCATTGTATCAAATTGGAGATTTAAACAACATAAAAGCAGCACGTTTAATTATTAATACAATTTGTAGATAAAAAGCAGCCATTTCACCCATAAAAAAAAAACAATTACCGCACTGCCTAGTAATTTTCCAATATAGATTGAAAATCTTAAAATATAGTTTTACAACAATAGACATGCTAATGCGGATGAGGAAAAGCCCAGCAGGCTAAACACCACACAAAGACCTAGAGGTAACCAAGTACTACTGAGAGCAGGAGAAATAATCTTCCCCTGGGAAGAGCACACCCACTGGCTATCCAGTACACTATGATCAGCCCTCAAAATCCACATAGAAGTAACGCTATGTCAAACTGGCAGTTTTCACTTGTGTATTTAAGAATATATACATAGCTGTAAGAGCAACTAATAAAAAAATGAAGCCAAGAACTTGAAAATGAGAAAGGGGTATATGGGAAGTTTTGTAGGGAAGGAGAATGATATGATATGATATAAAATATCATATAATATATAATTATATTACATAATTATATAATTTATATATTATATATAGTATGTAGCACATATTATATAAATTATATAATAACTTTAAAAATAGAAAACCAATGTTTAAGAATTAAAAAATAGAATATAGTTTTAAGAAAATAAAAATGCCACTCGTGAATTATTGCAACCACGAAGACTGAGATACCAAAAGATTAGATCCTAAACTTATTGAAACACTACGATACGTGCAGGCTGTAGATGTAAGGTTATGTTTTTCAACACGTCTCTGATTTTCCACATTTTAAAGAAGAAATATCATATTAGCATATTTCCTTTCATTTATCAGAGACTGTTTCCTAGATACTTAGGAAATGGAAAACATTATAATAATAGCCAACGTGATTTTTTTTCCCCATTTTAATCCTTTTCTGGGAGTGCTCAGAACCCGTTATTGCTTTAACGGCAGGCCTTTGACTCTCACTGCGAAGAGTGTCATTGGTGTTTGAGGTGGTGCCTTGTCCACTGGGAGGTGGTCATTGACACCATGGACCAGCTGGTGCCATCCAAACTGGATTGTGGTGCAGAACAGCTGCATGCTGAATGCGTGCTCCCCACAAGTCCAGCCAGCTCCACTGCCACTAGCAATTACAAAGGACAAGAACACAGACACTTGAGCAGTTGGAAAACCTGACCTGAGAGCAGAGGCTTATTTGGCATCACACTTATTCAATAGAACGCGGCCCTGTAATTTCCCCTCCATTGTTATCTGGGAGCGTTTACACAGCCTCACCTTCATTATGTCCCCTGTTGCCAGCATTGGCTGTTTGTCACATCTATTGATTGCACTCAAACTGCAATTTACATGGATTGCTGGTGGCTGGCCTCAGAAAATCCTATCTCCCTTGGCTGCTAGCTCCCTGGGACAAATAGCCATTGCTGAGTGTCCCATGGAAACCAACAGGACTTTAAACAACACCGTGCCACTGTCAGTCCACAGACAGGATGTCCAAGGCCTAGCTCCATAGAGTCCATGGGTGTATCTAAGGACACCCAAATCCAAGCGTCCTTGCAAATGTGTGGTTGAAATCTACTTCCCTGACCCATGGAAAGGCTCAATGCAAGAATATTCCCATGCCTGTCTTGTGGTAAAAATGAGTGCAGAGGAGAGATGTGGGAGTTCTTAGGAAGTGTCTGGGGGGTGTGATGTTCCACATAAAAGTATCTAGTGGCTACAAGTTAACATGTGAATATATATGTTGGCATTTGGCAGATCAAATTGCTAACATCATGAGGGTTGAACTAGGGCTTGAAGTAAAGCCTGCTTGGCTCTAAACCCACTTTTGCTCTCAGGTTCTGTCTATACTCATATATACATATATGTATGTATATATATGTATGTGTGTATGTATATGTATACATATATATGTGTGTATATGTATATATATATATTATATGGTATATACAGACACACATATATAATATATGTGTATTATATATGTATATATAATATATTATATATATGTATATATTCCTGAGAGGTACACACCTCACTTGTTCAAATCTCTCTTGAACATAAAGACTTCTTCTGGAATGTTCTAGAATATTCTACATTCCTCCCCTTTTCTAATTTCTGGAATCTCTCTTCTTGAAAGACTGCCATTACTTTTCACATGACATTTTTCATGCCATTTTAAGGAAATATTTCTGGTACAGGGAAGGACTTTATGACAATAACGATATTAATTAAACTAAACAATCATTTTCTATTATACCCCCTCTTACTTACTCTGCAAAATTTTACCCTAGAAAAGAGAAAAGGCATTTAGTCACTTGT
The DNA here is from genome assembly GCF_011064425.1 of Rattus rattus. NCBI lineage: Eukaryota > Metazoa > Chordata > Mammalia > Rodentia > Muridae > Rattus > Rattus rattus. The sequence goes on from NC_046167.1 coordinate 21,921,892, forward strand.
ATGGTAAAGAGAAAGAACACAGACATGGTACAAAATTATCATGGTACAAAGTATATACTAATATTGAACTTGTAACACCGTGGTTAGAGTAATAGATAAAACGCCTGCCAAGGAAGATCAGAGAGTAACCCCAGAACACCCCAAAAGCCATGTTAGAGCACATCTTTACCTATAGTGTTCCTGGCTGTGATAAGATAGGAGTTATAGAGAGGAAATATTTCTTGATGCTTATGGGCTTGCTAGCTTGGTATAGGAATCTGCAAATAACACAAAAATTGCCCCGTATCAAACAAAGTAGAATACCAGGACTGACAGTTGAGATGGTTCTCTAACATCTAACACTGTCATGGTATACATGCATCATCACTGACACACAGCAACGTACATGGACACACACACACACACACACACACACACACACACGAGGGGAAAGAGTCACTGAATTCCTTATTTTGTATACATTTTCCCCAATGTGATAGCCACTGTTCTGACACTAGAAGGTAGCTACCTCTGCCAAGCAGAAAAGTGAAACATAGATAACATAGTTGTGGTCCCATCTGCCTCTCCCTTCTCTCAGCTCCATTCTTTCACCATGATGCTGGGCAACCTTCCCTCATACTGAAGTATGAGCCCTTCCTCTGCCAACGGACCTATAAGGTGTCTTCAGAGACAGTGACTAACTTGAGTTATTTTCTGGTACTCGCACACAGATTGCCTTTGCTCCAATAACTTTCAAAATGCTAACTCCTTAAATCCTCACTCTAATACTTTGAAGCATGGCTGTTTCCCACAGCAGAGAGTCCCAGGGTCAGAGGGTCTTAACTCCTGGGGGAGAACTCCCTAGTGGTTGGATTGTGAAGGCATGGATTGATATATAATTAATGTAGCCAGAACACACCAAAAAACCATGTTAATAAAATACCATGCTAAATTGTTATCATACACACACATACACACACATACAAGCGTGCACACATACACACACACACACACACACACATTTCCACTCACATTTTGTGTCTCAGATAAAGAGAAATCGAAGAAAACAAAAGAAAAATTAAACTGTTTAGACTTTAAAAAATAGAACAGAAATTAAAACAAGCCCATTATATTAGCTGATTTTTTAAAGAAATGACAGAAATACATTTTTGACAAGTTCCCATCCCTTTCTTTCAAATTATTACATTGATTAACATCCCAAACCATTAATTCCATCTGTGTTTTGCTTCTTTCTTTTCTTGCTACTGTCACAGAGCACTCTGGGACTATGACATCATTCATTTTGAAAATCACTGGTTTCTGAGAAAAGATCTGGAAATTACAGGAGGAAAAATATTAACTTCTTGAATTGTGTTCCACTTAAGACAAAGGGATGTGTATGGTAAACTGTTGCAAACTTTCAAATGATGCTAATTATTTATGATTTTTTTCCTTTTTTCTCTTTTTTATTGAATTTTTTTATTCACATTTCAAATGTTATCCCCGTTCCTGGTTTCTTGTCCATAAGCCCCCATCCCATCCCCCTACTTCTATGAGGGTGTTCCCCATCTATCCATCCTTTCCCACCTCCCCACCCTATTTATAATTTAATAGAATCATAGGTGTAATATATCAGAAACTAGAATCCAAGAGCATTTTAAATTTAAATGTAAGTAATTGACTCTATCTTGAAAGGGGATGATTATGTCATTGTCATTATTTCCCATATCCTGTGCAAATATTTAGTAGTAAGATAGCATACTTGACTCTTTCAAAAGGTTACAGTTATAAAACAGTGATGCCGCACATTGTCCCCGAAGCTGGCAGTTCCATCCTGAGAATGATCGGAACCTAGAGAAAAAAAAATGGAATTAGCTGTTACAATTAGCCCCGGGGAAAGATTGATGCCTCAGGGTCACCCATGGCGTGCGACTGATGAACCTCAGGGGCTGCGCTCTTTGGCAATGGGAAACGGCCCGTGAATGGACCTTGGGATTTTGAATGCTTTTTTCATGGGTGTAAGCCAAGAGTTAAAAACCAATGTCGTATGGAACCAAAAAAAAAACAAAAAAAAACCAATGTCGTATGGGCCACGGGAAGACAGCAAACATGGCATTTGACTTCATCATTTTGTGGTCTATTCATAAACAGCTCTGCATGCTTGATCCTATTTAACCTACGTAACAATTCTGCTGTATCCTTTCCACTCATTTATACACAAAGTCTGGGACAGGGCAACATCTTTGACAACACAGTACACATGGAAACCAAAGAAGGAGAATCTGAAGTTTGAGTTTGTAATTAGAAAAGTAGGCTGCTTTTCTTTGTCTCTTGGAGGATGGTCTCTTGTAGTTCAGGCTGATCTCACACTTGCCATGCAGCCACGGATGACTTTAACGCTCGATCACCTCTCGTCTATGTCTGCAACACTGGGAGTACTTGCGCTTGCTACCCCGTGTGATCCATGTAGTTCTGGGTATCTAGATCCCAATGTGTGTGAGGGAAGCCCTTTACAAACTGTACTATAAATTCCTTATTTTTCTTGCTCTGTATTTTCTGAGCGATTGTTCTATTCAACCTTAATACAGAATTTAAGTATATTTTTTCTTGAAAATAGAATACATGCATAAGTAAATTAAAATCGGTATGATTATCACCAATAAAAATACTGTCTATCTAAATTATTTTACCTAGGAACTTCATTGTGGGTTCTTTAATGTTAAAAGGGAACTTTGCGAATCTGGCCCATGCCGTGTTCACTCCAAAAATTGTTAAGTTTGCGTTGGGTGTTCACAAACCATAGGCATGTCTGGCAGAGAAGAATCCAAGAACAAAAGGGAAAATTCAATTTTAGTAGGAGAACGAGAGAGAGAGCATTTTCACATTCAAGGTTCTTCTCTGCTCCCTGGGACCCCTCCACGAAGCCTCTTCTCAGCGGCCTGTTTCCACACCCTTTGACGGGAATGTGAATAAGGACACATTTTATACAGCGGCTGTTATCAAAAAATATCAGTCTGAGATATTTTCTGGTCTCATGCCCGAGTTCTTTGATGTGAGTTATTTAAATTTAAGAACAATGACAGAAGATGAAAGAATAAAATAGCCTTCCTCTACCCTGACTCTGTTTGTAAAAATAATAACTTAATACCATGTATGATGCCGTAGTGAGTCAGCAAGCACAAATATCTCCAGGGAAACCTTTGTTCTGATATTTCCCACCTAGTGAAATTGTCTGGTAGGGAGAGAATATTAACCAGAATCCTGACTCTAAGCAAGTCATGTTTGTTTATATTGGTGTTCCTACTTGTTTTTTGCAAACCAATAAGAAATAAAGTTAGCTGTATTTTTAAATAAACAGTTTAGGATGCAAACATTATCAGGAATTGAAGAATTACCCTAGGTGCCCATGAATAGAGACACGGATCAAAGAAACAACACATGTATTATTTCCTTTATAGATGGATAGATGATAGATAGATAGATAGATGATAGATAGATAGATACATAGATGATTGATAGATAGATAGATAGATAAGTAGATAGATAGATAGATAGATAGATAGATAGATAGATAGATAGATAGATAGATAGATAAGGTGATCATATTGTGTGTAAGAAGTCAGACCGGTAAAGAGAAATATCATACTTGTTCTCATGTACGCAAACATGTAAGAGAAGTCTATGTGCGGTGTGAAAAAGGAAAGGAAGTTGTAGGCTAAAAAAGGAAAGTAATAAAGGAGGTTTTGTGATCACAGTACACACACACACACACACACACACACACACTCGGTAATGTCCTTTTCATTGTTAAATTCATACGTGCTAATGTAAATCCACTAATAAATGGATCAAAGCCTTTATAAGTTTATATTAACCATTAAGAATAAGCGTGTGTGGTTGTATACTAATACAGGAGACCAAAGGAAAACCCTTCATGACGGGATTAGGAAGACTTGAATTTGTTCTCGAACACATCATCTGTGCAGCTGTGCCTTGTGATGCATGTTCTTTGATACTCTTACTCGAAGAAATAGGAGCTAGTCTCAGTCCACTGCCCGTCAGGAGCCATCACGTTGTCTCATACGCTAATTACATGTTTTCCCCACAGAACAGAGAACTAGCAAAGGGTCTTCCAAAGAGGAAGCAGGCTGGTCAAAAAGCCAGCTATGTCCGCACAGCTCAACATGCACCTATATATTGTAGAACAAGACGAGCAGAAAGGATTGCGCTGCCTCAGCGGTTTCCCCAGTTTCTATCATTTCCAAGTGGCACCAGTTGTGAGACTATAGGATTCTGACACATGTTCCTTTCGGATAATATTGGAAAAGTCTACGCAAGCCTTGATAATATCACCGTCTTTGGTGGTCCTTCTTCACACTGTACATTTATTCTAAGAAAAGATAGGGGATAGCTGGACGGACCAGCGTAATAAGCATAAGTCAGGACCTTTCTGTTGCTGCTTTCCTAATAATTAGAGCCACAGTCAATACGAAGAGACATCTACAAAACCGGCCTTGTTTCAGTTCCGCACTGCAATATGTTTTGCTTGAAGTTCAGTGAGCTTCACGGTAATATTTAAACTTTAGCTGTTCTTTGAAAATTATTATTCGTTCCACAAAAAAAAAAAAAAGTTATCATCTCTGGGCTCAGGGTTTTGCAGTGGTGAGCTGGGGACAGGATTTCAGCTCTTATTACAGAAATAAGCACCCTCGTCTTATTACAGTGCTTGTAAGAGGCATTCGAGAACCATGGAATGTTACACATGACTGACACTGGGAGAGAGACACTTGGGTGTGAGCAATAAAGGGAGCGTGGTCCACACACCTCTGTGCTCACCTAGCTGTACAGTTTATCGGCACATGCCAAACTGTGGAGCTCTAGTTGGCCTTTTGGACCAGCCTGCTTCTTCTCTGGAAGCCCCTTTGCTAGTTCTCTGTTCCATGGGAAGGACAGCAACTGGATATAATTAGCACAAGCTCCATCAGCGATGGCTCCTGATGGGCAATGGATTGAGACTGGCTCCTGATCCCGATGCCTCTTCCAGCTGCTCTTCATCTTCCCAGGCTGCCAAGTGATGCTCAAGTGATCCAGGGAAAAGACAAAAAGCAAAAGGACTCATCAGAAGAGTGGCAGACTGTCAACACTGCTCACTTTAAGCCCTGCTGGCGATGACAAACGGAAGCATATTAGAGATCACGCTTGAGTGTAAATATTTGCCATCATAAACCACTTCTGCTTCTACGATGGAGACACTCCCTTTTTTTTTTATCCTGACCTCACTAGAGGTCTAAGGATAGCATCCGTGATGCATCGTCCCACACAAAATACAGAAAACAGCCATATTTCTGTTCGGGATTATTACATGAATCAGGAACAAAATAAACAAACCGAGAAACTTCAAGAAAGATAAAGATTTTCCAAGATTTGCCATAACTGATGTTTAAGTCAGATGTGAATTCTTAACTGTTTGCATTTCGGTTTTAGTCTCGCAATTCTATATCACCAAAACTGTATATTGTTTTCAAGATTCTGTTCTATGCCTCTCTTACTCACTGTCCTCGTGAATTAAGACTCAGTATGTATGAGTCTCAGAGGTAGCATGATGGTATGGCTATGAGCCTATGAGAGGGTCCTTATAAATTCCTATAGTCAAGTGTTGATGGGACGTCTGTGAGTGGCTTTCACTGAAAGACCTTCCATTGTTGGCTGCACTTGGTGACAGAGTTTCTGCAGGCACTTAAGTAGGGAGACCTTGGATTAGGTCTCTCAGCTGAGGTTCTGCAGCTGTATGTCTGACTACAGACGAAACACTCAACTCTTTGCAAGCTGGGGGGGCCATAGCACTGCTCCTGACTTCTGTTCTCAGACCCAGGTGACATGAATGGGCCTAGGAAGAATTTTCTACAACTGAGGTCAACTTGGACCCTCTGAGTTACACGTCATGATTTTCACCTTGGGAATCAATTATGGAAACCTAGTATATCCCTGAAAATAGAATTGTTTAACATCATTTCAATTTGCAGGCTACTTCTTCCTCAACGTTACTTTCTCTATGTAAATGTAAAAAATGCCATGGGAACTCTTTCTCCTTCCCTCCCTCCCTCCCTCCCTCTCCCTAGTTCCCTTCCTCCCCTCCCCTCCCCTCCCCTCTCCCTGGTCTCTCCTGTGATTGTTCTTCCTTCAGTGAATGAAACAGCATGAGGATCCCCTCTCCATAAGATTCAGCTGGAACCCTAACAGGCGTTTTGATGCGCGTTCCTCTTCAAGAGGAATAGCCTTGGGATATGAAAGGGAAGTGGAGTGGGAACTCAGCAGAACAAACATGCAAACAGACAGAAACAAGGACTCTGAATAAACAATCCTTAAAGAACTCCTATCTTTGGCACTTAGAAATCTCAGATTATTTCTGAGGTGAAGTCCTGAACAGGGAGAGATCCTTCCCTCTCCACACAACGAGCATCTTAGTAAGTTAACTAGTTAAAAACTACTAGGTTTGAGTGATCGGTTCCTGTGTGGTTTGAGCATATGAAGTGATTGCAGCAAGAAGCCTTGACATCCCAGGTAGTCACCCTCCTGTAAACTGCACCGCCAGACTTCACCCAGTAAAACCAGTTTCGTGTGGTTGTGGCTTCCTTCCTCGGGAACCTCTCTCTCTCTCCTGGGCGGCTCCATCTATCCAAATGGGAGCTGAGTTTGCAAGCTACCAGAGGCGGTGGAGCTGGTGCTGCTGATGTCAGAGCCAGAAGACAGTTGTGATTGGATCTAATTAGACTTTGCGGCAGCAAATAGACGAGCTCCCTGCGTGATTGGCTTTAAAGTGGATGGTGCCAAACAACTCGCAGAGGCGCAAAAGTAGCAGCCCTGCTTCTGGAGCCCAGAGGAAGAGGAGAGAGCTCCAGGGTGCTCAGGACGACACGCGGGAGTATCTTTCCCAGAGCTTTCTGCCTAAAGAAGGGTTCAGCTTTCCGGCGTGCATCCGAGGCTTTCAGCTCAACCGGAACCAAGCGACGGGACGATTATAGAGAAGGTGCTTGCTGGCGTGCTCAGTCCTAAAAAGTGAGACTGCTACTTGATTTGCAAAACCAGAAATACTCGCGGCTGCGGCCGCAGCAGCAAGACTAAGAAAGGTGAAACTGCTTAAGGACCGGCTCCTCTCTGGGTCTCCCGACTGGCATGGCATCTGTCCTGGGGAGTGGCAGAGGGTCTGGAGGGCTAAGCAGTCAGCTCAAATGCAAGTCCAAGAGGAGAAGGAGGAGAAGGTCCAAGAGGAAAGGTAAGAAGCTCGCTCTGCGAGCGCTCCGGTGCTGGTGCCCGCTGCAACTCTCCCCTGTCTTTTCCCCTCGTCCTTCCTCAGATCTCGGTGGCCTCTTGTCGGTTTTCTCTTGTCTTCACTTTAGGATGCTTCTGGGGATGTCCACACTGAGTAGGGCACTTGTGAGTTCAAACCTCTTTGTAAATAGCCTGGGGGCTTTCCTCAAACCAGATTACAGCCAGCCAGCCAGACGCTCCGCGGAAAATATTTTGGCAGGAGACACTGGGAAGAGAGCTGAGAGGGCTGAGCTGTGGAGCATCCTTTCTCTGATGCTTGTATCCTGGGTACCACCGTTCCTACAAGAGACCCAAGGCTGGCACTTAGACACACTTGGAGCCAACAATATCACAGGGTGCCAAAAGAAACACTCACATAAGCCAATGCACATAAAAAAGGGAAAGAGCTCTCGCTCCAGCTCCTCCCATCCAAATTGTCTCAGAGGAAAAAAGAGGGCAAAACCCTGGCAATTGCCTTCCCAAATTGCCTTTTTTTTTCCTTAGTGAGATACCGGGTGGTCATGTAAACACTGGCAGAGACAAAGAGGACAAGGCACGTCCTTGCAGAAATCGTGCCTATAAAGAAACAAACGCTGTGTCTTACTGGTAGCAAAAAAAAAGAAAGAAAATTAAATCTTGCAAACCAGAAAAGGAGAGGCAATCAGATGACAGGTTGCAGCTGACAAACTCAGGCTGTGCCTTGTTACTGATTTTACTGAAAAATGAGCTTCCCAGAACTTAGTCAATGTCACCACAAGCGCAGGGCTTCCACACAAGCATTTGTGTCAAATTAGCAATTCCTCCAGTGTGATAGGCAGTGCCACAGAACGCATCTTTAGCCTGTATGCACCGAAAGATTAAAAGATGGTTCCAATGCTACCCCTTCTTTCTCAGAGAGGAACTCGCACGGATGCGAGTTCCTTGTGAGTTTGTGGAAGTTCTGTGTTCTTACCAGGATCTGAAAGGTGTTTTGGTTTTCTTTAGTTTTTAAGATGTTTGTAGTGTTATGCAGAGCAGACACAACTTAGTGAGTAGGATTTTTTTTTAAAATCTTGCTCATGCAGGATACCCTGTAAAGGGTAGTTGTACTAACCCTCCTAGAATCTCTGTTTATAGATTGGATATGTTAGAGAGCCTAGGTAAGTTTCTTCTAGATTGTTTCCTAAGTGCTTGCTAACTGTTTCTGAGTCCCATATGATTCCTAATAGCACAAATTAATCGAACATAAAACTCTGAAGCACACGGCCCTTGATAATAATCGCACATCGGGATCCCTGAGAGCCAAGGAGACCTAATGATGTCTTTGAATGTTTCAGGACCTCTGATTGCAAAAGGGGCTGACTTTATAATTGTACTTCAATTCTTAAACAGTTCAAATGTTAGCTTGACATTCGCTTTGTTACCTGAAAATATTTTGAAACGGCCTTACTGATTTCTTCTATGGCTCTGTGCTACTGACTGAAAATGGCATGGATATTAAGAAAGCCATGCTTTGAACAGTTCAACAATGAATAACACTTTTAAAGAAGTAAGGGAAAAAATTGTCTTTATACTTCAAATGTTGGTTAGTGCCTCCTAATTTTTTTTATTAGTCTGCTTAGCTATTTAGAGCCAAGAAAATGGAGCAATATTTATAATAACACAATTTGTAGAAATGTAAGCTGTAAGAAATGTAGAATTCTCGTCTTCCTTCGTTTTTTCTTTACCACGAAGTGTCAGGCATGCTACCTTAAACATTTATTCTGGAAGGGAATAAAAAGAAACCCAAGAAAGTCTTTATTTACTATAAACTGAACCATGACAGCCCAAAGCAAAATTTTTACAGCGAGTATATGTATCCTTAGAAATTTTGACTGTAGAAAGGCCCCAAATTTTCATAACAAAGGCAATAGGTAAGCATATATCCGTCTCTATTGTGTGTGGACGTGTGTTTAAGTGGCCTTTCCTGTGGTACCTTCTAACAGCTATTGTGGTCGGACAGGAACATGAAACCATTAAATATTCACTTTTACTGGCAAAGTTAACAATGTAGCTTACCCAGCTATAGGAGAGAGTAATTTTTTTTCACATCTCCCAGGGAAATATAAGCTCGTATGTAATAACTTGTATGACAAATGCAATGATGTCTTTCAATTTCATCGTAATGATCACATATCTTTACCGAGATGGAATGGCATAGCATCAAGTTCTGAGCCTACCCAACATGAAAGACGACAACACATGCATGGGAGGTAATTGAGGAATTTTAGGGAGGTCATTAAGTAGCAAGGGAAGATGCTGGCTATAAAACTATTCTCACAAGTTGATAAATATGTTATTCATTTATTAAACAAGTTAATAAATATAACTGTAAGTGCGTATGTGCATCTATGTTTCCTGCTCAGTGAAGCCTCATTTTAAAAGTGAGCCACAGCATCAGTTGGTCAGTGTGACCAAAGATCTTTTATTTTCTCCATGTAGGCTTGAAAGGTGTCTCGGGTCCCGTATGCTTTTTGTGATCCAACAGTCTATGCTCTAAGCTGTAACACTCTAGCTACAGGCTAACTGCGGTAATCATAGGATGTGATTATTGGTAAACGCAATTCATCATCTTGAAAATGGGGTGGTTTCTTTCACAGGGTAGGTTTCTGTCACTGTACCACACAGGAAGTAATGCGTACCTCCAAAGACCTAAAAACAGAAAAACTTAGTCACAGAGCACGCCTCCTGGGGTCACCTAGCAGAAGCCCACGTTCCTCTGCAAGATCAACTTTAAGGACGATCCTCCTCTTCTTTTGTTGAGACCTCAAACCATTCACCTTTGCATGGTCTCCGTAGGTGGTGCTTTCCGTTAGGATTTTCTTTAGAAATCATGTCTGAGTGTTTTACACTGTCTAGACAAACGGGAAGTGTGAGGGTGTGAGCATCTTCCTTTTATGGGAGGCACACATCAGCAAAATAAAAGTATACTGAGAAGGACAGGCAAAAGCATCTGATGTTTATACATGTGTCTAAGTAGGGACTGGACCCATTCGATGTGTGGAATATGGCTGTTTTTCCTCCTCCAATGTCAGTTACAGACTTTAGGAAAGCAATAGTTAATGAAGACCATCACTTGACATCACTGGGGTATTGCCCTCAGCAGGACATGAAGATTCAAAGACTGCCCTTATTTCTTAATTCTTGGAAGAATGATTATAAATAATTTCATCTCTTCGGTGCTTTATAGAGAATAATGCTGCTGGCACTAGAAAATAACAATGTATAAATACTATAAATGTATAAAGCATTCATTTAAACCTCAAAAGAAAAAAAATAAAGGTTAACATTCAGGGCTTTTTCTTAATTGTTATTAGCAGCAGACCATTTCAGGTAGTCTAAGAGGGAGACCTCCTAAAAACAGTCTAGTCCATAAAAATAAATCAGTTAAAATTTAACCCCTAGCCATAGACTGTCAGGATAATAATTTTTTTAACAATCTTATAAATACACCTTGGTACTCTCCTGTATCGAAATGGCACACATTGTGTGTGTGTGTGTGTGTGTGTGTGTGTGTGTTGTGTATCTGATTTTCCTTTTTTGTTGTTGTTGTTGTTAGTATATGTCCCCCGAAAGTAATTTTTTAAATAGAATACTTAAGGATATAACCCATTATTATATACAAATATGTAAAGTGGCTGGTTTCTGAGAATTCAACCCAAAACTCTCCCTATTAACACAGCTTATTGATACCCATTCAAGGTAAACGGAAGGCCACCATTTATAGTGAGAAGTATCCATCGCCCATCAACTAGGGAAGGACTTTAGGGAAGTATCTAAATGGTAATGCAAACAGTAATTTGACTGAGTTGAGCATCGGCAGACAACGTCCCATTCTCTGGAGCACCTAACAGCAACTAAAAAGTTGTCCCGAAATCGAGCTCTTGTTCCAGGGTGCTTGGGTGTACAGATCTTTCCGGGGACTGGGAGCGATTTTTAGAAGCAGCCCCACAAGGCAGATCCACTAAAGTACATTGGGGATCTCAGCAAGGTGGTGGGGATCAGAGCAGCCCGAGAACGCTGTGAGATGCGAATAAAAAGTTGGCAAAGGGGACACAGTAAGTGTAGCAGATGGATGGCAGACGCCAGCTTGTTGTGAAATGAAATTCCATGAAAAATTAATGAAATAGAAAGATTGCGCACTGGATGAGGGTGCAGCGGCCGTTGCTCTCCATTGCCGGCGATGCTTTAGTAATCCATGTGGCTGTCATCTCCACGGAGAGAAGACAGCCCGTCTACACCACTGGCTCTTATCTCGCTCGCTGACAGCTTAAGAGGAAGGACTGTATTCCGGGATAAAAATCAAATTGATTAAACCAACCGTTAGGCAGGATCTAATTGCATGAGGGGGTTTTCTCCTTTTTTTTTCCCCCCCTCTCTCTCTTTTTAAAATTTATATCGGTGCTTCTGGTTTCTAGTGACCCATGTAATAACAGTAATTTGAAATTGCTTCAAGGGCATTAGATATGATGAGTGAACTCGAATTTAGAATAAAAGTATAAGATTCACGCATTCTTATCGAAATAACAGCGATAGGGTTATTGACAAAAAGCTATGTCGGAGGAGTATTATATAGGGAAATTCAGAGTGAGACACTGTAGTTCTTGAGACATAGGAAAGTAACTTAAATTATGAAAGCATTGTGTTTAATTGAGAACCTATATATGCATATGTGTATGTTTGTGTGTGTGTGTGTGTGTGTGTGTGTGTGTGTGGTGTGTTGCTATGTGTATGTGTGCATCTAAGCAGGAATGACTAGAAACACTGGATCAATTTTATATCCTTCTGTATCTTTCCCTAATAATCCTAGAAAGTGTAAGTCAGAATTTTTATAACAAAACCTGTTTAGAAAGACCCTAAGAACGAAAAAAGAAATTACTCGACCCTCTGTAATTTATAAATTTTATTTCTAAACAGATGTTCCTGTGACCAGTCTAGGTGCTAATGACTTGCAAACAAGATTTGTAAAAAGGGCAGATCTTCTTATCATGGAAAAAAAAATTAAATCACATTCCAAGTGAGCCATGGAAATCATGAATGTCCTTTACAAAACAGCTCAACTGTTGGATGTTAACACTTTCCATGGGGTTTTCTGTGAGCACGAAAATATTTGGGAGAAAAAAAAAAGGCCTGAGAAAATAAAGGAGAGAGAGCAGTGCAAGCTGAGGCTGACGGATTCTGATTCTTGCAGCTCCGGGTTTGTAGATAACATGAATCTAAATTAACCCCTGATTTTCAATTAAATGTTTTCCTTTGCTCAGAGGAAGATATGCCATAAATTCTTGATTGTTTAAATGTAATCATTTATTTATAACTGTTCACATATTACAGCTCACTTAATGTGCCAATGTCAAATAAAGCAACGTGGCTTTCGAAATGCAAAGAAATCGGGGGCAGGGGGGAGTTCCCTTTAAATTTTGGGTGCACATCCCAGAAGGGGCTCTTGGGAGACCTTAGAAAGTGGTGATGGAAAAGTGCCTTTAGAGGAGTTTGCAAACTCACAGACCGACCTCTGTTTCTACTTACCTCCCTTGCTAGCCTGGGGCCAAGGCATCCTTGTTTACTGATTAAGGTTCAGGTTCTTTCTCCTGCTTTTATTTTAGTTAGAAGGAAGGAAGGTTGGGGGCTGTTGTGTCTGGCTGCTTGGATGGCTTTAAGTAAAGTGAGAAGTACAGCTCTAAGCTCTAAATCTGCAGCTGAAAATGTGTGTGTGAATCCAGCATCTCTAGAACCACATCCAAGAACCAACTCCCCTTGAGCTGATTTGTTTGGCTTTTTAAGGGACTTTTTAGTTTCTCAGAAATGAATGTGGCCACGTGCAGGACAGTAGACTTTCTGTTCTGCAGAACTATGTCTCCTGTAATAAAGAGTTAATGGAATCACCTGGGTCCTCTCTCTACATGTGCAGGGTATTTGATTACCTTTTATTTTAGATATTGGTGTTGATCATGAAAGGCAGAAGCATAATTCAACTTCACTCTTTTACTGACTTTGAATAAATTCCATTCCTATCTGGTTTTGTGATAGAAAGTAGCTAGTAATTGCCCCCTCCGTGTTATGAAATGCAAATATATTAGAATTTATTATCACCTGTGTTAAATAATAAAAAAAAGTCAAATAGTTAATGTTGCTTTTAATTTTCCAAAATAACAAACAGGATATATATATATATATATATGACATAAAAATAATATTATACCTCAGTAAGGAATCGTGTGTGATATAGGAAGCCTTCCTATAAACTAAGAAAAATAGTATTTGTCTTTAAAGTAGAAAGGAAAGACAACATAAGCCTAGGCAATGTTACGCTTAAATGTCTTAAAGCTGAGAACCAAAAGCTTTTCGTACCCTCTGTATCTGACTTCCCCATCCTGAGACTGAGGGTGGGTTTGCCAATCTGCTCGCAGTGTAGAGGACAATTAGAACAGTCACGTTGGCTTAACTGCTAACCTTCCCAATGTGAGCACCCTACCTAAAACCTCCCCCACGCCTTGTAAAAGCAAATGTTCCTGCATCGAGGCCGGAAGGTCTGTATCGTGGATACCAGGAAGCAGTGGTGCAGGAGTGGAGATTTTCAGTGTTAAGTTCCTGTTTCTTACACTGAAACTCCAACTGCAATGTGGTGACAGTCACTGGACATCCCACATCAGTTCAACAGAAAAGTCACGTCACAGACCCAGCGTTTCTTCCTGTGGCTGTCGTATCGCCTTTCAAAGGGTAATTCATTAAACAAAACTATTCAGAATATATCCCCAAACTCTCTTTTCTGAGATCTTGAGTGGGTGGAGTGAATATTTAATGTTGAAATGGTAATCGCAACACTTTGAGATGAATGCGTGTGCTGCAGTCCTTTTAAACACCTTGCCCAGGATGTGCTTTGGATAATTTTATACATTTAATTAATCTTGGCTGCTCCGTTTATTGGATATGAGAGCTCTGGTTCCTGTTTCCCACTGCCTCATCATTTCGTAATGTGTCTTACATGATTTCTCAAATATGTCTTCACAAATGTGATATTAAAATAAGATGGCAGCCTGTGGACACATCCCTTTATCGTCCAAGCTTATCTTCTGTGGAAGATGCTCGTCCTGGTCGAATTCCTTCTTAGGGTTAGGTTGAACCAAAAGTGGGAAGGCTGATGTTGCTAAAAATCATTATCAGCTAGGGAAAAGCATTTGCTTTGGATTTCTATAATTGCTGGAAAAAAATCAACTGTACTGCTGAAAGTGCACTGCCTGTGTATTTAGGGATAAATGCAATATTTCTTAAGAGTTTAATTGCATTCAGAAGAATGCAATTTAATAAACATGACAGAAATGTCAGCAAAATAGATTTTGACCTCCTCCAAACCCCAAGTCTAGCTGGGCTCACTCATCCCTGTCTGTAACAGATGCTGAGCTCACATTGGGCCTGTGGCTGTGAAAATAGCTGTGGTCTTAAAGGAGAAGCCCACCCTCTCCCTATTAGGCTGTGCTGCTGTAGGCTAGAACCAAAATGTAAAGTATCTAAAATATACAGACACAACTATTTCTTTAAAGCTTATACAAATTAGAGAGATGAGTAAATAAATTATTAAAAATCAGTACCCTTTTCTAATCCTTAGGCAGACAAAAGCACTAAACTACGTATTTGTGCTTGACATATGAAAAAATTACAGTAGTTACAACCTGAAGGAAAAGCAGTCATCTAGGTTCAACTAGAACTCTAGCAGAAAGTGACATTTGAACCCAGTGTATGCGGTTTAAGTGCATCTTTCTAAAATTAAAATAAACCTAACTTTCAAATTTTCTCTCCAAAGAAAACTTACGCTGCAGCAAAAATTACTTGTTAAACATGTAGATGAAATAATACGACATGAAAACATTTGAAAAAAGACCTCTGAGATGGTAGCACAGGAAATCCACTAACTTTGACAGCCCTTCATACATGCACACAGACAATGACACCATCCTTAAAAGCAGCTCTGATGTGGGTTAATATATTAATTCAGTGTGAATGCACCACTCCACTCTAGGGCAAGCAAATGGGTACATATTGAAATTGAGTGAGATATACTTTTATTACTAAGCACATAGAAAACTCCTCTATTATTAAGGCTAACAAATTTAAGTGTGCATGCGTGTCGTCTTGTATAATCAGCAGAGTTTTTAAATCCACTTCTTCATTTTGTGAAAACTGAATCATGACGTGGCTTTCGTGTGCAGCTAATGAATAGAATTCAAGTCATTAAATTGTGTGCTTGTGTGCTTTGTGTAGACTGCTAATATATTCATGTGAGATTGAGAAATGCCAGGCTCGAGATTTAAAATGCAGTAAGTATTTATTGAAATCTTGAATATTAAAATGTTAAAAGATTCATCTACTTCTGAAACATCAGTCATCTATTATGGGATTCTGAAAGAAATTTAGATAGCAAAATAAAATCCTGGCTGCATGTGAGAGTATAAACACTTTGAGACGTCCTGGAGAAAAGACGCTGGTTTGTGGTTAGAGTTCATAATTCTGAGGAAAATTTGATTGTTTAATTGCGAAAGTTTCGGGGAATCAACAATTGAAATTTCCCCTTGTGCACACTTTGCATGAAGTAAAACAAATTTTCTTGTCTTTGCCACTAATAAAAGGTAATCCATCTTTCAACATCATAAAAAGAAACAACACACTTGTACAAAAGGGTTTTAATGGAGGATAAAGGACACACAGACAAAAGACACACAGACAAAAGGGATAATTTAGTAGCCTCTTTTTCCTAAGCTTAATTGAAACTCACCTCACTTGTTTTTTAATTTATGTAGCTTTTTTTTTTTCTTTTCTTTTTTTCGGAGCTGGGGATCGAACCCAGGGCCTTGCGCTTCCTAGGCAAACGCTCTACCACTGAGCTAAATCCCCAACCCCTAATTTATGTAGCTTTTAATACACAAAAATACATGATTTGAAAATATGAGCCAACCTATTCAATTCTGTTGCTTGCAGAACTGCCAGATTTTGCCTTCAACAATTGCAAATAGGTTATAAGAAATTAATTTGGTACATTTTATTAATCTGCATATTTATTAATTTGTAAATATATCTCCGTGTCCTAGTATGGGCTAGACTAAATACTACCAACACCCAATACATAATGCTTTTCTGTAAGTTTATATTATATGTCAAGATACAAATACAGTATGTCAAAGGAAAGCAGGGAGTGACAGTAACCCTTTATGGATCCACACAATGTTAGGTTTTATGATACTTATAACAAGAATATGCTCAACATACATTTAAATTTTCCTTATATATAACAGTCCTATATATAATGAGTATACACAATGAGTTTATAAAATCAAAACCCACCCAGTAGAATAAGTCGTTTGCATTTCCTTTATTTCAAATAAACCTTCTTTATAAAACTAAGCTATCAAAATATAACATTGCTGCTCTTCCTATGGTGGCAAAACATAGACAATGCTCATTCACTAGGAGGGGCTGCAGAATTGGCTCAGAAGTTAAGATCACTGCCTGCTCTTTCAGGAAACCTGGGTTCAATTCTCGGCATCTACATGGCCCCTCACAGCCATTTATGACGGGAGTCTGAAGGGATTCAACAACGTTTTCTGGCTTCCCAGGGCACTCACACACTCATTACACAGACGTGCATGTAGGCAAAATAACCAAACACGTAATTCTTTTTAAATTTAAAACTCACTGGAAAAAATTGTGTCAGTCTTGAAATAAGTCATGGGAGTGTTCAAGAGAGGGGCTGGAGGAAGGAGAGGGGATGTTGAACCTGTTGGAACTTGCTGCAATTCTGTTTTAATTAAAGCATACTCTTCAAAAGAACTTCTAAGAGAAATAATCAGAACATTAAAAAATTTTTCTGCCAATATTGAGTACATATCATGTTAGTTATAAAAGCTTATGGGAGGGAGAAATCGGTAAGGGTTTGCAAGATGATACCCATCAGACAACGTTTGAGACCATGAATTGAAGAATGTACTGTTCAGATCTCAGGTGTGTGGAGATGTGCGAAGGTGGATGAGGGTGCTGTTCCCCTCTTCTTTATTATCCCGCAAGCATGGGTGTCCTGATGTGCTCCTTCATATTCTCTAGAAGTGACACGGTGATGCCATTGCGCGTTATCAATAAATACTTGTTGTAGAATTAACTCGCGTTTAGATCGCACATTTATAAATGGTTCTGTCTCCTTTACATGAGAGCAGGGCTACATAACTGGAGTTTATCCGTCCAACAAACATTTGTTAGGTCCTTTTATTTGTCGATCACATGATAAATAATAGAGCTTAAACAATATAAGCTCTGAAAACTTCCCCCAGACAGCCAGAAATCAAATCCCAGCGTGTTCTGCCTTCTCTGTCATTCATGTGGAAGAGATACTTTATAAAACTCCCCTCTCTGAACACGTGGGAGGCACACTTCTATTGTTTGCTGAATTAGTCCCTGGATGATTGGGACGCTCATTGAGCATCAGTATTCTCATGTAATAAATGAAGTGAAGCCATTAGACTCAACAAAGCTGAAAGAACCGTGAGTGTTTCTCCAGGAGCCAGTCTTCCTAGACAGTGAGTGCCCTTGCTACAACACTGGACCTCCCCACCCTGATTCATTATCCTGCTTCCAGCTGTAGCCCCTGTCATCTCTGTAAGGAGGTAGTCTTCACTCCTAGATACACAGCTACACGCTGCCCCCCTATGACTGTGACCAGTGATTCAATTTCCTTCTCCAAAATGATCCAGGGCATGGCCCTGTGCTTACCCGCCATCCTTGCAGAAGGTGAACTTATGTACCAGCTACTGCATAACACAAAATCCTAGCACCAAACCAAAGAGAATAGCTTGAATTGCAGTCTCTTGCCTGTGGTATGGACTGGTAATCTTTGTGATCAAGAACAGAATAGCTCTCCCTTGAGGTAATAAGAAGTGGAGTGCAAACTTATCTGTCCAGTGCATCTATATAATCAACAAAGGTGTTGGCTCCCCCCCCATTTCCACTCAATATGTCGATCTATCAATGTCTTGATAATTACAATACAATATATGGTGGAAAAAGACAACAATCATGGAAGATTCCATCCAGCGTCTACCTAATAGATTTCCTCTTGTTCTCTTTTCATTATATACCTGACATTTACCTACCTGTCTACAACCAATCTTCTCTTTATATAAGAAGCAGGAGATGCATATAGAACCCACCCACAAACTTTAATAGGAGATGACAAAACCCATTAGTAGGTCTTAAGGTCTTTAACTACAATGACAACAAATGCAGTGGATGTGCCTGGGAATTGAGGTATAATTGTACTGGAATTTTTCAAATTTTGAGCATTCTAGAAGCTAAAATTGTAGTGAGAAAATTGAAATCAAACAATGTATTAAGTGCTATTCTCTATTTGTATCCATCTCTTTTAATAAATAACAGATTGTTCACTATTTGGGTATTAGCACCAATGCCTCTTCACTATGGATGCATTTCATATTAAATCTGATATGTTTCAAGAAATGGCCCCCGCTCTTCTCTCACTTGGATGTTGTGTCTACTGTTCATGTTCTAGCTGGGTTGCTCCTTCAGCCATCTGAAGATGACACGTGTTCCTCTACAGTAAAGGGTGCTTCCTCATATCAGATTTCTTATCACCAGTGTGATTACTCCTGTGATTGAGAACATACAAATTTCATACAGGAATGCCCTGAGATAATCTTCCATGCTGAAAGCACTTTTCTTTCATCTATCCATCTCTTCTCCTGTTGCCCTACAAAATCATTCCCTCTTTGAGCTGTCCTGGCTTTATCTTTCCTGGGTTCATAGAGAGGGTGCTGGGAAGATGGCTTCCAAGTTAAGAATATTTGCTGATCTTCCAGAGGACCTGACTTCAGTTCTCAAGAACCACATTAGGTGGCTCACAACTTCTGTGATTCTGAGAATCAAAGGCCCTCTTCTGGCATTCTTGGGTGCCTGTACATAGGAGAAATAGCCTCTCTCTCTCTCTCTCTCTCTCTCTCTCTCTCTCTCTCTCTCTCTCTCTCTCTCTCTCTTCTCTATCTGTCTCTATTTCTATCTCTGTATGTCTCTGTCTCTCCCTCTCTCCCTTGTCCCCTCTTTCAGAGAGAACAAAAAGTCATGAAATTAGAAACATTTATTTTCAAAATGTTAAACTAGCCTTCGAGATCAACACATATGAGAGATCCTGCATTGTAAAACGTTGAAACCTGTTTTTAATTATTCATAAGATGTTTTAGTGCATTAGCTGATAAAATCAGCAAGATGCTATTTGGTTCTTAGGCAGCCTACAGCTTTTTCTAATATTTACTTAACATTTACATTGTCCTGAGTTTAGAATATCTCGCTTAGTCCTCCTAATGAGGCTATAAGGTAGTGATGTGAGCTATCCTAATTTTGCAGAGAAAGAAAGTGTGCAGAAATGAAGAACACATGTGCTTGAGGTCACACTTTCAGGAAATGGCTATTTCAAGCATCATAACTATTCTTAGTCTCATTGATGATGCTCTCATTTACAAATCTGTAAATCAGACAAAACATCTGTTGCCCCTTTCCTGGGTTAAGTACTATTCTCCCCACAGAGGACCTAAAGAAGCAGAGTTTCCCACGTTTTATTAATGTGTATGTTTGCACGCCTCTATATATGTATGTATACCTCATGCACGGGGATGTCTATGGAGACCAGAAGACAGTATTAGCTGATTGTGAGCCTCCAAATACGGTTACCGAGAAAGGAAACTAGAACCTCGGCAAATCAGGAGCAAGTCTATTAATGTTTGAGCAGCCTCTACAGCTCCAGCCCCTTACTCTTTTTTTCCACGTGGAGAGGTTTAATGAGAGAAGAGGAGGAGAGGAGAGGAAAAGAGGCCGGTCATGGGCACGTGGTGGGAAGGGAGAAGGGGACAAGAACAGAGAAGAACGAAGAGTAGGTCCAGCCCCTTACTGTTAACATGGAATATACCTCATGTAATTCTATTATTATTCCATGGGACCCCAAGCTTTTCAAAGAACCTAGCAGAAACAAGTAACACAATAAAACCAAGAAAAGTAGAGAAGATGTTGTAGTAAATCTCCAACCCCAATAAGTTCAGGTATAAACCACACAACTCAGTTATAATATTTACAAGCTATACACCTAGATTGGCAGACTTATCACAATATTATTCTATTCACCAGCTGAGATGTCTTATTACTTGTGGCTTCTCCGGGCCATGTGGTTCCATTCTATCTTCCTCCCACTTCCTCTTCCTTCTTCCTCTCTCCTTCCCTACTCCTCCCCCATTCTCTACAACCTCCAGCTCCACCCTTCCTTCTATTGCCCAATCATAGGATCTAACTATTATTTGATTAGTTAAAATGGGGGAAAGGTTCACATGAAATCACCTGAGTATGTGATCTACTCCTCATCAGGGCAACCCCTCTTGAGGAAACGAAATTAACATCAGAGTACAAACAGCACCAGGGCACCCCACAACAAGAGACACCAAAACCTGCTGCTGCTATTTCATGACCTTTTCGGTCATCTTGGTGCTGTTCACAGGAGGATGCTTAGTGGTTGCTTGCTCGGCATTATATCCTATGAATTTCATATACTTTTACATTTGAGGATGAAGTGGGCTGGCAGAAGATATCGTGTGCTGTCTTCTTTATATTTTCTTTTTCTTGGATATTTTATGTATTTACGTTTCAAATGTTGTCCCCCTTCCCCCATCTCCCATACTCCCTCCTCCTCCCCCTGCTTCTGTGAGGATGCTCCCACTCCTACCCACCCACTCCAACCTCAACGCCCTGGCATTACCCTACATTGGGGAAACAAGCCTTCACAGAACCAAGGGTTTTTCTTTTTATTGATGCCCGACGAGGCCATTCTCTGCTACATATGTGGCTGAAGTCATGGGTCCCTCCATGTGTACTCATTGGTTGGTGATTTAGTGCCTGGGAGCTGGGGGGGGGCGTCTGGTGTGTTGATATTTTTGTTCTTCCTATGGGGTTGCAAACCCCTTCTCTGTAGGACTCTGGTTCAGGAGACACCCATATCTGGCTCCCATCAGCAAGCCCTTCTTGGCATCAGCAATAGTGACTGGGTTTAGTGACTTATAGGGGATGGATCTGCAGGTGGGGCAGTCTCTAGATGGCCTTTTCTTCCGTCTCTGCTCCACTCTGTCCATGTATTTCTTCCCATGAGTATTTTGTTCTCCCAAGACTTTCATCTGGTAGTGAGTGTATCGTTCCACACAAATGACCAGATAACAGTTTTTGGAATTAGAGAATTAACCTGTTAAGAAATGTTTACCTTAAGGAGGTCTGTCATCTTGGCATAAACATGACTACAGCCATAGAGATCATAGCAAAAAACACACGATTCTTACTGGGAAGTATATGTATACATCGTTTTAGTCCTAAAAGATGTTATCTACTATAAGGGCTAGAAATTTTCCTTTCTATACAACTTCTTTGACTATTAAGTATAGTAGTATTTGACATATAATAGTGTGGTATATATATTGAACAATTAAACTCCTCACACACTCTGTTTCTAAATGCTGTTATATACTGAATATGACATGTTAGAATGCCAAAATACATATTTTTGGAGTACATTAAGTGTCATTGCTGTTCTTGGTTGTCACTTGGCCACATCCGAAATTAACTAAAACCCCAGCAGCTGGGCACACCTGGGAGGGCGTTCCCTTAATTAAATAACTTGAAGCAGAAGGCCCACCCTCAGTCTGTTACCTTTTGGAGTGGGACGATCTGTCTTTAACCTGTGCTACATCTTATGGTGGCAGCCTAAATAAAGGATATAGAAGAAGGAAGTTCTTACACTCTGACCGCTGGCCTGCAAGTCCATTGTCAAACTGGCATTAGAGCCTACTTCTCTGACATTGTAGCATCTACTGAAGATCAACTGAGGCGTCCACCCTCACAGACTGAACAACCCTGGATTCTTAGTCTTTCTATTGTCAGACCACCATTATTGAACTAGCTGGCCCCCAACCTGTAAGGCACTCTAATAAATTATTCTATTATTTTTCTTCCTATAGATCTAGAAAACCGTGACTTACATACTATTTCATCTATAGCAAGGAGAATATCACAATTCTGTCACTTTGGAGACAACTGCTAGATATTAAAGCCAGTTGCCTTATCAGAAACCTTTCCAGAAACATTACCTCTATCTCTGAAAATTTATGTTTTGTTTACATCTCTTTAAACATCCATTATAGATAAGCCTTAATGTCTTGAGGAATATGAAATCTTTGTATAACTGAATTAACACCAGATTGCATTAAACAATGTCCAGATTTTTTTCATGGATGACTGTCATATTTATGGCCACAGAATGGGGTGGTACACAATATATAACTTTTTTTAATGTGTTCTGTCTGATATTCTCATCTCCCTGGCTTATCCGAAGTTCCCTGTTGTTAGTTAATAGTGGTGGGAATTGCTAGCATCCTCAAACGAGCTATCAATCATATTGTAAGTGAAGGAGGACGAGGTTTTACTTCCTTACAATAGCTTACTTTCTTCAACAAATAGATTTATTCTCATGCATTATCTTTTTGTGTGAAAAGAAATTTAAAACATGAATGGTGACATTTTTGTTTTATGAGTAAGAGAACTGTGACTAGAGAATAAAAGTTACTATTTTAAAAAGCTAGATAGGAAAATTATCTGAATTGCACTCACCACAGAAACACGAGACCATAAATTCAGATACCTGAAGATGACTGGCCAACAAGTGCAGTGAGTCAGTGAACACTAGGTTCAGTGAGAGACCTGTTCTGAGAAAGAGAGAGAGAGAGAGAGGGAGAGAGAGCAAGAACCAGACCAGACCAAAATAAAGTAGAGTGATACAGAAGAATACACAGCAATGAGTTCTGGTCTCCACACCCATTCATCCACCATATACAACCGCACAAAAGAAGGCCCTGGCATGTGATTAAACACAGACATAGAGGAGAGTACCAGAAACTCACAGGTCCCTGAAAGGCTAAGTCCCATGGTGTGAAGATACCCAGAATTCTGGAAAGGATAATCTCTGAGCAATAAAGTTAATTGTCATGTAAGGGACCCCTGTGGAGGCTTTTCAGTGTTGTTTTCAAACCACTGTCTCATAAGCAACATGTCCCTAATGGCTGCTGCATACAGACATAGTATAAAGGGCTTCTGGGTGGAGTTTTGTATTTTTCTTTCCAAGAAGATTCTGAAGTGTATCAACCAAGTTCACATTGCCTCCCCAGTCATTTCTGTGGTGTATGCATGTGCTTGGGTTTACAGTTGTACCCATATTTAAATATGCATACATTAACATACACCTTCCCTGAGCCTTCTCTTTCCCAGGTAGCATCAGTCATGAAGTTTTCTGACTTAAAGGTTGAAGAAAACTTTACATATTGCTGAACTAAACTCATACACACAAGCATCTTTCTTCCACGATATCAATACAATATACTGAATTTCAAAACAATTATTAATAACACCTCACTGAAGTAATTTGAAGAGTAAAAAATGGAGTTACATATTTAAAACCTGTAACAAAATTAATGAACAAAAAGAAATCAATATGCTATATAATCATAACACACAGAGAAACATACAAACATACACATACATACGCCATACATAATAAATGTCTAGATGAATCCAGCACTGTCATACAATTCAGCTAATAGTTTTCAACTGAATGAAAGTATGCTATTTGTTCAATAAAAATCAGCATCCAAAGTCAAATACCATGTGTATAGTTATCAAATTTAAATAGATATTTTCTTTATCATGCATAACGAACCCCCCATTACCTTGTGAATGTATGTCTCGGGTGCCTACAGTCATTAAAATTTTCACCTCCTTTGATGCATGAACAATAAGCTGAATGACTCAGTTTTCTAGATTATGTTTATTCTGATTTTACGCTAGCAATACAAAGGCAAAATCAAAATGTTCTCAGTAAGCACATATAGATAAACACGCACGCCCTGCTTCAAAGGTAGTTAGTAAATGAACAAAGATTAAAGATAAATCAGATACAGAATAGTCAAACAGGACATTCGAACTCAGGGTGCGCACCACTCTGAAGAGAAGAGGTTAAATTGCTGAGCACATCCTATAACACAGCCCGTGTGCCCACCAGATAACCAAGGGATATCCACTCTCAGTAGAATACATGCAACTCCATTACATACAAATTAACTGAAATGGCTTTCTCCATCTGTTCAAATCTTATTTATAAAGTTGTTTTACATAAACACTCACAGGTAGGTTTTCTGGGTTTTGAATTTTCTGTAGGGGAATTTTATTTACAATAAATCCAACGATGTCTATCTTAATCCTCAGAAATAGAAATTTGAAGGGGCTTCATGTTCCTGAACTAAGCAAGTAGACAGAGTTGGACTCTTAAGGCCTCTGCCTGGGCCACTTATTTGGAAGTGCAGAGCTGGGAAAAGATTCTTGAGGGTGGGCTAAAGGGAAAATTGTATTAGCTTGAGATCCAAAGCTCAGTTCAGTGCAATATGAAAGCATCAGGCCACCAACATTTGTATTGGACTGAGCTCATATGTGACAGTCACCATGTCTGGCTGCAATGGGCTTCGTTAGCATCTAATCTGGTGTGATAGCAGTGCATACAAATTTTCTAGCATCCACCTCTTAATAATTTCACAGGATTGGTGTCAGAATTCCATTAGATACTCGAGTCCTTTGCATAAAGTGGCATAAGATTTGCACAGAACCTCCGCACATCCTCCTGGCTACTTTGAGCTCATCTATATTACCTGTAGGAACAAAATCATTGTAAATGCCATGTACATAGTTGTTATAATGAACTATTGAGGAAATGGTAGTTAAGTTTTCTGTATAAATTCAGCACAGGTGTAATTTTTACAAAGATTTCAAGTCTGTGGTCATTAGGATCCATGAATGAGAGAGTTTTGGCTGTGAAGGATAAATGTATGCGAAATACCATTTTGATTAATGTGCCAACTGACATTCGGCCAAAGTTATTGTATGCTGCAAACTTAACATTGAATGTGCCCATGTTTGTGTGCACATGAATGTGCATGTATATGTGTGCCCGTGCTTGTGTGAGTGCATGTGTGTGTGTGTGTGTGTGTGTGTGTGTGTGTGTGTGTGTGATTGCATGCCATATTCTACAAATAGGTGGACTGAAGCCAGGTTATATTAAAAATGGCATGGGGAAATTTGAAAGTAAGTAGATATTTTCATGTTAATGTTAATGTTAATGGATTAAATTATGTGACTATGAACTGCACTGTCTTTGATTTCGCCTCCTACAAAGTTTGTGGTTATTTTCCTCTCATGGTCACCACTTGCCTTCAAAGTAATGCTTCATCTACAGAGTCTTAATATTAATAGGTTAGTTACTCTCTTAAAATCATCGAGATCATTCTTTTTTGCTGAGATCTCTTCGAGCCCACGAAGGCCAAACCCATGAGCTTGAAATTTAAGTCCTTTAATTAATCTTTTCCTTCATTCAAATGAGGACTGATTTTTCCATTGTTCACTGCATTGTTCTCTTATAAGGTCTTACAACTGTGTTGGTTCTTTAGAAGGTTTTTTTTTTTTTTTTTTTTTATCAGAGAAATAGCAGTGGTTGAGTGAATCAGGTTCACTGTAGTTTTAAAGTGATATATGCCTTAGTTTCTGATGCCCTTTCAACACAAGTAACCAAGATATCATACACATCCAAGTTTATAAACAAGCAATAATTGTACTTTTCATCTATATATCTCTTATAGCATTCCTCATCTTCTTCAGGAATGTTCTAAGCACTGCCCAGAAAGGCAGATGAGCAACCTTCTTCGCCAGAAGGTTCCTAACCTGTCTTAGTAAAGTCTTCTCTGCATACCTGCAGGATGGAGTTTACAAGGAATAATGCCCGAGAGCTTATTCATTATGATATTGGAGTGACAGAGAATCACATGGCATTTCCCATAACTCAGAATTCAATAGTTTTATAAGTTCATTAGCTCCTTTTCTCATCTTTGTGATGGAACACTTAAAAGAAATGACTTAAGGGAGAAAAACTGTATTTGCTCACAGTTCAAGTGATACGCCCACCGTGGTTGGAAAGTTTGGATTGTGGGTCCAACTCTGTGGTAGTGTAAGGATTTGAACTTATATCTCAGGAGGCCAGGAAGTAGAAATAATGAAGTGCCAGTGCTTGGTGCATCTTTTTTCTTTCCATTTTTATTCAATTCAGGACCCCAAACTATGAGACAGTACTACTAACATTAAGGGGCATTCTTGTCCCATCAGTTAATCTCTTTGGAACCCTTCCGACAAGTGTACCTAAGCCTGTCCTCACTCATACCCTAAGCATTTCTTTAAGAGATCACATTGACAGTCAAATGAACCATCACAGTTTTCAATTACATATTCTAACTTAAAATAAGGCTCAACATAGGAATTTATTTTAATAATTGTTTTTCATGCATCAAATACATGGTAAAACCTGTTGGTTCTGTGGAGTTTATTTATTTATTTATTGATTGATTTATTTATTTAAAGTATTTGGTATGAATGTTGCATTAAATGAAACTATAAAATGATGTTGAGATTACCAAACTGGGGAGCAACTGGTAGGCTACACTTGTCTTTAATAAGTTAAAAACTAACAAAATCTAAGCTTTCATGGAAGAAAAGTATATGGTTATAAAAAAGAGTATTATAATTTCACTAAGTATTCAAAATTAATTTCAGCATGTTCTTTGTTATAAGTCAAATGACATTGAAACACATGTCTAGCATCTCCACAAATGCACGGAACACAGACCCTTTGCTTCACAAACCTTGGATTTCTCTATGTGTGAGCTGTGGGTGTAAGCTAAAAGACAAGTGCTGCACATCATTCTGGGAGTGTAAAGACTCAAATGCTATTGGTAGGACTGGGTGACATTCATATTAAACAGGCTGAGATCAACCATACATGGAGTTGATTGTGTCAGACCCCACCAACCCGCCTGCTCTAACAGATGCTCAGAGAAGCTACATTCAGCATCCTCCTGACACTTTCTCTCTGTCTTGTTTCTTTCCTGGGGTGTTTTCTTCTTTTGTAAGGCAAAACATAGATCAGATCCAGCCCAGAACTATCTGAGGGACTCCATCTTGAAATCACATAAAGTCATGGAATGAAAAGAACAGGAGGGGGTCTTGGTGTGGGACTGAGGGTACAATGTTCTTCCAGGGTTCCGAAACGGATATGATCTGTGTGTGATGCGATAGAGTAACAGTCTTCTCAACTAGACAAGGAAAATAGACATTCTAGAGGATTCTTCCTAGTCATAATCTAGGAAAGGAACAAACACTCAGGCCTAAAGTCAAAGGACTAGGAGAGATATAATTTTACCTAAACTGTAACTCTTCATATCATAGCTTCATGATTTGGGCCTAAAGTAAGCATCACTGGTCTTTTGTGTGCAAGGTTTTTTTTTTTTTTTATTAATGTTAATATAAGCTGAGATTCTTCATTGCTTTTATTGCTTTCTGGTTATATCCTTCTCTTCTTTCCCTCTTCCTGTTCCTCTTCTTTCCTTCCATTTCCCCCCTCCCTCCCTTCCTTCCTTCCTTCCTTCCTTCCTTCCATCCACCATCTTTCTTTTCCTCATTAACATTGTTCAGTTTATGAATTTGACACCTGTGCTTCATATTTTTAATTCCCATTAAAAATATAACATAGTATTTTTAAATATGTTTATTTTAAAATTATATTATACAATTGAGAATTTCAGGTACCACCAAATTTCATCTTCAAAGTCAATTTAATCTGCATGTGTATTGAGAGAGGCTGATATCTTTCCTAAAAAGGAATACAGAAATGACCCTAGGGGCATCAGAGATCTTTATGAGGGATCGAGCTCTGAGACTGATTGGCAAGGCACACAGAAGAAGATAGGACTTGTGTGCCCCTAATCAGAATCATGTCACTCGGGATGCTTAGCCACCTCCCTGGACCTCCAGAGCTACTCCTTACTCAGATCTCCCTACCACATGACCCAAAGGACATCTGCCAATAGCCATCCTCATCACATATTCACAATCGTGTAGCTTCTGCCCCAGAGTTTCTCTAAGAAATGAGCCGATCTATTTTCAAATGGAAGGAACCCAAATGCTCTCCAAAACAAACAAAACTGACAGAAAGTGAAAAAATAAAAATATCCAAACCAAACTCTAGGTACAAATAGAAGAGAATAAACTTTTGACAAGATTGATGTCAGACTAAAAGTGGCAGCTAGTATCTGTAATCCCAGCATATGGGATAACCAGACAGGAGGGTTTCTATGAATTCCAGGTCAACCTGGACTGGAGAGTAAGACCTACTTCAAAAGCAACAGACCGTTATCTTTCATTTCTGATTTGATGAAAGTGGGAGGAGCTAAGGAGATGGTTCAGTCCCTAGCATACTTGCCAAGAAAGTGTGAAAAACTGAATTTTGATCTCTAGCACCCATTTAAAAGTCAGGATATGGGGGCCTTTGCCTTATAAAGCCCAGTGTTGGGGAAGTGGAGACAGGCTGATTCTTGGAGCTCATTGGTCAATGAGCCTAGCCTACCTGGACAGCACCACATCAAATGAAAGACCCTGCCTTCCTTAGGAAGGAAGACCCCACCTATGACCTACACAGACAAGTGCACAGATATGCACAGAAGCACACATCCATACACACACACACACACACACACACACACACACACACACAGTTATACACACACACAGGTATGCATCCACACAAGCATACACACACACACACACACACACACACACACACACAGAGTTATACACACACAGGTATACATCCACACAAGCATACACACACACACACCAAACACACACTCATAGCCACATGTATGGATCACATACAACACACACACACACACATACACAGAGTTATACACACACATAGGTATGCATCCACACAAGCATATGTACACACACAGTGGCATTCACACAGTGGCACACACACACACACACACACACACACACACAAACACTCATACCCACATGTACAGATCATATACACTGCACACACAAACACACACTCATACACATGCACAAGCAACAGAAAGAGGAGAAAGAACAAGACAAAGAGAGAAGAGGGGGGAGGGGATAGGAAAAGAAAGAATTTGGGAGTATAATAAAATGGACAAGCTTGAAGGAATATTGTCTCTAGGAGCACTTATAAGTCCCTGTGAATTAAACATACAGCTTATTGCTAGCCAAGGTGTATGTGAACCTTAGGATTGTTTCCAGAACTGTTTTATTCTCGCAC